>NC_133978.1:26401666-27088333 GCF_047716275.1 Strix uralensis | reverse complement strand
TGCAGTGGAAATTTATCCTTCCTGGATGCAGAGCTACAAGGATATTCTGGAATAAGTCTCACAATGCCTTGCGCAATGGCAATGTTTCTGTCTCTGCTAAAAATAACTTGTCTGATGCATCCTAGCATCATGCCATTCCTTTTTCACAGAAACATCACGCTGCTGCTTCACATTCATCCTTCAGTGCAGTAAGGTCTTTTTAATCCTTCGGTGCCTCCATTTCATCAGTTTATAGCAAATATCCTTACTGCTTGTCCTCAAGTGTTTAAGTTTGCCCTTTCTGCTTTTATATTTCACCCTGCTTCCCCCATCCCTTGACAAGGTCAAGGTCCCCTTCTTCCTCTGTGAGGAACTACTTCTCTCAGCACTTGCAGCCCTTCCCAACCCTGTGCTGCCTCTGCATTTTGGGAGCTTGCACTTGTCTCTTCTGAAATTACCAACGGATTTGCTAACCTAAATTTATTCCCAAGATACGTGGTTAATATCCTTCCTGCAGTCTGGTCATGCTTGTTTTTGATGCGGCTTAGGCAGTTTCTCCTGTATCTCCTTACCAACCTTGGGACTCATCAGCAGTTTCTCCTGGTTTGTAGTGCATCATCCTTAACTCTGAATTGAGTGCCTTAGTCTAAGAAACTGGCAGCCTCATCTAAGTGCAATTTCTGTTGCCCTCTTCCTGTTTCATTAGGTATCTCATCGCTCCCTGTGTTCCCCTAATCACCTTTACTGAAACAAAGTAAACCCCACTTTTGTGTTTTGACCAGGGGTGGCTCGTGTTTCCTCTTCCTCCACGCCTCTCCTTGCCAGCTCTGCATACATTGGGTGCCTGCTCCTCCCCGCAGGTCTGTTGCCTGACTGATAGAGCAATCTCACCATTCACTACAACCATGTTGGAATAATGTTGTGTTTTGTGTTACAATGAATCAATAAGGAAATTTGCTTTCTGTCTTGTCAGAAGATACTTGAGCCCTGTTATTCTGGCGCTGTTTATTGCCTGGCATTCACGGGGAAATTAAAGGCTCCTATAATTGCACAATTTCTACTCTTTATTGTTCTCATAGCCTTAGAGATAGCACAGTTTATACTCAAGGTTGCATCTGGGGTGTCTGTAGCCAATCTCTGAGAATACCTGTGCAGGGCCCTTTTTACCAGCCTTTCTCACACCTCCTCAGGACGCATCTTATCCATGTCACCCCCTTTAATGCCCTTACAATGACCTGTTTTATTAGCAGTGCCTCACAGCTTCCTGCTCTCCTACTGACTGGGTGCTCCCAGCCAGCTTCCACACCTGCTTATCTCTGCGGCTTCCTTCCAGGTGGCACGCTCGCCTCTGCTGAGCATCCCAACACACGCTGGGGTGCACCATCCTCTGGCTCATCGTATTGCCAGTCTGCCAAGATTCTGCCTTGCCTGATGTGACCACGGCAAATAGCAGAACTTGGGGAGAAGCCTACAAAAATCAGTGGCTGCAGGCTGTCACAACATCTTAGAAGGAGAAGAACTTGTACCGGGAATGGGTGAGGGAGATAAAGGATGGTGTTTCTAGTTTAACCTCAGAAGATTCTAGTTAGGTGACAACTGAGCCTTAGGAGATAACGCTGCTAGGACAAATGGATTTAACACCTCCCAGCTTAATTCAAGGGAGACCCAAAAGTCCACGTGGAAACGCTAAGGAAGGTAAATTGAGTGTGGCTAGAAGGCTTAGTCAATGGGTGAGTGACAAGGTTGTGAAATTGTGTACGATATCAATATTGCGTACAAGTTCTGTTCCCAGGTGAACTGGTGAGTATTGGAAATTGCATCTTTAAATAGCTTATTTTTAGAGGCAGGAAGTATGTAGAGAAGCAGCAGAAAATACATTTTCTCTGTTACCTAGAGACAGTTGGAACTTGTCCCTAAATAAAGCAGCTCTCCTTCAAGTACCTGGGGGCAAAGGGATTCCTGAATACCACTTGTTCGCTAGAGCAATGCTGCACAGGTTTAGAAAACAGGTTTTCTAGCTCTAGTCATGCAACCCAAGAGTGGACATGCTTGCCAGCATTGTTCAAATGGCCTGGTAAGCCTAGCAAGCAAGATGTCTGTAGTTCATCAAAGGCCTCTTGAAGTGCACACAACATTTACAGTGTTGTGCAATGGAGATGTGCAGAGTGGGTAATGTCTGTGTATCAGAACTTCCAAGACCTGGGGTTGCACTTAGCATGTAGGCAAAGTAATTTATTGGTAGAAAAAAATTCACATTAAGCGTATAGCAGAAGATCATAACCTGTGGGGAAACACATGGTACAATGCATGAGAAACTAGTTCAGACTATACTTGGGCTTTTATAGTCTTTGAAGCCTGGCTACCGGACAGTTAGACCCCACTCTGGTCCATTTTCACCAGTGGACAAGAGTGAGCGATACCTACAATCTTGTGTGAGTGAAGAGACCTGCAGGATGTATCTGGTTGTGAATTGTAGCTGCCACTGGAGGAAAATGAATAAGTCAGAGTCCTCCGGATGCTGGTGGAGGCAGACTCCAGAGAAGGCAATGCTGTTAATGGCCTGGATAAAAGGAATAGGTCAGAGCAGGACAGGATCTCTGGAGTGCCAATAGCAACCAGGGAAAGAGGTGACAGCAGCCAACACCACTTACTGCTCTGGACAGCTGTTCTCCTAATCCCCATCTCTATCAACATCTCTAAATATCTCCCTGTGAGAGCAAGGTTGGTGAAGCAATAACCCCTCTCAGAACCACAAGCTGGGCTCAGTTTTGTCTTTGCTTCCTCTCTGTCGTGGTGCTTTGACTAGTGGCTAATTCCTCAGACCTCAGTGCTTCCCATTTGACTATTCACTTCAGAGTCATCTGTTAACGAAATGTCTGTAAGTTAACAGGGACTGAAATCCGGTCTGAAACCATCAGTCACCACCTTATTATTATTTCAGCAGTATTTTCTTCAGCCTGCTGGAAGGCACATAATAGAGTGAGGCAATTACAAGGCTGGACCCAAACTTCAGTAGAAATTATACATATACCCATTCCTGTTAAACTGCTGCTGCCTGCGGAGTGGTGCAGGATACTCAATACCTAGCAAAAAAATGTTTGGATGTGCACAACTGTGTGTGGTGACAGTAGACTCTGGTTAAGGTCATTTTTCTTGACTGTTCTTCCCTTAAAGCTTGCTGTTGGGCCCTTGATTCCCTGTAGGTTTCCTCCTACTGTGTAAAACATGTTTGTATTAGTAATCTTCATGTTTTTAGCAAGCTGTTGTTCAAAAACTATTTTGGCTGGCCTAAATGGATTGGGCTTTTTGGGGTGTTTTTTTTTTATTTAACTTGGCAGAATTTCGGATTTTCTATATTTCTTCTTTGGCCATAACTTATACTTTTTGAAGGATGTCTTTTTACTTCTAAATGTCTTTTTTGCTCAGCTGTTTAACTGTGCCAGACTTGGAGATATCTTTTTTTGTTCTTGTTAGCATATTTTGAGTGATGGCATATTTAAAGCTTTAAATACAGGGTCTCAATGTCATTGCAAGCATTTTGTCCTTTCATCCGCTACTTTAAAATTTTTAATTATTCTCCTGACTTTTATACTTATTTCATTTTGAATGAGAATATACTCATCTCCTTTTTAAGTTACATTGCACTGCAGTGTACTTTTTTTCGTCTCCTGCGGTAATACCGGATTTGAGCACATTGTGTTCATTATGACAAAGCGACGGTTCACTATTGCATTTCAAGCTCCCTCCTGTGTACTACTTGTGACTAAATCAAGAGTTCAGCCTCCACTTGGCTCCTCTGAGTGGTCATTCTAAGAACTATTCATTTATTAGGGCTAAAAATACAGTCTTTGCATCATTCTTTGACATGGTATCTACCCAGTTTATATGGGGATAATTAATATCTCCCATTATCATTATGTTTTCTCCCCTGACAACCTCTTAAAGTCCTCCAGCTGTTTTTCATTCCACTATCCTAATCAGGTGGTCAATAGTATATGCTCAGTATTACTTAGACACATGTCAATACATAATGGTTCTCTGGTAGTTTAAACAATATCTCAGGCTTTTTTCCTTTTCTTTTCCTCTTCTCGCTTTTCCTCTCTGGAACCTGTACAAATACCATGCTAGTAGCCTGAATCATTTTCTGCAGCTTCATGTCTTGAGCTGCTGCTCTGGCAATCATCTTCCTACTGAAATGAGACAAGATCTTACATTGGCTCGGGTTTTTTGTTGTTGTTGCTTTTTTAAAATAAAATTCACACGTTCAATGTCTAGCTCTGGGCTTTGCTCCATGAAAATGTCTTCCTTTACCAGCTCCTTTTTCAGTTTGCTGAATGTACATTTGTAACTGAAAAGAAAACTTTTATCACCTTGGAGAAGGGCAAAGATATTTTCTGGCTGCATGTGCTCCCCCCATCTTCTGTCATGGCAAGAAGCATTTTATGGTCATTGCTGGTTAAGGTCAGCTTATTGTGTATAAAGACATTCACCTTTTCATACCCATACTGGAGTTCTTGGTAATCATTCCCTAATTTCCTCAATCTCGATTCAGAGACTGGCACTACATTTGCCACTTTTCACTTCTTGATTACCAAGGCCAGTTTAAGCAGAAGGTTGTACACTGAATCAAATAATTCAGTGGTTTCATATTTGAAAGTCCTTAAAGTTCTTGGGCAAGTGCTATCGTAAGTAGTCATTTGTCACTGAGCCTCAGGCATCTCTCTGTGCCTTCACACTGACCACAAGCACATTTAACATTGAGCGTAGTTTTGAACATGGCTGTGAGTGCAGGACACCAATATCTGAAGCCATTCTTGAGCACTGCCTTTATTGTCGTAGTATATTAGGTTTGGGGCTCTTTCATGAGCAACTTAAGGTTCAAACTCTTTGCACCCTTCATTCTGGTGACACTGAACCTGTCAGGTTGCTGGTGTGGAAAGCTTGAAAGGTGCAACTGCCTGTTCTCCTTGCTTCTCTCCTGGTCTCTAGGACGGACCAAGCCTTCCTGTGAGCTACCCGCATGCTTGGTTGAGTTAACGTTTTGTTGCTTCCTGTTTCTGTAGCATTTATAGTTTTGGGCAAGCTCCTTAATGAACTGACACTCACAAGACTGTGTTGTCTGCTAATCACCCTGCTAAGAGCTTTGCAACTATACTGCGATTGCCACCAATCTTGCAAATTTGATTGAATCAGACCAAAGTTGATCAAGTTCCTGCAAATTTCCTGACAGTCAGCAGTGGCATAGACGAAAGATACTCTCCCCTTGAGTGGAGGAAAAGCAGAACCCAGCAGTTATCTGTTCCTTTAGCAGCAAAATGGTTCATCAATCACACACGGGTATGACCAACCGTGCTGCCTCGTGTGAATGTAAGTGTCATGCAGAGAAGATATGCTCAGATGTGCAAGGGACAGCAGCACTGGAGCAAAGCATGCAGAGCTGAACCAAGTCTGCTTTTCTTTGGGTCGTGATGGGTGCCAGATGCAGCCCCAGCAACAGTCTAAGGAAAAGAGATCTTGCAATCCCATGCTTTGCTTTGCTAAGGGCAGTTGCAAAACCCTGTGGACACATCCCAAGTGGAAAAATATTCAGTGTTGTATTCATCAGCAGCTCTCATCTTGAGGGTTTTGTATGTATTTATTTGGATTTGGAAGGCATCTGTGTGTAAATGAAAGGCTTTATCTATTATCTTCCTACAGTATCCCCATTCTTGATTTTTTTATTTGTTTTTAAACCCATCCTGAGACTTTTGCAGGTATAGCGTTATATACATTTAGCCTCTGATAAAGATAAAAGAACTACCTCAAGTCATATTTGCTGCAGACAACTCCGCTCTGTCCTGGTTTCAGGTGAATGTTTCCTCATCCCCTTGAAACAGTTACAAGTTGACCTACTGTTCACCTTGCTGCACGCACCCTTTCTTTTATTACAAAGGTGATCTTTTCTAGTCCATTTATTCAACCCTCCAGCTTTCCTGTTCCTTTAATGGGGATAAACTCCCTGCTGTAAACCCCAGATTATTCCTGTCCATCTTCCAAATCTATTGCTTTCTATTTACATTAATATTACAATTACTGTCCACACATTGCCTCGTGCACTGAAATCCATACCAAACTTAATGAATATCTCCCTTGCTTTCAGGCTGATAGTCTGTCCATCTCTAGTGAAGCTGCTATTGCACATGACAATAAAACCCTCTGGAAGAGGGATCCAGTTGCTGCCCTCTTCAACCATCCCATGCGCACTCCACAGTGGTTTGCAGACTTACTGCCCAGTGGTGTAGGTCACAATGTTTCCCTTCCCACTATCTGTGGATCATGGTGAGTGTCACTCTGCGCTATCCTCAGCTTGACCCCCTCTCTTCAGCCAGTCACACCTCTTGCAGGATGTACAGTTGTATCCACAGCGTCAAAACACAGGCCATGACCTTTGCTTGGATGGAGTGACTTTGGGGAGTGAGTTTTGCTGCACAGCAAGTGCCAAATGCCTTGTCAAAGGTTAGTTTCATGTCTTCCCATTGATTTGGGTAGACTTTCCAGACTGCAGTGTTGTCTCCTTGGCCTGTGATCAGTCATGGTCTCCTCTGTGATGGTCGCTTTTTCTTTCTTAATTTCAGGAAAAAAAAAAAAATCTACCTTATTAGGTTTTCTTTCAGTGTAGGATGGAGTACACACATTTATGTGAGCTCCTCCCTGCACGGGCCTGGGACACACATTTGGTCTTGGCTTGCAATATTTTGACTTTGTAATCCAAGGTTTGCTACAGGGAACAATCCTGTCCTGGCAAGAAAACTGAGACGATAATATCTCTCTCTTGTTACTATAAATCATTTAACAAAGGCAATATATTGGAATTAAGCTGCATACCTCAGAAGAAGGCATGTTTCTCCTTAACCTTCAGTGAGGTCTCATTTGTTGCTCTACTTGATGGGACGTAGTCTGTGTTTGGTTTTGCTTAGCTGGGGGCTCCCCAGAGGACTGGGTCACTTGTTTCTTCATTCAAAAACTCACAGTGTGTGGATAGAAGCAGAGTTTGTGTGATATGGTAAATATACTTTGCTGATGACTGGTAGAGGGTTACAGAATTGAATTTGTGCCTTTTTTCTCACTTGTCTTTGTTGGTACTCATGATTCAATGCTGGCTCCCTGAGACTGCGGTACCTCACATTTCCACTGGGCAGATTTCTTTCTCACCTTTGCCTGCTTCCCACACCATCTCCCCACAGCAAGAGCTCTGCCTAATCTGGGTTCTCCCTTGAGCATGTGAGGTGCTACCCTAGGGAGGAGTCACAACCTCCTTGTCTGGGGTCCATGGCAAAGGCTGATTGAAGCTGGGGAAGCTGCTGCTTTATACCCCATCCCTGAGGGGACCCATAGCTAACCTGTAGGTTTGCAAGCACTTGGCACTGTGCTGCTGCCTGTAGCAGATCTACAGAAGAGTGTTTTGCTGGCATATCCACTTAAGAAAGAGGATAGTCCAAGGCTGCCTATGCAAGTCTCACTTCACTGCAGCTGGCCCATTTTGTTCAGACATCTGCTGTGCTGGTGGAGAAAGTACCACTTTCAGAGCGGGGTTGCCTCAAGCACCAGCCGCACAGGAACCAGTCTCTTGCAAATCAGCAATTTACAGTCCATCCTTTTCTCCCACTTCTGTGTATTTGTACTGCAGGACCAGAGAGACAGGCAGTTTGTGGGGTGAGGGGGTAAATCATGCTTCCACTAAATCCCATAAAGGCCATGCAATTCAATGGGGCCATTTTTTATTCCCGCTATTTCCCTGCCTCTGGCATCTCTGGGGCTGTAATGATACTGGATGTGGTGCAAAATTGGGTGAGAAGACAGCTTTCTGCTCCAATGGCTTTCTGAGTATTTTTTGTTCCTATGGCAAAACGGATGTTGGAGAGACTTGCTGTAGAATCTGCCTTGAAAGTCTTACCTCTGAGATGCCAGGCCCTGCTTGGTGTTAAGTGAAATTGTCTGCAGCTCATTAACATCAAAGCATTTTCTCCACTGGTCTGGGCAGCTCAGTAGTAACCAGCAGATGAACCAGAGAACAGCTACGCTCTCCACTAAGCTTTGCCTGCAAACAATTAACATCAAAGGGGAGCCACTGTGAAACGAGGGAAAAACAACGCTCCCACTGTAGCAAGTCTCATGGCTGGTGGGGAAGCGGGGGGAGGCTGAAGCTCTGTCCCATCTAGAGAGTTTGTGCTGAAGTGTTTGCAGGAGTGAGCGGAGGAATGGCTGCTGAGGCCCGCTGATGGTGTTGGCCAAGAAAATGGTGGATCCACTTTGGTTTGAACAAAACAGTCTGATGGTGTTGATGGCAGCATGGTGCAAACTCTGTGTATCAGACCTGGTCAAGCCTAATTCTGGGATCAAGTCAGCCCTTGCCTTGGTATAGTCGGGACTGCTCACTGAGCGGTCGCTCTTGACAGGTCTCCTGAGGTCAGTCCCACTGTTCTTTACACCCTTCTCCTCCATCCCTCTGAACACAAAAATTTTGGCTAACAATTCCAGATGTTTCTGCCCTTTTTTTAACTGGACCTCGACCCTCTGTTTGCCCTTCCCCACAGGAGGCCTGTGGAATTAAACTGTTATTTAGATTACAGTACCGTTCCCTTCCTCTAGCTCTCAAGCACTTTCTCCTGCCTTATGTACTGGATCCTCTGGTTCATGCTTTCCTCATCCTCTTCCTCTCTGCTTTGGTGGTGGGTAAGAAATCCAAATTGTTGGCACTTACCTTGCTAACAGTCTGTGATTAAGCCCGTGGGGGCAGCAGGGTTTGGAAAATGTATTAATTCTCATACATGTCCCAGTCAGAGATCAGAAGCCTTTTCGTAGGTGCTGCACCAACACAGAATAGAAACATGGGGCTATCTCAAGGAGTTTGCTATCCAAACATCAGTCTAGGAACAGAGGATTGCAAAAAAACAGAACAGCAAAACTGGAATTCTCTATTAATAATTGCTGGGGCTCAAGATTAGAGATAGTATAACCACAGCAAGATGTGCTAGCCAGCACACGCTTCCTTCCTGCTAGCTCTGCCGTGGGAGTGCTAACCTCCAGCCTCAGGGCAGATGATAGAGCTGCAGGGCACAACCAGAAGAGTTAAAGCCACCAAGGCTCATGAGTCAAAGTTGTAGGATGTGACTTTCAGGCAAGGTACTTTCTCCAGAGGGCAGGTGCGCTTTGTGGAAAAGCATACCTAATTCTGTTCATGCTTGCTACAGAAGAGTGTGTTCAAAACTGATCAGGCATGCTGAAGGACAGCTAATACCATCTGGGCAATAGTCAAACTGTCACAGAAGGAGGAACTATGGAAATTTAACTTGTCCACCCTAGAAAAAGGAGGGCCATATGGGGGCTGTGCACAGAAGTGTGTTAGGGGCAGGCCAGGGAGAAAAGATGCTTAAAAGGGCATTTCAGCACTGCCTGGGTGTAAGTAGATTGGGGAACATGAGCTGCCGGTATGCGAGGAGTGGGTCTGCAGCCACTAGGGAAGGGAAATTTGGGGGAAGCCTCCTGAAAGTAGTTAGCGGTAGCAAGAAACCAAACTTGCTCTGAAATTGAGATTGATACATTTAAGACCAGCATCATATGATGCAGTTGTCTGTCACAGCAGGGATGCAAACTGAGTGCAGAAAACCCAAGGAAATAGGACAGCTTGATGGCCAGTAGCCATGCTGCCAGCAAGCTCACCACCATAAAGTTTATTTTGTGCATATTGGAGCAAGAGAAGAATTTTGCAAGGAAGAATTTGCAGAAAGGCTCTTGTGAAGACCACAGTGGGCAGGCACTAGTCCTGGTGTATCTGGCCTGATAAGATGCAAATTCAGCAACCATTAGTCTCTCTAGCAGCTTGTCCACCTGCTGTTCTAGCTACCATCCAGACTGCAGACAGAAGTTCGCTGCTGGAGTCTGGAGTATTCATGTTGCAATCCTTTTGTTTAAATCTTCTACCTCTCAGGAAGAAGTACTTCTTCTGTGGTTAGTACAGTGCCTAACAGACTTTTGAACTGGCTCTAGCAAGAGGCATGTCTGGACTTTGAGTGGAAGGAAGATGACCCGCTGCCAACATATGGAGTCTGGAAATGAAGACATGTAGACTCCAATGGCTCGTCACACTGAAAAATGGGTGGAACGAAGACCAGGATATCACTTACAACTGGAGTGAGGTGCAGCTAAGGGGATCATACCTGAACAGAGCTGCCCAAGGAGCTTTCCTGCTGTTTGTAGCAGAGAAATTCTCCATAGGTCATGCTTTCCTTCTTTCCGCCGCTAATGGCTTTCAAATCAGGACTGGGATTCCCTGGTCACTAAATCTGTCTGCTCTGCTCATGAAAACAAGCTTCATGTTGCCCTCTTCACAAGGAAACTACATTTTGAAACAGGCTTTCGCCTCTTGCTACTCTGGTTGCTGTCTGCTGGGAAGTTCCACCTCCTACAGTTAGAAACCATCCTCTGACTTTCTCCACGAGGGTATTAAGAGCCAATTAGTAATCTGTCCTTATACTACCATCAGTTGGGCTTTAGATAGCTCTGCCCTTGGAATTTACACTCTTTCCCCACTAGAGCTTCTCCAGTACACCACCAGAGCAATCACACCTTGGTTTTGCTTTCTTTCGCTGGACTAGCCAAACCAAGCTGTCCTGGTCTTCTTTTGTAGGACAGGCTCATTGCTCTCCTACCTACATGCCCCAAGAGCCTGCTCTGTGCCTCTTGGAGTTCCCTTTCAATAGGACAGCTGGCTTACTGCAACTGCACCTGAACAGCAGCTTAAACACTTCCCTGTCTCCATGGGAAGTATCTTATCTGGGACATCCTACTACCATGTTTGTATACAGCCAGCTTTGACCCTTCTGCCTTTCAAACTCCCTAACCACCTGTGGCTTGGCAAGGTGAGGGTAATGACTCCAGTGGTTAGGATGAGGGAATAAAGGCCACGACTCCTGGGCTTTGTCTCTGGCCTTGCAGCAGGGTTTGGGGTAACACATTTCACCTTTCCAAGCTCATCCCCTGAGCTTACAGATGTTTTTCCTCCTGCACAGGCACCAGGCAGTACCACGCCTTCCTTTGCCTGTCACTGCGCTCACCGCTTGCCATCAGAAATAGTTATTGCATCATCAACCCCCTTAGGTCTGAGCTCACGCTGGAGGAAGGTCTTTGTTCTTGTGGCGTAAAGGGTAAATGGATACCGCTAAAACACAGGAGGTGCCTGTGCCAGGGAGCTGTCACTGCCGGATCAGTACGGGGAGGCCTTTTAGCTGCTGCAGCCGAGTGACTTTCCTTTTCCTCATGGCCACCGATAGACCTGGTGTTTTAAACTACACTGTGGAGCAGACGCGGAGATTTCAACTCTTCCTGACAGGAAAGTATGTGGCCCCCTCAGGGGTGGGATGGGACAGTGACCCATCTGGGGGGGATGCTCCCTGAGGGACAGTCACTCAGGGGTGGGATGTCTCCTTCCTCAGGGGACGGTGATCCCTCAGGGGTGGGATGTCCCCTCAGGGGCAGTGACCCCTCTGGGGTGCGTCATTCCCCCAGGGGAGGGACAGCTGCTCGGGGGCGGCAGCTCCCGCTGGACCGCAGCCTCCCGGCCGGGCCGGAGTACGGCTCCCGCCGGGGTGCAGCCCCGGGCCGCGCCGCCCCGCGCCCTGAGGGAAGGCGGCGGGTGTGGGGCGGACACAGCGCCCCCCAGCGGGCGGGTGCGGCGGCGCCGCACGTGCGGGCAGGTGGCGGGGGGGGGCGGGAGGCCGCGGCGCGGGCGCATGCGCGCGGCGGGAAGGGGCAGGCGGCGGGGCGGGGCGGGGCGTGGCGCGTCCCGGCGGCGCCTGCGTGGCGGGCGCGAGGCGGGCGCTGACGCGGGTGGGCGTGGCGCGGCGCGGCGCGCGGCCCTTCCTTCCCGTCCCTGCCCCCCTGGCCGTGCCCGCCGCCGCCCCCACCCCCACCCCCGCCCGCCGCCCAGAAGATGGCGAGCCCGTGCGGGCGGCAGCAGTGCTCCATCGAGAGGCGCGGCGTCCGCCACCAGCTCGATTCGTGGCGACACAAGCTCATTCACTGTGTAGGTGAGGGACGGCGGCGCGGCGGGGAGGCCGGGCCGGGCCCGGTGGCGGTGGGGGGAGGCTCCACCGGGCGGCGGCGGCGGCGGGGGTGGGGGGAGGCGGGCGGCCCGTGAGGCGAGCGGCGCCGCGGCCTGCGGGCCCGCCCCCCCCCAGCCACCCGCTGCCGCGGGCCGCCGTGAGGCGAGCGGCGCCGGGCCGGGCCCCGCCCTTCGCCGGGAGGGGGGGTCCTGCCCTGCCCTTTTGTGCGGCCCCTGTCAGCGCCGCGCCCGCTCCTCCCCGCCCGGCCCGGCCGCGGCCCCTTCAAACTTGTTTACGGCGGGGCCGGGGCCGCGCCCGCCGGCGGGGAGCGGCCCGCCTGTCACTGCCCATCCGCCGCCGCGGGAAGCGAGCCCGGCCCGGCCCAGCCTGCCCCCGGCCCGCCGCCGTGAGCCGAGGCGGGAGGGAGGGAAGGAGGGAGGGAGGCCGCGGAGCCGGCGGCGGCGCGCCCGCCCCGCGCCCCAGCGGGAGAAGCCGCGGGGGGAGGCTCGGGGAGGCGGGGAGCACGGCGGCGGGGCCGGCGGAAAGTTGTGGATCGGGGTGCCGGATTGACGCCGTGAATCCGGAGCGGGGCCGCGGGGGTTAAAAGGATGTGTGATTGCTTTTCTCTTCTTCTCCCCCTCCACCCTTTTTTTTTTTTTTTTTTTTTTTTCCCTCTTCTCTTGTGCGCGTTTGTTGTTATGCAGGCTCCTTGCAATCGAATATTTGGGGTTTTTGAAAAAGAAGTCCCCGACGCCCTTTCATCGCGAGTAACTTTTTCCGTTCAAAATACAGATTTTGCCCTTTTCTCTTTCCCTAGTGAGAAATCGAGGCTTTTTCTATGGGTCCCAAAATACACATAACCGCCAGCTCTAGGCCAGGAATTTGGTGCATGTCTGCAAAGATAGTAAAATAGGTTTGACAACAGTAGACTGTGAACTTCCAGAGTAATCTTAAAAATCTCTAACCAGAACACTGGTATGTCTCTTCTTGTTTGGCCTCCTCCTTTTAATTGAGCACAAATCCTCAATTTATTTTTAAATATGCAAATATGGCCATAATCTGCTAGTGACTGCTCAGCGTAGGTAATCTGTAATAACATTCACAGATTCACTTTAGTTCCTTGTGTGCAGAGTTAAACCTCTTATTGTCAGTTAGCTCAGCATCCTAGTTCATTATCAGGGATTTGAAATACCATTTTTGGTTACACCAGGAGGTGTAACTGCTGCCATGTATATTTTTGGCTTCATCTAAATGTTTAAATTTCTGTAATATAAAAGCATGCGCTAGATGCTTGTTAACCCCAGATTAATACGAGCAATTAACTTGTTTAAGCATAAAGTGATTCAAGGGCAATATGTTGCTGAGAAACTCAGCCTTTACACAAAAGTGCTGGGTTTTCTTTCCAACCGATTAGTGATGCTTCTAGATCCAGTTTATGGGGTTTTGAGTCGCGCTTTGCTACGTTAGGAACATTTTGTTGGCTTCCACCTCTGCTTGAACCAGATTTATTTTACTCCTATTTCCTTTTCTCATCTCCTGGGGATCACCTGTTCTAGTCCTTTCTAAACTCCCTACTTGCAGCATGTCATCTTGTCTTCCTCTCGATCCCTGCTGCTTTGTCGTTGGGCCCTTCAAGTCTTCCAGTGGAGCTGTCCTGCTGCTCAGCGTTTAACCAGATAGCTGTGAGGAGTAAATGTGGGGCGGGGGGAAGGAAAAGGAAGGGGCGGGTGGGGGGGAAAGGACAATTTTAAAGCTGCTGTTCAAGATCTTGTGTTGGGGTAAAATGCAAGAATTGTGTCTGTTCATTATGCTGCTCTTTGGGAAAATTTTTGGTAGCTAGAGAAGTCTGTGCTATCTACAGACTCAAGGAAAACGCTACGTTATTAAAGTTCTTAGCAACCCTAAGTGCTAAAACTTAAAACAAACACCACCACCCCCCGCCACCCCCAGTCATACACACCCTGTTCCACTTCCCTAAAGCCATTTAAATTGCCAGCTCCTGGAGAAGTTGCTTTCTCCTCTATCCCTTCCATATCTCTTCCTCATGCTTAAATTTGATATAAGTTTTGTTCCTCCAAAAGATTTCCCTCTGTGAAAGTCCCTCTGTGTGTATTTAACAAAAGATATTGTGAACACTGTTAAACACTGGGATTTTTTGGAGGTAAAGTACAAAACCATTTAAAAAAAAAAAAAGTCCAAAGTTTAACAGTGCTATGTGACTTTTATCTTGATGGCACTATGTCATAAATAGTTTCAACCTCAAATTGATCAACTTTATGAGATCTCGGGACCTGCCCTGTTCCTAGTATGAATCTTGCATAAATTGTTGGGTCATGTAAATGTGTTATCTTTTTTGGTTTGGTATTTTCTCACACAATTATAAAAGGTTTATTGCACTAGCCCGGGATGTACAGCTGAAATTATGCAGTGATCTTAGCACCTTGCCCCAAATCCATCTCTGTTGTCTTTTAAAGTGAATTTTGACAATGTTCCTTGAGATTTGGAAGTTGACCTGTTAAACGATGTAGCATTATGTTTCACCGTGGCCGTTTGTAGAAGTCTCAAAGAATTTATTCCTGTAATAAATACTGATAGATAAATATGGGGAGGCAGAGTATGGGAAAATCCTTCTTGTTAGTTCAGAAATACCCATTCATATTTAGTTCTGAAGGTAAATCTGAGGTGTGTGGGATTCTCTGTGTTAGCATCATTCCCTGAAAAGTCATACACAGTGCGGTAGTCAGAAAAAATAAAGCCTGTGGTTTGAACGAGTGTATTTGGCAATAAAAATGGCTTAAGTAATTCACTTTCCCCTCTTGTTTCTTGCTTCTGCAGCAGGCTGCTCCTTTGGACTGTGGTTTCGTGACAGTTTGTCAAACTAAGTTTGGTGCTTTCAAGGGGAGCAAAAACACAGGAGGGCCGAAGGACTGACCACCTTTGCCCACAGGGAGCAAATTCAGGGTAGCTATGCTAGCAGAAAACATCATCTTTTGGAGGGAGTAGAGTAGTTTTCTGCTAGTATAGCTCCCTGAACTGGCTTGCTGTTGGGTCAAGCAAATACCAGTGCTAGCACAGGGAAGAGGGTGAGAATGCATAGCTGTGGAAAGGAAGAGTGAGAAGGCAGCAAGAAAGATACAGATCGTCTTGAACTGTCAGAGTTGCACCTTCGGTTGTGCCAGCGCAGCTTTTTGTGGGAGGTGGCTCAGGGAACTGATCTGGCTTAAACCTTCCTTTCTTGTCATGCATTTCAAGCCCCTTTTTTGGAGGGAGGGAGGGAGGTGCTGCTGCTGGTGGGGGACAGCTCTGTGAGCATTTCTGTTGATGCAGTGGTGCAACTGAGGGGGCAGCATGCTGAGGCCCGGAGGTGGAGGAAAGTGTGGAGAAGGGGTGTCTAAGCTCTCTTTGCAGTGAGATGCATGGGGCTGTTGAACCACAGCGTAGGAGGGTAGCCAGGAGTGGTGCACGGTGTCTTGATGCCAGTGTAGGACTTTGATTCTAGAGACCTGGTATGCAAGATGATAACTATTTGATGCTGACATATGTATTCTCTGTACCAGTCTTGAGTGTTAGCATCTTTCTCAGTGGCCAAAACCAGATACCTAGAGACAAATGTATGTGATGATTTTATTTTTTTAATTTTTTTTTTTTTTTTTCCCCTCTCCCAGCCTCCGGTCACTTGCTGTTCAGACGCTTGCTGGATGGGAAATGGTTGATGAGATCAGATCAGCTAAGGAATGGAGAGTTTGAGGGAGGAGAGAACCCACAGATCCCTGAAACCCTCCTGTCACCTTTTATACAGGCAGTAATAGCGTTGTAATGCTGTGCGGTTACTGGAGTGATGGTTTGAGGTGGTAGCATGCATTTCTACTAGCTGGTGATGCTTGGCCCTTTGTTAAATATTAGCTGTACTCTTAGAGACTCCCTGACTGAATTACAGCCTGTGTTGGGGGGGCGGGGGCAGGGAGGGTATGTATTGGTTCTCTACAGCAGTGATCCCTAGTTTTGGGAGCAAAATGATGATTTAAAAGGAAAACCTGTAACATTCGTATAAGATTTCCAGTCGTCTTGAGCTGTCAGCGTTTCACTGAAATGCTGCTTAGCTGTTGATTTTACTCTTAAGCTGTCAAAATAAGCTGAAGTAATTTCTTTTTTTAAAAAAAATAATTGCTGCTGGTGAAATACTGTAACCTAAGTACCTGATCTGTTTCTGTGTACTAATTTCTTGAATAGTGGTGGTCTTCTGTGACCTTAGATACTTAGGACTAAAGTGTGGATCCTGTGGAAGAAATATGATACATCAGGAAGTATTGAAAGCTAATATTAATCAAGAGAAGGTGTATAACAGTTGAATAATTCCGAAATCTTTATTACATTTTCTTATCTTGCTTATTGCTTGGTTCCAGCCTGTATATGATACGAATTAGCTGCTGCTTCTGAACAGTTAGCTGTGTTATTTCATTGTTTTGGAAGTAGGCTTGAGTCTCCGGATGTTTAACGTAGTTTTAGTTCAAAGGGCAGATTGTATTTCTTTGTTCCAAAATGCGAAAGCTTATTATAGCCCTGACGTTGATGAAAAATAATAATAGAAAACAAGTTAAAGTAAGTGCTAAAGTAAAAGTTTAAATGTAGGGCTATTCTAAACTAGTATCGGTTTCAGCTATGCCCCCAGCCATGTCCCTAGCAAATGTGCAAGTGGTACTATTTGCCTTGTTTCAACCTGTATGTAATGTAGATGCAGCTTGCAGCATTTTTTATTAACATATATCCATTATACAGAAACTTTACAGTATAGTATCTGAAGGCTTGTTCCGGAAGATCTGGTCTACACACAAACATTTTTGCCTGTTGGCAGGATGGATACAGGGAGGGAGAATTACCCTTTTACGACAAAGTTATGCCAGGAAAAAAATGGAGGCAGCTGTCACTTAAAAATAAAAATCCTTAGTTGTAAGGAGTGAAATTTACAGCTTGATATTTAGCTTTACTTTTAAATGTGCATGGAAGGATGGTATGCATCTGAAGAACAGTAGAAGTTGAACTGCGGGGGATGAATCTAGATCTGTTTCAAATATCTCTTTGGATTCTTCATAAATCACTTCAGATTTGCCCTTGTTTCCCTATTTGAAAATGAAGAATAGCTTCTACCCTGACAGGGATGATGTCAACCAAACAAAAGCATACTCAAAAAAATCTTGATAATCACTTTGTATTATACCATCTTGAGTTCTTCTGGTGACTGCAACATGAAATTTTGAACTAGGCCAAATCACTTGGTTTGTTTCACATTTCAACAAAAATCTATTTTAATTTGTGTGAAGTAATAACTACCACTGCAAGATGGGAGGCTTCCTTCTTGGGACATGTTCAACCTGCAGGAAGTGTAAGGGGTTTTGACTTAATTTTTAACTAAGAGCTAATGACATTCAGAGTTCATCCACTTTTAATAGAGCTTCTCAAAACTAATTACAGTAATCCATTCTGTGCATGCAGGAAATAGTCCAGATTCAACTAGATAAAATCTTCGTAGTATTTATATTGAGAGATATATATACTACAGATTTACAGCTTTGTGGTATGGCACCATTTTAAAAGAGTACCTGAAGGACTGTTCAAAATTTTTAAGCCATTTTTTGACAGTTTGTGCCGTGTGGCGGTGATAATCCAAATACTGTCATGTACGGAAATACAATAGCTGCACTTTAATTAAGAATGGATGATAGGAAATCCCAATTCTTGTGCTCAGTTGTCTAAATGCTTATTGCATAGTACTTAAATGGCTTAATGCTCTGCCATCTTAAGCTAATTTACATCCAGACAAGTACTGTCATGTGGGTGTTTGGTGGGTTTTTTGGTCTGAGAGCTAGTGTTCTGTTATGGCTAATGTAAAATAACAATGAGAATACTTCCTAAAAGTCAGTTTAGGCAAGGTTTGAGGAAAACCAGGCATTTAATAGGATTAAAGAAAGGTAGCCCTGTCGTACTGATTGGGGCGGAGGGGACACTGCTGCAGTATTTTACAGGGGACTTTCCAGTCCTCTTTCTCACACTCCTGTGTATGTATGTTTTCACTCTTAAGGGGATGAGGCTTTGGTTCTCAAAGGTGGGATGGATATTTCTAATTCTCTGAGAAACGCAAAACTTCTGGGGTTTTCTGAGGGCAGGGTTGGATGGCATGGGCTGAGCCAATGTAGACTCTACCTCTGGCCAAAAGGGGTGGTAGTACTTGTTTTTACTAAACTGACAGAAGACTGCAAAACCAAGTCGTCTTCTGGTGATGCTTAGTAACCTGAGTCATCCTAGTTAGGAATGAGATGAGCAGGAGAGCTCAACTGGAGCAATGGATGGGAACACGTCTGTGGGGCGAAGGGGAGGGGAGGGTGGAACAGTAGCCTCCTCCAAAGGCAGGGAATTTTCAAGTTTGCATCTTCTGTCTTGTAACTGCGCTACAGACTGTGGTTATGTTTGACAGCAGTGCTGTCTAAGCTGGCTTAAATAGTCCCCTCTGTGCTGGCACAACTATGTGTGGCAGCTTGGTGAATCAGTTCCCTGACTAGACCTGACTGGAAAATAATCTTTTTTTTTTTTTTTTTTTGCTTCAATGTCTGTGGAGGATGGAGAGGAAGAGAATGAAGAGTTGAGGCTATTCAACTGGTATTGTCACACATGCACAAATCCAAGTTGTCTTTTGCTGAATAAGTGCTAATTTCTGCATGCATCGTGTTCACTTACAGCAGCAGGGAGATTGCTTCATTCTCCCTCTTCAAAGCATCATGGGTTATACAATGCTCTCTCTCTTATAATGAACTGTGGGCTTTGCTTTCCCATCCATGTTGGATGCTCTCATCCAGTACCTACATTAATAAAGTTGCAGCTTTACACCACCTCTCCCCAGTATCTCTGCAGGCCTCTGGGGTTCCTCAGTTCTCTCTGCTAAATCCATGTGGCCTCAGCTTCTTTTGTGAAATGAGAGCTTCAGCTTCTTTCTTTTTCTCTTGAGGAATGCTGTACTATTATTTCTCTGGACATCTTCAAGTTATTTACCTTTTACCACAGTTTGCTGTGTAGTATCGTGTGTTCTTTTATGGTGAGCTGACAAAAAAAATTCAGCTCTCAGAGCTGAGTAGGAGATTTAAGTTACACATCAACACTGCTTGCACATGAAAGATGAAGTGAAGGTTATGGTGTTTCATCATTTCTGCAGGACACCACTTCCTACATAGCAAAATTGCTATTAGATGATGTCTCCATCTGTTTTTTCTACTCCTCTTACAGACAAGAGAAAAGATGGTACTCCTGTTGCATTTTCCAGAAGCAGTGGCGAAGTGGCTGCACAGGGAAGACTTGCAGAGAGACAAAGGATGTTCCTTATGCCCTGAGGACCATGATATTTTATGGGAGGGAGAAGAGGGGGAGAAAAGAGGATGGGACAAGAGCCTAGTATTCATTAACAAAGGAAGCTTTCAGAAGCTGAATCCAGCAGTGTGGAAAGACATCAGAGGCCACCAGGCAATCTTAACTCTTGAGTTGAGTTTACTAATGAAAAATTTCCTGGTTCTCTTTGAACATTTTTTGCATATGTTTATAGTACAGATGTTTCAATATCTGGCTGGAGAGAATTGCGTAGATGAGTCTATCTGATGTGGTCTTTCGCCCTCCGCTGCTGTTACTAGGTTAGGGTGGTAGTCGTGTTTTGAAAGTGGAGTAACTGCCAGAGTAAGGAAGAGGAACCCAGAGTCAAGCTGCAGAGTTCTTAATTTCTTAATTTCTTTTTTTCTTTGGTTACAGTAACAAAAGGATGTGAAAGTTTTAGCCCACAGCCTGCAATTCTCCACCCTAATACTTCCAGGCCAGTACATAATGCTAATGCTCTTCACCCTGTCCTCCTGAGCACACAGTGGTGTCAGTCACATGTCTGTAGCGGTGTGGTGTTTGGGTCCCTTTGCTACTGTCTGTATGTGACAGGCACCAGCTTCCTGTGTTACCTGTGTAACAGACGTTGGGTTCAGCCTCCTGCCTTGCCAGGACAGGCTAGTCCTGCAGCTGTTAAATGTTCCTCAGCAATTCATATGCACAAAGCTCTCGCATACTCTGCTCGTGCTTAATGTGTGGACAAACATGTAGGTCAGTTTTGAAACTTTGTCAATGGGCTGGCCACAGATTAGTTGGAATGATGTGCTTGTACGCTTCAACTGGGGAGTCTTGTGGCCAGAAGAGCCCCCTCAGCTGTGCCTTGTGTCCTGCAGTCTTGGGCTTCTTAAGAAATATATAAATATATTGGAATACACAAAATGGACTGTCTTTGTTTAAATGCTTATAGCAAACTGGCTTGCTTGGCTCTTGGCTTCTTTGACAGTTATTTTGTCTTTTGTGAACAAGTTGAAGATAAGCTAGTGTTATAGCAGACCTTGTCTCAAGTTTGATCATCTCCTGGGTTAAGATTCATAATTGTGGCAAAAATGATGAAAGCTGCTTTATGGGTGATGCTTTACCACAATCTCTAGACGCATTTCTGAAAACATGCCATTGTATTCTTTGTGTGAAGAAAACTTTTTGCAGAGGTGAACACTTCCATTTTGCACTCCAAAAGCAAGAGAATAGGAAAGCATGGAGGTCATTTCCTTTTCTGATGTAAGAAAACTTCAAAGCAATCTTCTTAAATCAGTGATTCCATTTACATCCTTTAGAAAAGGAGGAGCATAGCTACCTTATTCCTAGCTTTCTCTTTAGTATTTTGAAGTCATGAGTGAAACTTAAGTTTATATGATACTATACTCTCTCTTCTGGCGTTTCTCACGAGGTTCTTACTTATTTCTTATGGAAAAACAGCCATCTGCTAGTCTTCACTTCCAAAACAGGCAGTGAGGAAAACTTCTTTTTGAAAAAACTTCTGCATTTTTGTTTCGATGATCATTTCTTGATCTAATTGACCTCACTGCTAAGTAAGGCGAGTGCCCCTTGCTAGTTTTAAATGTCTTTTGGAAAAGTTGTACTCTTATTCAGCTGGAAGTAGAATGTTTCAGTGACCTTAGCAGTTATCATTTATCTGCATACTGTAGCTTACTGTCTTTCAAAATATTACAAGATTGAGTGAAGGATGGAGAAGTGTGAGGGAAAAACTAAGTGCGAAATGTTGGTTATGTGTAGGTTTAGATGAGTATCTATACTTCAGAATGTGTTGTGTAAGACAAGTGTACTGAGCCTTTGCAAAATCAAAGTCTCTAGGAGGAGGAAAAAGTAACTTTTTCCCTGAAATGCTTCCCGTAAGTGTTTTAGGTTATTCTAGCTTACACTTGGGGGACAAAATTGTAGCAAGTATAACACTAATTTTGGTATTTCTGGTTAAACGCTTAACTATTGCCCGCACATTTCTCTTGGTTTTTATACTTTTCTGTCCTCATTGCCATCCTGTGCATTCATACAAAATAATAAAAATGTAATAATCTGGAACTGTATGGTAAGATGCTACAAGAACCTACTTCTCATATCTTACAGGAGTATTTTTGTGAACTCTTCACAAAATCTAATCACTTGATCGTGCCTCTGCAATTTTTTCTTGAGCGGCGTGCCACGATTTAGGAGCAAATAGCTTCAGTGCTCAGTTGAGACAGGCCATGCAGAGGTCCGTTTTGTGTATGATCTTTGAGTTTAGCAGGAATGCTGTGTTTATCTCTTGAACAAGCCTAAACCATTGAGAGAAGAACTGTGTGTTGCCAGGGTTCTCTTAAATCAGTGGTTTTCAACCTGGAGTTGGCAAGAAGCAACTGTGGAAAAACAAGGCTATTGCCAGTAGTTTAAATTGCGTGGGGTCTTTGTGCTTTTCAGGAGCCCACAGTTTGAAAATTACTGCTCTAAATGATTTGTAAACAAGGGCTGTTTTTCCTTTCCAAAGTGGCTGTAGGTGTTAAGGAGTATGAGCTGATATTTAGTCATCTATTAGATTAGGATTGAGTTTTATCTTTCCTTTCTCTTCTCGTACCTAACTATTTAAAAGTATATTTTGTCCTCCACAATATTCATTTTTGGATACTAACCCTGGAAAACTTCAACTTGAAAGCTAACTTCTGGAAAAAGGCTAGAGTGGCACTAAGGAGGTCTGTTTTGAGTGCTGCACTCCCTGTAGTCAGAGCTTCTGTATTTTCCCTTCCAAGAACCTTGCTGTGAAGGCCAGACTCCTGCTATAGTTTGTATCTAAAGATTTCAGATCTAAAGATTTCATTAGCGCTCCTCCCTTACATGGTTGTGAAGGGAACTTTGAATACACAGGCTCGAGTGTAAACTGATGTAGTCTTTGTGCCGTGCATTGGCAGATACCCTGAAACAACAGGTAAACTGCCTTTCTGGTCTCAAGAGGACGTGGATTTATTTATTTTAATGACTAGAAGGTATTTGAAGTATGGAGTGGACACTAAGCTGTTTGGTAATTCCTAGGTGCACTGCTCTACTGGGTATCAAAGCCCACATAGTCTCTCCATCCTGACCACTCTTCCAGCTCACCCTATTTTACTGGAACTGTAGCTGAGGTCACAGACTGAGCGCGCTAACAGTACAAAATTGAATATAGAGTTCAGAGGTTGCTCTGCTCAACAAGTTACTCAGTTTCAAGTTAGATTAAAAATTGACTTTGTAAGTTAAAGATGTTGCAGAACTGTAGTCTACTTTGACATGGAGGCTGCACTCCTTGCCTATAACAAACAGATTGGTTCTTGTTCCTAAATCATCTGTTTGCCTGTGACTAATCTTGAATTTGTATCTTCCTGCTGCTTGTACTTTGAACTGAATTCTGTGCTCCAAATAAGAACAGCAGATAGGGCTTTAAATTTTCTCAATCCCTTGTAGCCCAAAGACTGCTCCTGCCCCTAGGATAGGAAATGCCTTATGCAGCTTTATATATAATGGGAGATGGTGGAGAGGAAGGCATGTAGGGAGAAGTCGATCACAGCTGCTTTGGTCTATACTTACTGGCATGTTGATGAACTTTAGCAGCTAAATGCGCTTGTGATGACACCTCACAAACTTCAGAAAGTAAGCAGTTATTTCTGGAAACTTTTTTTTTCTCTTTTCAGGACCAAAACTACTAAACCTACTTTGAAAAAAAAAAAGTCTATGCAAAAATACTAGTTCCTAAGAAACCAGCACCTTCTGCTTATCATGCTCACGGGCATTTCAGCATCCTAACCCTAAATTCTGCTTGATGTTCTTTCCTGTCTGTTCTTCTGTTATCTGGAACTTGGAGGGCTTTCCATTGCAGTAAGGGAAGAGGAATAGTCCTTTCATATTCAGTTTGGGGGAAGAGATGAGTGAATCTCTGATCTCATCTTTAAGGCAGGTAGATCTTTGCTCTCTGCATGCCATGGTGCTGCCTGGGAGGGTTTTCATGATTCTGCCTGTAAGCAGCAGACAGAGCTAATTTCAGAGCTGGTTTGTACTGGCAGAATTGAAGAGTTAGGAGTGCTGAATTTATTGCATAGTTTTTGAGATTCTGTTGGTGGTGGCAAGACTTTCTTAAAGAAAAATAAAAAATTAAAGGATTTTGCTCTGAACACTGTTTGCTGCCCCATGGTTTTGCCAGTGTAGTTATACTAGGGTCTGTTTCTAAGCTGGGTCCTGAAATCAAGGTTTGATAAGCCTTAGCTTTAGTGAGAGATCCTAGGTTAGGCTGAGCAGGGTGTGTGGGACCTTAGCTGTGAGTGGGCCAGAATGAAAGCCATGGATGTGGGTATGTGGAGGAATCCCTGCAAGTGGTGTCCTGTGCCTCTGAGCTACAAACCGTCAAGTCGCAGTGACAGCAAAAGGGCACTGGTGCCTGCTGGAGCAGCTGGTGGTTAGGTGTGACAAGTGAGGCTCTCCTGTGGGCAAATTCCTGCTTTCTGTTAGTGTGGCAGCCTGCGTGCAAACGGGCTTTGACTGTTTAGTGCAATAACTCCCTTTCTCTCCTCTGTCAACCCACGCTCAGCGTAGGGTTGGGGGCTAAAGCAGAATGAGTCAGATGGTCTTAGGAATATGATCTTTCACTTCAGGTGGCCTCACAGAAGGTCATAAGCTTACTGTCATTCTCAAAATGACATGCAAAATGCTTGTCTACAGGCTTTCAATCTCCTTGGTAATGCATTCTTTTACTCAGGTGGCTCCTCCGTGTTAGTTCAGTCTGAGGGGAGGTAGACAAGATAGAGCCGAATATGAGCTAATGGGACATCATAGCCCTGAAATATCCCAAGAGTCTTTCCTCTCAGAAGCAGTGAAGGAAAATTAATCTCTCAAACTCTTTTGAAAATCCAGATTTGGCATAAATGAGGGTCAAACTTCACAAAGAATGCTTTTAGAAAAGGAGATAATAAACTTTAATAGCTGTATAATTACTTGCCTTGTTTGAATCCACTGAAGGAATGTAAAGGTGCATCTAAAACAAAGAATTAAAAAGTTTTTGTTGTTCTACCTCTGGATTAAGTGGGCTGTGAGTGCCATACTAAATGGTATAGTTAGTTTAGTTGAGAGATGTTTCTGTGAAATCCAGAGACAAGAAAAATGGAAGGTCAACCAGAGCAATGAAATACATTTTGCATAAAAATAGTCTTAAATAGATGTTTTTAGTGGTGTGGTGGTTGTGTTTTGTTATTGCTGGTTTGGGTTTTTTTGGGGGTATGGTGGTTTGATGGTTGGTTTTTTTTTTTTTTTTTTTGATGGGGTGGGAGTAGGCATAACTAAGAGACCTGTCTGAAAGGAAATCATGGCTATTTAGTTTTAAGGTACTCAGTTACAGACTAAACTCTGATAGTCTTCCAGATACATCTTAAAGCATTTTTGGGAAATGGACAAAGTATTTCCTACTCTAGGTGAAAAACAGTTTCAGGTCATCTTCCCATAAGACAGAAAGAAGTATATTCTTTTGAAGCCTTTGCTTATTAAAGTTCTAGCATGAAACTTGGGGGATGGTGTTTGGGGAGAGAAGGGTGGGAGAAGGCAGGCAGGTTCTGTGGTTTGGGGGTTTTTTGTTGTTTTTTAAGCTTAGAAAGCCAAATACAAGTTACCTGGAAAAAGCTGTTCTAAAAGCTTATTGTTTTCAGTTAATGAGTTAAGGATAAGGACAGCATAGAGATTTGCCTAGATAGATTCATCAGAGAACCTCTATTTTAAGGAAATCAGCATCAGGAAATGGTCCTCAAGAATATTTAATAGATCCACTGTTGGCTTTTGAGCTATGAGTTATTCTTTTTCCAGAATAAAGTTAAACATTATGCTATATATTTTTTTAACTATACTACATCACAGTAATGTAAGCAAGTTTGTAGAGGGTCAGATTTTTGAAAACACATGAAATTAATCTTTGCAAAATCACTACTTTAGTGGATAATATTGAAATGTATTGATTCTGGTTTATATATCCTAAACCTGGTTTCTCATGTGTATAGAAGATGCTACATGAAACATTCTGTAGGCTTTTTTTCCCTTTTAAGTGAAGGAGAGGTTATTCTAGAGCAACTGTAATAAAGCATTTCATCCTGACTTTGAAGAAACTGCAAGTCTACCTACAGACCTTGCCAAACTGTGCAAATTTGTGTTGTATTTATAGTAGGTACAGATTTGGGGAGTAACTCTGATGGTAATCTCTGAGAAATCACAGTTTTACATCATTTAACCTAAATGAGCAGTATGGGAGAATACAGGTTTTAATGCTGGCCAGTATAGAAATCCTTCTGGAAAGGTCTTGATTCCACCACAAGAAAATAGATACACATCCAAGGGATACATAGCATGAAGCAAATTTTCTTGTAAAAACACAATTCATGGTTACACAGTAGTCTTTAACCTAGTGTAATCTCTGCTGCAGAGAAGGGTGATCATGCCACCCCCTTTGTGCTAGTGCCCTCACTTTGTGTAGACGTGTGATGGGTTGGATCAGGGAACTGATCGCTGAACCATCTTTTCATGTTACCATGCAAATTCAAGATGAGTGAGCATCTGGGGAGGTGGAGAGGATGAGTGGGATCAGCCCTTTCAGTGGAGAGGTGGATTTATCATGGATTAAAGTGCCAGGTAATCAGTAATGATAGCTTCAATACATTGAAGACATGCTGCAGAGTGGACTTCCCTGCAACCTTCAGTTTGCAGTAATCTGTCTTCTAGTAATTTGGGATAAGCAAGTTGTGGAATTCTGAGTCGTCTTACTCTGCTTCTTGTAATCAACAATTTACAACAATTTATTTTGCAATCATACATTTTACATGCACACACATTCTACTGCTGTTGAATTTTTTTCCCCTCCTTTAAAGCACTTGAGTCAGGCAAGCCTCATTCTGTTCTTGATGCTGCCTTGCTAGCAAATGTGCATCAAGTTGCAGTGTATCTCCACTGAGTAGATAAAAATCTTTTATCCGATGTGTTTGTTCATCATAAAATTAACAGATTACAGAAGAAATGATGCTGTAATGGAGACATTAGGATCATCACTAGTTGCTGTCAGCAAAAGGTGGTTTCCAGAGGTCAGAATAGCAGAATCTATCTTTATATCTCTTAATAGTAGTTCTCGTAGGTATTTCTTGTTTCTGGTTCCTACAGCATAATGGTAATCTTAATTCTTCTGTTGGGTTAAAGTCAGCACACTTTTGAATGTTGGCCTAAAGGAAGGGTTTCTCTTTACCCCTTTGGGTGATCTGCCTATCTGGGTTTTAAGGAGATGACAACAATCCCTGCAAGGATTGTTGTTTATCATGCTAATTGGAGCGATGGGCCAGTGCTGAATCAGCTTGTTGAGGGGCAGTACTTCCTCAAATGTCAGAGGCAGTAGATTTCTAGCCATGGAAACCTCCTGAGGGTAGTTGACCCCTTATTACACTAGACCACTGTGAAGCATTCTTGTTTCAGTTCAATATCTTCCCTTTTCACTGCAAAAGAATCCCTACCACAGAGGATCCATGGGTTGATCACAGGATGTACGAGTTGAGCAGATTTGGACTGGGCTTTCTATGTGGTCATCCAGTCAGGATGCATATTCATCATGGCTGGTGGCTTGGGGATTTTGCCTTTACACAAGGTTGAAAGTTGTTGTAGGGCCTGCTTCCAAACAGGAATCACCAGGGCAAAAAAACAGGTAGGGCTAAGGGCAGTTCAGCACTTGTGCTGAATTCATCTGCTGAGATTTGTTGGCCAGCAACTCTGACTGTTGACCAAGGAGCACAGCAGGGCTGTGTCAGACCAGCACGGTGTTCAGGAGAGAGAACTGGCCTAAGAGCCATCCCCAGCTCCCATCTGTTTGCTCATTCAGCAGTAGAGAGCCCTTTGCCTTCCATGGGAGCTTTGTGATCCGTGTGGTGGTCTCTCCTGCAGGAGCATGAATCCGGGCTGCTCCTGGATGTCTCATCTGTTCTCAGCAGCACACTGTGCAAGAACCTATGCAGCACATAGTATTGCTGATGCCAGCTCCTTTCTGTTCTAATAAGCCTTGATTCCAGCATCTTCACTGTAATACACATCTCCCATGCTTTTCACTTACCAGGAGTCCAAGGCTTACACATCTAACAATTAGAGTAGGTGCATGCCCTGTTCTTGAACAGGGTTTTAAGCAGTAGCTACCCTTCTGGTCCCTAAGCAGATGTACTCTGGGATTTGCTGGGCATGCTTTTGGTGATGGCATTGTTTGAGGCAACCCCTTGTGTGGCCACTTACAGTTTGCCCTTAGGGGAATTGGGGTTCTGGGGTAATTAAAACTTTGTCTTAACCCTCAACAGCCATTCTTATGCAAGGTGAACTTGCAGTTACTTCTTTTTTTCTTTTATTAAAAAAAAAAAGGGGGGGGGGATGGGGTGGTCAAAAATAATTTGTTCCTTATGCAGTCTTACGAACTCGCACTAGCGTAACTGATGGAGTGCAGGGGTAGGAATGAGTGATGGAGCAGAGAAGGGAAGGACTCAGAACCTGCTGAAAGATATGCTCATGAGACTGTGCTTTGAATCTGTAGCCTTGATTGGAGTTTGCCTCCAGGAGTTTTGCCTTACTCTAGCACTGATCCTTCAAAAGGGGCAAAGGATTATCATGGATATTTTGCCAATGTCCCCTGTTGCAAAAAAGCAAGATTAATTTTTGTCGTGTCCAAAGCCTCACATCTTCCAAAAATGCATTTAGCTTTTCAGTGAGATGATGTGGTTCTCGGTTCTGTACTGGCCCTATAGTTTGAACTACTTTAAAGTGGTACTAGAATACCATTAAAAGCTGCATTTCATGTGCTTTTGGCTTGAGGGATGCCTGGGAATCTGTCATTTGAATCTCCATTGAAATATACAGGACTAACCAGTCTCTGTCAAAGATGAGGCAGACTGCTAGGAACTGTTTCTTTGTTCTTTCCATCACACCACAAGCAGAAGCTGTAGATGTTCATAGGATGACTTATTTCAGACATCACATAGCTTAGCGGTTGTCAAGAGGAGGGAAAACCTTCAGTCTCCTGTTTTCATATGACAATGATATGCGTACACTGAAGCTACCATGCCGGAGCTTGTTCTAAGGTTCAGCAAATGAGAGGCAGAAAGATGGCTTCTATTAGAAAGTTTTTGGGTTTTTTTAATTTCCATTTTAATCTGTGGGCTGCTCTGGGTATAAAGAATCTACATAGTTGCCTTGTTACTGAGAGTAACCAGAAGAACATAGAAGTAACATAGTTGCCTTGTTTCTGAGAGTAACAAATTCTGCGAAATTATCCTTTTCTGTTAATTTGGGGATGAAGCAGAATAAATGGTCCTTGGTTTGTGCCTGGAAGTCTTTTTGAAGGAGAAAGTATTGACAGTCCTTGAAGATGTATGCTGGTTACTTAAACTTCAGCATCTATATTGATGTGGCTTTTGGGGGTGGGGATCCTCTTGTAGCCTTTCTAAAGGTAGAGTCAGTTCTTTCCTCCTGTTGCCTTTGCCCTTAAAGCTGGATAGTGCAGACATCTACTGTGATGGATGAGTGGATGTCATTCCCAGCAAAGTAACTTTAAGGCAAAAGTAAAGGGTTTTTATTCTTCCCCCCCCCCCTTTTTTTTTTTTTTTAGTAGTTGAACTAGCTGTTTTGGTTTTTTTCTCAAGGACCATATGAATAAATCTGAACAATACAAGGTTGAGTTGCACCTGTAAAAATTGATTCATTTGGTTAGCTTCCTCCTGTTCTGCACAAAGCCACGAGCAGCAGAAGTACTGGAAGAACCTGCTGCGTAGGCTTATGCTAACCGTATGTTAACTTTGCTTAAAAAAAATTAAACCCTACCTCCTGCAGAATTTGATTTGCCATTGAGAAGAGCTTTCCACTTGCTGGGAGTGAAGGGGAATTTTTCAGTCCTTGGCAATTGTGCAAGGGGATGGCTATTGTTACTGGCTCAAAGACTGTAGAAAGAACTTTAATTTCCCTGCTCTGTTTGATGCCTCTGCAACTTCAAACTGTTTTTCAATGCAAATATTCAGCTGACTGTCCACTGTTGCTGCTTCTAGGTTTCTTTCATTTTACTTTTTTTTCCCCTATTGCCTGTATTTCCTCTACACTGAGTGTTTGAAGTTATTTTTCATGAGACATTTTTGTTTCCAAACTAATTTTATTTTCTCTCTAGGTCATTTATGTATTTGTCTTCACTAATGTTTGCAACATCTCAGAACATAGTATCCTCTGTGAATTTAACTAACATGCTGTTTACCCTTTCTTCCAGATCCAGTTTCTGATCCTACTTCCACATTTGGGAGTATGCAAGGGACAAACACATCTCTTTGCGTAGCTTGACTGGATATCCCAAGACTAGGATGTTAGTATATTTAAACAATTTTTTGCATTAAACTGTTGCCAGTATCTTAATTGCACATAGATTATTATTTTTTGAAATGTAATTAGCTTTATTGGCATTATGCATATTCAGAAGCCTGCTGGTAGAAACAGTTTTTCTGCAGTCTGACTCGTGCTTATTGGTGACTTTAAAACGAGTGCAGGAATAGGAAGAATTTCAGGGTTGCTTTTTAAATGAGCCAGGCTTATTTAGTGTTATAGTTTTAGCACTCATTCTTGAAAATCTTGGCTCTTTGTCTAATAAGATTAACTGTAGGTTAATCCAAGAACATATAAAATCTTTAGACTGTGTTCAAGATATTTATGAAAGACCACTTCAGACTTCTGAATGCATGAATACAGGCCCTAGGAGAGATTTTTAAATACTTGAAATAGTCAAATATCTATAGAAATACTTGCATCAAATAAGTGTTAACAAAAAAATAAAATTGCACACTGAAGTTTTTTAAATCCCTGCATCACAGGTCGCATTATTCTGGTACTTGTAAGGAACCAGTTGTCTGGAAGAGTAAACCCTATGCTAAACTATTTTTGCAGATTTGATAATGCAGCTTCCTTTAAAATGTGTTTTGTGATTGTGTAGTTATTACAAAATGAGATATTGCATGTTTTGTGTTATGTAAGCAATTGTGTGGCAGTAGTTAGCAGTTCAAAGATAAGTCAGCATTAAACTAATGTGCTATGTTAAAAAAATGTATTTTTGGCTCAGCCACCTCTTGGAGTGTCTCGTGTATTCAACTACTACCATATTTAACTGAATTACTTATTGAAACACTACTATAAGAAACTATTTAAATTACTGAAGTGAATTTGATGCTGAATGTGATGTTCACTGTGTAGCTGTGGATTTTGCAGGTTCCTCTGCAGCCTTAGTTTTCCAGTGCGTTTCCGTTCTTTCCCCATTGTAAATGAAAGGAGCCTTCTCTTCATGTGGTTTGAATTTCTTTTGTTAAAACTGTTGCCAATCTTCTGGCCTAAAGTTTTAAAGTAATTGGTTATAGTTTCTCTACTTGGATTTTCATTTGTACTCTCTAGCTCTGTACATGGGTATTAAATTTAGGTAAGACTGCAGTTCTTCTTTGGCTTAGCTACTTTGACAGATGTTGTCAGAAGAACTAGTGGTAGGAAAGTGCAGTGTTTTGCAACACTTGTTCTGGTATCCCACTGCATTTTGTTTCAGTGGCTGATTCCTTCACTCGTCCCTTCTGGTATTACTCCCATGGTTTTATAGAAAAGCGAGTTTGTTATGGTTGGTTACCAGCTTTTCGAGGGAATTTGAGCCTCATTGAGTACTATTGTTTTTTTTAATCAAATCTGCTGAAGCACAAGTTGTTCTAGAAGTCTAATGTTTCTTGAGCCTGGAAATGTTTCTTGGTGTCAAAGAGCACTTTTTAAAAAAAGTCGGCTATATCTGAAATAACCTTCAGAGGATTTAAGGTCTAAAATTGATAGTAGTGGGGAACAAGACACTTACATGAAATTGCTATTAATGCTTCTTGCACACACTCTCTTCAGGACTTTATTGTTCATCCTTTATGCTGTACTTTGTTCATTACACGCACATGATACTCTTTTTCTTTTAGTGAAACTTATGTATGAAGAATTCTGTAGGGAAAAAATGACCTTAAGGGGAGATATTTACAAAGTGTCATAGACATCAACCTGCTTTGTAACTTTGAATATCTGTTAGTGCTACTCTAGACTTTTAATCCCTTGGGATCAGATGATTAGGGTATAGCCTGCAGAAGTGCAGTTTGTATCAAATTCCTTCACTGTTTATATGGCTGTACCGCTGGCAGCTCCTAGCCATGGATTAGGAAACCCATTTCTGAGATTTTGCTCTGAAAGGACTGTTCAGAAGTTACAAAAAGAGCTGCTTTGGATATAAGTGGACAGTGACCCTCATCTTAAAGGCTGAAGCTTTTCTAGCAAAGCGGTACTCAAAACTGTGAAGTTTCTGTTGTTTCTTCATACAGAGGTTGTTACAGATATTTTGGTCTCCAGTGAATTTGGCAATACAACACAGTGTGGAATGCCCAACTTGAAAAGTTTTGTGCGTAGATTACCTGGAAAATTTAACTCAGATTTTGAACAAAGGACTTGTGGTAGGCAGTTTCTTAGAAGGCTGAGAGTTCTCCCAGTGTTTCCTCACTTAGCACTTAACACCAAAAAATTGTTTTTAGGTCTGCTGAGCATCCTAAACAAGGACTTCATTCTTTGAACAGACCTGAGGCAGTAAGATGTCTGCTAAGACCTTTTTATTGAGATATTGACTGTAAAATTGGAGCAAGGCTGGCTGTTCTAGAAGGCAGATCTCCAGATGTTTGTCTTTGTAACAGTTTGTTCTTGAGTAGAAACCCATAATTTGATTAACTGTCAGCATATTCTGAGATTCTGCTGTAATTCAATGACATTGAGAAACAGCATGCAGAAAGTGTGGGACTGCTGTCTTCTCTCAAATTCAGATCACACATGCTGCTTTCAAGCAAAGAACTTCCCATAGACTGAATCCAAAAATTGTGAGGGAATAGGGTGACCTCAACCAAAGTACAGTGGATTGAATGAAAGGCTGATAACATGCTGTGCTTCAGGAATTCTAGAAGGTCTGGATTAAATGAGATGGAGAAGACTGGGCAGTGTCAAAAAGCTGCACAGAACTGCTTGGCTTGAGGAAGACTTAATGATGATAGGAGCTGAAAATGCTGTGTATATAACTCAGTTAAGTGCAATGTAAACTGTTAAATATACCTGTAGACACCAAATTAACTGTAGCTACCCAGAAAAGATACTTGGGCATAACTTTGAAATCCTGAATGGCCATCATAAAAGATGTATTCTCTGTCATGTTACCTGTGCATCAACCAAATCCCAAGGGATTTTTTCTGACTATGATCTTCAGCTCTGATCCAGTACCTACTTCAGATATCTGTCTCAAATCTGAATAAAGGAAAGAATCTGAGAGAGCAAACGAGGAAGTCAAACAGGTCTTGATTTCAACAGTGTTGCTGTCTAAGCTGTCCCTGGTCCTGCTATTTGTTCCTGCTGACATAACTGAACTAAGCCAGGAAATTGTTGCTGTCTAGAAATAAGGCAAACGAAAACAATTATTTTTTTGTCATTGTCTTCTGTATGCACATGTACAGTTGTTTGTATTGCCAGTGAAAAGGGAAGGGCATGAATAGAAATGCCTGATGTTAAGCAGCCTTTCTTCTGTCCCATGTTGCTGTCAAGAAGGAAAAAGCAAAGCTCAGTGTAACCCCGGTTGTAGTTGGACACAAAATACCCTAAAGAAACTGGGTGCTTTTCCTGGGAAGCACCTCTGCAGGCATAGCTTATGCAATTGATGTGTATCTGAAGCTAAATGGTCAGTAAGATTCAAAGAGTTGCTACGTGAAATGATGGCAAACATTACATGACATCAGAAGCGAGAGAGATATTTATAAGTCACTTGCTCTTTGGGAAAATTTCCATTAAATCCCAAAGGTCAGGCTATCTTATAGCTATTTGCTGCAGGTTTCTTGCATCTGTGTGTAGATTCTTTTAAGGAAGGTTCACTGCTCCTAGTTTACACTGAGTAATGCTCCATCACATCTGTCAGTTTTGGTTCCCACAACTTATTTCAGCACCAAATTGTTTTGCTGCTATAATCTTTTCCTACAAAGTTGTCAGCAGCTGTACTTACGCTTCTCTGTTTCCAAAGGAATATCAGGGCTTGCAGCTTTTTTAGTGCATAGGTGTAACCCGAGGTGTGAATGAAGGATAGGTAAGAATATTTCTGCTAGTATTTAGTTCTGTTGACACAAAAGTAACAATAGTAATACAGCTATATCTTGTCATGTACTTCCTTTGTACCTTTGTGCTCTTGATACTATTCTGCAAATGACCATAAAACTGGAGGGGGCTGTTAGGCTTAGCTGTGCTCCCTGTGGGTTTGCACCTTGTGTTATAGACTCGCAAATGCCTTGAGGGATACTTTCAAATGTGACTTCACTGATGACAGTTGGTCACTCTAATCTGCTCTGTAGCTAGTATGAATTCTATGCTTACGTCTTTCAGTGTTAAGATACTTCTCTCTGTGTGCTGATCTGTTTGTTTTGGGGTTTTTTGTTAAAGGTGGATAACTTTTGCCCCCTCCTGCTTTCAGTTACCATTTCATTTTTGTGTAGCTACCTGTATCACCCACTGATTTCACCTAGATCATCCTTTCTGTTGAGACGGAACTGATCAGTCCATCTGAAAAGGCTGAGGATACTATTCCAGAGTTTCTGCAAAGCCTTTTCAAATCATCAGGTGTGGTTCATATTCCCTGTAGTCACGATTCAGCTTGCTTTCCATGATCTAGATTATTCTTTTCTTCTGTTAGCTTCTTAATCAGAATTTAGATATACTCACTGGTGTTTTAGTGAAATAATCACTTGACTTAATAAAGTGGTGTATCTTTGCATATCATAAGATTTTTCAGGATGCTGTTAGCTAGCTGGAGTCAGAATGCATATTCTTCATTGGGGCAATTATATAATGACTTATGATGGAGATTTATTTAACATCAGACTTTTACAATCACAAATAACACAGTAAAAAGGCTCTTGGCAGTTTTTACCTTACAGGTAAGCTCAGTATATTCACCTCTCAGCTAAGAAACGTTCAAAAAAACTTTCACAGGTCTACACTATTTGTTGAAGATCGTCAGATTTTCAAGATGGATGATATAACTGTATTTAGTTTCCTAAGTAGCATCACATTTTCATTCCGCTTTGCAGACTGATGTATAGATTTGAAAATCTCTGTAGAGATGGTGAAAGGGGTATTTATAACTTGAGATCCAAAAAGAAGAGAGTAATGAGTTAATTCAGTAATGAATGATGATATAACTGAACTCTTGTGATCAAGGAGGTGAAACTGAGTCATGCTCCAAGGGTTTGCTAGATTAAAGCTGTGGTTCAGTAGATGCTTTTTCTGCTGGCAGTCCTTGTTTAAAGGGTAGGCACAAGCTGTTGAATCCATTTTTGGGCTGGTTTTTAGCTGAATTGTTGCAACTAGTCTGGTTTCAGTAGGTGGTTCTGTTGCAGACAGAATGATGTGGGGCAGGACTGAGTGGCTAGAAGAAGGCAACTCTCTTCAAATAGGACTGCTGTGGAGGATGAAATATGGCTAATATCTCAGCCAGTTTAACCCACACCTCTAACGCTTCTGCACCATGCAATTACATATCTCTTGAGGCTGGGATGGAAATCACTGGTATCCTGTGCTTCCACATACACACCTTCTGGGGGAGAGAGAGGGTTCCTCCATGCTTCAAACTGACTTGGGCCTCTGCTATACCTGCTTGTGGCAAGTTGACCTGGCAGCACACCTGACTCTGGCTGATCAGTGATACGAGCTTTACTATGGCCATGAAATAAAATGGAGCAGTGAATTGATGCTGCTGGAAATCCTCTCTCTTCTGTGGGAGGCGTTTTCCGTGCAGATCAAGTCTGTCTACTGCAAGGCAATTCTTGTGCCAGGAGAGCATGGGGTATGGGGATAAACACTGGTAGTTAATGAATGTCATTCTAACTTTGCTTGGCAGTGAAGCATTAACAGGTTGTCTCCAACAGGAAAAAGTTTCAAGGTTTTTATTTTGCTGCAATAAATAATGCAATACTTTGGATATGGAAAAAAATTGTGTCAAGTTTGAGAAACATTTGGGTCTCCATGATATCATCCATGATATTTTGCGCTATTGAGCACTCTCATTCGTGGGCTATTTGGCCCTTTTAATCTGTGTATAAACTTTCTAGCTAGTTGGTATAGTTTCTTCTCAGTGAAAGTTGTACCTGGCTGCCTGCTGAACAAATAAGAGCACCATCTTTGAATTCAGATACTGAAAACCAAATACTACTTTAATTTTTAGTGTTAAAGTTTGTTTGTTTGGGGTTTATGTTGTTGTTGTGTGGGGTTTTTTGTTGGTTTTTTTTTTTTGTTAAATTTAGATTTTATTCTGCCATTCCTTTTTAAGGATACATAGAAAGTTGGTAGTTATTGAAACCCTTCTGCTGTCATTCTTTGCCATTTTGTGATGTCTGTGGTTTCTGGTTTATTTTTTAAAGTAATAAAATGCAAGTATTTACATGAGAAGATTCCAGTCAGACCCTGCATTGGGGGTGACTGACTGTGAAGAAAACCAGATAGTCATACAATAAACCTCCTGATCTTGAGCTAAAATGTAAAACGAAAGCCCACAACCCCTGACTTGAACAACTAGCCAGATTAGTGATGCAGTATCTACAAATCGTAGGATCTTCCCACCCCCGCAAATCCACATGAAGATTACAGCTTGGTCTGCCAGAGCAATTGCTGTACCTTGAGGTGATGTTGAGACAGTCATTGCAGAGAGTCCTTGGTTTTTCTTGAATTCTGCTGCTGAGGCTTTTGATTACAGATCAGAAGGTTGTATGCCTTCGTGTAATTCTCTTCTTGACATGAGATCACACGCACAAAATACTCCTGGCGTGTGGGGAGGCAGGAGATGGTCCATGTTATGCCTCTTGCCTTGCTATACTTTCTACTCTGGCAACAAGCTTTATAACTTGTCACTTCTGGTTTTTTGGTGGTGACTTTTCAGTTTTAAATGGTGAGATAATCTGCCAGTTAGTGCTAACATAGGATGGGGAGACCTGTTTCCATTTCTCACACTGCAAAACCTGGTAACTTCCTTTGCCTCTCCGTTCTCCCTTGTAGAGGGGAGAGGTCGACCTTCGTTTAGGGGACTTGGCAGGGCTCTTCTGTTGTGAAGGCAAGTGCGTTGCAGAACTGTAGTTCAGATATGTAGCTTGTTTTCTGTCATACTTAGCTCATTAACTTTCAAATTCCTTGCTGCGTGTTTGATATTGCATCAGAGAAAATGTGTTTAGACTTGATTCTCAGAGGAAAAGGAATTGCTTAGTTGAGAGGGATGCTTGGAGAGAAGAGTGAGGATGGCCTGCTGCAGCTGCTTCTTCTTTATTAAAATTACAGACCAGTAGCAGAATTTTAATGAAGTCTTGCAGGATGGGTGGTCAGAAGCACTTCTATCAACAGTGCTTGTCTGCTGCTGTAGTAGGGTTTTTTTTGTCCCTTTTTTGACTTCTTGGCTTATTGCTGTGGTAAGTTACTGTAACAGCAAAATGGCTGTTTGACAGAACATGTACCTTGTTGGCTTCTTGATTGCTGCAAATGAAACTTCTTTACTGGAGATGCTGTTCTACAGCAAATAAAGCATTAGTCTAAGGCCAAAGGATTTTTTTTTTTTTCTCTTGAGCTCCAAGGGCCTCTTTAGAGACCTTAGCAGGTGATACCACATATTTTTGTGTTGGGAACACAAGCTGTTCTGGTGAAAAAAGCTATAGAAGAGCTATGTATTGCTGTATAGGACTTGGTCATACCCGTTCTTCTTTTAAATGGTACCTATCTTAGCATCTTTAGTTCTTTTCTTCTATATGCTTGTGTCTGTATTGCTCTTGCAGAACCAGGTTATTGATATTTAAGGTCCCTGGAAAGTCCTTGGATTTACTGAAGCATCTGTTGTCTCTGGAGCAGGGATGTCTGCAATAAGTCCCTGAGCAGTGCAGTTTCATTAACAAGAATGTGGAAGCATGAACTTTGAAAAATTGCTGAAGATGCACAGCCTTTTCTTTGTTCCCCAGGAAGCTAAGACAAAGTTGGTTTAACTTGTAGCTGGAGTACTTAATTGGGCTCCATTCAGCTATCGAGATCTCTCATCATAGGTGGATGGGAGTTTCTTTTATTTTGTTGCATGAATAAAAGAATATTCACAACTTATAATTATATGCATGTCCTGAGACTTAGTGTATATTAATAACTGTCCTGTGACTTTTTTTCCCCTCCCTTGTTGCTTGGTCTTGCTTTTCTATTAAGATGCTGGTGACTGAAAAATTCAAGTTTAATAGATTTTTGTCCTGAAAGAGACAGAATTCCCGTGTCACACATAGACTGTAGGATTTTTCTGAATTAATTCCTGCTTCAAATCCCATAGCTGTGGATAAATATATCCAATCTTGACCAGAAAATCTAGGCATGAGAAATCCAATAAAAACCTGATGTGATGGTGGTGGCTCTTGCTTCCTACTAGTTAATGAGACTCCTAACATGATGAATGTAAGTACTGGGGAGTGTACAAGGGAAATAGATGTTAGTGGCCAGCCCAGGCTTCCCTAAATAACACCTCCAGAATCCTAGGGTAGGGAGTGTCGATCTGGTCCTGGAGTGCGTGTCTTGTGTTTTCAGTGAAATTAAGAGTGTCTTATGTCAGCTTCCAATTTCAGCTGCTGGATCTGGGTATGTCTTTGAGAAGTTGTTTTTTCTGTTCCTAGATGTGTGTTTTGTGGCTTTCTCCATTCCCCTCCTGCCCTCCCTTTCGATATAGTGTTTAATTGCATTTGCTTTGGCAAGCAGCCTCTGTGACCTGGGCCTTTTGTTATTTACTGTTCTTCCTGTCTTTGTATCTCCTGAAAATTTAGTGACTGCTTTCTTCCAAGTCACTGACTAAAATGTTAAATGGCATAGGGCCAAAACCCAGTACCTGATGGACCTCACTAGCAGTAGTTTTCTATTGACGCCAACATTTCAAGAGCTGTCACTTAATTGATTTTTAATCTGTTTTATATCTATTTGGCTGATTTTTTTGTTTGTTTTGGTGTTTCTTGTTTGGTTTTTTTTCCTTTCTGGCTGGTTTTAGTCAAAATGTGTTGTGCCAGCCCAAAAATGTTACATAAATATAAAAATATTATATCAAACCTGTTACTGTTGTTAATCAAATTTTAGTTCCATAAAAGTCAAATAATTTTTGTAAGCTCATGTTGATTGACACCATTTTTGCTGTTAATTCCTCAGTAGTCCTCTGAGCTGTTCCTTGGTTTTGAAAACGTTTACCAAGTTGCAACCCTAGTACTTATCTGTTTAATGTTCTGATGTTTCAAAGGGATGATTCTTTTTCCCCAGCCCATTGGAACGTTCTCAATATTCCAAGACTTTCTGGAATTAAATGCTGCTGCAAACATTCTTTGAGTAACACTCAGGGGGGAAGAAAAAAAAAAATCACCTCCCTAGCATTTTAAGACTGTTAACTTACAGATGTTAAATAACATCACCTCGACAGATTTTGTTGAGTGATCGTATGCTGTTCTATTGGATGCTTGTTAACATACTACCATATTCTTAAGATTTTTTTTTTTTAGGTAATTTGCATATGTCCCTTTTTGATTTTTATCTTTGCTTACTTTGTGTGCACATCTCTTTGTTCTGACCTTTGTAACATTTCTGAATTTTAATTTATGTTCTCTGCTCTGTATCCCCCTGCCCCTCTTGCCTCTGTGCTTTCACTCTTAGTCGCACTGTGGTTTGGGGTTTTTTGGGGGTTTGGTTTTTTTGATGTTTTTTTTTTAATTAACAGATTAGTGTTTTTTTCCATGATATTGTTTTGAGGGTTTCTAGTAAAAAGTTCTTAAATTGTTAAGAAAGTTAAACAAAAGATGTAGACAACTATTGTTTTAATTGATTTGACTCAATTTCCAGCTTTTTGAAGTTGTCCTTTTAAAGTGCAAATTGCTATGTATTAGGCTGATTGTTTATTATAAATAAATGTTGATGAATCAGTTGTCTTATTTTCTATTGCAGTTAGTCTACAATATCTACTATATTTAACTACTCCCTTGGCTAGTACTTATTAAGTCTATTGAGATCCAGCTTACAAATTGATATTCAAATTAAATTGATATTCACAGATTAGGGCTGAAGAGTTGATAACTGTATGTTGTTTTTTATTTTCCTCCTCCAGGGCCCTTTGCTGTGTTGATTTTTTTTTTTTTTTGTTCTTTAACAATTTATGTAATAATAAAGATGGATTGTAGCCTTTTTTTTCTTTACTACCCTCAAAATTATTTGACTTCTAGTTAGTGGTACAAGCTTCGCTGCTTTGACTAGATATGTGTGTAGGGCTGAATTACGTAGTGAGTATTAAAGGGTATGTTTGAGCTGTGCTGTCACAGGGGAAGAAGCATTGTTTGAAATGCTAGGCTCTGTGTCAATGGCAGTCCAGAAATGCATCCCTACCTCCTTCTGAAGATCTTCTGTTCCTGTTTTCTAGAGGGGAGAATGTGTCTTTGGCTAATCCGCATTGTTAGACATCAGCCACTAAAGTTCTCTCTTGAACTATCAACATCTATAATAGTGTTATCTCAAGGAGCCTGGTAGCTACTTAATCATCACAAGTGCTCTCAGTTTTAAGGCAAAAGATGATATGAGGATCTGACTGGATTTTTTTTTTTTTTTTCCCCAAGCTTGAAGTTAAACTGTCGTCTTAAACTGTAATTACAGTTTGAATTCATGACTTAAAATATTTGGTTGCAGAAGGGAGGATGAAAATAAAAGTGTTTAGGTGCAGAGACAAAGGTAGTGAAATTTGACCATGCTGAAAACTGCATAGTCAACTCTTTTTTTTTTTTTTATAGTTTTAAGTTCTGTGCTTGTTACTCTTAGCATAAAAATGTCCTCTGACAAAAATCGCAATGTGGATGTGCCATTTTAGAGAATGTTTCTTAAATATTGCTTTACTTTTAGAGCTAACAATTGTGAAATAGTAATAAGTGTGTGACAACCTCTGCATTTAAGAAGTTATTCTACCCTGGCTTCAGTACTAAGTGTTTTCTTTGTTCTTTCTGGGATTTTTTTTTTTTTTTTGCTAATTTTTCACTTGCTGGAGAGCCTTCTGAGATGGAGATGATGTTTTACACTTTGTAAATGTGGGTTTTTAAAAACTAAAACCTTTTTTTCTAAATTCTTACACTAACATCCAAAAGACATTTTTCCTTCTATAGGTCATCAGTAACATTATAAGGATTAAATGTATGGCTGCTTTAATTGTGAGGAACGTATCTAAGAGAAAGCTCTAAAATTTTGGGATCTTCATCCCTTTTTCTCTCTTTTAATTCTGTTACTCCTGCAACTTTTCCACTGGCCCTGCTCTTCAGCTGCTGTGAACTGTCAGACACTGAAATATAAATGATGAAAATATAGAAACCGGAATTTAGCAGAGGCAGCCATGTTAATTTTTGTTCCATTTGAAATGCAGGAAAATATCATCTGCCAAATGGAAAAGGACAATCGGTGGGAAAAGAAATGTTCTTTTCAAGCTTCTAAGAGCAGTGACAATGGAGAGAAAAAATACTATAAAAAGTAGGCAGCTCCTTTTTCAAGATTTTGTTTTCAATGTATTATGCATGATGAACTGTACACAGTTGCTCTTTTGGAGTCCCAAATGACCAAATACTACATTGCAGGGCTTATACTGTCTTTGCTGCATTGCACTTTGCATTTGGGGGGGAATAGGGCTCAGCTTCATGGCAGTTTTGCCAGTCTTTAGTATAATTTTTGAATACATTCATACTTCCCTTATTTGCCTTTTTTAATGTCAGGCATTGCACATAAGATGTTCTGCTGTTGCTATGCAACTGCTAAATCCAATATTTAATATTAATAAAAACGGAGTGGCATTAGCATCACTGAGAACAGTGGGCTAGCAAACTATGATTGTACAATATCCAAGCTGTAAAACTTGGCAGGGACTTCAGTGTGCAATTGCATGCATGGCAAACTGTGGGGCATGAGTCATTGGCAGTTACTATTTTAAGAGTGGTGAGTTTGAGTAAAATTTCTGAGCTCTTTTGATTTTTATTTATATATATCAAAAATATAATTTTTTAAACAAAAAGACAAAAGAATGAGGTTGGTTAGCTGTTTTCCTTAAGGTTTCATTTCGGATACAAATTCTGAGGGGTCACTACCCATAAAAGAGTCAGAATTATAAACCTATGGGTCAATACCCTGATTCTGCTATTTTTCTTCTAGGTCAGGTTGGTCGGCCCTTTCCCACTGTTCCTGCCACTTCCTGAAGCCTGAATTGGCTTTTTTTGGAGGCAGTGCTACTTCTCTGCCTGACAAGGTGCTGTTCAACGGGATGTTTTTTCTCCTCTTCCACCTTGTTTTCTGATATCTCCCCTATTTCTCTTTACTCTTGATTGCTATTTCACCGTCACACTCTCACCTTTTTTTTTTGTTCTCCAGTCAGTGCTTTCTGAGATTAGATTTTTAGTATCAGTTTCTGATAGGCATTAGATCAAGGATGGTGTTGTGCCTTTGCAATGCTTTGGCTATCTAGGTCGTGTTGCAGGCTGCAAATTCTGTAGGGTCCTCCATCTGATATCTAAAGGTGTTAGTGCACTGGCACTCTTGCTGACACCTGGAGGAATTGTAACCCTACTTGTCCTTTCCTTCTGAAGACTGCCGTCCAAAAGATAACGTTGATGTTAGATCTGTATATAGTCAGAGTTATTTTAGAATTATTGCTCTTTTGCAATGTAATAACTGATTTCCTTCATAGCATGTGATCATTTAGATTTTGACTGGTTTCCTAAAAGGGCTATTTCAGGTAGTTTATCTGTCCCCGATTCACCCATGCAAGTTTCTGTGAATTTAAAACATATTTTTATGTCTTAATTATTTTTTTTTTCATGTCTTCCTCTGCCTCTCAAAGATTCAGGCAAGTAGGAGAAGCTGCCCCTAGCTATATGCAAACCATTATTAAATCTACAAAGCAAAAGTATTAAAATGGGAAAAAAAAATTAAGTTGTAGCCTTGAGTTTTATGGTCATATTGGGAATACATTTTTATAAGTGGATGGAATTTGTCTGTCCCCCTCAAAGTAGTCTTTGTACTTTTCATATTCATTCTGCCAACCTGTCTTCTCACAGTATTGGTTAGTTAATAGCTCTGTAGATTTTACTGCCAGTGGGGGTTTAGTGTAATATTGATTTAACATTTCCAAATAATGGCAGCAATTTCAGTAAAGGTTTTTCCTCTTTTGGAATAAACTAAAATTGGTTAAATTTAAGTGAGGCATAAATTATGGCATTGAAGTAAATTGTACTTTGTCTTAGATGTGGATCTGTGGCTGGAATTTGGTTCCTTAGTGGCATGGCACTGGTAAATCCCTTTCCTTTTAATTTTTGCTCCTCGAACCTGTAACTCTTCAGGAAACACTGATTCTAACATTTACTGAAATTCAGAAAAGTAACTGAATGCCACTCAGATGGAAGAATGTATTTTTTTAATTGGGAAATCGTACCTTATTTCAGTTTGGAGGCTTAAGCAAGAGAATTTTTTTCATATAGAAATTACCTGTTCACATTGTAGAACTTACAACTTCCTATTTTGTTTTCAAAATGGTTTATTTCAATGTTGTAATGTTCTTTGTTTTTAACCTAGCTATTTACAAAAGTACGGGAGTCGGTGGACTCTAGATTGTGCTATGGTTTGTCAGTAGTTCAGTCATCACAATTGACCCATGCATCTTGTAATACTTAAGAGAAAACACGTTGAGCTCTGTTCTTGGAACAGATAAATATAGAACTGCTATTGTGAATATTCTTGCAGTGACGTACTTAATCTAGAAAGCTAACAATTCTTTTATTTGCTTTTAGGGTTTGAAAGTATTCTAGAAGGCCTGTTTGGACCTGGATTATTAAAAGATCTCAGTTTGTTTAAAGGTATTCAATCTCTATGTTTGTATCTTGTTCTGCATTTCTAATGACAGAAGCAGCCCCAGCTCTGCCTCTAGAAAATGTGTGTTACCGTGGTGATTTGTGCTTTTTTTTCCCCCTCCCCCAGGCAGTGCTCACAGTTAGTTTCATATTGGCTAAAATTACTAATGAGTGTGCGTTCATCTTTATGTAGCTGGGAGTGTATTTGGCAGTGCTCGGAAAAACAGATTTGTTGTGCATAGATAAAATGTATACAGTTTGGTAATCTGGGGATTTAGAAAAATGGCCGAAATGAAGCCTGCATCCTCAGAATGCAGGCAAGAATGTTGTGAAACAGGTATTTAATTTGGCATTTCTCTTTTGGCTCCAGTTGTGTCGCGGTTTATGAATATGAAGTAATTTGCTATTCCTCTGATTTACAGACTGTGAGCCTGAAGGTGTTTCTGATTGGTCTTTTGATGAAAATTGTCTTTTCTGCTGCCTGAGAAGAGAAAAAGTGAAGGTAACAATGCAGATGTGTGAAGCTAGTAGTTGTAGGGGAGGGACAAAGGGAGGGAGTTTGCTGCTCCTAGTTAACTGAACAGAAAATCTGCAACCTCCTACCCCTTTCCCCTCCTTCGGAAAAAGGCTTTCTGAATTAAAATAATACAAGTTAATGAACAGACTTGCCTCTTCTCTGCAACTTTTTCTTTGTAGTATGTGATGCAGTGGGTTTTCTTTTTTTTCTGTGTAGTGGCTTTCTGTTTGGGGTTTTTTGTTTGGGGTTTTTTGAGTTCTTTGTAAGAGCTCTTGTTGGGATCATGAAACCCTTCCCAAGGGAGCCAAACTGTGGCTCGTGCATGTTTGCTACAGTCATATGCTGGGCTTATCTTCAGTATGGAAATGTGGTCCATTTTAACAACCTAGAGTCCTGTTTTGTATCTTGGAATCTCTTTCCCTGTGGGCCATATCCTTTTATTAAAGGGCTCATATGTATTGTAGATTTTGTACTGTGCTTGTTTATAACCAAGTTGGAGTCTAAACGTGGACAAGTCAGCTTTGCCAACATAATAAACTTGCAGTTTGTTTTCTTAATGAGATTATAGCTGTATATGAAACAAAGACTACTGTGCTATATGTGATTGTTGCTCAGCCCATGTGTTGAAATAATTATTGTTCTATAGCATAGGAAGGAAGGCTCATCCGTCTTGGCAAAACTTCATTTGCTGGATCTTGTAACTATTACTTCTTCCTGCATAATGTAAAATAACACACAGAGTGGATCTCTATCAATTTAGGAATGAAACAAAAGCACCCTTTCCTCTGCAGCAGCTAACATGTATGGCTGCATGGCTTGTTCATAAAGGAAGTACTTTGTTGACACTGATACTTGCCATGTTGCCAGTTTATGCTTGTTTTCGTATTACAGTTTTTGTTAAGGCATGAGGAGGAGAGTTCGGAATGCTTGCATTTAGAACAGATGTAAGGCATAATACCTTCTCTTATTGAGACTGACAGCAGGTAAGCTGTAGGTATGCTTGTGCTGTAAGGAGTTCTGTCTTGTTTGACTTGTCATCTCATAAAAAGACGAAATTCAGTGTTTAGCTTAGTTCTAGTTAAGCCACTGAATTGATTCAAAAATTAATTTTGTGGTGCAGTCAGAGACTGGTTGTAGTCTGGGAGAATCTAGCAGTGTACGGGTAGATCTTCAAAAAGACTTTACATCTCAATCGTCCTTACAGGTCCACAATAACTAAAATAAAAGCTCCTGAAAATTGGTGATTCTTAGGTGAAAACTAAGAACACAAATGTTCACTGTATAGGGTGCTGATTAGGTATGGTCATCTTCTCCTTTTCAAGCTTTGACACATTCTTTACTCAGAAGCTGAGATATCACTGTTTATATTTTTTCCTGTACTTTGCTAGACTATTCTTTCTAGTTTCACATAGTAAAGTGTAATGATTTTGAGTGTTACTGAAAAACTGGCAACGTATTCCTTATGCTAGCGGTAGTTATCATTTACGTTAAGGTTCCTCACATGGTGTCCCATTGTACTGTGTGGTGGCTTTTAAATGGGTGAAAGAAAAGATGCAGATGTGGTCACATCTGGTGTGCTCTGTGGTGTTTTGGCATTGGGGTCTAAGCAGATTTTAGGGTTCTACATAGACACAGAACATAGTAGGGTCACGCAGCATCCTTTGGCAAAGGTGCAAGGGGAAGGAGGTTATAAATTCTGAACAGGCTAGAGAGAAATGTGAGTTAAGAAAGGCTGCGATACTGTCAGTCAGCCACTATGGGCTTGGGTAAAATAATTTTTATAAATAAAACCGAAGCGATTTTTGTCACTTTACATTTCAGTAGATGAAAATACCTGTTTAAGCCATTTTGTCTTACAACTGATTGATAAACAGGGACAGCAAAGAGAGCTTTGTACACATGGTGGTTTGCTGCATGGCCAGGGATCACTGTCTAGGGGAATGGGGAAGGAAGGTGAAACGAGTCCATTCAAATCAGACTTGTGACTTCTCTGTTACTCCTCCTGGTGATTCTCCTCATGCTTAGCGTGGGGCTTTTTTGGAGTATATAACATTTTTTTAGGTGTTTTGTTTTGTGTTTGGTGGTTTGTTTTTTTTTTCTTTTCCCCCCCCAACCTTTATATCAGTTCTGTTGGATTTGGGGTTTTTTTTGTTTGAGTTTTTTTTGTGGGGTTGTTTTGGTTTGTTTTTGAGGGAAGAATACGGCTCCTTTTAGACCTAGTGAGTTCTTATATGTCAGCTGAGAGAGATGGCAGTGTAGGAGTGCTTCCTTTCCTCTCTGGGTATACCAAATTGCTGCACTGCTGGCCATTGCTGTTGTCATTAGCTTGCAATACAGAGTTAAATATGACTTTTATGGTAGCCTTCAAATAGTATGGATTTAACAAACTCATAATTTGAGTTAAAACATCAGAGACTTAATTGTTAAGTTTGTAACTTAATTTGATATTTAGCCAAATGATGGACAGTCTTCAGCTGATGGACTGAACTAAACTGGAAATGGTACTAGTTTATTTGAAATCTCTTCCTTTCAACACCTGTCTGATATCTTTAAGGGGGACTTGCAGGCTCAGTCTTCTATAACTGCTAAAACTTGTGTGTTCCTGTACATAAAGTGGTAGCAGTTGTGCTTTCTGTGCTATATCTTCTGTTCTGCTTTTTTTTATTGTTCATGTGCATCCTCTTACTTTTTTAGGAAAAGAACTGTGGAGGGTGGGATGATTTGGGTTTGTGTTTGTATACTGCAGAGTTACAGAATTAAGAGATGTGTAATTGATGTTGTAGCTGGGAGCAAGATAGCCACAAACCACATATTACAACAGTGTGTGGCTGTGGCTGGCCTTTTTTTCCACTGAGTACATCTCTACCAATACCCCCTTTTGGATTAGTGGAATAATTAATCAGCGTACTTGATTTTCACCTTTGAGTGACACCTAGGTACCTGGTCTGACAAGTTCAAAACCAATAAATGTCTTCAGGGCTTTTTTTCTGGATTTCATTAGCCCTTAAGAATTACCTGTAACTTAGGAGACCAGTAGTTGTGTTTAAGGAGAATTGAGCTCTGGACTGCAGGATGAGAATTGGAGGTCAAGATTAGTTTATTGGCAGAGCTGTTTAAGGGGAAAAAAGCTACGCTTGCTCTCCCACCCATTTCAGTGATGTTGGTTCTTGCTTTTACAAGCAATCATGTTCAATCACATGAATTCTTCAAAGGATGAAGAACCATCTGCTGAAGTATTCTGAAAAGATTACTTTATTTGTAGCGGTAGTTCTACTTGCAAATACTGAACAAATGCATGGATTTTTTTGGCAGTCAAAATACAAGACAGTTTTTGATAGAGAAATGGACTTAAGTGTCTTCATTTGAAAGGGATAATAAAATAGAGACAAAGCAGGGAGCTAAAATTTTCCCAGACATAGTTTTTGCCCAAATCCAAAGCGTTATGTGCAATAATATAAAGCTTTTAGAAATTGGATTTTTTTTCTTCCATCATATAATGCAGAATATACAATTGTTTCAGTATGGTGAGGAGCTGCTACCAGGTTATTAACATGGGTGCCTGTGTGCAGAAATGCATGGGTACATTGATGGGCATGAAAGACAAAAAAGACAAAGTTAGCAGCTCTAGCTGCCTGGTCATAGTGAGAGGAAGTAGATTGAGTTCTATGGGACCAAACCTGGTGAATTCTCATTTGGATAATCTGCAGGTGCAGTAATTCTCAATTCCTTGTGGGCTTTATCCTTCACAGGGAAGATTTAAGATAGTATAGTTTGCAAGGTGGTTGGGTGTTTTGGATTTTGGAAAAGAAAACACTATTGTCTAAAGCCACATAAAACAATTCATACGTATTAAAAAAAAGGGGGGGGGGTGTGACATGCACAACTAATCTCATTAGTTGGTGAGAGCAGAACAAGAAGGATAATACTCCTAAGCACATTAACTATTTTATAGATATATTTAAGCTATAAAAATAGCAAGAGAGAAAATTACTTCTACAAGCATATTCTGGAGTCTCATGCTGTTGATGGCAGAAGGTTGAGTCTGGTTTTCAAAGTACCATAAAATACCTGGGCTTCAGTGTAAGGACCTCTAATGATTCTTCCAGTTGAGAAGAAATATGGTTGGGTACAACATGCGAAGGAGTCATTTTAAAATTCAAAGTTACAAGCTTGTAAGTACTTGCTTTACACAAACATCTAAAAGGTAATATCATGCCGTGATTTGATTATGATTAGTCATAATAACAGCCTCTGAATCTGGTGTCCTTTCACTGTGGAGGAACATAAACAATAAGAAGTAAACTGTGGTAAGTGTCTGAATAATTCTGAAGAGAAGCTACCACTATCATTTAAAGCGTTAACTCATAGAATAATTGAAGATGGCAAAGGAAATATCTGAAAATGAGTTGAAGTTGCAGAACTTACAATTTTTGACAGCTTTAGAATGTGTTTAAACTGTGTACAGAGATCCAAGTGCACTGAAAGATGCTCTAAAACATTTTAAACGGATTTCATCACTTTAAAAAAACTTGAGCATTTGAACTGTCAATTTTGTATTGAGTGGTTTTAAAATAATTTGATATGGAGGCTAAAACCTGAAGAGGCTGATTGTGATGATCTCCAGCTGTGTTTAGTAGTAATGTGGGGTTACAGTTTTGCTTGTGCATAAATGTCAATGTAAGCATATTGTATTTCTACTGATTTTTTTTTCCTTTTCCCCTATTATAGATAATAAGTGATATTCAATAACTATGGATCAGTCAAGTTAAATTTGTTTTGAATTTGATAAATCTGACATCAGTCATCTTAATAAGGAAATAATACTGTTTCTTACTATAAAAGTATATATATACAGTTAAGTGAGGGACATCTTAAAACTAATTAAACCATCTGAATTTTTAGCTTTCAAGGACATGCTCAGAATTGAAAATGATCTCAATAAATTTGAGAAACAGGACAGAGAGACTTGTTTTGTCAAGTCACAAGTTACAGATGTCTGCAAAGTGATAGCATTTAGTAAACTATTTTGGGGGCTATATCGAAAGAGCCATTTGTCTTAACACCTGAAGAGGAAACCCTAAATGCTGGTGAAGCCTCAGCTGGGTGTAGCATTTTGAGAGATGTAAACAAACTGAATAGCATTGAAATGGAAGCAACAAGAATGACTTCGTCCTGAAGGTAGAAGGAAAGAAAACAGTCTCTTGTGCCCTTAAGGCTTGTCTGCAGAAAATAGCAGATTATTCTCCTTTGCACTAGCTAACATTAAAAAGACTTAAGAAAAATGGTGTGTTGGAGAAGACAACCTAGGGATGCTGACACATTCCCTTACTCACTGTTCCTGATCTTGCCTTGGGGTGGGAGGCTGGATTGTATCCCTAGGGTCCATGGGTTGGCTGGTCAGCTATGGGTGGTCTGTGGGAAACCTCCCTCTGTTTTCTCCATGAAATGGATAGGAATTATCTCATACTATTCTAGCTTGTGGGTGCTTCTTGCTCCACCTGCATGTGGTCTGTGGTTTAAACATGAAGCTGCTGTTGCCGTATCTATACAAAAACGGCCTGCATCATACCTTTCTCTTCATGCCAGCAGTTTAGCATTTAGAATTGCTGTATCAACATTTCCTACAAGGAGGGCCTCAGTGAGGATCCAGCACTAGTGCTGACAAGGCTGGGCAGTCCAGGATTAGGTGGTCTCTCAAGGTCACGCATTGACCTTGCATTTTGAAAACCTGAGCCCTGTATTTCTAAGGGTCTTTGACTTAGTTATGTAATTATGCTGTATATCTTAACGTACAAAAAAAGCTTTAGCCCTTTGGGAGCATGTGCAAACCACTCCAAGTATCTTTTCCTGAAGCATTGTTGTTCAATATAGTGGTGCTGCATGTTCACTGATGGGATTCCAGGGATGCTCTGGGGCATCGTTCCCACCTGAAGAGAAGCACAAAGAGAATAGAATGAATGCTGTGTTATAAATAATATGTAAAAGTAACTGGTTGGGTTTTTTCCAGGGTATTTGTAACCAATGACACTGCTATCTAAATATTAGTGGGTTTTTCTTCTTCCTACTACCTGCATGTCGGTATCAAAAACTGATATGATTTGAGACTGTAGAGTGAGAGGATAAGACTGAAGATAGTGGATCCAAATAATGGTTATTGAGAAGAAATGGTGGAAAACATTAAAAAAAAAACAAAAAAAAAAAAAAAAAAAAACCAACCAGAAACCCAGCAAAAACCAAACCAACCAACCAACCAAACACACACCCCCAAAAAACCCCGTGCTTTTGAAAGTTGACTTTGGATAGCAATCACAATCAATTATTTAGTGTGGAAACTTAAAGTTTCCCCCTAGGAGTGAACTAGCTGCAAAGATTGCTGGAATAATGACACAATTGATAAGAAAATTAAAAAATGCAGTAAACAGAAATCTTCCCATTTCTCGCATAGTGTTGTACTGCAGATGCCAGAAAATAGATGAAGATTTTTTTTTTCTATGCACAAAGTTAAATATGACTCTTACATATAACTGTATTTCTTTACATTTTGATGTCTTATCATGGACATTGATAAAAATTGTACCTGTAAAGAGATGCATGCTCCTTAGTTTGAGGGGTAAGAACTAAGCGCTGCCATTGCCTTGCTATCACCCTCTTTGAATGCAGATCAAATCCTTTATTTGGCCATTCACCATTGTAAGTCACTAGCAATTTTTTTTTTCTGGCTGATACCTTTTTCTTCATTACTTCTCTATGTAGAAAATGTACAGCTTTCGTTAGCTTAGGTAGATTAAGTGGTACTCTTTATACATTACGTTTATATGAGTAATGCAAAATACATTTGTTTATGATGAGGCATGCTGCCACTGAACTCAGGTTTCCACCCAGTTGCTAGGCTAGTATTTACTATGTATTATCTTAGTTGCAAAAAGTACTAGGAAGATTTGAAATGCATTGTGTTGGGCGAAGGTTATTTTTATTTTAGTTTCTTCCAGAGCTATAGCCTGTCAAAGGGCAGAGCATTAGATCAGGTTGAAGGGGTAATGTTTCCTTCAATTCTGAATTGTTTGTCCTTTGAATTCAAGGAAAGTTTTTTGCAATGGCTTGTGGGACTTTAGCCAGAGGATGCTAATTAACTCTAATGGATCTTATATAGTCAAATCTCTGCGCATCAGTTTGCAGAGATTCCTTTTAAAGTAAAACTTAAAGCAGTTTGTCTGTAAATGGTTAGATATTACAGTGACTGTTCGAACACTTTTGTATGCCTAGATTACTTCTGTTATTAGTTAATTTGCACAAATGTCTGCTTTTTACACAAACTGATAAGCTGAGTTTACAATTATCCTGATAATGCCTAAAAGATAATGGAGCTTGACTCAGAATGGCCGTCAGTAACTAGGATGGATTCTGCATTAAACTTTGTCAGATGCAGAAACACAGTTTCAAAAAGCAAATGCAAGTGTGTTCTGTGAAGTCACCTGAAGAGTAACCCTTACAGAAATATTTGGATTATTTGCCACAAATATTTTTATTTTGAAATCCTGTACAAATACTTAACGTATTTTAAGTATCAGAAAAGTACAACTGTGTTTTCAGTGTGTTCATAAAATGCCAGTGAACCACGGGAGCACTGGTACAGGAGAACCCGGCACAGAGGTGACTGCTTTTATTATAGTTAATGTATAAGTTCAAATTCATATTCTTTAAGACTATCTCAAAAGTGTTAATCTTTCTTATGACAGCCACCAGGTTTGGGAGCAAGCCTGGAATCTCTCTGGTGTGGAAAAAAGCATCAGTCACCTTGTGAGGTCTTTACTTCTGCCTTCACAGCAAACATGTCTTACTCACCTGTCACCTCTGTGATCCCATGCTCCTCATCTTTTGATTTAGTATAAAATACTGCTTTGTCTCTGTACCCTTTCTGAGATAGGATCTCCCTTTACTTTTGATAGAGAACTTTTGGAAGCTGTTAAATTACAAATCTGAAGGCGAGAGCCCATGTTGTTCAGGCCAGAGTCCACAGCATTTGATATTATTACCCTTTGCACGTAGTTCATGTGATTGCTGTGTGTGTTAATTTACTATGGACTGGTTATGTAACCTTGCTTCATTAAACCTCTTGACACTGAGACAGTACAAACTTAAGAATGACTTTCATTTATTGTGAATTATAAATTAATTGCCAGTTCTTTCCTTCCCTTCTAGTCCTGTGAGGATACGAACCTGAAATCAACTTGTACAGTAGAGGCTAAAAAAACAGATGTAGCCTAGATATTATGGTAACTGATACTTTGTAAAGGTTAACAAAACAAAACGCTCCCTAAACCCAAAGAGTGGTTGTGTATGCATTCCTGCAGTAGGTAAATACAGGTAACTTTAATATAGCTTAAAATGGAAGTGGAGGGAGAGGGCCAGGAAAGAGATTGTTCTTCTAAGCAGGAGCAAGGCATTAAAGTGAAAGAAATAAAAAAAGTGGTGTGTGTCAGGGGACAACCCAAACATTTAGATTTCATAGTTTTGTAACCATTGTCTTCTAGTTTCTTGAGTTGTATTTAAAATTAGTAATTTATCTTGGCATGTCACACAATTTAATTATCCTAATTAAAACATTTGTTTTGAAATATTCTTTAGATAACTCAGTTGCTTCCAGTTGTAAGAGATTAGAATGGATTTTAATTCATTATGGGTGTTGTAAATAGCTAACTTAAGTTTATTTCACTTAAAAGTAGCTACTACTGAGCCTTTTCACAAAAGGAACTGGTTTTTGCTAATAATTAGTCATTTATTGTTCAGTTTGCATGAATGCTGTGTAAATTAAGGAGAACTTTCTGTGTTTTGCCTTCAGCGGTTACTTCTTGGAACTAAAAGTAATAAAGAATGAGTGCTAGCTATGAGATTTGCAGCCAAATGTTGTAAAATGTTTAAATCTTCTTCTTTATAGTGTGCTCTTATTTCCCATAATGCTATCAAATATCCTGCTGCATTTACAAGAAAACAGGACAAAGTACAATGTTCTGGAGCAGACAAAAATCAAGTTATGATTTCAATAGATTCCACTCTGACTACCTAACAAAGTTTTGAATTTAATAAAATATTTAATGCTTAAGGAACTTTATTCATTTTGGAGTGAGGAAGATCTTACAAATATTAAATATCTTTGCAGGAACACTTAGTCAGTCTGGATGAGCCAGCCTCGGAAGCTGGACAAGAAGCTCTGCTTAGACAAGAGCAAGCAAAAATCATTCGTTTTGAAAGGCAAGCGGAAGAGTTCCTCAATGCAGTCTTTTACAGAAAAGGTTGGTTTTAATGGCTGGGGGGAAGTGGTGTCTCTCGCTGGTCTTTTTGCATGCAATGCAAGTATCAAAGATCTGATGTTCAAGCTGTCATTGTACGTTCAGTATTTTTCAGTTGTCTTACATATATTTATCAACAGTAAAAACTGACTCTTAAATAATGCAGCAATACAACAATGTGGGCTTGGGACAGAGGAAGAGGGTATAACATATTTAATGCTAAAACAAATCTCCCCAAGAGAACACTGGTGGTTTGCACTTTTGGAGGAATGGCGCAGTTCTTGCCTGGCAGAACTGCTCCCCTGAAACTGATGTTTAGGTGAGCAGGCTGTTTGGAAGGGGGGGCAAGTGGTGGTGTGTGTTTGTTGTGGGTTTTAAAAACTTACTTATTTTTTTATTTTAATGGGAACTGTATTAATGCAGTTTTTCTTAAAGGTCAGCAGTCTTCTCACTGTGGTCTGTAGTGATTACCCACCCTACTCCCAGCAATCCACAGTATAAAATATATTGGAATAGTTCTAAGGGGGATATATGGAGAATTCAAAATGTGATCAGCAAAATAATTGGGAAATCAGTACTGTAGAACATGCCAAGAACAATACAGTAGTTCAATGCTAGAAAATCCCCTAAATCTCTTCTGGAGAGTTATGTCAGTTCAAGTGTGCTCTTAGGAAGGCACAAAACTCATTTTACTGTTTTCTACCAATCTGAGAAATGGGAATCCAGAGGTTGCTTCCAAATGCATCCTGAATGAAAGTACATTGTACTTATCAGTCTAACCCATGTGTGAGAAAATCTGCCAAATCAGTAATTCCAACCTGTCTGCTGGGGGACAATGCAAGGCTTCAGTTTAACCAATTAGAAATTACTGTAGCCAGTCCTCAGCCCTTCCTCCCAGTGACCAAAATATTTAAAGGTGTTTTAAGTAGATAACAGTATCTTAGCCTTTCTTTTATGACTCAAATGAATAAATAGAAACTATACATTGTGATGTATTGCATAAAGTATAGAAGCATGTAGGACAGTAGGAAGGATAGCTACTGCATTGCTACTGATAGGTCAGATAATGCTTTTATTCTAAGTCTTCCTTTTCAGTGGTGTGGTTGTTTTTTTTTTCTTTTAAGGTTTCCTTTTGCTTTTAGATTTATCCCATCTCTCTCTAAATCCAGAAGGGTTTTAAGAAAACAAAAATCTAGAGATAATATACTTTTTTCCATATTACTTTTCTGTTGAGAGGAAAAAAAATGCAGTTCCATCACTTCTAAATTGTTTACTAAAGACATCATCCCTTTAACACTGTGCTTAAATTTTTAAGTATGAGCTGTGTTTGTGTCTTATTAGAAATGCATGCTTCCCTAATTGTTGGAAAACTATTGGCAGATATTGCTAACAGTGTGCTAACACGGGGTTTAACACTCTGTTGTGGTCAGATACACAGAATGAAGATAATGAAATCACTTCAGGTGTCTAAGCATCTTTGAGAAGTTTTTAGTAGACTCTTGCTTTCATTCCTCTGGCAGAGCTGTGCTTGGTGCAAGAGTAATAATGGAGGGGAGGAAACCTGGCAGGAAGTCAGTTCTGAGTCCTTAATGCATCCTTGTCAAGCTTGGCTGTATTTGGGTTGCTTGAAAGGTTATTCTAACTCATGCCACTGCCATAAGATCCACAGGCACTGTCATACCAAAGAGGACACAAAGAATGGCAGCACTCTGACACTCTTATATTGCTCAGAGATGCTTGGTGCTCTGAGTTTCATGCCAGCAATTAGTTCTTTTTTTCTTTCCATCCTCACTGCCAGTAACATTTGAGACTGGTATTTTGTAACCCAGGCAGATCAGAGAAAATGCAGATGTTCTGCGAACAGATGCCTGTTGTGTGTCAAGGACGTGCACTCATACACTTCACATACATAGCTAATGAGCAGGATCAGCATACTTTTTGCACAGGTTTACTGTCCATTCATCTTACATACTTCCTCTCTGTTTTCTGCCCATGGCACTCTTACTCAGTAATGTTTTTGTCAAATATTCATACTGCCCAGTGAAAGCAGAGTGGTAGTACCTAGTTGTCCGTTACCTCTACCCTGTGGCAGGATAGGGCCTTCTTTTGATGGTTTAATGAAATAATGCCCTTTTTTTGATATTCCCTTCTAAGGTTTCAAGTATAGATAAAATACACAAAAGCTATTAAGGTTTTAAAGCTCAGAGGTACTACTTTATACTGTTTATAGCTGATAAATATTTGCTATATTTTTCTTCTCTGAGAATCTCTGTTTTAGTTAATTTTAGTTTATTTTTAAAAAACCCAAACAGACACTTGGAGTCAAAATAAACATCTGTTTGATTTCAAGTGATGCTACAGAGGCACCAGCAAATATTTTGCACTTGCTTTTGAACAGTTTTAATCCTTAGGATTCAGGCTTTGTATTAAGCAAGGAGCCTTTAATGTGCTAGGTAACTTCCCTTCGGGTTGAAAATTGAGTTTTGTGTCCTGAATTAGAGAGTTTATCTTGAGCAGCTCTGAAAATCTCTCAGTAGTCACTCTGTGCTGATTCTTTGAAGTTGCAGATTACAAAGATGCTTGTGGTAGGCATATATAGTATTTTCTCCCTGAATTTTGAAATATATTCAGCTGTAAGCATTCCTGAACTGTACATATGAACATAAAGGCACAGTGAAGGCATGATTCTTCTTCAGAAAACATAGGTGCCATATTGCTCTGCATTCCTGCCAGCCCCACTTGTATACGCTACAAGTGCATGCCAAATAGTTGGCATCAGTGTGATCGTGCCATCGGTTTGTGTCCCTTGGGGCTTTCCTAAAGCCTTTCACATGTCCTTCAGCAGGTTACGGTAGAGAGCTTAGAAAATGGAAGAAATGTCACCATAGCAGAAAAAAGCCCCCATGCTTTTCCAGGCTTTGACCTTGCGGACCGTTTGGGAAGAAAGTGAGAATATAAATGTACCTAAATTTAAAGTTTGGCTCATCTCTTGTTGATTTCTTAAAAACTAGTGCCTTATCCTTAGCTACAGTAAAACATCCTGTAGATTTTACAAGAAAATGATTAAGTATTTACATAAATGTCTCAGAAGTTTACAGCTACTCTGTCTCTTAAAAGAATACACATATTGACTGTATAAGGTCTTATATTTAGAAAGCTCTACTTAAAAAGAAAGAATTTGGGCTTGATTAAAGCTCAGTATAGTTTTTCATCAAGAAACACAGTAGCTGCTTACAGTTGCTCTCTAGTTTGTGGGCAACTACATGCTCAAACCATCATGTCAATCCTTTACAGATACTCTAAATCTGGTTTGTTGGATTGGTGCATTTTTGTCAAAAAAGGTGGTAAAAGGCAAATCTAGTGCTGACATGTCCCACAGAAGATTTTGGTAATGCTTCTAATACTTCAATCTCAACTTGGGCAATTTTTTTATAAAGAGGAATTAAACGCTTTACTATTGTTCCATTTTGAGAGCTGCTTTTAAAGATTTGTTTGGTCTTCTACTGCACAATTTTCTCTGAATGTTTCTTCAGAAATACAAAACCAAACCTTTTGAGCCATTTCTGGAGGAGTTGTGGGTTTGGTCTTTTTGTTTAGTTTTGGGTTTTTTTACCCTGATTTGACCAGAGAATTCAAGCAGTATTTGAGGTGAAGTGGCAGGACTTAACTTCTGTGATTTAGGAGAATCACAGATTTGCTTTGACATCACATTACTACTGGTCTAAAATAGTGATTTTTGCCAATATATTTTTGGGTGGCCTACATCCCCAAATACCTTTGTAGTTATACACTATTCCATATAAATAAATTGGAATGTCTACTTGTTCCATTACACGTTTCTTACTGATTAATTTAGCAGCTCTTCTAGAAATAGAATTACTTTTCATGTGACACATCTTGATTTTTTGTATATGTGAAAGCTCTTTGGGTAATACAAGGTGCTGCATTGATTATAATGATAGAAATGTCAAAAGGAATAGATAGAATGGGATGAAAGAACTTGAATGTTTGATCTTCATGTGGATTATTTTGAAGAATCAGAACTATAGGGCTTTATTTCCCAGTAAATTTGTAGGGGACCGCTGCAACCTTATTCCCCCTTCTCCCCTTCTGTAGCTGCAGGTAAGTTACTCAGTTCTTCCACTGAATAACCTGTTAATTTTTTTTTTTTGGCATGAGCTTCATTAGTTTGTATTTTCTTCATGAGTCTAGCTCTCCTTTCCATTTCCACGCCTCTTAAAGGTCTAGTCAAATATATCTATATTTGAAAACAAAAGATGAGATTGCATATTTCTCTTAGGGAACTGTTATTTTGGGAAGGTTATACCAGTATCGGCAATGGTTCTTGTTGTTATTCTAAGACTAAACTATATTTTATCTTTGGCTTTCTTTTTTTTTCTAGATGATTTTTTTTTTTTAAATAAACAATGACTTAATATAAAAGCTGTTTTACTTAAAGTGCTTCCTTAAAAAAAAATCTCTAATATTTACAGACAGTCCTAGGGTCTCTGACCCAAATATTCCCCTAGTGGCCCGTGAGATCATGCAGCGAATGATCCGACAGTTTGCTGCTGAATATACCTCAAAAAATAGCTCTACTCAGGACTCCAGCCAGCCCAATAGCACAAAGAACCAAAGCCTGCTGAAAGCATCTCTGGTCGCCTCCTCTCCCACGGCTGCAACTGCTCAGAACCCCGTGCTCAGCAAACTTCTCATGGCTGACCAAGACTCACCTCTGGACCTTACTGTCAGAAAGTCTCAGTCAGAACCTAGTGAACAAGGTAGGACTCTTACCAGTGTCTTGCATCCTATGGCAATCCATTAATGGCATTCTTGTTGCAAAACTAGACAATTAGAAGTTTGCACTTCTACATAAAATGTAGAGTGGAAAAGTGGTAGATGTTTTTACAATAAAATAATGACTAGCTACGTGTGACTGGGAGAGAAGAGACTTTTTTCAAAGAATGTAGACCTGTAGACATTAGTGATTTTTTTCTGAAGAAGGGCGAAGGGGATGGACATGTTCCAAACTCTGGGGACAAGTCTGTTGTTCCTGCTGGGAGCTGCAAGAAACAGTCTGCCAAAATAGACTTTATGCTTACTGATAAGACAAGTTCATGTGGTCATGAAAACCATAATGTTGCTTCTTTCTGAAGATCAGGTCACAGTCTGGACTGATTCATTTTCTTTCTGGTCATAGTATGAAAACAGTACCTTTTAAAAGTCTGTGAGAAATTGCTTTGTGAAGGCTGTAAAAATGATGCCCATGAACTGTATAAAACTTCCAGGTTTATGTGTTTGGAAGAGATGTCTCTTTTCTACCTTAAAAATAGACTTGTTCTGCAGAGCACAGATTGAATAACTTGTAACAGTGTTGCAGAGCTTGTTTTAATTTGAAAACCTTGCTTTCCATCAAAAATGTTTTTAACAAGTAAATTCTGTGAGTGATTATAGTATGTGAATGGGCTTTTTTTCTGACACTGTTGAATGGAAGTTTTCATAAGTGTATCCTACTGATAGGATTAAAATTATCCCCTTTGCCCTTCTTTAGAAATGTGCTAGTGCCTGAAATCATTCTATGAAACACAAAGTAGGCTGTCCATCCTCAAGTAGAAAAGGTGCCTTTAAAAAAAAAAAAAAAAGCCTTTTGCTAGCTAGTACAGTATTGAAGGTATCCCTTTATTCTTTGAATTTATGTTTATGAAGCCTTTTGCAAAAAGGTTAATTTTATGTGTCCAACAACATGCAGCGTGTGTGTCTGGACACTTACTGTACCTACAGCACTTACTGAAAGTTGTTGCCACACTTCAGTTACAAAACTGCAGTGCAGGGTTGTATGGTGTCTTTCTTGAAGTGAGGACCTATACATTTAGCTGATAGGCATTTGTTTCTAGTTAATTTTATTATAGATGTATTTCACAAGTGTCTTTTGCATGTATGTTTTAAAATGTTAAACTGCCTTCATTGTGAAAAGAGAGGGAGAGAATCAGTTTTGCTTCTGGTTGTTGTTGTGGGGTTTTTTTTTAGTTAGAGGACTGTATGGTGAAGCAGAAAGCATGTACATGAACTGTTCTTTAGCTACCATGTGACGAAAAAGCTGTAAGATAATTTATAATGTTCATAACACTTGTTATGGAATTAGAACATGCATATTAACTTAAACAGTAATCTGTTTGCTGATGTAATTATTTTTTCCCAATTTACATTTAATGTAATTGGGAAGAGGTTTTGCCAAACTTGTTAATGAGAGATTTAAGATGCTGTCATGAAAGACTGCTAGTGGTACTTATTGTTATATTTCTGTTCTAGTGGGTTGAGGGGAACCTATACAGCTATAGCTGTAAACTTCTCGGTGGTGTATGAGGCCGGCCCTGCTTCCCCTCAGAGACTTCTAGGTTGTAATGACCCTTCTGATGAAGGGAGTGTGGATGCAAATGCCTCTGACAGCAGCCTGAGCTGTTCAGTATAGCCTCTTGAAAAGGAGGGGCTATTTGATCCAGTCTCTGTACCTTGTGACTGCATAAATGTTGTTCAGAAGGAAGATTGAATTCTCTGCTTGCCTAAGTTTGGGTTATGGTGTGTTCCCAAATGCAGTGGGTGGAACAGCTTTCTGTAAGTTAATTCTAGTTCACCATTTATAATGTTTTTTCTCCATATGTCAAATGAGAACTTTAAGCAATCTGAAAGCCATCTTACGTTGTTCTGGTGTTGGTTGGTATTTACTTGATTATATTGAACGAGCGAGGAGCTCTGAAATGCCTCTAGTTTACCTTGCCAACAGGTTTCATTATCTCGTCCTCATAAATTCCTTGTTTCAAAGTTTCCAGGAATTTCAGATGGCTGTGCTGCTTCTATGATAGTGTTGCCCTTATTAAAACGACCAGAATTTCCAGTTGTTTCAGTGCAGTGGGAGCAAGGCTTTTCTATCAAAAAGCACTCCCTCTTCTGTTGCTTAGAAATGCAGTTTCTGTAAGGGCTTGCAGAGGAGCATGGCTGAGCTTGAGGAAGTGCCATTAGTGAGAATGGAAGAAGCAGTCTAGTAGGAAAAACAATTTGGTATATGGAAGAAGAGAGGGAGTAAAATGGCACAATAGAGAGGGGAAAGGCAGGAGCTTTGCCAGTAGGGACCCATTGGAGATGGAAAAAAGAATGAAGCTAGCTGCCGGGTGAGGAGGAGTCTCACATTTGTGTGTGTTCATTTGAAAGTAAGTTTCCAGTGTGAAATTCTCAATGAATTTTCCTACAGCGATTTGGATCAAAAAAAAAAAAAAATTCAGATACTGGTTTAAAGCCCTCCTTTAATAGGGGGGAATATCTTGGGAATTTGAAGATTGTCTGATTTGGGGATTGCTGAGGGTTGGTTATGCTATAGACTGTGTTGTATCCTGAACCGTCGTTTGTAGGTCATATTTTATTCTCTAGCTCTTATAACAGATGCACTTTTAATTTTCCCAAATTTTGTTGTGACTTCTGAGGATTATGTTGAAGTCACTTGTAAGCCAAATTGCAAACAAATCCAAGCCTTAGTTTGTTCAAAAATAAAATAAAATAGAAAATGTTGTGTGCTAAATATAACTTTAGCCCGAAAGGCTTGTTTTGTCAAGGGACAACGTGGTTGATCCTGCTTCTTCAAAGACTGAAGTCATTCTTTTGTCTCTACAGACGGTGTGCTTGATTTATCCACTAAGAAGAGTCCTTGTGCCGGCAGCACCTCTCTGAGTCATTCTCCAGGATGCTCCAGTACTCCGGGAAATGGGTAAGAGAAAGCAACTTAATATGACCTTGTTTTTTACTAAAAATGTGTGCTTACCTCCTGTTAATTTTAACTTACTTTTGGTGTTAACCCTTTGGAGTAATGTGTTTTTCAACTTGTGCCTTTGACAAATACCTTCACCCCACCTGCCAAATAAGAGTTGTTGCAAACTGAGACAGGCTTAACTTGCAGTTAAGAACTCTAATATCTGTTATTTTGGTCAGTTTAGTACTTAGCCAAAGATCTTTCCATTACCTGCTTCTTGGATTTAGTGATAAGTGATGTCCACGGAGATGCAAGTTCAGTTAAATATAAGTTAGATTTCATTTCACTTAGGAGAAAATTAGCTAACAGGAAAGTTTATTTTAGGGGTAGCAATGATTTGGGTGATGAACCAAGCTGAATTAGATTTGAATCCCTGAATGCTCTTTATTTCCTACCATAAACCACAACTTTAAAAAAGCGTCTGGGAGAAGGAGTCTGGTAGTTCAGAAAACTTTAAATATGGCTTTTTGGATTTGTGATTGTACTGTAGGACTGAACAAGTTTTGTTTTTTTTAAAAAAAAATAAAAAATAAAAAATGTGGTGTACAACTTTTACCTTAATTAGTCCAAGGTGTGAAAGAATGTTATATCAAAAAAAATTCCGTTAGGTTTCATATTACTAATGGTCACCATTTGCATACATTTAGAAACCCTTTACTCTTAATTAGGAGTGAGTTAATTGTATTGGAGAGGCTGACTTGGGAGTAAGAGGGATTTTGGGTGTTGATGGGAGAATTTTATCTTGAAGCTACTGTGAACAAGTAATTTTTTTAGTGAAGTACAGAAACAGTATATGGTTTAAACTGCTAATTAATTGCTGGATTTAGTTTTACAATAGCCTTTGAAAAACTCAAAATTTTAAACTAACAACCCACCACCACCACCAATCCCATGTGCTGCTAACAACTGATTTAACTTTTGCATTTCTCTTTGGTAAAATATTACTGTCTCGGGTTTCTCCCATCAATATTACTTTTTCCATTTAATATATCTATTAATAAAATACTTCAATCCTTGTTTAAAAGTTAGTCTTAATACTTTTTCATAATTCTTTAGCATAAAGCTACCTCACCAGGTCTTCTCATTCAATTCTGAACAGGTTATTTCTAGCTTTATTTCCCTAGGAAGGCAGCAGAAGCCACTGAGGCTGTGTATTGTTTGTTCCCTTGTTTGTGTATCGAGTGAGGGCCAAAGTCCAACACACAGGGATGACAGGGCCAGCATCTGGCACTGTCTGATCAGTCTTGTGGGTCCAGAGAGGATGCGGCTTACTGGCACCTGTGGCTACTTGTACAGGTGTGTGGTACATGAGGCTGTTTGCAGTCTGTTTAGCATCAGTGAAATCAGGTGTGACCCTCTGTCCTAGTTAGCTGCCAACATGTCCTTTATTTAGGAGTCTCTGGTGCATATTCCGATGCTGATACATGCTGGAGAAGGGGCAGAGAATGCACTTTGCTTGAGAGAGTTCTCTGGAATAGTAAACTTTCATTGACTTCTCTGGATTTTGTTCTGAATCCTTGTTGACTCTTGCTACCCACTTCAACTGTGACCTGTTGTATCCTGGAGAGAAGCTAGCAGCATGTGTATCAAGCACTGTGTATGTTATATGCTAGGTCCTTTCAGTAGATGTCTTTTCTCTAAAGTACTTTTTTTTTTTTTTTAATCCCAGTGTGATGTTAAAAAGAATAATGTAGCTTTTCAGTAGTACGTATCCTATCCTTAAATAACGCTGATTTAGCTAGAGGGCTTTACACCAGTATAGTGTCCCAGAGCATTAAAATAGAATTGCTTACTAGTCTCTTTGTTAATCTGTATGTTGAACATGGAGAAGTTTGGAGGTGGATTTTGAAACTAGTGTGACTTAGTTACTACAGGGGGCTAAGCAAGCAAAACATTAAAATACACGTGTTTATCTGCAGTAGTAGTAGTACTTTGTGTCATAGAAAGAACACTTGTGACAAAAGAAAAATGGTAAAAATACATACCACTTTTTCTGCTATTAACCCTTGATCTGGATGACAGTTGGAGATATAATTTTTTTTTTTTTTTTCCCTAGCTGTGCTATGTATTAAATGAGAATCAGGGACATGTGTATATAAGCAATTAGTTGTTAGGAGAGCAATTTGGTAAGTCTGGTGTAATGCAGTGTTTTCCTTTGTGATCTGCAGTATCCCAGCTTTCATATTTGGTGCTTAATGAAAGTCAAGCAAATACCTTTGAGGCCTGCTAAGCATTTTTTTTTTACCCTGAGCAGCAATTCTTCAATATGATGTAAGCGAACACCATCCAAGGTTTCCACCTATGTGTAGATACTGCAGGTGACAGTCATATTTGCATGTTGAATATGTTGCACTTTGGCTTACTCTTTTATTACTGTACTTGTTTAGTGGTAACGTCACACCAGTAACACAGTTGTGTGTAGATCTATGGCGATTGATTACTACTTTGTAATTAAGGTGCTATTTTCAGACGCTTGCGCGAAGCCTTTCCTACTCCGAGAATTTGTGAACCCAACCAGAGACCAGCCAACAGGTTTCACTTTTCTTTGCCCAAAAAGCTTCTCTTTTTTTGCGAACAAGTTTTAAAACTGACTGATGCTGAGACTTTAAAAAAAATTAAAATAAAAAAAAAATAAAAAATTTAGAGAAAAATAAATAACACAAAAAGTGATGTTACCCAAGCAAGGCCTTCTAATAAAGGAGTGGCCCCCTCACCCATCCCTCCCTACCTGTGCAAGTCCTGCTCACATCAGTTTCCTTCCATCCAATTAGGCGACCTGGGAGACCCAGCCAGCACCATCCGGAGGGACTACAGAGTGGTGATGGGGTACCTCCAAGAAGCTTGCAGGATGGAACCAGGGAAGGTTATGGCCACTCCACATCTCTTAAAGTACCACTGGCTCGATCACTCCAGATTAGTGAAGAACTGCTGAGCAGAAACCAGTTTTCTACAGCTGCCAGCCATGGGCCATCTGGACTACAGAATCATGGACAGCACTTAATATTATCCAGGGAGGCTTCTTGGGCAAAACCACACTACGAATTCAATTTCAGCCGCATGAAATTCAGGGGAAATGGTGCACTCAGCAACATCAGTGACCTTCCTTTTCTTACAGAAAACTCTGCCTTTCAAAAAATGGCACTTCAAACTAAACAGGATGGGAAAAAGGACGTGAGCCATTCGTCTCCTGTGGATTTAAAGATACCACAAGTTCGAGGCATGGACCTTTCATGGGAGTCCCGCACTGGTGACCAGTACAGCTATAGCTCTTTGGTAATGGGTTCACAAACGGAGAGCGCGCTTAGCAAAAAGTTAAGGGCTATCCTTCCAAAACAAAACAGGAGAAGTTTGCTGGATGCTGGACCAGATTCCTGGGGCTCAGATGCTGAGCAGTCTACCTCTGGACAGCCGTATCCCACCTCAGATCAAGAGGGAGATCCTGGCTCCAAGCAACCTAGGAAGAAAAGAGGGAGATACAGACAGTACAACAGCGAGATACTGGAGGAAGCAATCTCTGTGGTTATGAGCGGGAAAATGAGTGTTTCCAAAGCTCAGAGTATTTATGGGATCCCCCACAGTACACTGGAGTACAAAGTTAAAGAGAGGCTGGGCACTTTGAAAAACCCTCCAAAGAAAAAAATGAAATTAATGAGGTCGGAGGGGCAGGATGTTTCAGTAAAGATTGAATTAGATCCCCAGGGAGAAGCAGCACAAAGTGCGAATGAATTGAAAGATGAGTAGGGATGTTGTAGAGTGCCAATTACTTTGCAAACTGGGTGAGCACTACTGCATAGTTCAACCACCACTGAGCGCACCTGATTCTCCTATTTACTGCAATGCTCTTTGCAGTTTAGCATAGACTTGTGTGGACACAGGCGAAAGGTGTGCTCTGAATGTCACATTTGTAAATTTTTCTAGCCTGGTATGGTGCAGTTTCCCTCCTTCACCTGCCCGCTATCCCCCCTTCTTTTTTTTCCTTTTTTCTTTCTTTTTTTTTCTTTTGCCTTTTGCATGTTTCTCTGTAATAGAGAGTTGAGTTACCTCACAAAGAATGCAGATCTGTGGAAGTGGACATCTTGCCTGTAGAGCCTGCCTGAACTTCTGGTGTTGGATTTTTCATGTCTGCCTTTATAGAAATAAGTCCACTTTGTTAAACTGATACTCTCCTAAAACCAGGCATTTTTCGAATGAGAATCAGACTGTCATTCTTCAAAATGTTTCAGAGATCTTTTTCCCCCTCCTTTTCTTTGATCCAGTTGATTGAAAGATTTAAGCTAAATCAAGTTACTTAGGCATGGTACCTTTCTTGAACTCAGAGATTTGTTTATTAGATGGATAATCAATTGGGTCTAATTAGGCTCTCCACTATTTTCTTTCTAAATTAAACGTACTTACCATTCACTGTCTGCTTAGTGCTCACCCGGAGGGGAGGGGCGGGGAGGGAAAACTTACATACACTACCTTCAGAATATGTCAGTTAATTATTTGTAACACTACCTTCGCTGTAGTTTTGTTTGATATTTTTGAAGGGTGATATTTAGACTCACCTGCTTGAGGATGTAGCCTTATCTCACGGAAGACAAGCTTCTCGCAGTCAGGAGCAGTCAGGGTACACTAAATGATGTATTAGGGTATGCCTCATTATAACAGAACTATGGTTCTTTGTGACCTTTATGCTTTTTACAGACTTGATTCTGAGTTTACTAAACTATGTGGTTCCAACAACTAGTTTAAATGACTCTAATCTGGGGGAGGGGGATTTGTGTAACAAACTACTGTGATACTGCAAAAAAAGAAGAAAAAAAAAAAAAAAGCCCACACAACAGTGATCTCAAACGTTACAACCTCAGTAGTCTGCCCAAATATCCACATTAGTGAAGGAGCTTTTTAATGTTCAGGGAAGAAGTAAAACACTGGTAGCCTGATCTAATTCAGGCTCTGCATCATATCTATCTGTAATACTGTCAGGGTCGAACACTCAATGAATGGGTGTTTCCTTTTTAAATATTACAGTTGCCAGTAGCAGGAATTAATCTAAGTCCTGCTTTTTTGTTGTTGTTTTTGTTTAATCTATTTTGATAGTGGTTTAGCACATGCTAGAATAAGCATTTAAACACCGTAAAAGCACTCCGTAAACCACAAATCCAGTTTTTTTCACTATGATGATATTGTTATCATTATATGGAGATCCAGGAAAAGTTTTGTACAGAACTTTTATCTTTGATACTTTCTGCAGGAGTGGTCAGTAACTAGGTGGAGCTTACTGGATTTACCACAGTATGACCAAATCAGAATTGCTGGTTCTTCAGGTAGAAACAATTTGGTCTTAATCTGTGCAAAAGGTAGATAGAATCACCATTTTTTTCCCCATTTGCACAACCAAAAGAAGCATTGGAGTTTTTGTGTGAGAGCATATAGTGATGTCAGTGATTGAAAGTGGTTTCTCAAAGTTTATGGGAGGGTGGCCTAGATAGTCCTAGGGATGCTGAATGACTTCTGGAACAGTTGATTCTATTAGCCTCTCCCCCTCCCCAGCAACTTCATATTTTCAAAGGTTAGGCACACCATTGCTGTCGTTTTAAATATGCACTGCTCATTCTTGAAACAGACTGGGCATTTGGCCCCAAGTATACTTTGTTTTTGTTTACTTAATATATTGTAGTACTCAAAATCCTGGTTCCTCGTAGCTCTCTAGTTGTCATCTTGGCATTTAAAGCAGTTTAAGCTCAGTAGCAGTATATAAACTCTGCAATACGTTCCAGTTTAGCTGGTGATTGCAATAAAGGCGCAGTTAAACGTGTGGTTTCATCTGCTGTTGGAGGTTATGGTAGAAAGTTTGCTGCAAGTTAAAAAAAAAAAAAAAAGTAACACAGTTTTACTGTTCAGAGAGGTTTAACCTTTTGCAGTTGTCTTTATTTAAGCAACATGAGTTGAGTTTTATAAAACTTGTCACTGTAGTGTATGTGGAGTGCTCATTTTACTAACCTAAATATTTTGTATGTGTATGTTTAAGTGGGTGACAATCGTGCAGCAGAAGAATGGTGTGCCTACCCTTTAATGCTGCAGTTTTAAAAGAGAATTTGTCTTGTCATTTCAGACTGTAGGCTAAGAATTGTAAATAGATAGTGAGAAGTTGAGTACTCTTTATTTGCTTTGGTTAGAAAGTGGATTTTTTAAAAAAAAAAAACCAACAACAAACCAAACGCGTAACTTTCTCAGTTTAAATGTCCTGAGACCTGAAGATTGTAATACTCATGTCTGCAAAGCTTTTAAATACAACACTTGATCTGTGATAACTTAATATTCAGGTAATCTTTCTTTTTCGAGAAGCTTTTGAACAACCATATTTCCTCCAAAGGTCTCTGTTTAAAAAGGAAAAAAAAGAAAAAAGTGTAGATTATTTTTTAAGCACTAATTGCATTACGTTGGTAACTGCAATATGAAATAGCCATTATTGTTTTGTGAAGCATGGTTGAGATTAGTTAGTGGTCCCTTTTTAAAATTTCATGAGCCTCTCAAAAACTAAAAACAAATTTAAAAAAAAGCTGCTGAATATTCAAAAGATATATATTTTACCTTATTGTAGGTTTTGTAAATTTAGTCTGTAATATTCAGGTGCACCTTTTAATGTTACCTTTTTGTTTCAAAGTCCCATCTAATGTACTTTCTCTGAGGTGATTCATCACATAAGACTAGTATCACTCTAAGTGCTGCAGTGATCACTAATGTTTTCTTTCATTTTTCACTACATATTTTTTACAGGCGCTTTCAGTGTAGCTAACTAGTAGTATTTGGGATCATTTTAAATATATGATTGGAATTAATGTTTGTCCATTAGCATGCTTAATTTTCTGCTGACCAGCAGTTTGCATGGCCAAAACCCCTGGTTGACCATATTTTGGTGTGGGAAGGTGTGGTTCACTGCTGTCTTTGTAACAAAAGCCTTGTTTCTCATGTTATTTCTGGTAAGTGGATGCTTATGTTACTTGGATCACTTGGACAGGAGAGAAGGTTTAAAATCTTTCTCCTGCTGCTCTTTTGAGATCGCATTAACGTGTAACATAGACAAACTGCAACCCTGTAAAAATCGAGACGTCGTTAGGAGGAGGCCTTTCGGGTATTTTTTGTCACTAGTTTTCTCTTATTCCCGAGAATGTCCATCCGATGTAGTTATTGGACTTAACAGTATTGTTGTGTACTACGTTGATGTAGCTGAAAAAGCCTGACAGCAAGAAACTGTGAATAATATTTGTGGCAGTCTCTGAAAACTAGTTTTTCAGTCCAAGTATCATGAAGGAGAATCCCTCTCCCCTACCCCATCCTAGAAAAGTAATTTTATATTTTGTGTGTATAAAGTTTTAAGAATCAAGTTTCATATTGTACTGAAGTTTAGGTGTCGCTTGGTAAATCTTTGCTGCAGCATATAATTGAAGATGAGTAAGGCTTAGTGTGGTAGGGGTCCTGGTGTGGAGTTAATTATCGTACAGTTCTGGTGAGAAAGCCCAACATGTATGAAATGTGTCCTTTTTTTTATTTGGACTTGTAAGATGTAAAAGTGCTTTTTTAGAACTCTGACCTATTACAAACTATTACCTCACTTTCAGCCAGCTGGATCCTCATTCCACAGTGTTGTAGGCATTATTGTGGCCGTAATGCTTGAGTACAGCTGTAGAGTTAAAAGTTTCCGGTTAGATATTGTAAGGACACGTTTTTGGACTCGTTTTTATTTCTGTCAAAAGATATTTTATTTTCCAGTCATTCCCTGATCATTTTTTTTTTAAAGGCTCAAGAGAGTTTCCTTTAGAATTTTTTTTTTTTTTTTTTTTTTCCCCTTCCCCTGTTGCGCAGAAGTTGCTGCATAAGCAATACAGGTATGCCTTTACTTTCTTCTTGTTGCAGAACTCATAGTTTGATGCTTGCATGACCAACCCTATTGCTAGACCTGGAGTCAAACTCTGAATTTTAATAGCAGTTAGAAAACAAATTATTTTTAACAATGCAGATGTAGAGGTAGGATAGTGCCTCTAGTCAGAGAACACGGTCAGCTTCTGTGTTCTCACACAACTCCTATACCACCTCTTTTGTAGAGCTTTCCAGTGCTTGAAAATATTCCTAAACATGGGAGGCAACTGCACATGTGTTTAAACTGGTTAAGAGCAGACAAGGAATAGTCTGTGCTTTGTCTTGTGGCAGGCCGACATTTGAGTCTAAATATTTCTTTCATGAGAACCCAAGAGTACATTGCCTTCCCCTGGAAATTCACAGGAGCTGGCAAAGTGATTCAGGGGCTTTAGGGTTGAGTATGCTTTGTGTAGATTGGAACAACTTTTTACTTCTGATTGAAATGCTTTTTATATCATCTGCAACAATTGTTATACAGGCAAAACTGGAACTACCATGTGTTTCTTTCCAGTTTACTTTGAAGTAATGCTCTTAAGATGTCCTTGAGTCTTAGGAGAAGAACACAGTGTCCATGGAGTGAAGGGAACACTGTGCCGTTCCCTTGTTTCTCAAAAACAGTGTGGCTACATCTGTAATGTAAAGAGCTCTTTCTTCAGTGAAGACAAAATTTTAACTCTTCAGTGTAAGAATGCATTCGCTTGTTGCAGTCCAGACTCTTAAGAAGGCAAAATTATGAACCTGTACTGAAAGTTCTGTCACAATATTTTTAAATAGCTCAAATTCTCTGCCAGATGTTAAAGGTAGAATGGGAAGGGTTGTTTCCCTCATTTTCATGAGGATCAGAAACTTCTAAGTTTTCCCCACAAATGTTTCAGGAACTTAATGTAATTTCAGTCTAGGTCAATGTTGCTTTTTCTTGGCACTAGTAAATAATGTTGACTAATACTGGTTTAAAAAGCTGTACCTAAAAAAAATTGTTTTGTGACTAGTTTTGGTACCATAAAGGTTTCCACTTGATCTCGAATTATATTGAAAACTCAGTAATTAGAACCTGAAAATCTGCACTGCTAGTTATATGCAGTTCTGATGGGTGTAGCAAGTAAAATAACCACTATAGTTATTAATTTCTAATTATCCAGTGTATAAACATGATGTACTGAGATGATCACTAAGCAGAGTGATATTGTGGACTCAGAATGATCCGTAAATCCACTCCACATATATCAGAAAAAACTGTAAGTAGTTACAGCATTCCAGTGTCCATCTCTCTCCCCCTCTCCTATTCTTGCTTTGATTGGGGCCAAGTCTCTGTACCAGTATTACAGCAGCAGTTTTGGACTTCATGTCCTATTGAATTATGCCTATATTCAGGTATTGTCATGAAAACCTTCATATTAAGAGAGCTTTATTTAATCCTCACAAAAATCTCTTAGCTTGGTTGCAAAATCAATTTTCCTGGGCGACGTGCTAGAAGGAAGGATTTTTTTCAGCCTGTTCAGGGCATCACCTTCTTAAAAACAAACATCCCCGCCCCTACCCCTGTGTTTGTCTCTACTGAATTGGTAAGTTGAATTCAGAAGGACTCAAGGTGATACTCTGCCTTAGGAGCAGGGATTAGGACACAGACTTCATTCTGACTGGAGCAGGAAAAGTTAATGTCAGAAAACAATTTTTATAGTCATCGCCTAGTCTAACTCAATGTTTTTTCCTACTCGGAAATAATGAAGACACTACTACAACTACTAATACAGTTTATCTACTTGGTGCTACATTTCTCAAATATTTTTGCAGATAATATTTTTTATGCCTACGTGAAAGCACGTAAACTTTACTGTCACTATAAAAAGCACTTGTCTGACCTATCCTAAAGTACCAGAAAAGGGATAAATAACTGCAGCACTTTTTCTGTTACAATGCCAGAGTCTTAATTAAATCTGGTCTTCAGGTTATGAGGTATTTTAAATGTACAATCTAGGATCACTTAACGGCTTTTCAGGTCAGATCACAAGTTCTCTTGGGATACTAATCTGTCTTTTAAAGACTAGTACAACAAAATATTCTGAAGTTCAGGCAGGGGATGTATATATACATGCCTGATATTTTTAACTAATCATTTCAATAGGCCATTTCAGGGCTTGACATTTGGAATCTGGGATGATGGGTAGGGAAAGGGAAGTTTCCCCAAACCGAAAAATCATTTTGGACCATTGTTTAATGTTCAGTTTGAAAACTATATCACAAGAAAAATGGGTAGGGATTCTTTCTCCCTTATGCCTTCAGGGAATGAGTAGTATTTAGAATCTCTGGCTGAAATTCAAGCCTTTTTACCATGTAAATTTTTAATATAAACTCATTGACATGCTTTTTACATCTGAGGACTGAAAATGGATCTTAATGTTTAAGTTGTGGAATGGTATATTTCTTAAATGAAGGGGGAACATTTAAAAAAAATAGATTAGAATACCAGCATTAGTGAGCTTAAGGAATTTTAGTATGTAATAGCAAAGTATAGCAAAGTATTTGATTAAAAAAATTAATCTTGAATTGCTAGTCTGTAACTAGGTGCATTCTAATTTAGCAGGTGAATATTCTTTACTTATCGATATATGATGGGCTTTTTGCAAATAGAAACCTTTATCTGAGTCCCATGTGTTGCTTGTACTGATGGGATGTATGCTTACAGCAGCTTACTGCTGCTTTAAAATGTATAAAATATGTTTTGAGTGTTTGCTCATAACTCTTTCTAACCTCCACTTGTTAAATTGTCAGACATTGGTATTTTATCAGTCCGCAATGTAAGTTTAAACTAATGTTCTTAGGAATCCAACTTGTACACACACTGTTTAAAAACCCTCAGGGACAGTTTACACACTATCCTCACTCAATTCAGGTACTTGTACTCTCTTCTTAAACCTAGCAGTGACTTGTATTTTGTTTTGCTTTTCTTTTGACGTGCTGATAGCACATCCTTGATGAATGTCAACTTAAAACTCAGTTCAGGTATCCAGGTATAACTCAGCCAAACGGATTTTAAAGCTGCATATTTACTCTCCAGCACACAGTGCCTCAGACACTTATAGTGGCATTCTGTATATTCAGTTATTACTACTGAGCAGATCGCGTGGGGGTTCCTGGTATGTATTGTAAGAAATTCCTATGTATATTATATAATATGTATTATATTATATACATATATAGTATATATGTTATCTTAAACTTATATATTTTAAAATGCCACTACTAGCCAGCGCAGCTAAAAATGAAATACATTCCCAGCTGCTCCTGCCAACGGCAGAGGCAGCTTCTTAACGTGGCTCTTGCTTCTCTCTCACCATAACTACTTCTAACCTCAAGCACGGGTCCTTGGCTGTCTGACCTCTACACTCTAGTTATGCAATGTCCTTAGAGAATTCTGTGCACTGGCCACTGTGATGGAAACCAATGGGCCGGGAGTGCTTTGAGTTTATTAGTAATTGTTCTGCCAAAGTTGGTGTTTGTATGACAAGCGTGTAAACCTGTCAGATAATCAGCAGAGGTCCAAGTCGGCAGCGGTGTACGTAGTCGCTTCCACCTAATTGGTAGGACCAGACCCTCAGCAGGTGTCTCCTCTCTCATGCTGAGCACTAATTCAGAATGTGTTGGCACTGAACATCTGTAGTGACGGGCCTCCGTGCTGCGCTTGCGAGGAGGCGAAACTTTAAAGTAAAATCTGCTGTTCTGCTCTCGCAGTGATCTGTTGGCAGTCGCAAGTCAGCAACACCTCTGCTTTATTATTTGACACTTTACATCTAAAAAGTCTTCTCTTTCTATTTATGTAACCCATAGTCTTTGAAGAGTATGGAAAATGGCATTTCTCTCTGACCTCTAGAAGTTCAAGTGTCATGGGAAAAAAAAACAGGAACCCCCCCCCTTTACTCTTATGGACCTCATTTCAATATACTGTTTACAGTTTGACGGAATTGTATAATTTAATATTTCTCTTGTACTGTAGTTTATATTTATTTACAGATTTTTTTTGTACTGTGTGATTTGAATTTTTTGTTCCTTGCTATGATCAATGTTTTATGTAGTAGAGCACTTATGATCACAAATTAAGGTTTTTGGTTTGATTGCACTACATTAATTTTTTTAATGCAGTTCTGATTTTTTGACTGGACTAAATAAGCTGTGTCTTAATGTATGTGATAAGTACTTTAAAATTTTTATTTCATGTGGTCCATTTATTTTTTGCATTGTATGTCAAAGCGCTAATTCTCTTGTTGTGCATGTGTAAGATTTAATGGCTCCATTGTATTATTTGACCATGTCATTTTGGAAACACATTCCCAGCTGTAACGTTGTGTATGGTAGTTTTCACTGGATGCTAGACTTTTCAAAACCACTATTCTTCTAATAAATTTTGTTGTGAAAAACTTTAAGGGGTTCCAATTCTGTTGTTTCTAGTGTGCTTTCTAAATGCCCGCACTAATCACCGGAGGTTATGAAATGCAAATTATCACAAATTGAGAGAAGCAGGGGAGGAAGTGAAAACAGAAGGTAAAGCAAATTCTAGCTGAAGGATCGAGCTTTGGAGTCTCTGTGCTCTGTTTGGTTCATGTCCTAAAGAGGATTGGCGATAAAGCTGCTTTAGCAGCTGGGTAGGGAATACATGTGAAAGCTGAAACGCTGTCTCGTACCAGCCTGGTCTCATGAACTCCTGTACTCTAATTTGCTCTTCCCTACCAGCCACCTTAGTTTCTTTCATGGTAAATAATTTATCTGGTGAAGAACGAACAGTCTCTTGGGGGGGTGGGGAAGAAAAAAAAAGTGGTGTAGGCTTGTTCATTGAGCGCTTAGTACCGAGTCAAGGTAGGAGCAGCAGTAATAAAAGCCTGGCTGGGTGCCCTGGCCTTGCCTCGCGCGGTTCGCTGTGGCTCATGTGCGCAGTCTCGTGCCCGCGTTGGGTTAGGTGGCGGGGCAGCGGCCCTCCCGCACCTGCCCACCTCCCTACCGGGGGAGACCGGACCAGGCTGGGGGAGGTCGCTTAGCTGCTCGCTTGCACCAGTAGGCAGTGGCATTGCTTTTATCTCTCTGCAGCCACCAGCCCTCCCCTGGCTGAGGGGACAGGGCCCCAGCTCCTGATTTAACATATGGAAAGCTCCAGCAAATCTGTCCTCCTGTCCTTCTGCACAGAGGCACAAGACACACTCAGCAGTGACACCACGCTTCAGCTGGCCCTTGTTTGAGACCCATGTTTACTTTCTTGCGACCGTACTTTGGGTTGAACTACTTTTGACGTTATGCATTATTGATACCGAAATGCCGAATACTAAAAAGTAGGTTACAGTAAGTGGTGTCTAATGGAACCCATGTGAGTTTAGGCATTCCTGCTAACCTTTGTGTTCAGTCCTAGGATGATTTTGAGAGTGATGCATAGGGATTTCCTAGCTTTAGGAAAATTTATAATGCTGCACACTGTCTAGCCGAGGCTGCTTTTCTCCTGAGAAATTGCCTTTCTCAGCTTGTGCTATTGAAAAGTAGGTAATTTAGGGTTTGCGTTTGCTAATGTGATTTTTTTTCAGTGCCTTTTTTTTAAGATCCTTAAATAACTGTTACATTACATACTAACTATTGTATTCCTTGTATACTAATACTAGTATTAAAAACAAAAAGCAAAATTATAAGGTAGCTGGGTGTTGTCATTGGTTTAGCTTTACTGGGCAAATCTCTTTTAAATAAAAAAACTTGGTTTGACTAGAGACTGTATCTTACACTTACTCAGGAATAGTGAGTCTTTATGTGTAAATGGCTTGAAAGCCTTGTGCTGTAAACTAGCATTTATCATATTTTTTTTCTGTATGTCTGAATACATCTGTCAAATCTATGAAAATAGCCTTTGAAAGTGATGAACCATATTCCCATCTGCCATTCTTTAGGATGTATTACACTCTGCAAGCTTTTCCCAGAACATTTTTAATCGACACTTTTAGTCCTGCGATTATCAGAAATACCAAGTTTTTCTGGTTTTCCTGGAGGACTTGCTGATGGTCTCGCACTGTTAAGCTGAAGTTGTTCAGACTTAAAGGAACACAGTCTCAAATTCTTCTTTTAAAGCTGTTTTCTGTATTACAAATTTGTATCATGGCAAGAGTGCACAAGATGTTGCACCCAGACAGAAGCATCCATTGCTGCTGTTGTAGAAAAGAAACCTAATTAGCCTTGTTAGGCAGCTTAAAAATTCTTCTGCTAATTTGCCTCAGCTCGCTTTGACTCAGGATGGGTTTTGAGCTGCTCCATTTGTTATTGGAAGAGGCAGCTGCCTCTTCTGAACCCGCAGGAGCATATCTGTTCCCGTTCTGAAATATCAGATCCTTCATGGACTAGCAGTGGACTGTACCCCCATGTACCCCTGGGTCACTGTCTACAATCCAGATACTCTAACAGATACGAAATGAGAGGTGCTGCTGATTGCTCTTTTGTGAAAATGTGTGCTTCTGTGAAGGGAATTGCAGAAAGCCTTAGGTCACTACCCGCAAGTGTTGCGGTTAATACTAAACCTGAAAGTAGGCAACTCCCTGACCTCAGCCAGCGGGATCTGAAACGCTCTTGTGTTGACAACATCAACTTAAGTTTTGTGAGCGAAGCTGATTTAATTAAGGAAATTCCTGAGCATCACAATTCCATCTTGTGCAACCGAAACCGAGCCCCCGTGTCATGGCTGCTCAGAGTCAGACAGCAGCAATGCAAAGCTTACTCTGGCGTCCTCGGTAAGGCGGATCACCAGTGGCTTTCCTGCCCGAGCGTGCTGAGCTATCTAATTTCCTAGAGGCATGACAAAACTGTGTCTGGGGGGAGGGGGAGAATTTAAATCCCAATTCCGGAAGATGCTTCAGCAAATCACTGTTTTCTTGATCTGCAAACTCCGCTCTGGTGAATACCCAGACATGGGTATTTGCTGAACTGTGGTTTTAACTGGAAGTGAGTAGTGGTTCTTGGACCTGTTTAGGAATATGATTCATGTACAGAGGAACAGAGGTACAGACCAAAAGCAATTTCAAAAACAGAGCTTGAAGTGTTAGGGGCAAATCCGTGAATACGGTGTTTGATACAATGAGGTCGGCAAAGGGATTAATATAAAAGTTGATCTTTTTAATATAGTTATTCTCAAGACACTTTAATATATGTTACAATGCTGGAAGGATCCCAGATAACACTGTTTGTGGGAGTACTGTTTCCCCTGATCTGGTGCATTTGATGCAGACTCTGTGACTTAAAATCCAAGATGTTCTCAGTTGTCTAGTAGGAAATTCAGAAGAAATCTGAATGACTTCACACTTGTGAATTGTGAATTATGAATTAATTAAGTTCCTTCTTGCCTGACTCCCTGAAAACCCCAGACAACACAACCTTTAAAAGCTCTTTTAGTATCATGAAGAGGGAGCACAAAACAATTGCATCTTATTTTTACAGGTTGCTTTTAACATACCAGAATTTAAAGGTCGCATTTGAAATAAAACTTCCAAAATCGTCTCTTGCCTCCTCCTCCTCTGCAGGTGTCATGCCGCTGTGCAGGAGGTCTATTCCCTACACACTTGACTAAACAGCAGATTTTTGTATGAGATGGCTACAGCTCAAATCTCCAGGAACTGTTTAAAAGCTCAGCTAAAATCAGAAGCGCTTAAGGTGTATTTCAGAGTGTAGAAATACAAGCATTGCTGCCTGAAAATGCAAAGGTTGCCTGTATGAAAATACAGCTGCATTTCCCCAAGAGACCGACCAGAGTTTCGGGCTGTGACCTACCCAGCGCCCGCAGTAACGCGGTGAAGAGGCTTCAGCCGCACAGTAACGTGGGCAGAGGCTTCAGCCGCAGCCTGGTCGAGAGCCTGCGGCGGATCCAGCAACACGCTTCTCCCAGCCCGCTCCTGCTCTGTCTCCCTTGCTGCTGTTACCTGAGCTAGCTGGATCGCAGCTTGCGTGCCTACCTTTGCTGGACTCCTGCCTCCAGGTGCAGACCAGCCAGCCTTGTGCGACAGGAGGAGTGGTTTGTCTGTACAGGGTTATCAGCTAACTGTCTGTAAAAATTATAGTGCTAAATAGGCAGTTTTGTTACACCTGCTAAGGTTTGGTTTGGGTTTTTTTGCTGACGTGCACCCAGATCCCTCCTGCCCAGCTAATAAAGTGTAGGGCTTGCTTAACTTGTTTTGCAATGACATTCCTAACTTTGAAAGGAGCTTTTATGGTTTCTTTTCTTAAAGCCAAGCCTTTGACTGTGCTTTTCTTCTCACTGAGCTTTAGAGGAAGGCTCTGACACTAATTGTTGAGAGTTACTCTGGCTCTGCAGGGGAAGAACTGACAGTGGGAGAAGCCAAACAGCTTCCCTGCTTATGTGAAGGTGTTTTCATACACACAACTGGTACCTGTGCTGGGACCCTTGCTGTCATCTCAGCCTGAGGTGCTTGCTTGGAGAATCCGCTAGTTTCCACCACACTCCCCTTTTAGGTGAAGCTAGTGGTATCGGTTTTTTCATGTTTTCAGATGTACTGTGGTCACACACGGTATCTTCCTCAGGTTCCTTTTAGGCCTTTAAAGCAAGTAGCTGCGTGTGAGGTGTTAGCAGTGGTTTAAAACAAACTATTTGACTTTGAAAGGAGACAGTAAAAAAAAGACGCTGTAGGATTCTGGTTTTGCATAAGAAGCTGTCATAACTAATGTGCTCTGTTTGTATGGAAATACAAGTTTTCTTCTGATCATCAACAGACGATATTTTCTTCTAGTCATCAACCGTCAGCCTGAGATGTTAAAGCTAAACCAGCTTACTCAGTACCTGAAGTGTGTTCGCTAACAACAAAGCTCGCGTTGGACTGTGGTGACAGTTACCTAACCTCACCGCTTGCTAGAGGTGTGCCTAGCTGTAATTCAGTGAGCTTTTCTGCTGATGCACAAAAAAAAGTAGATTTTTGCTCCTGTTTCAGGACCAGTGTTGGCTTTTCGCTAACAGACACAAGTGCGTACAGTAATTGTGACTGATCAACCGCTGTTTAATTCTAGTCTTCTTGCCTATACCTGTCCTTATGTCGGTGCCTTTACTTTTGTTTGAGTGTAGACTGGATTGGTAGTTGATAAAAGCAAAAATAATGTAACTCTGGATTTAAAAGAAATACACTTTGCAGCTTCTTTAATGATCTTATTATGAAATTAGGAATAAAAATTAGTAACAAAGCTTAAAATCAATATAACCTAGCACAAAGTGACAAAGGTAGTGGCTTAATGCTGGCAAAGAGCAGGTTGATAAGATTTGGGCTTTGGCTGTTTCGTCTGTTCTTTTAGAGCTCCTGAGTGAAAAAAAAAAAAAAGACTTTTCTCGTGAGATTAATAGGAGTGGTGAGGCCTCAGCAGGACAACAGGGAATTGGGCACTCAGACTTTTGTGGTTCAAAAATCCCCACAGCATATGTGGTTCGGGCTCTGGCGTTGCCATCTGAATGTGTGAGTCGCTGTGAGAGAGGATTTTTCAGAGGTGGTTTAGCTGTGATTTCTAGGGTTGGTCCCATTCTGTATTTCTCTGGTCATATAAAGCACGGTAAAAATGCCAGCATCCCGTTAGTGCTGTGGTCTCGTTACCACTGCGTGGTTAAGCATGAGTTCATTTCTCTGAGCTTTCAGGGTTTGTGTAGTGCACTTACTGTTAATACAATAAAAAACATCTGTGGTAGAGGAGATCCATGAGTGCTTGATGGGCAGCATGTGCTAATGGGTCATCATTGCTTTAGTTTCATCTCCAAAGGTTAGGGACTCATTTTCCTGCTGGTGGGAGCAGTGGGACCAGGGAGGTGGAGAAGTCAGAGGGAGGCATCTGTGAAGGCATCCTGGGGGGAAACTGCCTGGCTCTGTGCTCACTCTTTCCTCGCTGCGCGTGAGGAGTGATGAGTCACTTTGGCTTTTTCCAAGGGATCTGTTCCTTTGCAGGCATAAGCTGTTGTTGATAAATTTTTTCCTTTTATTTTTCCCTTTATGGCAAACCAGCAATTGATGGGTTTTGTCCCCAGTATAAAGAAGCAAACAATACCTATCATTATGCTGCAGAAAGGAAAATTGCACAGAGATAAAGTACATTTTAACTGCAGCATCCAATTATAAAGGGTAAACCGCCAAAATCTAGGATGCTTTAAATATGGTAAATAACCCTGAAGAAAACTGGGTGTATTAGTGATGACGGCATGTTACATGCTAAGGAAGGTGTAGTTCCTTGCCTCAGTTTGCCACGTAGCTGGACAAATATCGGATGCATGGGGGAGATGCGACCTTTTTTATTTGCTGTGGTTAGACAAGGTTTATTTGTTAGTCTTCCTTTAGCATTGAGATGTGTGACAATGTAAATGAAGGAGAAAAATGATTGTGGGCCAGAATACCAAGGTGAATTTTTGAGAGGAGAATAGACTCTCTTAAGAGGGGGTGGAAGGACAATAGTGTGTAATGACAAGGGTTAAAAAAAAAAAAGAGATGATGTGAGGGATGAGCAGAAATGGAAGGATGAGAGGTTTGAGCTGAAGGGGGGGGGCATGTGCATTAGCGCAGAGGAAACCTCTCCCCACTGGCATGCATAGAGATATTTCCTGCCTTATGTTTTGGTTTCTTAATAGTTATCTGACTATAAAATTAACCTACATCATTTAATGGTAGTTGAATGGCAGTTAAATTAACCCACTTTCAAAATAGAGCTTACCTAGCCCGTCAGCTCTGAGACAGCCTCGTCCCCAGGCATCCAGGGCTGCAATCCACTTCTCTGCCTTAACCTATTTCCCAAGCAGCCAGCCGAAGTGGTGCACCAGAAACAGGGTTTGTTGCTCAGCTTGGCAGTTGACAGAGAATACGGACACATATCAAACCGCTAATTCATATTTCACTAGGCGTTTTTGTGCAAGGAGGTATAGCATCGGCACGTGGGGAATGCTGCTGTTAGGAGTTGTGATACTGTTTCTATTAACAGCATGGCCTTGATTATCTGAGGCCCAATTATCTGAATCTCCAGGTTATCTGAAATGGGGTCATATCCCCCAACGTCTGTTAATTGCACCCAAGATACCCTCTGGTCTCCAAATGTCTTCCACTGGCCCCTCCCAAGCTTTGGCGACCGGGTTGTGCTGAGTGTGATTAGCTCTAGTGAGTGCTCTACCTAGTTGCTGCATTTGGTTTTTCATATCCATGCTGAAAAAAAAATATCCCAGATATTTGCAGACTTTAAAATCCTTGAAGATTTCTAGAGGTAGTGGCTGTGCGTGGCAATGTGCCTGTTGGAGCTGGGACCAGCGATGTCTGCAGAGATGCATTTGGGTTTTCTTCCACCCCACAGGTGCAGCCCTGTAGTATAGGTGCAGTTTAGGAGTGGAAGATGGGATTTATCACAGCACAGCATATCCTGCTCAAAAACCTTAATTTACTGCAGATGAGTGCCCCTTCGGTGGGGGGGTTTGCCTGCTGTTGAACCTCTGTGGTTGCAGTGGCTCCAGCTGACCTGTGTGCACGTCCGAGGGCTCCGCAGGGAGAGCTTTGTCCCCAGTTTACTGCAGGACAGACGGGGAGCCCACAGTGGTGGGCTCGGGAGCAGGGGAGAGGCTGTACGCCTGCCTCACCTCCAGTCCAGAGCCAGCGTGCGCTCCCAACTCATACCCAGCACTGGTAAAGATACTCAGGGCATCCCTCCCTACTCCACACGACTGGTCCCTGTGGTTCCTTCTCCCTTGCCTTAACTGGGTGCTGCTTTTTTTAAAACATGTGCAAAGCTGTGAAAATCATTGTAAGAACTTTTTTTTTTGCCCTGCATGCTTTTGTTATCTGTCTTTTGGTGCTATCTATTTTTCTATTTATTCTGGTCTTCTGGTGATATCTATTCTTTTGGAGCACCTAGCTCAGGGAAGATGCTGAGTACTGCCTCAGAGAGAAACGCTCATGGTAACTTTTTTTTTTCCTTAAAGGAAAGATCCCAGATGTCCTTGATAATTAGAAAAATTAGAAGGACAATTCTGGAAAGGCTTTGAAAGCTGGTATGTAGAATAACGTTTCCAACATGATAAATTTCCCTTGGTTTTAAAGCAATAGCTCAGTGGTAAGATTTTAATTAGTCATTAAATATTGTATTAGAAGTATTAAAAGTGATGATAAACTACTATTGAATATGGTTGGGTTAGTTACTTGGGGAAGGTGGGAGTGGAGGAAGCTATAACAGGAATATAAAAAAGATAAACTTATTTGAGGTTACTGTTGTTTTTCTTAATGTAAGACCACCTTTGGTTTGTTTGATTTTTATTTGGCTACAGGTGGGGAGAAGGTGATTTTTAGTGTTTAACTACTTTAAAAATAAATTAACAAACACAAGACACTACTCTGAAGGGTTAAACGTCTGAATCTGTAATGGATGTCTTTTTTTGTTTATCCAGTCAGTTGGCTTATTGTATAACCTGGATACCTTGACTAATACATGCAGCTGACAAAAACCCCAACCAAACAAAACCCATCTATAACTTGTTTCTTCCTGCTTTTCAGTTGAAATGCAAGCTCAATCCATCCCCACGCACGTCACCAAGGACGGCATAAATTCAGGAGCCTTGAGAACTCCGCAGCAATATTTCCATAGTTATTTTGGCTGTGCTTTGCACAACTTCGGCTTTTAATTTAGAGAAGAAAAATGCTTTTTCTCCTTGCTAACTGTTGTGTGGAGCCTCAGCTCTTTCTGTGCTGCTCATCTATTTTTTTTCAGTGCAGCGAGAGAGAATTACTGTAGCACCCACAGAGGTGTGAAGGGACTCATTCATCTGTGTGGGGAGTGTTAGGTGCCAGGCATATTTCTGAGGATTGAAATACAGGCATTTAAACTGGTACATCCAGTGTCAGCCTTTAATTGGGACTTTGAGAGATGAGCTACAGAAAATCTTGCTGCAGTGGCTTACATGGCTGTTTTGCCCATCCCCTGCAAGGGATTGCCACATCCCAGAGTGGTGCCAGCAGAAGGAAACTTGTCCCCTCACCTCCACCTCTCAAAGGTCTTTGTTGCAGCTATGAGTGAAGATGGGTTTGAGCATGATACCGTGTGTCAAATGGAGCAGTTGCTTTTTGCCCCCCTGGGGTAATAATTTCAGGCAGAGAGCTGGCAGCAGCCATGGCTCCATGTCCACTGTGGTGACGTTGGTGTGGGCTGCTGCTGAAAGATGTGGTGCCACCTCCTGCCTTGGTCCAGTGCAGGACCCAGCAGCATTTGCTTTCACCCAGCCACTCCAGCAAGCCAAACCGGGACTGGCAGAGAACTCATTTCCCCCTTCCACTGGGCAAGACCCTCGTGTGCCTCTGCATGCAGCCCCCCCAACACTGGGGCAAGCGAACCCACCTTTGGCAACTCACAGCCACAACCGCTTTCAAGCATGCATTTAGCACACAGAATTCACAATGCCCCTGGGGCTGGGGTCAGCTCACCTGACTGCCAGTGGTGAGCAAGCTCCTTTTAAGAGGCTGCTCCTCCTTTGCGATCCCTCAAAATGGCATTTCCACTCGCCCTGAAAAATAAATGAAGTGACTGAAACCAGCAGGAGGTGCCACCCGAAGGCAGCGAGACACGCTGCCTCCGATCTTTGGGTCAAAGTGGGCATGGTCAGTGCTTTGAGTTCAGCTGATGGAGAGCATCACTCACAAGTTAGGCTTTCTTCTTAGTCATCCGTGTTTCTCAAATCTCCACTTTTAGCCAGGTTTCCAAGGCAGCCTTTGGCTTGGTGGGGTACTCTAGTGGTACCTCTGGTTTTGGGTGGTGCGAGGCAGCTCTCCACCAACTGGCATGGAGTCAGCTGTGTGACAGCAGGAGAGGTCATCCCCGTAAGAATACTAAATTGGATTTTATAAGTTTATAGCTATGTTTTGTTTCTTTTACAGAACTATAATCCTGGTGCTTAGAGTGATCTGAAAGGAACAGAAACACTTAGCCTTGAACTTTTGTTCTGCTGCTGCTTCTTGTGCCTCTGAGGTACAAAACATACCTGTAAACTTATAATCAATCAAACCAATGTTCAAGGGCTAAAAAAGAAACCCAAAAAGGGGACAGGCTTCATGTTCAATAGTGAGAAACTTGGGGTGGGCAAACCAGAAGATTGCAGTTGGCAATCAGCAGGTTTTCGGAGACCGGCATCCCAGGTAGGTTGGTATGAACCAGTTGATTTCTTTCTCCCTCTCTTTCTTCTCCCCCTTGCTCCCCTCCAAAATACATTCTTGAATCACAGGCAGGCTGGGCTGCCCGTAAAGCCGTGTCTGGCATTCACAAGCAGAACAAGCGCAGTGTCACTCCAGTGCACCCAGAAGAGTGGAGATGTGGCAACCCCACCAGCGGGTCAGGGGCATGGCAGGAGCAAGCTCCGCAAGGTGGGCAAAGCTCCTCGGGCTGCATAGGATGAAATCCAGATAACTTGTCCTTTCCCCCCATACTGTAAATCCTATACCTGTGCAGTCTATATGTGTTATGGACAGACAAACCCCCGCTTTCCCCCAGCCCCATCATCCCCAACTGCGTAGCCTTTGTTGGAAGCCCCAGGTACCCCCCCAGCAAGAGCTGGAGGAGGGTTGACTTCAAACTCCACTAAACAGTAGAGGCACAATGCAAACAAATGTATTGCAGCACGCAGCTATGCAAATAGCTTTAGAGCACAGCACGTTTTCCCCAGCGTTAATTGCTGCACCGCCAGGGTTGCGTAGCAACAGCTCCGTTTGTGTCTCTGACAGCTCCTGCCCCTTGATGCCTCTGACACCTTCTGCGGCAGGCAGGGAAGGAGGAGAGAACAGGGCTGCCCTGGGAAAGCTAGAAGGACCAGGAGGTAGCGAGGGGCTCAGGTGATAAGATTTGCTTGGGATCCCGGGGTGTCTTCTGCTGATACAGGGTGACATGTGCAGGGGTGCTGGAAGCGGGGTGTAGGCAGCTTTCAAGGCTGGTGGCCAGAAAGGGCAGACCTGCCATCCCCCAGGCTCTGCAGGAAAGCTCACTGGCAGGTGGGTTGTCTCTCTCATCTCAGTGAATCCTTCTGGGTACCCCATACAGGTTTGTGACTACGCTTGCAGCTTGGCTATAGTCATAGGGGATCCCCAGTAAGTCACCCCTCCCCAGCCACAGAGCTGCAGTAGGCTTGTGACTTCTCCAGCCCTTGAGAGAGATGACACAGTCCTCATGCACACCCAAAACTAAGAGACCCTCAGGCCAAGCTCGGTGGGAAGGGGTGAGCATGGGCACTGGGGAGAGGCTGCAGATGGTATGGGCTGCCCTGGGCTCCCTCACTTGTCTGCTGAGCCCAGCAGCTTCTGCCAGGCTGACCTGTACCTCCCGAAAGGCAGGCGCTTCAGAGGCAGGGGTAGCTGCCTCCCAAGAACAATATTTCCTTCCATTTAAAACCATGTTCCCAATTCCTCTGCATTCGCCAGTCGGTCTTCACCTCTCGCTGTGCCTTTGCCAGCAGGGCTGAGGAACCTGTTAGTAGCCAGCACCTTCCCCTGGGAAGGCACTTCAGCTCTGCATTCAGCTCACCTCTCCTTTCCTCTCTGATAAGCCACGTAAATAAACAGTTTCTCTGCAACAGTTTACACAATCCCTAAGCAACCCTACCTGAAGCTGTGGGGCACTTGAAGTAAACTCTTCTGTTATACCTGAGCATGAAGCAAGCTCTTCTCCGAAACTGCCTTAAGTAGCGATGATGCAGGCAATCCTACATCCATCAGCCACTGGGCAAGAGAATGGCCATGGACATGTTTTATTTAATAATAATAGCTAGAACAGACAGGAATGGTGGGAAATACTGGGCAGCTATGAAGGCGCACAGATAAGCAGGTCCCAGGGAGCACAGAGCTGTGTCTGGGAGATATGGGGATGGAGAGGCACAGGCTGCAGCTCAGCACCCCAGGAGGACGGGGAGAGGAAGGTCTGAGGTGGGATCCAGCCATGCGCAGAGCCCAGCTGCAGGTGGTGGGGAGAGCTCTGCCTCAGGGTTGTCCTTTGAAACTGAGAAAAAGGGGATACTGCCTGCAGTACCCAACAGGGGTGAGGTGGAGAAGGGGCAGATGAGCTCAAGGCAAGAAGTTGCAGCCTATCTTTGAGCCAACGTGAGGTGAAAGCAGAGGACCCTGAATGCAACCCGCCTGCAGAATCAGGTGAACTGTGTTGCTGAGCATGAGATGGGTCTTCTAAGGACAAAGGGCATCGAGGCTGGATGGATTTATTTCCTTTATCGAGCAGGAAAAATATTTATCTCTGTTTTTTAAATTTACAGCTTGACAAGCTGTGTGTATCTCAGATTTACTCCTTGCACTACAGTGGGGCAAATAAGGTGAAAACAAGCACTATGGCCTCAGTCACACTTCAGAGGAAGAAATTAATTGAAGGCAAGGCAGAAATGCCACCCTGGAGCCTTTAGGACCAGGGAGCCCAGGTCCCCTCTGCCATACGAGCAGAACATGGGCCTTTTCCAGCCCCACACACCCGTGCAAAGCAGGCATGACCTGCAACCGGTTGCATTCAGCGTGGCTACTGCAAGGTGAGGAAGGACTGTGCCTGGCTACTTGGGTTCCTTCTCCCAAATTAGGGACTCTGTACACAGACCCACAATCTCCTCCCTCGCCAGGCATCGCCCAGCCTGTATCTTGACTTTCCTTCCTCACCACCCACCTGGGCAACCGCTTTGCCTGTGCCATGGGTGCTTCCTTTGCAGGCATTTGTGCGTAGCACCCAAAGGCACCCTGGCAAGGAGGGAGTTGGCTGTTTTGCCATTGTAACAGCTTGCCGAGGCTGCCCGGGGAGCGTGGCAGCAGGGTGGGCTGGGGCAGGGCCACACCTCTGCCGCTGCTGTTATAAATTGAGGCTCGCTGGGGGAAGATGGCTGCCTCTCTTAGGAGCTGGGCTTGTGAGCAGGTAAGAGGAAGGCAACCGCCCTCTTTGCAAAGGTGGAAAAAAAGTTGTGCTGAGCTCTGCCTCTTTGCAAAGCCCCCTGCTCCAAGCCCTCCTCTTGCAGGGGAGGTGAAAGGTTTTTTTATCCCCTTTGTTATTCAGCAGGGCAAGGGGAGGAGCTGGGCTATGTAAGAGATCCTGGCTGACACAACCCTTCCCATGCAGAGCTCTGGAGAGAGGCCAGGTTGTACCTGAGCGTTTTTATTTAAACTAATCCCAGGTATTGCAAATTGAAAGTCATCGCAGCGCCAGGTAGAACCAGTTGAGACGGTTGCTGGAGGGCGTTTTTCTCGCCCGGGTGTAGTAAAGAGAGGTACGTTGTTTATTGCTAACCCTGGGAGTATGTTCTGGAGGTGCCGGAGCACAATCGGTGAGCTGAGCTCGCTCAGCCTTTCCGGGCGGTTTTGGGAAAACCCTGCCCAAGAAGCCTTTAAGGAAACTGAGTGGCTGTGATTGAGAGGCGAAGCCTCATTATGCTTAAAAATTTGGGCAAATTGGAAAACAAAGGACTGGCTAGCAAATGCTCAGGGCAGGCTTGGTTGCAGCCTAGCATTTCTGGGTGCCACCTGGCCAGCCCAGAGCCTGAAGCGGCCCCTGGGCACCTTTCCTTGTCCTTTGCCAAGTTTGGGAGCAGGTTGCTGGAGGTGCCTCCCTGGCACTGGTCAGTTCAAAGAAAGCAGCCAGCAAGCAGTAAGTGAGCAGCAGGTGAGGGCAGCCCCGGGGCTGGCTCCAGCATGTCGGCTGCCACCGAGCACAGCCGGCTCCGGTCCCTGGCTTTCCCTCCTCCTTCTCTTTGCCAACGGCTCCTCTGAGCCCGGGTTCTTCCTCCCTGTTCACCTATTGAGCCCTGCACCTGGCAGTGTGGAGAGGAAAAGCCCACTCCAGATAAAGCTGCTTTTCCCCACCCTGGCCCTGAACCCTGTGATTAGTGTTGCCCCCCTCAACCCAGCCAGCGAGTGAAGTCGGTGTCTGATGCTGGGGTGGGGAGGAGAGCAAGGCTGTAGCGGGGGGAAACGACTTTCACTCCTCCATTACAAGACCAGGAGGTGCAAAGTGCAACTGTTACTGCAAAGCAACCCAAAGTTGCTGGCAAAGATCCTGTGCCAGGCAGCATGGGTGCCAAGGTGTGCAGCCCCCTCGGTGTGGCGAGGACTGGGTGAGAGTTGCCTGCGCTGCTGTTGGGAACAGATACGGTCTCGATAACAGCACCTGCCATGGCACTCCTGATGAGTTCAGGCAAACACTGGGTAATTATCCCTTAACCTCTCCACCAATAAGTCCTAATTAATTGCCTGTGCCAAGCAGGTAAATGATAATCGCCTCGGTCTGAGAGCTAGGTAGTGGGAGCACACCTTTCTGAGTAACCACTGCACGTTGACGGTCAGCCCATCAGCTGCAGAGCCACTTTATTAAATGGCAGTAAATCAAAGGTCAGTGCAAATAGCAAGGCACTGCACCACACAAGGGTGCATTGCTGCCTGCACGTCCTGCAGGCTGGGAGCTCGCCAAAATTTCTGCACTGATTACAGAGGAGGCTCAGATCTGCTCAGTTTGCCCTAGACCCATCTTCTGCCACCAAGGCATAAGCAGAATTTGAAGATTTACAGTAGTTCAAGATTTCTGGCACCTGGCTGCCCAGCTGGGATGCTGCTCTGCTCCCACCCAGTCTGGCTGTGCAGATCAAGCATGCGGAGGTGTACAGTCGTCCTGGTGGGTCCCAGAAGTGCTGGGCCTTCTACACTGGGCACTGTGCACGTACTAAATCTGATTCTTTCTGGGAAATTTAGGTTTGCTTTGAACATGTCACATGGTGCCTACACACCAGGATGTCCTAGGCAGAAGTGTAATTATGGGTGCTCTGGCAGCGGGAGCCGAACAAAAGTGCAGTCCGTGTCGTGCCAGCAATGCGCATACATACGTGTGCATTGTGGGGACTGAAGGGATACCTGCCAGCCCCATGACAACAGGATGCTTGATCTCACCTGGAGGTCAGGCAAGCCATATGCCTGAGTGGGAGGAGAAGGGTTATTCCAGTTTTGCAGCATAAACTTTCATTCCCTGGGACATGTTACTGATTGATTTTCTCTTTGTCTCTCTAGTGAGGATGCAGCAGAGACAATAGCAATAGACTCTAACAATCAGCCGAAGTCTCCACTGGAAAAGTTTATGGTCAGACTGTGTACACATCACCAGAAGCAATTCATTCGTGTGCTAAACGACATATACACTGAAGTACAACCAGACTCTGAAGGCCAGCAGTTGTCTGAATCTGAGAGCATGGAGGCCTCTACTTGTGGCTCTGGTTGTAGCCAGCAAAGCACTGAAAATCAGGATAAGGGTGCTACTTGTACTGAATCAAAGCCCCCTTCTTCCTCGGACCCAGGACAGTTGGGGTCCGATGGCCCCCTGCATGTTACGGGACAAGCCCCGAAGCAGCCAGCGGAGCTGAAGTCTCTGGACAGAGCAGAGAGCTCCAGTCCTGCTTTGAGAAGGGACTTCGAGCTCCCCGTCACCAGGCTTCGTTCTGCTAGTCCAAAGGATAGCTGCACCCAAGGATACCTCAGCACGTTAAACTCTTCCTCTTTGAATTTCCATCATGCCGCAAAGAGCCTGGAAGGGCAGCAAGCTGCTGGACACGAGCAAGAAGCCGGTGTCAGAAAGTGTGAGGACAGTAAAGAGCAGCTAGCAGGTAAGACTTTTGTGGAAGGTTATATCTCGGTCAAAGTGGCAAATGTGAACGGCAGCGAGGACAGCTTAGATGGCTGTCTGGGGTCCCAAAAGAGCTCTTTTAGAGCTCTGCCGGAAGAGTCCTGGGATCCCGGCTTTGCGGTGACCCCTCCTCGCAGAGCCGACAAAGAGAACACTTTGCAATGCAGCTCGAAAGCATCTTTGCTCCAGGACTTAGACGCAAAAGAACAAGATGCGAGACCAAAGCAAGAAAACCACCTGCACGCCATGGCCAAGGGCAAGGCAGGCTGCCACCTGCACCCGGCCGACAAGGGCCCGCTCGACAAGTCCAAAGAGGGCTGGCTGCCTGCCGGCGCCGCGCCAGCCGCCCACCGGACCCCTGGCGGGCACCCCCGCGCCAAGGCAGCCTCCCTCAGATCCACTCGGAAGAGCAAGAAGACGTCGGGGCTGAGGATCAACGACTACGACAACCAGTGCGACGTGGTCTACATCAGCCAGCCCATCACCGAGTGCCATTTCGAGAGCCAGCGGTCGGTGTCGTCCCGCAAGACGGCGAGGAAGAGCACGCGGGGGTACTACTTCAACGGGGAGTGCTGTGAGCTCCCGACTGTCCGCACTCTAGTTAAGAGCTCCCGGGCGGAGGAGAGGGGGAGCAGCCCAGCACTGCGAACAGAGACCCTCGTGAGCGCTAAGCCGCCCCTGGCGCTCTCAGTGGGGGGCTCTGCGGGGGCTGGACGGGAAGGTGAGAAGAGGGTTTCCCTGAGGCTCCTGGCTAAAGGGGCACCAACCAGCCGAGAAACGAAAGAGAGAGCTGAGCCGGCCCCTGTGCAGTCCTGGGATACGCGGGCGCTGCGGTCGAGGGAAGCCACCATGGCCGTGCCCTTCTTCTCCCTCTCTGCTCCACCCAGCCCCCAGAAAGAGGACAGCTCAGCTGGCTCACCACCTTCTGGCTCCCCTCCTGCAGAAGGAGGGGGGACGAGTGCAGGAGGCACCGTCCCCTGGGAGGCTGGGAGCAGCCTGGGCTCCTCTGGGGATGGCAGTGGTGGCGGGCAGGCTGCCGATTTTGCTGCCCTTCCCATCTCAGAAGCACCCAGCGGGGAGGAAGGTTGCCCAGGCTCCAATGTACAAACAGATCCGGCTCTCCCCACCAGCCCAGAGCCAAAGTCCCCCTTGCAGCCCTCCGCTGCTGCGGACACAGCACCCCTGGCCCATGATGGTGCCAGGGATCCTGCCCAGCTTCCAAGTGCAGGGGACGCGGAGCCCTGCGGGCTGTGTCTGTCAGAGCCCTCCCCATGCTCTCCAGGCCAGCAGGCTCCCGATGAGCCCCCTGTCACCATGGATGGGGAGAGCCCCCCAGAGCCCCCCACCACCTTGCAGTGCATGGATTTGAACAAAAGCATTGATGCTGAACCAGAAGCCGAATTATCGGGTATGGTGGGTGACAGCTCCCCTGAGCAGGAGGAAGCTGTGCCGGCCAGCACAGCCCTCCCCGAAATCTCTGAAGGGGAGGCAGTGGAGAATAACAGCCCAGCAGGTGAAAAAGAGCCTGTTGAAGAGGAAATGCTGCCTGAACCTGATGGTTCAGACACTGCAGGGAATGACTCTGTGTCTTCCAAAGACAGTCTAGACAAGAAGCGAAAGAAAGGCAGGAGAGCGCTTGTGGCATCGGACCGGTGTCTCCGAAGCCAGCAATCTCAGTTGCCTGCTGAGGACAATGCTGAGGATGCTGTTTCTTCCAGCTCTGTGCAGCTTCCTTGCCTTCAGATCAAACTCTCCAAGAGTCCTGGCGCTAAGCGGTTCAAGAGAGAGGTGCACCTGGATGGGGCTGCATCCGTGCACTTCCCAAACGACTGCTTCCCCAGTGTGCTGCTCAAAACCAGCGAGGGGCCGGGCACTGGCCAGGCTCAAGAGAGCATCACTGAGCAGCAGCCAGCTGAGGAGAATGGTGTCACTACCAGACAAACCTATAAAAGCATCTTAGCGAAAGAGACTGCGGCAGAGGGAGAAAATTCCTCTAAAGACAACCCCCCTGCTAACAGCAGCCAAAGTCAACCGGGTGAGATGCTGGAAATCAGTGTCCAGGCTGATTCTGAGAAGACAAGCATTCTCCTCCCTCCGGAGAGCAGTGTGCCTGCAAATGATGCCGAGCAAGTGGATGTGAAACCAGATGATGCCAGCGTAAAGGACGAGGAGAGCTCTGACAGTGCCATGGACACAGGCAAGCTGGAGAACTATGAGCCAGTGGCCAATTCACCTCCATGTCCCAGCAACAGAGGTGGAAGCAAGCATCTTCCAGCAAAGGCTGCAAAGCATAAAAAGGTCGCCCTGCAGTTTTATAACTTAAGACACGCACACGCACCCATAGACACTGCAAAAAAGAGCACACAAGGGAAGGAGTCTATGCAAGCGATCCCCAAACCGAGGGACGAAAGCAATTCAGGGAATGATGACTCCCCAGCATTGGAGGACATAGACATGGCTGACAGCAAACCAAAGTTCATGGAGTGGTGTGCTGAAGAGGAGAACCAGGAGCTCATTGCCGAATTCAACGCCCAGTACATGAAAGTTCAGAAAGGCTGGATTCAGCTGGAAAAGGAGGTGCAGCCAACTCCCAAGGTAAAGAACAAAGCCGACAAACTGAAAGAGATTTGGAAAAGCAAGAAAAGGACACGGAAAAGTAGAGGCTCGCTGGAAGTGCAGAAGCTTTCACCTGTCCAGATGCTGTTTATGAAGGCCTTTAAGCTGTCCGACATCTGCCAGTGGTTTCTGGAGACAACTGAAACCAGGTCTCTAGTGATCGTGAAGAAACTGAACACCCGTCTCCCAGGGGAGATCCCCCCCATCAAAGTTCCAATGCAGAAATATTCCTCCTCCAGTCTCTACCCCAGCTCACTGCAAGCCGAACGTTTGAAAAAACACCTCAAGAAGTTTGCTGCCACTACCCCAGCTCGGAATAACCTGAAGAACCAAAAGCTTTGGGCTAAAATTCGAGAGAACGCTGATAAAGTGGAGGCTGAAGAAGCCACCACTCCCAGCCAGACATCTCCCACTGATGTTGGCACTGAGGACCTGAGTGAAGACAAAACCATCCAGCCTGCCCCCAGCTTGCCCACGCAGGCCAGCACCAGGATCCTGCGCAAGTACTCCAACCTACGGGGCAAGCTGCGAGCCCAGCACCGCATGGTGAAGGCGGAGAAGAAGAGTGATGGTCCGGGGGACCACCCATCGCTGGAGAGCAAGCAGAGCCGGAAGAGCGTGTGCATCAACCCGCTGATGTCTCCGAAGTTGGCCTTGCAGATCAAAGCAGATGCCTTTCCTGCTAAATCTCCATCAGTGGATGGGATGGGGAAGGGGCGGAAGGGGAAGAGCAGATCCCAGGAGGATCCCTTGTCCAAAGCCGACCTCCAGCTCAACAGGAAGAAGAGGATGCTGAAGGAGAGTGGGAGCACCCAGGAGCGGTCTGGCTCCTCCACCAAGGACAAGCTGCCTGCCAAGAAGGCCAGTAAAATAAAGCATTCGGAGGTCAGCGCAAAAACTCCTGCCACCCGAAAGCAGGCTGCCATGGAGAGGAGCAATAAGCTGGCTAGAAAAATGTCTTTGAAAGAGAAGAGAGCCCCGAAAAGGCAGCTGGAGAAGGTGCGGCTCTCCCTGCGGAAGGGCAAGGAGAACACGAGCAGACGGGCTGTGCTGCCCCCCGGCCACGAGGAGCTAGCCAAGTCCCTGAAGCAGAAGCCCCTGGGAGAGTCCTCCACGCGGTCGCAGAAGATGGCCAACAAGAAGCCCAGTGGTGGGAAGACCCTGACAAGGTCCATGAAGAAGATGCAGGAGAGCAGCGGGTCGCAGGGCAAGAGGAAGCTGAGGGCAAAAGTGGACTGTTCGCACAGCAAACGCTCACGACTGGACCTGAAATAGCGAAGAACCGGTAGCCATGTACAAAACTGGTGTACAGTAGTAACCCTTTACCATGCATTAACTAAAGCTGCTTTTATAAGCTGTAGCAAGCCTTTAAAAATCCGCAGTTAAAGGATAACGCCTGTGATTTTAGGCATCAGCAGATGTGTTTCGGACAGAGAAGAGGTCGGCCTGTCTGGCTCTGCTGTTCAGAAGGAAGTTTCTGCAGTTTGAACGTTCCTTGGGTTTTTAAACTTGGAACCAGGCAGTTTTAGTTAAAAGTACAGTGCCTTATTTATCACTTTAAAAATAAAAATAAGAAGCTCGTCTGTGTGATTTGGAGGCTTGCGTTTTATACTTGAGGCACAAGCACTTGTACTGTAGCAGAAAGAAAACCACCTTCGTGCACATGAAGTAGCTTTTGGCAGCCTTTGGGTGCACGCAAACATTTCCCTTTCCTTCAGAGTCCTCCTTCTGTCTGTCTTCTTAGTGGCATTTAAAGCAAAACCAAAACCATTTCCCATCACTGAGGGAGAGAAAGGCAAATCTGTCCTTTGTCGGTTTGTTAGTAGCAGCTGCTGGTGTCCCATACTGTTACCTGCTTAAAAGTATTAATTAGCTACTGGTGTGTGTACTGCTGATGGCTGCCTCGCTCTCCCCTTGCACAGCCCGTGGGGTGGGGAGGTCCCGCTCAGGCGGAGGCAGCAGAGGAGATGCTGCGGGAGCTCTGGGTACCAGGCTGCCGCATCCACTGCTGCCGGGCAGGCGCGCTGGGCTGTATCCGTCTTTATTTCTTGCTGGCTTCAGGGATGAATGGGTCCTGCCGTGCCCTGCTTTTGGACAGACCTCCTTCTCCTATTTTGCTACCCCTGTGGTGATTTCTGTGGTCTCTGACAGCAAAGCAGTTTGTGCAGTGCTTCGCTGAAGGTTGACTCTCTCCCTTTTCACAGGCTCGAGCTCCTTCTGATGTTGGTGCTCCACAGAAGGGGAGCCCTGGCCCTTGCCCTGTGCTCTTGTGCGCGTCTTGCCTAGCGTCCTCCTACGCCAGGATTTTCGGTTGGAATAGGGTTGAGAGAAGGGACTGACTTAAGTTTATTTTTTACCGTAATTTGCATTTCATCCTTTTACTAGCAAGTTGCGGTTGCTTTGTTCTTGCTTGCGTCTGGTGCTGTGGAGTCTGAAAGCGGCCAAGCCTCTGCCCTGTCCTGCATGACACCTTTGCAGGGTGCCTCTGCAAGCCTCTGCAGCGTGTTTAAAAGCCAGCAGGGGGTCTGCAGTGGCAGAACAGGGTCATGGTGCCTAGCAGCTCTGCGAAAAACCTGTTAGAAGTGCACAGTGCACGTGGCTGTGCTGGCTCTGCCGGGCAGGGATGCTCAGTGGCTGAGAAGGGACTGCTGTGGTCTGCGCTCGGGGAGAGGACCCTGCTCAGCCATTGCATCCCCACGGCTTCACTTTCACATTGCTGCGCAAAGTCCCTTTGCATGAATCCCAATGCAAGCTTCCTCCTGTGCAGAAAGCAGCAATGCCCGAGAAGTCACTGTGCGGGCTCTGGGGTTGCCCGACCTTTAACAGCCACTTGCTGGTCCCTGCTCATCTCCTTGTCCCTGCTCAGAGCAAGGCTCTGGGGCAGGCCACACATTCGAGAGATGCCTGCCCTGGGGGCAGAGGCTAGAGAGGGCTCGACTACAACTGGAATTGCTTTTCGTGGTTGGCATTGAACCCCAGATCCCATAAGCCTGTGGACTGGAGGTGGAAAGCAGGTAATCATCTTTAAATCTTTTATTGTACCTGTTTAGTATAGAGGTTGAAACAAGGCATTTGAGATTCGCACGCCCTTTGCAGAGCACCTCTGGCTCTCTTGCAGGTATTCCCTTCCCCCAGCACTGACGCACACGAGGCTGCGGCACATTTTTCTCTTACTATGAAATGGCTGATTTAAAAAAAAAATAATCCGTTACCTTTCCTTTGAATCATGCTAGAATAAGTTAACTCTCTGAACAGCTAGGAAGTGATTAAATCTAGCCTGTCAGTCCCTGTACAGATTAATATGAAGTTATCTATTACTTTAATTTTTACTGCATGCATTAAATATGTCAAACATTCCATCAGAAAAGATTTAAAAGTATTTCAGGAGAGGTGTGAGGCAGGAGGGCACTGTTGCTAGTTAAATGACTGATCTGTACCTTTCTTACAGGTTGTCTTCCCCTCTTCTCCATCCATACTTACAGCCCTCCTCTAACCTCCGGCTGGGGCAGCCTCTCCGCAGGCACACGGGCCCAGGATTTCCCCTCCTTCCCCTGGGCCGGGCGTGCGTGTGAGCACCCCTCTTACCTCTGCTCCTCATGCTGCTCCCTAACAGCAAACCTCCTTTTCCACATCCTTCACAATGCCTCTTTCTCCATCCTTCCTCATCGCTCCTGAAGCGCCTGCACTGGGCTGTGCCTGCAGAGCCATGCAGGGCACCACACACCCGAGCGCTCCTCGGGGCTTTCCCTCCCTCCTGCTCTTTAATTTTTTAGCCACTGGTAAATGCAGGCTGCTCTGCTCTCCATCTTCCATGCTTCTGGGAGTGGGAACCTCATTAGGCTAAAAACCTCGACAAAGCAAGTGGAGAGAGGCTTTCTGAATGGGGTGCTGCTGCTCCAGCCTCCCGGCTGCCTTCCTGCACCCCAGGGCTCCACCAGCACCAGTTGGCTGAGCATGGCAAGGGTGGGAGATGGCAGGCGTCCCACGGTTGCGGGAACAGAGCAGTATCTGGGTGTCTGTCCTGGTTTGGTGCGCAGTGCTTGGCTTGGGCGGTGGTGGGATCAGCCACGCTGAGGTTCCTGGCAGTGTCCCTGCCGGGCGTCAATTCCAAAGAGGAGTGGCCAGGACCCGTCACAGGGAGAAGTCAGAGATACTAAAAGGATAAACATATTTCTCCCACCCCTTTGGATTTCCAGTCTCAGGGCTGTAGTTTTCTGTCATACTGCTGTGTTTCAGCTTAGTTGGATGGAGATTTCCTGTGCTGAAGGCAGGTTCCCATGGGACAAAGCCTTGTCAGCAGACACTGTAGGAGTCACAGGGCTCCAGGAGGGAGCAAGGTGGCATTGGCCATGCTGAGCAGTGTATGGGCAATGTGGCCTGAAACTCAAAGCACCTGCAGCTTGCCCAGGCTCCGATCACCTTCAGCTGGCAGCTCTGTCCCTCCCTAGGGGATGCCAGAGGTGTTCAGCAAGCCCTGGCTTTCCCACATTAGATCTGGCATGTCCCGTGCAAAGAGTAACATTCATGAAATCTGTGCAAAGATCCTACTGACTTTTAACGGGAGCTGGGCTGTGCCTCGTGGGTGTAAATCTGAATTTCTTCTCCCTTTAAGGAGGAAAGGTAGAGGGTGTGTTCTGTGTCAAGATGGGGCTGAAAAGAGGGGGCTGGGCTGGGCTGGGCTGTGGATTGTTATTCTTGTCTTCAGAAAATGAATTGAGAGAAAGAAAATAATTCTGAGGTTTTTTTCAAATAAAACCATTTCTAAATACAATTGCCCCAGCCTGCGGCCTGGGACCAGCCCAGGCCAGGTGTGTGCTGCATGTGCCTTGTGGGTGCCTGGCTCAGGTGGGCAGATGGCAGAGCAGCACCTTGGGCATCTGCAGGGATAGGGAGCAGCGGGTTTGCAGGAGGTGCCGAACTGGGCTGTCCTGCGGGGTGAGATGATCTGGGGTCTTGTCAGCAGGGACCCCCCCGGCTCCCTGCTCCACTGCCCTTGGGGCCAGTCCCTGGCACCGCAGCCTCTGCAGGGCTTTCCCTGGCCAGGCACATAAACCCTGCTCAGAGCTGTTCTGCTCTCGGCCTCCTCCTTTCCTCCCAAAAACTCCCCCTTATTTAAAAATTACAATTTTGAGGAAAACTGGAGTGATTTGTCTCTACGTTGTGCTGTTTGTGAGGAACTGGCAGGAGCGTTTTCTCCTGCAGCTGCTGCACTGGGTGGTGGGTTTAACTCATGCAGGTAGTTTTTACGGAGAGCAGGCTTGTTTGCCAAGGGATGGGTAGGGTGAAGCCATCACCTATGGCTGAGTGATTGCAGCAAGCACTTGGGGCATGACCTCACCAGCCCACCTCGAGATAGGAATATTGGTGCTTTAGTACAAGTTATCTGAATTACAGATTTGTGCAATCCTTTGGGTTACCCCAGGGGAGGATGCCCAGGGGTGAGGTAGGCCAGGGGTGGCCATCATCTCTAGAAAAGCATTAAGGCTTTCTGCTCTGAGGAGACCCCCAGCTCCCTTCCAGGCTTCTTTCCTTGCTGTCACTGCTCCGGGAAATGCTGTCTTTGGCCCCTCTGCCTCGCCTGTGTGTGTTCTCCACTTGACACCAGTAGTAGCTGCGAGGTCTTGCAGACTACAAGACCTGCTCTTAATGTGCTTTGCACTTGCTTTTGTGAGTGCTTTATTTTGGGGCAGGAAGGAGGAATGCTGTAATTTGCTAGAAAATGAAATTTCAATTTAATTTGATAGCAAATTGAAGGGTCTGCATGTGAGGTGACTGCCTGGCAGGGTGGTATTGCCTGGGCAGCTCCATTTTCTTTATCAGTTCTCAGATATTTGAATTTTTTCTCCTTGTCTTTTTTTCCCAATCAATTCTCATGTTGCATTACTCTCTTCCCAATTTACTTCCCAATTTAGTCTCTCCACACAGCCATGTTTCAGCTAGAACAGTGCAAAATAGACACAAAAATAAGTAGAGATAATACCATGTATATAACCTGTTGCTCTTTGTAAATGACTTGGGACATGCACTACTCATTTCTGTTTGTTCTGCAGCGAGACAGCAGTGAGGTGTCCTGCTGAAGCATGGCCCCTGCTTTAGAGCAGCCCATTTCCAATAAATGCAGCTTCTACGCAATGCACGGGACGCACAGGGAGCTGCAGATGATCTTAATGAATGGAAGGAAATAAGAAACACGATTATTCCACACGGGCATCAAGTGCATTTCCGTTTGCTATGGTGCAGAGCTGCCCACTGGCACTACCACAGTGCCATCCTCAGCTCCTCAGCCTCATTGCGCTCCTCTTCCTCTGGGCCACCCCGCCGCTCCCTGCTCTGCTTCTTCAGCTCCGGATTTCAGCACAAGTGCTGTGTCCCACAAAACAGACCTCTCCTCTTTCTGTTACTTTGGCTTTCCTTGCTGGCCACTTTCTCATCCTATTCTTGAAACTAGTCTCCAACTCCCAGGTCCATGTACCAGGAGCATCTTCTTAGCTCTGCACCTCCACAGATGTCCTTACTGGCCCTTTGCTGCCAGCCCCCCTCTCTCATTTGCAGGGTTTCCTTTTCCTCTCTCACCTTGTCATCAGCAGCTCTGGGACTTCATACTTCATGTGGCCAGGAACCATCCATCTTACCTAACCTCTGGGAGGGCCTGGGTTTGCCGTGCTCAGAGTCAAAATTTATCTGTGTGGGGATTGAGGGCTGCAGCAAGAGCAGCTTGAGCCCAGGATGACTCCTTCCATCTGTAGCTGTTAGGTTCTTGTCTAGCAACATGAGCCCTGGCATGGGTTTCTCTGCTGACAGGATGCGTGCAGTATATCCAAGGTGTGCACATGTTTATATTCATCACTAATTCATCACTAATGAGGTCCTTGTTGCTCGTGTTTGCTGTGTGCAGTGGTGTTTCTGTGTTCAACTACCAACTCGTCAGTGAGACGCATTTGCAGCAAACCTTCTCCAAAGAGCTGGCTGGCTGGTGCTGATGCTTTCAGCAAACTTTCCGCCGTGTTGCTGATCATCCTCCATGAGCCGGGAGAGCGAGATGACCTCGCCCCCGCTGCTCTCCGTGTCCCTGTCCCTCCTGTGCCGGGGGGAGCTGGACTGAGCAGGCTGGCGGGCTGCCTGAGCCACTTTTTGCTGGTGTGTGGATGAGCAAAGCTGCAGCCCAGGCTGTGTCCCAGCCGCTCACATGGCACCTCTGGAAATGCCGGTGTTTCTGAAAGCTCTGCCACCCCCTAGTAACCTCCCGGGAAATAGAAACACAATCTCAGAAGGACACGGGGTACCGCTGCCCTGTTTTTAAGACCTGATGGACAGTTTCTCTCTCCAGCTCCTATTCTTTCAGCCTGACAACTGCATTCCCAGTTGAAGGCGACTAGGAAAGCTGCAGTTCCCAGCCTCCTGTGGGCATGGGCAGTGCCTGGGGCAGCAGGGAGGTGTGGACTGCTGTCCAGCTCGGGCTCTGGCCTTTCCACCACCAGCGGTAGTGCCAGGGAAAGAGGGCTGAGCCCCAGCCAAGGCGTCCTCGGGTCCACATCCTCGGGCTGTATGCCTGGATGGCCTGGGAGCGAGATGGGGGTAGGCTCCCCCATGCCCAGGAACGTCACTGCAGCTTTTCTTGTAGCGGTAGGTTTTTTGAGCAAACTATGAGGCTACAATGTCCCCGCATTGCGCGTGTCCCCCCACCCCCGTGTGTTGTAGTGTCCGTTCAGCCCATCCTTTAGCTTGGTGGTTGTGAAATGAATCCATCTGTTCTAAGATGTTCTCAGGAGTTCTTGTTTGTATTAAGCTCACCCCTAGGCTTAGCAGAAATCACGGTCCCCATCCTTCCTCCTCCCCTCCCCGCGGACAAGCCCTCTCTTTCACGAGCACTTCCACCCTCTCCCCAAAGGGCAGCGGGGCGGGGTGGGGGGGGCAGCTGGCGGTTTCGATTCAGGGCACGTTGGCAGCTTGGGGGCAGCCGGAGGAGCTGGGATGCAGCCGGCCGGTGTTCATGGCATGGGTCCGGAGGCCGGGCAGTCCCTCGGGCTGCGTTGCTAGCCAATGTTTTCTAAGTCTGTTTGTAAGAGTACCTAATTTTAAAATGAAATGTGAATATATATTATGTGTAGGTGCCATGTAAGATAGTGTTGTGCTAGGCGGCAGGATGCTAACCTACTTTTTAAGCTTTTTTGGGGCAGGAAAAAGCATTTTTCTCTCACTTCATGCTCACAGATCTAATATTGTAAATAGTTTTTTTTAATATTTATTTCATGGGCTTTCCACAGGTTCTTATTCTAACTGGTGTGTCGGTTGGTGGGGCTGTATCGCCCAGCGTGCCGCAACCAAAGGGCTGGCTATTGCGTGGGGGGACGGGATGGGATGGGGTGGGGTGGGTGGTGGTGGTGTTTGGTTTGGGGGTTTTTTATGTCACATCAAAGTTGAAGCATTAATTCATTCTCTTCATCTCATTTTGATGATGTCAGACCTGGTTGATGGCCATGGTCCCCGGGGAGGCAGTGAGCTCCCGTGGCCGGCTGGGATGGCCGTTCCCCAGGGCAGGGGGGCACTGCAAGCAATAAGATTTGTAGTAATAATGTCTGCTTTGATGGCAGGAGCTCTCGGGGCTCAGGGCCGGGTGGGAATAACCCTGCTCTTCGTGGGGGCTTGGTCCAGCATGTCATGGGGGGGTCTCTTGGCCTGGGGATACCCAAGGAGGTGTCGCCAGGGATGCAGGAGGTGGTGGCTGCCATCACCCACAAGGGACCTCCCCCCCCCCGCAAATGGCCGGGGTAGGGTAGGTAGTGACCGATAGCAAACTCCTGCTAGTGAATTACTGCAGTGAGCAGCTGCCTTTGGGGCTCCTGCGCTTCCTGCAGGTATGGGTGGCCTGAGGGAGCGCACCGCAGTCGCTGTTACAGTCCCAGTGCTGGCTCCAGAAGGCCATTTGCTTATTTGCTTGCCATTCTGCAATTTTTATTCTCCTTCTAGGGGGATTTGAAGTCATTTGGTTGTTTTTTCCTAAGTGTGTTTGGATTTTTCTTTTTTTTTTAACCCCTTTTTGCCTGGAAGAGTTTGCTGGTTGCCCCCCCCCCCCCCAGCCCAGCTGTCTGTGTGGGGCAGCGGCAGCAGGATTATTGCTAGTTTTATGGTGATGGGTCCCTGACTTTGGAGGGTGGAGCAGGGAGTGCTGCTGGGTCCAAGGCCTTGCAGGACCCCTCACCAGCCTCATGCTGCCTTTGCCCTTGAAACAGGTGTATTAAAAAAAAAAAAAAAAGAAAAAAGAAAAGGGAAAAAAAAGGCAACAACAACCCAATAAATTTATCTTTTATAAGATGCTCAATGTTTAAATATTATCTCCACCCTGATGGCAAATGTTTTTCCTTCATCTGTCTGCTTCCCTGGGAGAGTTTTGTTTCTCTGTTTGTTTCTATATGAATTTTAGGCACTGAGCTGAAAAGTCCTCCTGTCCGGTACTGTATGTTTGAGCCTAAGCAATGTGAACTGTACAGACCAGCAGTGGGAAATGGGAGCCGGTGACTGCGCCTGGGAGAGCCGTGGCTTGGGACGGCATTCCCGGTTGCTCTGGGGAGCGGGAAGTACTGTGTCGTGAGTTGGGAAAATGAACTGTCTGCTGTGAATTCTCAGTTGGAAATGTGGAGAGGGGTTTCCATTAGATTATAATGTTTACATACCTCACCTGACGAACCTTTGAAAGTGTATATAAAAAAAAAAGAAAATAAAATTATATTAAGTTGCTTTAAATCAATATGTATAGCTATAAGAGCTGGGTCATTTGAACTTTGAATATGTATCAACTCTCTAAATGTTGACATTTTGTGAACTCTGTGCTCCTGTCTTTTATTTCATCTTAGCCTATGGAAAAAGTTGTTGTTCCAGGTAAAAGGTCCCTGACTCAGATCTGAACTCCTCAAGGATTCCCACCACCTTGTTTTCTTTTCTTCCTCCACTGTCGATATTCACCCTATGAGCTTTCTAAAGGTCCGTATTTTATTGCAGCTTATTAAACGTTTCTTTGATATCAATGTTTGTTTGGTGTGATAACTGGGGAAGGGCAAAGGTGAGTGCATGGGGGGGGCAGCAGGCTGGCACCCTCTGGAGGGGGGGATATAAATGCCCGGGTGGGGTTTGAGTGCTCCTACACGGTGTCTGAGCTGGTGGTACTGCCTTCTGTGGCAGATTTGTGTTTGTGGCACGAACAGTGCAACCCCTCAGTGCTCCCAGGGGCTGCTGCGCAGGCCACCACTCCCCTTCCCCAAAGAGTTAGAGATGCCCAGTTTCCCCCGCAGCCACTCCATCCCCACAGCAGACACTGGGCCCTTCGGCATCTCGCGCTGCCCCACACACGACCCAGGCAGCAATGGCTCCTTTTGCAAGGCATTGCACAGATAGCCCTGGCTCTCCCCAGCAATGAGCCCTCAGCCCAGGGCTGTGTGTCCCAGCACCACAGGGCAATGCTCTGGCCAGAAGAGGTGGCTGGGGCTGCTCCAGGAGTAGCAAATCATCACCCATGGCAGGACCAGCTGTCCCCAGCCTGTCCACCTCCTTGTACACCCAGCAGCTCCCGAGCATCAGCTGCCCGCTTCTCCCCTCCAGGAAAGAAGAGGCCAAGCCTCTGAATGAATAAATGTCATGTTCACATGGAAGACAACATAGACAATACCAAACATCTCCTAAAACAATACAGCCTCTGCCAGTGGAAGGATGCTCAGTGCCTCCCTCACCAGCCTAGTACAAACCAGCGTCTTCAACAGTGACACACACAAACCCCACGGGCCAAACAAAGCCACCGTCATTTTCCTGCCCAGTAGCATCTGTAAACAAAAAGAAAACATCATTTGTTGACCCCGAACATATAAAAATACTATAACAAAATGAAATACAAATATATATTAGAATCTGTAAGTATTCTGTATAAAGAGATACTTTAGCGGTTAGCTTACAGCAAGAACAGAAACACAACACAACCAAGCCCCAGCTGGGCCATGGGCAAAATGAGATGCGTCCCGGCTCCTCTGTGCAGCAGAGGGGGCTCCTGTGGAGAGGCCATTTGTGGCAGAAACACATCCCCGTGGTGGTGGGAATGTCCCAGATGCCAATGATGAGCAGGGACGGTGACAGCACCTACGAAGCCAGATGCACCCAGCGGAGACCCCTGGAGCCCGGCCAGAGCCAGCTGTGCGGCCCTGAAGCCGATGTACTGCAGGGGTACGATGGAGAGACCCAGGGCCGCAGCCCTGGGATGAGTTTGAGTTTGTCCACCCGAGTGACGTGGTGACACACTGTCCAGCCACATGCAGTGTCCCAGGTCAGGCTCTCACCATCCTTGGCTCCCACAGGCATAGAAGCGATGCTGCTGCAGAGATCAGGTGTGCGTGGTACCCCGGCACAGGCTCCCCATGCTGTGCCAGCAGCGGTGCTGCCCCTGCTCCCATGCCAGCCCAGCCCATTCAGTGTGGGCTTTGCGGGGTGCTGCCCGGGCACTGGCACCTGAGTCCAGGAGCTGGTGGGACCTGCCCTGGCACCGGTGTCAGCTCCAGGCTTGCAGGTTTGGGCACCTTCAGCCTCTTCAACTGGCCTCAGCACCCACAAGGCTCAAGCCCTGGCACTGGGTACGGCAAACCCACACCCTGCCTGTCCCAGCAGCCTTCTGACCCGGCTTGCTAGGCCACTGGGACATCGGGCACCTCTGCTCAGCTGCAGAGCCCCCCCTCCAGGGCTGATCCTGGAGGAAAGGGGTTCCTGTGCTGCCCCGTGCAGCTCCCACCTCTGAGCAGAGCCACCTGGCTGTCATGGTGGCATTCAAGGCCCCTTCCACGTTAATGGCACAGTGCTGGACCCTATGGCACAGGGCAGGGCTGGCGCTGGGACCCCCGCATAAGTCTGTGCCTCACTGCCCATGGCCCTGCTCAGCACACCTGGGACCACCCTGGTCCTGCTGCACCCAGCAGGGCCCTGATGCCATCACAATGGGCTGGAGCCCTGGCCCATGCTCCCCAGAGCCCAGCCAGCAAGCAGAGCCTGGGGGAAGCCACTAACGGGTCAGGCTGTGACTGTGGATTTAGGACACTCTGGGCTTCAGCACCCCAGCCATTGCACCAGGGAGCCCCTTGCTGCAGTTGCCATCAGGGCAATGGCAGGTCCGTAGCTGCCAGAGGAGAGGAGGGGGAGCCAGGTACTGGGCTTGCCAGGACCATGGGATGGCAGTTGCGCCACACAGCCCTCTGCCAGCCATGGCTTGCCATGGCCCATAAGGCTCTGCTGTGTCAGGCCTCTCTGCTCCAGCCCCAGGTGATGGAAAAGCCCCTGGCTCGCTGGGCTGGATGCAGGGATGGGGCTGCCAGGGAGGGGACACACAGGGGGATGCAGGCGCTGCCCTCTGTGGCTGTGGGGCTGTGCTGAGGGGAAGGCAGAGCACCGCAGGGAAGGGACGAGGGACAGCTGGGCAGAGTGCCCGCCCTCTATCCACACATCTGTGTAGCTGCAGTTCTTAAAAAATTCTCTATCTACACATTTGCTTTGTTTGTGGGGGTTTTTTTTCTTTTTTTTTTTTCTTTTTTTTTTCCCAATGCTCTAGATGCAACAGCTCTACCCTCCGCCGGGCTCCTCTGATGCAGCTGCAGTTCAGGAACACCCAGACAGCAGCACCGTGGCCGCAGGGCAAAGTGAGGTCCTTGGCTTGGTGGGGCTCCCCACTGGCCCCCCAGCTCTGCGGGGCCGGTGGCCGCTCACAGGCACTGGCTGCAGCCGCACTTGCTGGGCTTCTCCACCTCCTCCACAAAGGTTGCGCCGTTGCTGCACTCGAATGCGTATTTCCTGCGCCGGAGCCGCAGCCCAGTGCAGCAGCCGGCACCAGGGCCGATGCAGGTCCCCCGACATTCCACCCAGGCCACCGGCCGCGTCGTCTGGCAGATGGCGTAGCCCCGCTGCACCTGGTGGTAGTCCCGCACCGGCTCTCCGCGGCACTCCAGCTCTGCGGGACAGGAATGCTCAGACCAGTGTCCTGGGCCAGTGTACCAAGTAACCCACCTCACCAGCGCCTACCTTGGTCGCAGAGGGCTCCAGCGTAGCCGCTGTGGCACTCGCAGGCGGGCTGGCCACCTGGAGTGAGGCGGCAGTGGCCATGGACACAGGGCTGGCGGTTGCAGGGGTCAGGAGGCTCGGCGGGCTGATTGCAGAGGGCACCCTGGTAGCCCTCGTGGCACTGGCAGCTGTAGGAGAGGGCGTCGAGGGGCAGGCACAGCCCATGCACACACCTGTGGGCACCCGGCGCCATCAGGCACCCGCCGGCACGGCATGGCCCAGCACGCACAGCCCCCCAGCACCGAGCGTAGCATGGCTCAGCACCGGCACAGTATTGCACTGGGACTGGCGTGGCACTAGCATGGCACAGCCATCACGGCACAGCCCCGCCACAGCACTGGCGTGGCTCAGACATGGCACCGCCAGCACTGTGCAGCCCTGGCACCACTCGGTGCTGGTGGCACACAGGCAAGGGGATGGGTGGGCAGGACAGGCAGGGACAGCCAATGGAGAGGGCAGGGATGAGAGATGGCCAGTGAGGGGCAGCCAATGACAGGGCAGCCAATGAGGAAGGGCAGCCAATGAGCCAATGCAGTGGAGCAGTTGTGGTGAGGCAGCCAATGACGTGAGGGGTCAGCCAATGACGTGAGGGGTCAGCCAATGAGCCAATGCAGTGGAGCAGGTGTGGTGAGGCAGCCAATGACGTGAGGGGTCAGCCAATGACGTGAGGGGTCAGCCAATGAGCCAATGCAGTGGAGCAGGTGTGGTGAGGCAGCCAATGAAGTGAGGTGGCCAAAGACCCAATGGGGCAGGTGGGTCACTGTGGGGCAGCCAATGGGTCAGGGCCATTGCTGTTGGACAGCCAATGGGGCAGTGCTATTGCTTCAGGACAGCCAATGGGGCAGAAGGGTCACTGTGGGGCAGCCAATGGGGAGGGGGCACTCACTTGTGCCCCTGGCAGGGGCCACCACGGGGCTGGTCGCAGTGGGGCCCGTCCCAGCCGGGCTCGCAGTGACAGACGGGGCCCTGGGCGCCGGCAGGCTGGCAGATGCCATGCAGGCAGTAGAGCTTGCGGCAGGGCTCGCAGCCTGGCACCACCCCTGGCGTCATCCGTGTCTTGGTGAAGTCCTGCAGTTCATTGTTGATGTAGAGGTTGCGGATGCATCCGTGGAAGCTGGTGCCGTTGAGGAGCTGCCAGAGGCGGAAGGCGGCCGAGTTGACGTCCACAGGCATCCCTGGGGAGAACAAGGCTGTCAGCGTGCCTGGATGCCCCCCGTGCCCCCCATCACCCCCCTGTCCTACCTCCCACGTAGAGGGGGGCCTCACTGTTCAGTGTGTAGTGCTTGCCCGAGTTGTCCATGGTCATGGGGCTGCCACCATCAATGGAGAGGTTCACCATCTGGTCAAAGGTCACCAACTCCACGGTGTGGAACTGCCCATCGTTGATAGTCTCGGCGCTGGTGGGGATGGCTGGGTCACCGGGGACCCCTCAAACCCATGCAATGGGGATGGTGGTCCCTGGTGAGTGGGGAAGGGGTGGCAGGTACCTGTAGATGGCTGAGCTGGGGTGGGTGCCGGGGTCATAGCTGACCCTGACGTGGCCCTGGTACAGCTCCACAGCCATGTGGTCACTGTCACCATTGTACAGCAGGATACCGTTGCCTTCAGCTGTGGAGACCTGGCAGGGAGAGAGGTAGGCGCCCACATCCCTGGGGCAGCACCCCCAATGTCACCCCCCCGATGCCCCTATGCCCCCCCAGCCCTCACCTGCAGGGTGATATTGGCCCGAGGCCAGTCCTGCAGGTCAGTGAACTGCAGGTATGTGTCACGGTCCACGAAGTTGACACTCAGCAGCTTCTCACACTTGGGGCCACCGAAGCCTGGTAGGCACTGGCAGAGAGCACGGGCACCCCGCTCCACGCAATGGGCCCCATTCTGGCACTCAGCTCGCTCACAGAGGCCAGGCTGGCCGGTGGCACGGGGTGGCATCTCACAGAGCTGGCCACTGCAGGGTCAAAGATGCTGCTGGGCATGGGGCTAGGAAAGAGCCCTACCCCCTGCCCACTGCCCCATGGAGGTCTGACAGCACACTGTTTTGGGGTCCCCAGGGAGGCTCTCCAGCCAGTGACATCAGAGGGATGCTCCCCCCAGCCTCCACCCCCAGAGACCCACACCCCCAGCCCCATTCCTTCCTCTCACGTTGAAGGGGGATGGATGGATGGATGAATAGATGGACGGATGGATGTGGTAGCCAGGACTGGTTCCTCCTGCACAGTGACATGTAACTGTCCCCACTATCCCTGGTGCCCTCCCACCTTCCCGGTGGTACCTGTAGCCCTCGGTGCAGAGGCAGGAGTAGCCGTTCACCTCATCCAGGCAGCGGGCGTTGTTCTGGCATCGGTGGTCCTGGCAGTCATCGAAGTCCTCGCTGCAGTTGCTGCCCATGTAGCCGGGCGCACACTCGCACCTGGGGCAAGCAGGGGGCTTATGGCTGCCCCTTCCTTACACCCTGTGCTGGTGGGTGACGGCTCCTTCTGGCATCCCCCTCCCCATGCCCCTCTCACCAGCCTGTGAGCTGCAGCCCCCAAAAGCAAATCTCCCCTACCAGACAGCTGGGAGAAAGGGGTTTGGGGAGGAGGGGGCTCACCTGGGCCCCTGGCTGGTGGAGATGCAGGTGGAGCCATGCTGGCATGGGCTGAGCTCGGCCGAGCAGAAATCCAGTGGCTGCTCACAGAAATCCCCTGCAGGGCAGAAGAGGGGGTGCCGGGGGCTGCCCAGCAGCTCCAGGACCAGAGGGGCAGCCCTGGTGCCGCAAGACACGGGGAGCCTGCGGGGGGCTTAGCTCAAGGCAGGGAACTGCTGAGCCTGCAGCTCATACTGCCACGGGCACAGGGTTCTGCTCTGCCGGAGGCAGCTCTTGCCTGAGCCAGGCACTAAGTGTGTCCCAAGGTAGGGGGGCTCAGCTGGGTGTACCCACATTTGAGGTGGCTGGGCCCAGAGGCCATGGTGATAGGCACTGGGACAGCACGCAGAGGAGCTATTTGCCCTCATCACTGGGAAGGGAGAAGCACTGGGCACATCCCCCTGCCAGGCCCACAAGGTTTGGGGGTGGCTGGCCTTCGTGCTGGGTACCTGTGTAGCGGGCAGGGCACAGGCAGGTGTAGTTGGTGGCACTGGGCATGCAGGAGCCCCCGTTCTCGCAGCTGTGCTCCTTGCAGGGGTCGCTGGCAGCACGGCAGCTCGGGCCCTCGAAGCCCACTGGGCACAGGCACCTGCCGCAGGGCATAGGGCAGTGTTGGGGGGGCGGGGGGAAACCGTTTTGGGGTGATCTCCCCAAAAATGCCAGCTCAGGACCTTGGCAAGGAGTATGTGTGCATGCCAAGAGGCTCCAGGGAGCAGGGTTTGGTGCCCCCCTGCCGAACAGCGGGCGCAGGGGAGGGTGGCAGCCCCACATGGAGCACACAGCGAGGATGCTGAGTTGCCACGACAACGGGCTGAGAGGCCACTCAGCACAGGGATGGGGGACGGTGGACGGGGGAGGGGGGGGCAGGCAGCTGCGCAGCCCACCGTCTATTTTCAGCCACTAATTGGGCTCTGGTTCCTGGAAAGGGCTGAAGCATTCAGGGTAGCGAGGGTTGTGCAGGGCCACAGCAGCCACGCAGGGAGCAGCAGTGACTCCAGGGCTGCATCCTGCCCCACCCTGCACAGTCAGTCCTGCTGCAGCAGCTGGGTCCCAGCCCCAAATCCTGCTGCCCTCTGCCTCCTTACACCTCCTGCAGTGGCAGAACCCCCTCTCCCCCCTACCCTCAGCCCAGGAGCCTGCAGGGCTGGGGGCATGGGAAAGCAGAGCCAGCACTCAGCCCTGCTCTGTCTGTGCTGGCAGGAGGTGCAGGCAGGGCTCCAGAGAGCAGGCAGCATGCGCTGGATCTGCTGGGTGAATGCAATATCCTGGCTACATCCCCCAGGGAACATGCAGGAGGGCAAGGAAGCATCAGACTTTACATCTGTGGGATGCCTGGGCTGCACACTGCTGCCCAAACACCCGTGTTTTGTGGGTTCCCATCCAACACTCACCTGAACCCAGCTCCTTCCCCCTCCTGGGGCTGGCACGTCCCCCCATTGGCACAGGGGTTGGAGGAGCAGCCACTGAGTGCCACCTCACAGTCTCTGCCCTGGGGAAAGGGGGAGAGGTGGGAGCAAGGAGGGTGCCACAGCACCATGTCCCATGCCCCCTGCCCTGTGTGTAGGGAAGGGGGGATGGTCCTGCAGGCAGTGAGCCCCGGGGACACAGCAGAGCCCTTGCGCTGCCCCCTTCCCCTCTGCAGGGATGGGGACCCCCATGCTGGGGACCCCTGGGACCAGGGTACCTTGTAGCCACTGGGGCAGGCACAGCGGTAGAAGCCGAGAGGGTCGTTGTGACAGGTGCCCTGGTTCTGGCAGGGGCTGGAGAGGCAGGGGTTGCACTTGGCCTGTACACTCAGGGAAGGAGGGCCTGCGGGACAGGAGGTGCAGAGATGGACATCAGTGTGGGGAGTCATGGGGAGGCATCCATTTGTGGGCACCGACGTGGGAAGCAGAGCCCCAGGTGCAGCTGGGAGCAGAGCCTGCCCCACCGAGGGGCTGTGCACCAGGCAATGGGACAGACACGTGCTTGCTTGTTCACCAGGGATGTGCCACCAGCCAGGTAAGGGGACAGAAGCATCCTGGTCCTCCTCCTCCCCAAGGCAGCTCAGTGGATGAAATTCTAGAATCCCCCAGACTCATGGAGCATCACTCTGCTGGGCGCGGGGCAGGAGGCACCCAGCTCCCCGTGACACCTGCTGCCCTGCCTAAGGAGGGCACGGATGGACAGATAGACAGCGCAGGCACCTCTCACCTTGGCACTCGAACTTCTTGGCAGGGGTGGTGAGCAGCAGCTTGCCTTCCATGTCAGGGGGCCCAGCGCAGCGGGCGATGCCTGGCTCCTTGTACCCCGTCTTGACCCAGCTGGAGAGCCAGCGCAGGTTGCAGCTGCAGTACAGGGGGTTGGCCCCGATGGCTCTGCAGGGAGGGGAAAGGCAAAACTGCACCCGCTGCCCCGCGGAGGGAACCAGGCTCGGAGACCTTGGGACTGGACACAACTCCATCACTTGGCTGGGCTGCCACGTGATGAGGGGACCCAGTGCTCCTCCATTTCTGCACCCACCAGAGGTGCTGCCTGCAGTGGGAGGACTGAAGCACACAGACCCACGCCACTGCCCAGTTAGACCACCCTGCTGCCAGCCCCACAGCCCACATGGTGCCCCGTGGCTCCACGCTGGGGTTCTCCTCTGCTACCCACACAGAAATTCTCAGGAGTCCCTCTCCAGCACTCGGGCAGAGCTGCCTGGGCCCAGGACAAACCAGGCAAAGCACCTTGAGGCTGTGCAGAAACAACAGGATCATTGCACAGGAGCTGCAGGGCCAGCCTGAGCTCTGTTTCACAAGCCTGCAGGGCAGGGACACAGGAGCGGGCTGCTGGGGACAAGCTGCGGGTCATGACCGGAGCTCATGGGGACAGCATCAGGGGAGAGTAAGGAATTGCTCTGAGAGAGGAGGAGGATAAGGGAGAGTTGCTTTGCTCCACAGCACAGCAGGGCAGGGAGCAGCTGATGATGCGGGAGGCTGAGGGGCTGGATGCCTCTTTGCATCCTCCTTCACTGCAAAGGTCAGAGGTGATGGAGGGCCGGTGTGATCGGCACCTGTAAGGAAGGAAGGAAACGGCAGCCCAGAAAGCAGGTGGTAGGGACAGCACATCTGCTGGGGCTGACAAACCTGGTCTACAGCACCGACAGCGCCGGCTGGTGACACAGCTCAGCCCTGCGGGAACTGGCAGCGCCGGCTTGTAGCAGCAAAGGCAGCACTGCGCTTGGGCAAGGGAAATCAGTGAAGAACCAGGGAAGACCAAACCGAGCAGTGCTGCTCCCAAAAAACACAGGGAGGGCAGGACTGGAAATCAAGATGCTCTCCACAGGCTGAAGGAACAGCCTGAGACCCCCAGGATGCCAGGAGCAGGACTGGCCACCAGCCAGTGGGTGGGAACAGCTTAGCAGGGACAGGGAAGGGACTGAAAAGTCACCATGACCAAAGCTGAACACCCACTCCAGGTGGTGGGTATGGGGCTGTGCTCCTGGGGTACAGGGTCCCTCAAAGAGGGGCTGAAACACTGGCAGGAGGACGCTTGATGAGAGATTGGGGGGGGGGGGGGGGGAGTGCTGCAGGGAAGCACCCTGGCAGAAGGCTAAAGACATGCTGGCAGGGGTCAGAGCAGCCCCGTCAACCCATGGCTGTGTCAGCACCTTGCACGGCTTGACCTTACATGTTAGGGGACCCCGGGGACCTGGCAGGGTCGGGGGGACCTCACTCCACCTCCAGCGAGGACCATAGGGCCATGCCAGCAGCACTGGGAGGCTGAGCTGCACACCTGGACTGGAGGACTGAGCACGGGGAGGGCAGGCACAGCACAGCACTGCCCCACAAACACTGTCCCAGGTACTGGCCCAGGGGACAGGAGAGGAGGCAGTTCAGCTCCCAGAGAAGCTGCGTGCAGCCCTGTGGTTTTTAAAGGTCTCCCAAGCCTGTGTCCAGCCCTGAGCCCTGCAGAGTGGGAGATACTCACAGGTGGGACAGGGAGGTGACGTCAGCGAAGATGCCCTCAGGCAGGCTGGAGATGTCATTGCCATGGAGAGACCTGCAGAGAACAGAGGGTCCTGGGATGTCCAAGGCTCCAGGGTGGGCAGCAAGGACTGTGACCAGCTGGACTGCCCCCAGCCCACAGGTCCAGGTGTGGGTGACAGAGCTGGACCCCACCACACTGTCACTGTTGCAAATGCACCATCTGCTCCAAGAGGCTGATGCATCTCCCTTTGCTCCTCCTGCAGCCTGTACCCTGCCCACCTGCCTGCGCCCAGCTCCAAGTGGGCACAGGGGACACATGCAGCAGGTAGAGAAGGGGCCGAGCAGGGCTGTGAGCAGGACCACAAGCAGGTACTTACAACAGTCGGAGGGAGCGGAGGCCCTCAAAGGCCAGTGGAGGGATGCACTGCAGGGAGTTGTAGCTGAGGATCCTGCAGAAGGGAAGAAGGAGGTAACACAGCACCGGGGGCACTGCTGGATGTGCTGCACGAAGCCCACCCTGGGCTGCACACTCCCCCTGCGTGAGCTCCAGCTTGAACCACAGCTTCACCCAGGTGGAGAGGGGAGACCCTGGTGCCCCCAGCACCTCCCAATCTTTGGGGTCCCCGCAGCTCAGCTGGGCTGCAGCCCGGGGTGGCATGCCACAGGGACCACACTTACAGGGTGGTGAGCTGGCTCATGTTGGTGAAGGAGGAGTTGCTCAGGGAGCTAATCTTGTTGTTGCTCAGATCACTGGAAAACAGAGACCCCAGGGTTTGGAGCCAGCTGGGCCCTGACCCTCCCTTGCTGCTCCCCCACCTGCTCAGCTGCAATGGGGTGTGAACAGCAGCACGGCACGGCCTCCAAGGGAGTAGCAGGGCTGTCACACAGGGTAATGGCAGCAATGCTACTGTCCCCACTCTGCCCCATGCCCAACACCAGCAGAAGCTGTGAGCACCCAGGGCTGAGCATCACTGCCAGCCAGCTGTGTCCTGGTGCAGAGTGGGGGACACAGAGGGATGTCGGGGGTCCCTGCACACTGCCAGGCCCCTCCTCAGGATCACACACCGTGGGGACAGACCCCGTCCTTGCCCACAGGTCCCAGCAGTGGGACTGGCTACGTGGGCTCCTGTTCCTGGCTACTTACACAAGCTGCAGGTACTTGAAGGTGGAGAGCTGCCCCGGGACCTGAGTGAACTGGTTTCCATCCAGGTAACTGCAAAGGAGAACAAAAGCACCTTGGGGTGGCCGAGAAGCTGCAGGTCCCTCCCTCTGCCCTCCTATTTCTCCTGTGCCTCCCCATGGATTTCGGGCTGCAAAAAGCATCTCCAGTTTCACCTCCCTCCTGGCACCCAGGGCCTGTGGGGCTTTCAGGGACCCCTGGGCTGGTGGGGGAGCCAGTGTGCGAGTGCATTAGCACACCCAAGGGCTCTACACGCGGGTCCCTGGGGACAGTCTCCCAGCAGCCTGCGTGTGTGAGCGCACCAGCCATGTGCTGCTTTTACACATCCGATGTGAGCGTGGGCGGCCGTAACCGTTCCCAAGGCATGTGTGAGAGAGAGCGGAGGATGTAGAGAGGGGAGGGGTGTGCGAGACAGCACAGGGGTGCGAGGGGGTGGTATACATATGCATGTGCACAACCAGTGCCTACACTCCCTGCAGACAGGACTTGCTGCCATCCCCCATCCCAGACGGGTGCAGAGCCCCTTTCGCAGTCACGGGCATCACGGTGCCCGCACAGCCAGACCTGGCATGGCTGCTTAGGCATCTCCCCGACACACACGGTGATGGGTGGCTGACCCCAGGCAAACCACATCCTGTTGCCCATGTGCTCAGAGCTGGGGCTGCCAAGAGCATCCTCACAGCCGTGGTGAGAGGTGACAGCAGAGAGGGGCTGGGGAGCTGGCAGAGGCAGGGTGGCCCTGTCCCTGCCACTGATGGCAGGCTGCTGGGGACCGCAGAGCCCTGGGCTGCACAGCTGCATGGGGACTGCAGCTGCAGGGGGTGGCTGTCCCACCTGTCCCCTCCCAAGGGCCAAAGACAGTGACCCAGGTGCTGTGACAACACCCTTTGCACATCACCTTTGGTAGCCCTGAGTCAGCAAAGAGCCCCTTGTTGGGGTTGGGGCTGGACAGCGTCCCTTGGCTGGGTGGGGGTCCTGCTCCCAGGATGGGGGTGTGGAAGGTAGCATCTCTGCCCTGATACCTGCAACACCACAGCCGAGACCCTCCCCACCCAGAGCTGCAAAGTCGCTGGCAGTCAGGGGGATGACTGCCAGTCAGGGGAGAACCTGGGCACTCGCCCACCACTCACAGCTCTGTGACATTCTTGGGGATCCCCTTGGGCAGGGCCTTGAGGTGCTTGTTGCTGCAGCGGACAACAGTGTCGAGGCAGGTGCACTCCTGTGGGCACTGGGGCCGGGGGATGCAGCTGGTCTCCTCCTGACCTGCACCAGGCACACAGAGTCACAAAGCCACCAGGGCCCAGCCCTCGGGCACCGTATGATGAGGCTGGTCTCGATGCCTTGTGCCCGCCTAGGACTGCTCCCCTCCCATGCCAACCATCTCCCCTCGCCCCCAAAGCGGGGTGCTGCAGGCAGCCCACTTGCAGGCAATAGCCTCAGCCCGGCTGAGAGTCAGCATACAGGAATCTCTCCTGAGCCCATAAACTGCCTGTCCCACCAGGATGGATGCAACCAGCCAGCTCAAGGCTGCTCTGATTTTCACCATTTTCAAGTAGAAATGCAGTCCCAGGGACAGCAGAGAGGAGGGCACGGAAGAAGGGTCTCAGCCCTGCAAATCCTGAAATAACCTCCTTCACCCATCTCCCAGACACAGGCTAGAGGGAGCAGTGCCTGTGCCGAGCAGCCGGAGCTGGCACTGCTCCCCCTTCCCCGCCACGGCGCTGGGCTCCCGCGGGAGAGGCGTCCCCGGGACGACCGTATGTTATCTCACACCGTTAGGAAAAGGCGCAGGATGCAACCCTTCAGTCTTTGACGTGGTGGAGGAGGGAAAGCAGAAGAAATGATGATTTGTTTGTAAATATTTTCCAGAGGGCTCAAAAGCTTTTCTAAATTTAAAAAATTTTTTAAAAAAGGCTTTTCTCTCAATGCGAGCACTCCCCGCCTGCTCCATCTGCCCAGCTCCAGCATGTGTGCAGGGCTGGGAAGGGAAGAAGGGAAGGAGGGAAGGAGCAGGATAAACCTCCATGGGCTTTGCCTACATATCTGCTCCTGCCAGCACCCAGGGCACAGCGTTTACCAACATGGACCTGCTTATGTACAAGGGCCACGCAGTGCCGTGGGTGCAAACTCCTCTCCCACCTTCAAAGCAGCTCATGGATATTTGAGTGCAGCCCTAAGGGCTGGGTACCAGGAAGAGAAACTCATGCATCATTAGGGGAAGGTGTTAACAGGTTGAGGTGAGGGATCCCCTGAGCTATCTGCTTGCCACAGGGCACTGCCAAACATCCTGGGAGCAAGGACGGTGCTAGAAGAGGGAACGTGGTGCCAGCCCAGGAAGAGCAGCTCAGTCCCCCCTTGCCCCCGGCGCCGTGGGGCCCGTGAGTTACCTTCCTCACACCTGAAGTCGGGGAAAGCCACATCCTGGAGCGGGATCTGCCGGAGGAAGTCGGGGTTTTGGCACCGCGGGTTCCCCGTCACAATCTTCCTCTTGCGCAGCCAGTCCCCCAGCCAGGCCAGCTGGCAGTTGCAGTTGAAGGGGTTGGCGAGCAGGTTCCTGCATGTGGGAGGGAGTGTGAGGGCATCACCTGAGCAGTCGCTGGGCAAGGGGATTGCCTGCAGCCCCCCGATGCAATGGCGACAGCCTGGCAGCATCCCCCCCAGGGCCCGAGACATACAGTGTGGAGAGGGACTGCAGCGTGTCGAAGGCACCCGGTGTGATGGTGCTGATCTGGTTGTCGTACAGGGAGAGCAGGCGGACATTGCGCAGCCCCGTGAAGCTGTCGTTGTGGATGCAGCTGATGCGGTTGTTCCTCAGCATCCTACAGAGGGAAGGGGACAAGGGCACCTAACAATCCGGGTAGGTGCCACAGGGGACACTCACCTCAGCAGTGCCCAGGCTGTGGCCACCTCACTGCCAGGCAGCAGGATGAGCCTGAGCCAGTCCCTGAGCAGCAAAAACCCACCACCCCCCCCAGCTCTGAATGCGGCCAGCAGATGGGTAATGCACGCCCGAGGTGGCCCCGCAGTGGGGCAGACAGTGCCAGACTGGGATCACAGCCAGGACAGGGGAGCAAGGAGCAGGGATGTCCCTGTGCCCTTGGCAGAGTGGGGACTCACAGGGTTCTCAGTCCGTCCAGGCCCCTGAACATGCCGCTCCGCACAGACTCCAGCTGGTTGACGGTGAGGTGCAGCTCGCTGACAGAGGATGCCCCCTCGAATGCTCCGTCCTCAATCTCCGACACTTTGTTGTTGCTGAGGTTGCTGCAGAGAGGGGAAAGCAGGCTGGGATGGGGGGCTCTGCCCTGACCTCACCCTGAACCCCACTTCCCCCAGGTCCCACTGAGCACCCCATGATGCCCAGTCCCTCAGGGGACCCTCAGGTTAGGAAGTGTCCCCATTTCACACACCAGGCTGCCCTGGCATCAGTACCCCCATGAGCCTTCCCAGCCCCTGGGCACTCCTGAAGGGGCTGTGCCTGCCCACTACTCACATTTTCTTCAGATGCGGGAGTTTCTTGAAGATGCCGGTGGCCTCCAGGACAGAGATTTCATTGTTGTTCAGGCGCCTGGAATGGGCAGCAGGGAGAAGAGCTCAGGAGATGGCTGCAAAGGGCTTGGCACAGACCAAACCCTGAGCCAAACGCCAGTGTCAGTGGTGCTGTGGCTGCAGGAGGGAAAGCAGAGTGGGAGGGAGGAGGCTCTTACAGCTCAGCCGTGGACTGCGGGATGCGCTCCGGGATCTTGGTGAGCTTCAGGTTGGAGCACTCGACTACATTGGATTCACAGCGGCACTTCGGGGGGCAGATCACATCGCTGTTGCACTCGCTGTTCAGCTGGTAATCCTCTGTCCCTGCGTGTCAGCGAGGGCAGTGTGGGCTCCCGTGGGCAGAGGCACGAGGGCTGCACTTGCCCTCCCCTCCTCTGATCCTCCCACACCCCCAGCTGGGTTCTGTCTCTTCCCCAGCTCCCTTCATCCCAGCCGCTGTGCACATGTTACTCCTCTCTGTGCCCAAAGCAGCTTATCTGCAAGGATATTTATCCTGGGTACATGGGGCTCTGTGCTGCCTACCACCCTCTCCCCTTCTGCAACCAGAGCCAGACCCTGGGGACACCTCTGTGCCAATATGAATAAAGCATGACTGGAGATGCCGCAACACGTCCTGGTACCCAGCGCTTCTGTTACTGTGCCACCTAGGAACTCAGCAACCAGAAATGATGGGAAATGCAGCGTGGTCCTGCCGAACCAGACCGCGGGGCTCTGGCACAACCACCCCCGCAGGCACTGTGGCCAAAAGGGCACCATGCACATACTTATGCACACACACGTGTGGCTTCTCCTCTTACCTGGGATGAAATACTGCTCTTTGGCTGCAGAAAAAAAAGCACATCAGCACCCTGAGCACACAGACACCAGGCTGGGGCAGAGCCGAGGACAGTCGTGCTGCAGGTTGCCCATGATGGGGACGGGGACGGCTCTCACCTGAGCAGCGAAACTTCTTGCTCTTGATCTGGCCGATGCGCTTGTTGGCCAGGCGCCGGGGGCTGGCACAACGGGCGCCGCTGGTCTCAATGGGGTTGGTGCGGAGGAAGTCCGCCAGCCACTTCAGGTTGCAGTCACAGACAAAGGGGTTCTGGGCCAGGTGCCTGTGCCAGGGACAGCAGGTGACCACCACCTCCAGCCCCGGCTACCCGCCCAGATGCTTCCCCCCAGGAACCTGCCCGCCCGGGCGTCAGAGCTGGCGTGGGTACTCACAGGGTCTGGATGGCCCGCAGGGAGGTGAAGGTGCCCTTGGCCAGGCTCTGGATCTTGTTGTCATAGAGCGAGAGCAGCGAGAGGTTCTGCAGGTCCTGGAAGGCGTCTGCCCGCACACAGTTGATCTTGTTGGCATTAAGGAGCCTGGAAGGGAGGGAAGGAGGTGAGCCTAGGGACCCCCTCACTGCACCATGGGTGCTGGGGACCGCATCCCCACTTCCTGGTGTTCATGCAGAACATCCCACCCAGCCACTGGAGCCTTACAGCAGCTGCAGGGCAAACAGTCCCCCAAAGACGCCCTTGGGGAGGTCCATGATCTTGTTGCCATACAGCACCCTGGCAGAGAAAGGCTGGTGTGAGAGAGATGGGGGGAGCAGTGTGGGCACAGTTCAGGGGGGGCAGCATCCACCCCACACACCCCAGTGTGGGCACTTACAGGGAGTTCAGCGAGCGCAGTCCCTGGAAGGCGTCAGGGGCAATCTCCGAGATCTGGTTGTTGCTGAGGTCTCTGAAACCCAAAGGGAGAAGGTGGCCTGGTCTCCTCTTCTCTCACCCCATGCCCCCATCCTCCCACTGGGTCCAGGGGACCATCCCCAGCACCCAATATACAGAGCTGGGGGTATCCAAGACCCCCTCCCAGTGCTGCCATGTGGGGCACCCATGTCACAGCAAGTGCCCCATGCCTGTTGGAGTGGGGGGCTGCAGGGTCACAGCTGTAGCTAGCAGGGTGAAGGGTGTTGGGGTTTGGGGTCAGCTGGTAGGGGCTGCACACTTACATCCTCCGCAGCTTCTTGTAGGGGGAGAAGGCACCTGGGGGGATGGACTTGATGCCATTAAGCTCCAGGCGTCTACAAAGAAAAGGGGGAAAGAGGAGGGCTGTAGCACTGGCAGAGCCCCAGCACCCCACTGACAGGGCTGGGGGGCTGCAAGACACCCAAGCTTGCAATAGGTTACCCCCCTGTAGTGGCACCATTCACCCCAGGGACAATTTGCAGCCTGTGATCAGGACTTTCTCCACTGGGGAGGAGTGCCATGGGTGGGGCGACCATACTGGCTGGGGTGGGGGGAGCACCTCCTCCCCCCCCAGCACCCTGGGTCTGGGGACGCCTGATGCCACCCACATGCTTTACGCACGGTCCCAATGGGGGCTTTGCACCGTAATTGGATTCCCCTAAGGAGATTATTTCTCTATTTACATTTTTAATACAGCTAAATCCAGGGCTAAGTCTGGGCAGTACAGGAGAAGGGCAAGGAAGGCCTGCCGCCCCGTGGGGTGGCTGAGCCATGGGGCTTGCCACCAGAGCCCAGTGGTGAGGGGCTGTACTCACATCTCCGTCATGGTCTCGGGCAAGTTGGCGGGGATGGCCGTCAGCCCCTTGCCCCGACAGTCCACAATCCCGTTGCTGCAAGTGCACATGGCCGGGCAGGAGCCAGAGGACAAGCTGCAGAGCTGGGCACGTGCCGGGTCCATTTGTCCTGCCAGGGAAGCAACCACCATGGGAACTGCAAAGAGCTGGGCCAGGCGGGTGTGTGGCAGCACCCCAAGGAAGGGACCCTGGTGACAGCTCGGTGTGCTGGGACAGCTCATGGCACCCTTGAACAGGTGCACAATTCCCTGGTGCACCCCAACCCCATGCAAAAGGCACGCAGCTCCAAGGGCACAGACCGATGCACCCTTTGTCACGCTGATAGGGTGGTGGTGTCCCCACACCAGGGACTGTGCTGACCTGAGCCAAGCCCACAGTGTGTATCCAGACTCTGAGCTAGGGCACGTGGCAGGGAGTGGAGGTGGGCCGCATCGGTGGAACAGGCTTTTTACCCCCAGTCTGTGTCCCTGCCCTGGCACCCTCTGCCTCCCCTGTCCGTCTCACCGGAGCAGCTGAACTCATTCTTCTGGATCTCGGCCACGTTGAGGCCACGGAGCTGGGCTGGAGCAGCACACTGGGTGAAGAGTCCAATGGTGGGGCGCTGGCGCAGCCACTGCGAGAGCCAGGCCAGGTGACAGTCACAGAAGAGGTGGTTGGAGTGCAGGCGGCTGCAGGCAGACAGGGCAGTCAGAGGCCATGGGATGGCTCCTGCCCAACCCACTGCCCTCCGGCTGCCCCAGCCTGGCTTATCCCAAAGGCTGGGGGCATACAGAGGGGGACACGGAGGAGCTCGAGAGCATCTGTGTCAGTTGCCAAGGCCACCTCGCCTGGCAGTTCTTAGGGATGTTCTGCATGGGTGTCCCCTCCATCCCCTCCCCACAGTGCTGTCCCAGCACTGCTGAGCTGCCGGCACTGGCAGCAGAGCTGGGGACATCCCACTCCAACCCGGGGGGCCCCAGCACTCACAATGTCCGCAGCTTGGGCATGTGGTTGAAGCTGGACACGGGGATGGAAGTGATATTGTTGTTATTCAGGGTCCTGCAGGAAGGCAGAGGGGGCAGGTCAGGGCAGCCAGGCAGTAAATGGGAGTGTGAGATGGTCTAGGGGCACCAAATCCCTGGGAGCAGCAGCATCCACCCGCCCCCCAGTACAGGGTGGATGGATGGTGAGGTGAGGGATGGGGACAGCCCAAACCCCCGGGCAGGGCTTGCTGCCCTTTCCAGGCTTCTCTCCTCCACAGCCAGCTGCAGTCAGGTGGACCCCCTGGAGCAGGATCAGGCCCTGGAGCACAGACCTGCTGCAGTGATACGAGACCCCTGCTCAGCCGCTCCTCGGGACCAGGGTGAGATGGCATGCTGGGGATGTCCCTGCAGTGCCTCGGCGAGTGGGGACCACCCAGGGACACCCTCACCCTGCATGGGGCTTGCAGGCTGGAGACTACAGCTGGCCCCTGGCCACTTACAGGACCTCTAGCCCCCGCAGGGCGCGAAAAGCCCCGTCCTCGATGCAGCTGATCTGGTTCTTGTCCAGCTGCCTGCAGGAGAAAGACAGAAGGAACATTACTGGGACAGCCCAGGCAAAGCGACTGGTGGCTCCCAATGCTACCCACTGGACCTGACCCCAAACTCCCTCGTGCCCATCTGCTGGGACTCACAGGTTCTTGAGGTCAGTGGCCCCACGGAAAGCTTTTCTGGGGATAGCCTGGATGAAGTTCTCACTCAGGTCCCTGCAGAAGAAAGAGGCAGGAAGGAAAATGAGCGGTGCCTGCAAAGCACAATACCCCATGGGACCAAGGCATCCACAGGCAGGGGCATGCTCCGGCACTCAGTCATCCCCCAAGGGCTCTGGAAAACTGTGATTTGGCTTCAGGTCCTTGGTTGCCCACTGCCCTGCTGGCCATCCCGAGGCAAGTCTGGCTCCATCCATGGTGGCTGTAAGTGGCTGGGGCTCCCCGGGTTGTCCCCAGCTGCTGTCCCCAGCTCTTATTAGCAGAGCAGCAGGGCACAGCTCTAGGAAAACCCTCTGTACTTAAATACCCTCTGACTGCTATAATTACAGGTCCCTGCTGATTAACTGGTAATTACACTTAGTGGCTCCAGCAGGCATTCCCATGGAGCCTGCCCTGCACTTTAGAGGGCACAAATAATCGGGTCATTAATTACTTCATCGCTACAGGGCACTGTCTGTGTGATCACCTGCTCTGCAATGCCATGGCGTGCCAGGCTGGGTCTGTGTGGCAGGGCTGGCAGTGGGCTGGATCCCCCCCTTATGCCTGGGTTGGCTTTTAACAACCATGAAGGCCAAAAATCTCACTGCAAGCAGAGTCTGGGTGGACTGGCTCAGCTCACCCCATCTTTGGGGGTACGTGCCTCTTGTATTTGTGCCCCATGGCTCCCGCACGGCCATTCCCTCTCAGACCTCAAGGGCCAGGAGCTCCTCCGAGCTCGGCAGGCACCTGCATTGCCTGCACCCAGCCCCATGCCAGCACAGCCCTGCTCCAGCCACCCATGGGGCATAAGGCCAAGTCCCCAGCTCCCTCCTGGCACAGGGAAACTGAGGCATGATGTGGCGTTTGTCCTATGCAGCAAGTCCATGGGTGAGTGAGAAGCAGGACCAGAGCATCCCCCACAGATTAAGCACTCCCAGCATTACACAGGCCATGCAGACATCCTCATCCCAGCCCCAAGAGGTGGTTTGGGGTGTCCCTGGATGCCAGCGTTTCACACTCAGTGTTCACCAGGTGTGATTCGGCATAACGAAGCCTGTTCACTACCGATATCCCAGGGCACTTGGGCTGGGTCAGGATAGAGGCACAGCATCCGTGCTCCCCCCTCCCCGTGCCCTCGCTTCCTCCAGAAAACAGGCTCAGCATGGCCCACAAGCTGCTTGCAAAAGACCTGGAGATCTCCAAATTGGGACTTCACCCCAGCTGAAAGCTTCACTGCCACAACGGGGAAACACTGCCAGAGGGACGCACTGGCATCGCTTGCACAGATGCATGAGGAGAAGGAAAACCCAAGGACAGTGGCCTTGCCCAGCCCTCCAGTGGGATGCCCAGCCACCAAGGAGCTGCCACACGGTGTCAGAGAGATGCACTAGACCCTGTCCCCTGCACGCTTTGCACAGGGGCTGCTGCATCGCTCTGGCTCGTTCCTGGGGAACCAAACCCGGCTGGCAAAGCACCGTTGCTGGGGCAGAGAGAAGGAGATGCCCGCCCTGGAGAGGCCCAGGCTCCCGGGGAGGGTAAAGCCTCGCTCCCCCGCCAGCAGCCCGGTGCGCGGCAGGCGCAGTTTCACCGCTACCCGCGCGGCGGCACTGCCAGGCTGCCCGGCCCGGGCTGCCTGCGCTGCCTGCACTGCCTGTGCTGCCTGCTCCGCCTGGCCCTGTCCTGCTCCAGCCCTTCCCAGGGCTCTGGGCCGAGCCCCCCCAAAAGGATCGGAGTCGCCTCGCACTCTCCAAAGGGGAAGGACCCGACACCTGCAGCAGCCCCCGACACCCCAGCATCCCTTCAGACGCAAACGCTCCCTCCCCATCCTCTGGGGATGCAATGAGCCCGGGACCCCTAGGAATTGCACTGACCCTTCAGAAAAACACATCATCCCCCCAAATCCCCTCTTTGCTTTTGGCTCCTAGAGGAAGAAATCCTCTAGAAAACCCTCTGGAAACCCCCAAAGTTCACCGCTCTTCCTAGCCATGCATTCAATGCATCACGCTCCGTCTGGGCAGCTGCCTGTCCTCCAACATTAAACTGGCCACAGTGCAGCCAAGCACGGGAGCACCCACCGTGCTTCGGTGCTCTGAAACCCCCTCACAGCTCTGGCACTGCCTGCCTGGGCAGCCCCTGCCTGCAGGTTGTTTGGTTCCCCCATGGAAACCTTGCTCGTGTTTCTCCGCTCACAGCACATGGGAGTCCCAGCACGCCCGGGGAGTAAACCCAGGCGTCTGTCTGCAAGCTGCTCACTTACAGCTCGCAAGGGAAATGCTGCTAGAAGGTTTCAACTGACTTTGCGAGGCTTCTCCCCTTCACAGCTTTTTGTGACAGTCACCGATGAAGTGCTGCCGTTGGGGGTACCGAAGCCAAGAGGGACAGACGCTGGATGCGAGGGTTTCAGCAAGGCCCCGGCACTGGGCTTGCATTGCCGGCACGGTTACACAGCTGACGACACCAGGACAAACACATGCTTTGCCTGCGGGATCCTTGGGCCCCGGCATTGGAACAAGGCACGGCCCCTTCCCTCCTGGTGTTTCATAGCTCCCAGCTATGTTTGCTTTACACTTTGGCGCCAAAGAAACAGCAGATGGCACGGCTTCTCCTCCCTCCGTCGCACGGCTTGCGGCACCCTCGGCGGCTGCGCTGGTGCCACCTCGCACCCCGCCAAATACAAGTGTGTTGCTGCCATCGCATTTGGAGTGCCAGCTTGCAGCGGTGACCACAAGCACTGACAGGTCCGACAGCCCCTCTGAGGACCAAGCCGGTGGACAGGCACAGGCAGAGGAGGGGGAAAGAAAGCAGCCCCTGCCCCGCTGTCACAGCCACCCTTTCTGTCTTTTCCGGTTTCACTTCCAGGTATTTTCCTAAAGCTCCAAGTTTAAGAGTTCCTGGATATAGAACCCAGAGGATGCCCAAGCAGTCGGCCCATCCACAGCACCGCCATCCTCCCATCCCCATGCCACAGTGATCACGGAGCTGGAGTTTCTCCCTGCACGGGACAGGGTGCAAAGGGCTCCAGTAGTCCCAGGGGTGACAAGGGGGAAGGATGATGAGGGGTGAGCAGGTGATGGGGGATGCACAGCCTCCTCCCTGCAAGTGCCAGAGGACAGAGCCGGGCATCTGGACTGCCAACACCCTGGGCAAACCCTCCATGGAGGCTGTAGCACACATGCATGCCCCAATGGGAAGCTGTCAGCAGCCTGTCTGCAAAGCAGTGCCCTCACTTGCTCCCCAAGAACCTGCTGCATTTCCACCCCTTCCCGGCCCAGCCCCATCCCAGCCCCTTCTGCCCCCAGGCTCACCTCCCCCGCAGGGGTTTCTGACCCAGCAGATGCCTGTTAATTAGCAGCAGCCAGCTCCAGCCCATGGCTGTACCATGGGGAGAAGGAGGGCACCCACTTTCCTTCCACATCCCCCAAAAGCCTTATGGCCAAGCTACATCCACACAATCCCCCCTGGCTGGGTAGCGTGGAGGATGGCAGCGGTCAGGGATTGGGATTTTGAACACTTCCCTGCTTGGATCTTCCCCACTGTGTGCACTATGGTTGTCGGTGCAATACACGCAGGGTGGGTCAGGAGGTGCCACCAGCGCTGGCTTTTCTGGCAGCCAGCAGCCGCTGCCCCATGGCCACCAGTCCTCGGGGAGCCTCGGCGAGGAGCCAGCCGCTGGGGTATGGCTCCCTCGGGGCTGGCAGGGGCTCGGCGGCGGGAGCCAACCCCCCAGCGCGCCGCCCTGCCCGGCACTTAGCGGGGCACCCGAGCAAAACTGTTCGACATCTCTTCCCAGTGGGGAGCCCACTCAGGCAAACAAACCAGCAGCCTTAATCTCCCCGGCAAGAGCCCGGCAGGCTGGAGGATGGGTGGGAGGGAGGGAGGCAGCCGGGCGGGGAGGCTGGGGCTATTACCACGCTCTCATTCTTTCAGTTAATCCTGACTTCACACTTTAACCTGATTGAGCCTTGTTTGGGGAGCCGGCTCCTCGTGCGCCGTGTGAGGGGATTAGGGCTGGACACAGCGGGGAGGTAATTGCTTCCCAGCGGCGCTGGCCCCACGTCCTCCAAGCCCCCCACCGCCTGCCAAGAGCTCCGGGGGCGGCCTGGCATCCCTCCGGCATGGCGCTCCCCTCGCCAGGCAGCCCAGCTTGGCAGCATCCCCGGGGCTGGCCGTGTCGGCGGTGCAGAGGTCCATCTTGTCCGGCGTCAGTATCCACAGGGGCGCCTCCGTCCAGGTGAAAGCCGCAGCCCGTGATGTGTCCCAGCCATGCCGGCGAGGGCTGCGGAGACACGCCGCAGCAGGCAAGCGGCTTTTCGCCCCAGCAGCACCCACACGCCGATGACCAGCTGCTGGCTCCAGGAAGGTGAAGCACAGGGGGTTGCTCTCTTTAATTTGTTTCCTCCCCAGCTTCCACGATGGAAACACATTAGCATCTGGTGGTCTCCCAGACCCTCTCCTGCTCACTGGGGCAGATCGAAGGCATTAACTCTTCAGCTGCTGCCAGGCTGCTGCTCCCACAATGAAAATGCATGGCAGGTCCCTGCTCAGGGGCCAGGTGCTTCCCCCAGCAGCTCTGCTCCACTGGCACTGGGACCAGCCACTGCAGGCACCAGCTCAGCCACAGCAACTGTCCACCAAGTCTCGATCAGACAAGGCAGCTGCCTTCACAACCAAAGCCATGCAGCCCTGGGCAGCACCAGCGTTTCGGGCTTGGATAGCTGCTCCCCAGATTTCAGCCTCGCCTCACTGGTGCTGTGCCAGAGGAGGCTGTGCCGGGGTGCAGCCAAAGGGTCTGCTGGGAACTAACCATCAAGGACCATGGCACCAGAAGCTATTAAGCAGCCCTGTGTCCCTCGGGTCACCCCACACATGCTGTTTGTCCCAGCACAGCGGGACGGGCAGAACCGGGGCTGCCCCGCCACCACGGCTGTTCACGCCACCATCTCCACCTCCTGACAGGTGACAAGGGTGAGCGTGAAGCAGCAGAAAGACTCCCACATTACACAAGATCAATAGACTAATCAGCACTCACATTAGTAGCATTAGACAGCCCAGAGTCCCCCCGGGTGTTTTGCACTCCTGTTTCTCGCTGCAGGGGAGGTGCAGCTGCACCCACCACTTCTGTCAGCGTCAACACCCACCCACAGCCCTGCACTAGGGGAAACAAGTGTCACCCACGTGTCCCAGCCACACGATCTGCTTGAGGTGATGGACACAAGTCCCCAATGCTGCAAGGACCCTGCACCCACGGAGGGGTGTCCCACGCCTCTGTCCCACCCCAGGGGAGCTGCTTGCTGGAGGTCAGGGGCAGCTGCCCTGCAGCTGCATTAGCAGGGTGCCAGGGTAACGAGGCAGGATTTCATCCACCATGTCACCTGCCCTGGTCCCCAGCACTGGCGTGAGCAGGGCCCCGCAGCCCCATCTCAGGTTCAGGCTCCCACGTTGTGCCCCCAGCATTACGTCAGGCTGTTTGATTTTTAATGGGCTCCGCTGGCCCAGCTGCCAGCACCACTCCATCCTGGCCGAGGGGGACGAGACAGACCTCCCACCCCCTCCACCCTGCCTCACTCTGCCATCCCCAAGGTCACGGGGAGCCTGTGTGCTGCCTGCTGCTGCCTGCTACCTGCTGCGAGCCCGGACCCTGGGGCTGATGGTGTTTGCACAGGACAAGGTGGGATCGCAGACTGATGTACGGGTGCAAATAAGTCAGGGTGCAGCATGGTGGGCTCAGTGTGAGCCCCTGCCACCCAGGAAAGAGATAGTGGCATGTCTGGAAATGGCACCTGGGCAGGGGCCAGAAAGGGAAATGTGAGGGGATGGGACAGGGTCCAAAGCAGCACGGCAAGGGGGAAAGGGAACATTATTCACTGCTTTTCACACCACCAAAACAAGGGATGACCAGCACAATCACGAAGGCAGGTTTAAAATCACAGCTAAGAGTGACTCCTCCAAATTATGCATTGTTAGTCCATGGGACTAACCACAACCAGCTCAGAAGGGAAATGAATAGAAGAAAAGCACAGAGATACACCTGCAATGCCATGCTGCGGCAAGGATGCCTGCAGGTGGATGCTTGGGACCTGGCTTCTGCTGCCAGGAGACCAGCTGGGCACACCTCTGGTAGGCACCACACTGCCTGGTGCAGGCTGCCAAGCACGGCCAATGGCTCAGCTGCTGCTCAGCCAGCACGGACGGTCACCCAGCAGGAGTCACTTCTCCCGTCAGCCTGTTTTAGTGGGAGGCGGAGATGTACAACCCTTCTGCTCCCCAGAACAGCGTGGGGGATGTCAACCTGGGGTCAGCCAGGGCAGGGTGCCAGGGTCCCCTGCTACTCTTGTCCCTGCCCCTCCTCGGGTGGGGGGGAGCACAGCGAGTTGTGGGGGGCTGCTCCTGCGATGATTCAAGGGGGAACAGCTGGTTGCTGCGAGGAGCATCCCAGGCTGGGCGGCGCAGCACAGCCCTCTCCGCTCGCAGCCGGAGCGAGCGCTTCATCAGGCAGCTCCAGCCGCCAACAATTACGTGCTGAGTAAATCGATGGGATATAATTGGACTATTAAGATCTCATTATCCTCCTGGCTCCGGGTATCGCAGCCTGCAGCGTGCTAGGGGAGACCACAACCTGCAGCCACAGAAACTGCCTCCTGACCTAGACAGCCTTGATGTGTACTGGGGACAGGGTGCACTGAGCAGGGATGGTACAGCCAGAGGGGACAAGGATGGCAGCAGCAACCTGTATTCAGCACAGGAGACATCTCTGTGGCACAGTGAAGCACAAGGCAAAGGCAGGGGTGTGTCCCTACAGGGGCTCAGAGATGAGGAGGTCCAGGCATCTTTGTTCTAGCCACCATAGCAGCCTGAAAGCCACCGCTGGCCTCTCCTGCCCTGTGGAGGGCTCATTGCTCCTGGGTGGCACTGGGAGTTTGGCCTCTATATGCACTGTCATGTGTGCCTCTACCTCAGCCTAGCTGGAAAGTGGGGCTCATGTCCCCATCTGTGAATTGCAGGGTCCCCGTGGCTCTGAGTCGCACAGGCTGCCCAGCCCTGGGGGTCACCTCCCCTGTGAAAGGGTCACATCACCTGCTCACACACCACCCATGGGGGTGTGATGTGATTCCTGGCCATGGAATGGTCCTCCCGAAGGGACCAGAGTCCTTGGTACTTCTTGGCAGGCAGGATGACACCAGGTCATGTCCACCGAGGTCCAAGCAACAGTAAATAATCACTTTCCTTAGGAGACCTGCCCCCCCCCCCCCGCCCCCGGCCATCTGAGGTTTTTTGCAGTAATATTTCTTGGTATCTCAGCACCAGCGAAAGCAATGGATCAGAGCTCATCCGTGACAGGCCCATATATATATAAGGACAAAAAAATCCTTCACTGGAGCAAGGAAACACACTCTAGACATCATGATGTTGTGCTGAGCACCTCAGACCATGGACCTCAGTGACACAAGCCCAATCAACAAATTCTGCCTGTCCACCACGTACACACAGCAAAGAGTAAAGGTGAAAGCTGCCAGACCAGGGAGCAGTGCTTCACACCACTCCTCTTTTGAGAAAGGCTTCCCAAAGTGCAGTACTGACCCCAGGCTTTGGCCCTGGCCCCTTCCCTCCCAGGAGGTGCAGGTGTTTCCCAAAACATTAAAGCTGGAGAGGTTTGTTGCTTGGACAGCCAAGCAGAACATGTGTAAAATGCAACATACGTTCGTGGCAACAGTTAGTGAGAAGAATCTCAGCCCCAGCGTGGTGGTGCTGATTTAGCAAAACATTTCAGGGCATGCATAAATCTCAGCGGCTTCAAAGGGACACTGCTGACCCGTGCCATGACCTGGGCCGCTGTCCTTACCAGACCACCAGTGACTGACACCAGCTGGTGCCACCACGGTGCCTGTGTATGCCAAGGGGGTGCACAAGGGATGCCAAGGCATGAGGGTGCCTGCACCACGGGTGACACCAGCTGTCCCCTATTTGGGCACGGGGGAAGTCAGGGACATGCAACACCCATCACGAGCGGGATGATCTGCACGGGGAAGGCATTTGCATGAGACGGACTCTGCCGAGCAGCTCTCTGCGCAGGGCAGTGCCTGTGCAGTGTGGTGGCTTCAGTCCAGCTCCAGCAAGGAGCAGCTCCCGTGTGGGCTGCGCTGCAAAGCCAGAGCCACAGGACTCGGACTCCATGAGTCCAAGGGGGATACTATGGGAACAAGGGGAGCTGGCCAAGGAAAAGAGGAGAGCGTGGGAGGGAGGGGGAATAAAGCATCTGCCACCCACCCTGGAGCCTCTTCAGAGATTGAAACAAGTTAAAAGCAGCAGCTTTAATGGAAACACAAGTGAAATAACAAGCTGCAAACCCTGCGTGCCTGTCGCCGCCCCCTCTCCATACTGTCCCTTTGTTCCTGCAACCTCCTTATCTGTGGGAAGGGGAGCCAATGTGAGGTTAAGGCATTGCCACCAGCTCTCCAGCATCCTGAAGTGCCTCAAGAGAGCCACAGCACCCACCATGCCCAGTGCCCTGTGGTCTGGCAGAGGCTGGGGTGGGGTGGGGTGTGCAGGGGGTGCCCCGCAGCACTCACCTCGAGCAGCCAACTGGCCACTGCCTGCAAAGGGACCTGCTGTGTGGCTGACATGTATCCCCTCTTCTCCCACTGACCACTGGATGAGGGCTTGTCCCCTCCAGCAAGCATCTGCCTGGACACTGGGGTGTTAAAACTGCACCTGTTCAGCTTACAGCCTCCGTGTCCCACTGCCACTGGGAGCCGAGGCACATAGCCACACCCAGCCGGTGGCCCCATCGCCGCATGGCCTCCTGCTTCTCTCCATCCCTGCTTTCCACCACCTCCCAGTCTGTCCCCTCCACCCTGGTGTTCAGCAAGCTTGTCCTCATCCCTCCTTTCATGTGTCTGCTTCTGTCTCGCCCTCCAGTAGCAGGAAATCCCTGCGAAACCCTCCACCAAAGCATGTTTTCTTTCCAGCTCCCACGGTACCCTCCAGCCCACGCACCTACCTGCTTCACATTTGCATCACCCGGCTCATTTCCAGCACGCTCCCAACATGCTGCAAATCAATGGTGCGGAGACATCCCTTTCCCCAGAGCTTCATGGCCCCACCAGCCTCCCCCCAAACCCACCCTCGGCTCACCGCCCCACTGCTCTCCTGTAGCACAGGCAAACCACTGCCCATGGCAGAGCATCATCCCAGTGCTCAGAGAACCAGCATGTTCTGGGGTGCCCGGCAAAACAGGGTACCACAGCCCAGCAGCTCCAGAGCCTGGGGCAGAGCAAGCCGGGAGGTAACGGTGGGCATTAGCTGGACTACATGTGGCTCTACATCTGGCAGATGGCAGTGTGCCACAGCGAGACCCTCCTGTGCAGCCCTGTGATGGTTAGGACAAGGTCAATCCCCCCTCACCCCATGACCCCATGCATGGAGGGCCCTGCTGGGACAGATGCCAGGCTCCAGCCCTGTGCACCAGGAAGCCCTGCACCCTCCAGCACACGGCGTGTGCTCCCTGCCCGGCAGCTCCTGCCCAAGAAGACACCCCAAACTCCATGCAGCAACACTCATCCAAGGTGTAAATGAAAAAGCAAATAGCTCTTCTTGTGAGCCAGCCCTGTGGGGAGCTGGCTGCGGCTCTCGTTAGCAGGCTCATCCCCTGGGTTTGCAGCACTGCTGAGCTCAGAGCTAATTGACTCCCAGGCTCTGAGGCTTTTAATTGCTAATAAGTGTGAAGCCAGCCCTGCCGGCCCTGCTGGATTCCTCCGAGGTGTGAATGAGGCTGAGCCAAGCTGAGAATTGCGTCCAGGCTGTCCCAGATCTGGCTCAGGCTGGTGAGCCAAGGAGCGATGCTGCAGATCTGTGATGCTGCTCCTCAGCTTTGCAGGTCCTGGGATAGCAGCTCTAAACCCTAGTCCAAGTTTTGGGAAGGGCTAAAGCAAACTCCCTCTGGCCTAGAGGATGCTCTAAAACCGATGCTGAACCAGCTGGAGTTACTTGGCAAGGTGCCCTGCCATGACCAAGGGTCCTTCAGGCTCCTCACGCTCAGCCCTAACATTAAGATGGGCAAAACTCTTGCCCCAGCAGCAGCTGCATCTCAGCCTGGCTTCCTGAAAGCGCCTGGGAGTGACCCCAGAGCTGGCATTGGGATGCAAGGTGGGAGATGCATCATGGGGTGAAAAGCATCAGCCCCCGTTGGCAGCCAGGGTAGAACCAATGGGAGATCTCAAACCCAGCCCAGCAGCTGGAAAAAATAGATGTGATTTTACACAGGGCTGGGAGGAAACAGCCCTGATAGGAGAAGGGTCCGATGGGAAAGGAGGGTGGGAAATGGGGCAGAGCATGCACGAGGCTGCAAGAGCACCCGAGCATGGGAACCAAGTGCAGGGGCACACAGCAGGGAAAATTCAACAGGCAGATAAAGAGACTCCATCCCGTGTGGCACACATCAAAGCCAGGATAAAAACTGCTGGGAGGGCAGCAAAGCCCTGCCACAAGGCTGGGCCCAAGTGGGGGCTGCCCTTGCCCCAGTAACATCACTCCCAAGAGGGTTTGGGGGAGCAGCACCCTGTCATGGCCATGCCACAGGGGACAGGGAGCTGCACCCCAGCCCACAGGGCTTCCCTCCAGGGAGCAGCTCTTTGAAGAGCCCCCGGCACAAAACCAAACCCCAAGTCTGGGGAAGCCTCTGCCTGCAGGTAGTTAGTACAGCTGCAGCCCCCCCAGTCATAAAACACTGCCACCCACGGACCTCGCCTGTGCTGGGCATCAACAGCTCCTCCTTGTTTTGGGGAGGCAGAAATGAGTTTCCAGAGGCACATCTGGATGCTCCTCCTGCCTTTCCCTGATCCACACACGCATGGAACCTCAGAGCAGCACCCAGCCTGGCAGCAGTGCCTGACCGCAAGACACAGACTGCGGAGCCCTGGCCCCGAGCCCATGGGCACCTGGGGCTCTCACACAGCCTCCATAGCAAAACTCAAGTGGTGGAGCAGGCTCACGTCTCTTTGCAAGCTGCCCTGAGGTTAATTATCTTTGAGGTCAACAACATCCCTCTGGTTTCTGCTCCAAGTGCATCTCACTTCAGGTGGGGACACTGGCTCTGCGACCCCGAGAGCCCAAAGCTGGCCCTGCACTGCAGATGTGCCTGAATAGCCCCATCCACATCTCCTGCAACAACCCAAATGAGCTGGGACAAGAGGATGGGCGTTTCCCAGTCACAGGTGTTTTCATGAAGGTTGAGCATCTCACCACCATCACCCATGCTACGCCAGAGCTGGCAGCTTGTGGGGATTCCTAATAAAATACATGCACACCAGGAGCAGCTCACCTCCACGCCCCTCTCCTGTGCTACCTCTTGCTGCATTTAAAACTTAGCTCAAGCCCAGCCGGGACTACAGCGGGGATTCCCACTAAGGGGAGAGCCAGGGTGCATCTGGGGAGAGGGAACAGGACCCTGCACCCTTGGGGGGTCACTTCTCCCAGCTCCAAGGGAGCTGCTGGCTAGGGCTGGATCTGCCAACGTTGCAGCCAGACTCCAGCGCAGCTGCTCGGGTGGTCCAGGGCTGCTCGGCGCGGCTGCAGTTCGTGCTCTAGGACCCGGGGAGTGGAGCTGTCGAGGCTGATTACCCCTGCCAGAGCAGGCCTGGCAGGTTTATTTTTAACAGTTCTGATTGAAGCTGGTTTCCTGCTGACATTTACACTCCTTCATCATTATCAGCTCCCCAGCTTCCAACTGCCAACATTAAAGGGGGGATGAAATCTCCCGAACAGTAGGGTCCTGGCTGCAAACCCTGCAGAGGGGGGGAGACCCACACAGGCACAGATGAGCGGACACCAGCCCCCTCGGAGGGAGCTGGGTGGCCAGGGAGCCCCATCTCACAGCAGGGGCATCACAGGCTGGGACCCCACCACGGGATGGAGCAGGAACCATCTCAGGGCAGCCTGGGGAGGGATACGTGCCATCCACCGCTGGCAGATGTGCAAGGATGCAGCAGCATGACCAGGCTACAGGTGCAACTTTGGGTGCTGATGCCCCCAGAGACACCCCTGCTTCCAGGAGTGCCCCAACCATGACCAGCTCCAGATGTTGGTACCCCAGGACATGGCTGCTGGCCCGTGCCAGCAGAAGGGTGAGCAGCCAACTCCTGAATGCATGTGCCCATGCCAGAGCCCCTGAGCTCTCGGCAGTGGGCACGGGGCAGGGCTCAGACCCCCAGCACAGTCCTCTGCAATGGGAGGGTGAGCAGGGGCTGTGCAGCACAGCCTGAACCTCGTCCTCTCTTCCATACTGCCATAAAATCTTATTTTTAAGGCGGGCAATGCAATGTGGAGTCAGTAGCAGGGCTCCCAGCATGACCAGAGCTAGGCACTCAGATCTGAAAACCTCTTTTTTTCCCTATGAAACAGCCAAATTCCAACACGTATGGGCTAAAAATACACCCCCAGTCTGCCAGGGACTCTGCCCGCTCTTACATTTCTTGGATGATTCATATTTTGTCAGATCCCAGCTCAGTTTAGAGATTAAAAATACCAGGTTTGGGAGACAAGCATGTCACAGGCCCAAGAAGGTGTCAGAGCCCTGTGGGAGGTGGCCAGAGACCTGACTGTGGTGGGACACATCCTGCTCCAGCTAAGACTGCGGGCTGGGCATGGTCCCTGCCATGGGGAATGGCTGCCATTCGCCCCACAGAGGGGGAAAGCCCAGCAGCAGCCCTGTATGGGTACACACCACTCCAAGGCCAGACAACTGGGATTGAACCCACTGCATCCCAGAGCAGCTCCAAAATGGGGCGGATGCATGCATGGGAGCTTCCCTCCAGCTTTTACCTAACTTAATTACCTTAATGGGTATGAATTCACCAATAACTAATTAGACAGCCCCATTCCTACCTAATATGCCAATAGCTGCCTCCTAATTAAATATTATAGGGATTTAAAAGCATTTCCGACAACAACTTATTAGATATGTAAAATACTGCAAATTAGCCAGCTCCCCCACTGAAACTCTGCCTGGGAACAATGCAGGGTCCTGGCTGGGCAGAAATCCGGGACATCTTTTCAAGTAAATTGAGAGAAGGGCCCATTCTTCTGGCAAAGAGAGTTTTTTTCTGAGGGTTGGAGATTCCCAGAGCACAAAGAAGGCAGCCCAGAAACGCCTCTGCCAGTCCTGCCACCCCCAAGAGCCACCACAAGCCTCACAGCAAAGGCGGTTGGGATGTAAGAGGGCTCCCAGTTAGTTAAGTAAATATTAATGCAAATTGTCAGCGAGCCTGGAGATGAGATCCCAGGCACCGAGGCTTGGAGGGGAACAAGCACTTCCTCATATTATCAGCCCATCCACCCTCCGAGGGGGGAGCAGGAGCAGGGAGCTGCTCAGCGCCAGGAGAAATGAGCTCTGAGAGCCAATTTCCATCTGACTGCAGCACATTTGATGTCTCGTGAAGTCGAGTTCACACACGCCGTCTCGCCTCTGCCTCACATGGGGAAGGGGTCGGATCCTCCCTGCATACACACAGCCCCAGCTCCGGCTGAGTGTGTGAGCATCCCGCAGCACTCTGGGATCCAGCATGGGATGAGCAGTCCCCATGGCATCCTTCTAGCCAGAAGCAGCTGGAGAGAAAAGGGCTGGGGTTTGGTCCCATCCTCACGTGTTGGCTGTGAACAAGGCTAAAGCACGGCTGCCTTGCTTTGCCCCCAGCACAGAAGGCATCTGTGCCTTCACCCTCAACACCTGCTTGGTCTAAGAGCCAAATTCAATGCTAAGACGGAGCCGTGGGGACCATGGGATGGAGCACAGGAGGGCTGCAGCATCCCTTCCCGTAACCTGCAGGCAGGAGCCCAGCCCAATGCAGCTCGTAGCTGCCCCGCTGCCAGGCTCTTCCCCTAAAAGCAAAGCAGAGAGCAAACGGTTTGCAAGGGAAAAGGCCAGGAGTGAAGGCAGGGCACACCACCAGGTAATTGCCTGCAAACATAACTCGGCTTGCAAGTGGGAGCTGCAGTGCTGGGCTTTGAACAGGGCTGTTCCATGTGCTTAGTGCTCCTGCCGCTCTCCATCCCTCCCATCAGACACCGGAGAGGGGATGAGGACAGAGGAGGCGTTTGAAATTCACACTTCAGTGTTGATACCCAAGTATCCTGGCCTGTCTTTGCTGCACGACTGGAGGCAACCCAGGGAGCAGGAGGGTGAGCAGGGAGACAAGGGCTCAGGCTCCCAGAGCCTTTAGTGCTGGGATCAATTGCCCGCTCAGGGATGCTCTGCCACAGAGGGAGCAAGGAGCCGTACTCAGCCCCTTCCTCACTACAGCTCCCATGCTGCAGCTTTTACTCGGGGGTAATGCTGCAAGGGAGCACCCTTGGACCAGGGGCTCTCCTCACACTGCCTGGGAGGCATCTCCCGTTGTGCCCACACACACTGCAGCACACGTGTTGCAACCCATCACCTGCCACATCATGTCCACACACCCACCAGTGTGCACACACGTGTGCTCTCTTAATCACTCCTTAATTCTCACTTTCAAGCCTTTCCCCCATAAGTGTCATTTTTCATGCACCCTTGTACAAGCAGACCTTGAAAAGCAGTGACCTGGGGAGCAGCAGAAGGCAGGGACAAGGCCCCTCCAGGAGTCCAGCCCATCTTCTGGGGCTGGTGGAAAGAACAGTGCAGTGCTCCTCACCCAGAAATGCTTCCTTGGGCACACAACCCAAGGAGCACTGGGGAGGCTAGGCAGGGAGGAAGACAGAAGCTGGAGGCTGGGAGCAATTCTGCTACTGCCATGTGCAATTAAATCAGTATCCAGACCATGCAGGCCAGAAAGAAAGGGGCAGTGTCAGTGACAATACCAAGGAACAGCATGAGACATCCACCTCACCCTGCAGTACTCATAAGCACCCCACACCTCCACCTCCCCCGGGAGAGCCAGAGAGGGAGCCACAGAGGCGGGCGGCTCGTGGGAATCCTCCTAGTCCCATAGCCACTACTGGGAGCCACGAATGGCAGGACGTGGTCCCCAGCTGTGGGCCAGGCTGTGGCTGGCAATGGGCAGGAGTGCCTGGGAGGCATCTTCAGAAATAACAGCACATCCTGCATCTCTGGAGTCCGGGACGCTGGATTCAGACACATTTTTGGGAAAGCAACACCTCACGTCAATGAACAGCAGGTCTGGGCAGATCCCTCCTGGGCAGGGGTGGTGCTGCCAGAGCGCAGCGGGGGACTCTGTGCAAGGGAGCAGGGTGCCTCATCCCAGACGTGCTCTCCCCAGACCCTCAGTGTCCCTGGGGTGGATGTAGCATCCTGGTGTTCCGTCACCTAGCCCAGGGATGTAGATGTGTAACCCCAGATCGGGCCAGGCTCTGCATGCTAATGCCCTGGCTCTCCCTGGCTCTCCCTGCTAATACTCTTCCCGCAAAACACAGAGGGGTTGAGGGTCTAAATACATCAAAGCCAGGCTTTGAACTGACTTAAAGAGGCACCCTGATTTTTATCAGACTGCCTATGCCACCGACAACAAGACTCCCCCAACCCATCTGCACCCTCCCACGCGGCATCCCAGCGCCTCCCAAAGCACAGCTGAAGCCCAGACCTGCCAGAGCTGGCAGATCCGGGGGCTCTTCGGGACAGGCTCTCACCTCTGTAGCTCAGGGGATGGATGCGCTGAGTTCAGCTCCCAGCCAAAGGACAGCCCTAAGCCGGGGAAAAAAACCCCTTCCAGGGCTGCCACCTGCTTTCCAGGGACTCAGCAGCCTCACCCCACTTTTTCCAGGGACAGATTAGGGCACAGGGACAGTGTGCACTTGTAGCCATAAACCCGAGGACCGCTCTCCCTCCTCCAGCCCCTGGAGACCTCCATCCCTGCCAGCTGAAAGGCTCACCCAGCCTAAAACCCCATCTGCTCTCTGGAGCCACTCTGTCTGCAGGGCCGGGCAAAACCTGCTCCTTCCCCACCAAGGCACCACAGGGTGGGCAGCCGACCCATGGAGCTGGAACATCCCCACTCGCCTCCACGACCCGCAGGCAGCTGCCTGAGCGAGTATCCCCCAGCGTGCAGGAGGCTGCAGGCAGCTGCCCACCTCCCCCAGGGAAGGCAGTGGGCAGCCAGGAGGGGACAGACGCCAGCCAGACCCACACCAAGACAGGAACCGCCATGCACAAAGGCAGCCCGGTGCGGCCGCACGCTGCTAAGGGCTGGCATGGTCAGCTGGCGGATGGGGCCCAGCAGGAAAGGGGTCCTGCCGCCCATTTTGCCCCTGGAGAAGAGGGTTTACAGCAGTGTCCGCCTCACCAGGCTGCACATAGCCTCTCCCCCTCATTATTTTTTCACCACAAGAACTATCTTATACCTTATCAATAATTCACAGGTACAAACGATAACGTTCGCTGTCATGGTCCGGGAGCCACATGTTCCCGGCGAGGGGGAAGGGGCCAGTTGCGATCGCTATTGTTAATGCCTGCAGAGTTGGAGGGGAGGCGGGGAGGATAAATATTTAACACTGTGTCTCCGAGCAAATGTCCATGACCGAGGGCTGAACATGGGTTTTACACAGAGCTGCTCCTGCCCTTGAGAGGGTCATTAGCATGTTAAAAGCCGTCAGAGCGGGGCTGATGGAAGGGCTCTGCCGGAGGGACCCCCCCCAGCGCTCTGCCCAGGGGCCGGCGGGGATGCAAGGGGGCTTTTTGCTGCTGCGGGAATATGGTGATCTCCATCCTGCCTAAATTTCCCCTTTCCTGAGCACAAAGGCTGTGCTCTCAGCCGCTTGGCAAGGAGCATTCCCAGCTCTGCCTGCTGCTGCACTGCGGGGGCATGGGGGACGAGGCACCTGGGGGTACTCTGGGGCTGGTGGGTGGCCGGGGCAGTTCATTGTGCAGAGGAATTACAAAGGGGACACAAAGAGCCACACACCGCACTTTGTGTGAGCTTCCTCTCCCAGCCACCCGGGCCTTTCTTTTGCCATGTTGAGGGTGAGCTTTCTGTGTAAATCCCCAGGGCGCAGGGGGAGAATAGGTGTCTTTGTGAAAGAGGCTGAAAAAAAAAAAAAAGCGGGGGGGGGGGAAATAAAGCAAAAGCACAAAACCCAGGCCAGGCAGTGGCAGGCTGCAAGGACAGGAGCACAAAGATTCCCAGAGCATGTAAAGACATTCCTACAACCGGGAGATCAGGGGTCGGCTGGCTGCGAGAGCACACGGGCATTTGCACAAACTGCCCCGCTCACAGGGGCACCGATAGCTGCCCACAGCATCCCACCACTTTGCGCATGTTGTCCCCAAACATGCAGCCAGAGTGGGACTTTCCCAGAGCCACATCCCCAGCTACAGCCAGCTCTCACCTTCTCACTGTCCCAGGAACAATTTCAGCAGACCAGCAGCCAGAAAAACTGCGGCTGGACAATCTGGGAGCTCTCCATTTTGGCCTCGCTGTCACAGTCCCTGCTAGCATCTCTGCAAGGGATGGGAACAGGAGAGGAGCAGACCCTGCCCAGCTCTGTGGAGAAGGGGGAACTGGAGGAAGAGCAGTTGTGATGGGCAAAGGAGCAGCATAGGGGTGAGATGACATCTTCAACCACCGCCACTATTTGCCCTGTGAACTCTGAGCCAGAGCCCTTGCAAAGCTCAGCCAGCACCTAACCAGGCAAGGCACTTTGTAGCTCATAAAATTAAAGCAAAGCCGTCTTTCCCTTTTACCGCGCTAGTAAAATATAACTCTGCCTAAGATGCTCAGACAGGATTGCAGCGCAGGGGTCAGGAAGGCCGCGGCTGAGCGTCCCCCAGGGAGAGCGTGGGAAGACCGGCGCCAGCGGATCTCCCCCGGCCTGTCTGAGAGCAGCAGGGGCAGACTGGGAGCCCCCTTGGCAGCCCCCCGGTTGCAGGAGCCCCGTCCCCACCAGCAGACGTGCCTGCTCAGACGTCGCCTCACATCCTCCCGGATGGAGAAGAGCCTCCGCATCCAGCTTTGCTCAGGCAACCTCGCAGAGCAGGGATGCTCAGGGGCTTTGCGAGCACTAAAGGTGGAGTGGGGTGCCTGGGGTGGAGGCACTGGATTGATGTCCCCAGTGTCCAGAGAGGGACAGAGGATGGGTTGCCATCCATCACCTAGAAGGGGACACTTCATCACTGGGACACCTCTGTGCACCTGGCCCAGACACAGAGGCCTCCCTGGGATTCCTGCTCCAGCACTGCGCCTTCCTGTTTACCATCAGGGAAAGAAGTACAGTCGTCTTTGCAACTTTAAAGGACACCCAATCCACCTCTTCCCAGATGAGCGAGTGTTTAATGGTTAACTGCTCTCTGTGGTGATAAAGCCAAATTTAATTCTAGTCTGAATTTGCCTGGTTTCAGCCTCCAGCTATTGAATGATTTTATGCTTTTTCGCTTTTTCTCTTTCTTTCTTTTACAAAATTAATGAGGTACCTACAATTAGGCGTCTCCCCGTGCAGGTATGCAAAGACGTGGATAAAATTCCCTCCTAACCCCCTCTTGCATACACTAAATAGGCTGAGATTTTTAATTCTTTTCACTCGAAGGCAGGTTTTCCAGACCTCCAATTATCCCACACTTCCTCTCCGAGCACTTTCTAATTTCCCAACATCTCTCTGAACTGTTGGGCCCCGAAGCAGAAATGATACTCAGCAGAGGCCTTCCCACTGCCCCCCAAAACAGTGAACCCCCCCAGTACCCAGCGTTGCTCTGCTCATCCAACACCCCCCCAGCTGCAGCGCTGGAAGTCCGCATCCCAGAGCGGGCTGCCGTGACGGCTGCTAAGTCCTTTTCAGTGTAACTATGTCCCCAGATGCTGTTCCCTGTCTTGTAGCTGTGACCTACATTTTTTTTTCCCCAGCTGCGTGACCTTGCACGAGGATGTTTTCCAGCACAGGTGTTTCAGGTGGAGCATCCCACAGGACCGCCATCCCACTGGCAGCACCAGCCCTTGCTCCTTTCACCTATCAGTTTGTGTTTCCTTCCAAACTGAGCTCCGTGATGGTGCAGGTGTGGCTTTTTTCCCAGCTACATCACCTACAGTGCCCAGCTCACCACACACCCTCAGCTGGTGCAGGGCAGAAGGAGGAGGCAATGAGAGGCTAGGAGACTGCGGGGGAGGTTGGAAAGAGTCGATATTGCCACCAAAGACCCCGAGACCACTGCAGCTCTGCAGAGATGGTGAACATCAGTTCATCATCATCGGACCACCACTGCACCCTGCCAGAAAGGTGACCACTGCAATTCCCCCAGAAGTCTATCAGTGAAGCACATTGTCAGAAATGTTACAGTGATTTTTGCAGAATATTAATGTTTTCATTGCAATATCCTCCAGGCAAGAGTAAAATGACTTGCAGAAGTCTCGGTATATCATGTCAGCACAGTCGCTACTTATCAACCCAATTTGTCAGCTCATCAAAAAAAATGATATCAGGTTTGTTTGACGAGAGCAATTTTCCATGTGGATTGGCATTAATTATCCTTTAATTCCTCCCTGATTGCCGTCTGTATCGTTATTGTAGCGGGGATCGGTGTCAAGCTGGAGGCAGAGCAGCCGGCTGCTACCCGGGCGGAGGCGTCGCAGGGATGCTCTATCATCGCTCGCCTCGCCTTGGCCCCACCAGTGCCGCGGGGGTTAACGACTTCACTGTCACTGTCGAGGTGGCAAAGTGACTGATGCATAGCAATTGTCACATCCCTCCCTACATAGCCCAGGTCCTGGACAGGGGCAGTTGCTAAGAGACAAGACGGGGATGAAGGAAGTGAAGAAGGATGGGGGAGAGGAATGATACGCTTTGCTGGACCCTGGTCAGATCCTGCCTCAGGGAGCAGAGGGCTTGCAAAGGCTCCTGGCATCAACATGGGTCCCACGCTTTGTGGAGCAACTCCTGGACCACAAAACCACTTAACACAGTCGAACGGGGATGGGAGGAGCCAAGCTGAGAGGAACAGGCAGCGACAGTGGGAGCTGGCAGCGCTGGGCTCGTGCCACTGGCACTGCATGCAGAAGCTCCCTGCGGGGCAGCTGCTGTCCTTTCTGTCCATGTGCCTTCAATTCCCCAAGGCACAGAAGCGTGCCCTGGGTGCGGATGCAGTGACAGGCAGAGGGGCAGGCAGCCCTGGCAGCACACCAGCCGAGCCCCCAGCCCACTGCAGCCAGTGTCTGGCACAGGCTGACCCTCCAGCTTGTCACCCACGTGGCTTCACCTGTCCCTGCTGTGCCAGGGCACCTCCTGCCCCAACTAGCGGGCTCAGACCACGTCAGGGACCTCGCGCTACCCAGGCAAAGAGCCAGGTTTGTGCAACCATCCCTGCTGGGGATGGGGACCTGACTGCCCCACAAGCCCCCTTCCTCAGGCAAGAGGCAGCCCTGGCCACAGACATGGGCTGAGGTGGCCCCCGGAGAAGCCAATATTTGCTTTCTCTCCAGTTAACCCTCAGGCTGAGGAATGCGGGGTCACCACCTGCACAGCTCCCCGGGGAGGCGGTTGTGTGCGGAGGGACACGGGGACATCCCCTTTCAGCCGCGCTATTTATTTTCTCAATATTTGTGGAAGGAAATGAGAGCTGGGGGGAAACGTGGGGCCAAGGATGGGCCGGGAGGGCTGGCAGACAGAGCGTCATCCAAGGGTCAGTGGGTGAGGAAGGCTGGCAAGCGCTTCCCAACCGCCCCACACACCTCACTGGCACCCTGCCCAGACCCTCCTCAGACCCCACCTTCTGCCATAGCCCTTCTGGATGAGGAGCACTGCCATGGGTCTCCTCTCCTGTGCCTTGCCTCATCCCCCAGCTCGGCCATCTGCCTGGATGCAGCCAGACATGCCAGAGCAAACTGCTGCCTTCACAAAAAGCCACTGCAGGGTGAGTGGGCTCATTCCCTCCGGGAACAGGGCTTTTCCAGCTTTCAGTAGCAAAAGCTACCACATGATGCTCACTCCTATTAAACCTGATGGGCTTTTCTGCAGCCCATTCCCCTAAAAAGCTTAAATCCCCCATGAAATGATGAGCCACCCTACAGCAGCCATCCCAGCAGCCAGCCAGCTCACAGTTTATATCCTGCTCCTGCTCTCAATCGTTAATAAAACTCAAAAGCAGTGACCCTGCCTGCAATCCTGCAGTCCCCCCACCAGCAACACCGATCCCCAGCAGCCCTTCACTCCTGCACGCTTCATCTCACTGGGGACTGACGTGCTTCCAAGCTAGTCACTGCCACTAGACAGGCTGCGAACACGCAGCCCTGGCACCACGTAGCAGGTCTGGAGGAGAAATCTGGCCCTCGGTGGGAGGCACAGCCCTCAGAAAGCTGGGGAGGGCTGTCACCATGTCTATAATCCCTACAGTTCTGGGAAATGCAACTGGCAGGGCCATGCAGGCAATTTAGCTCCTGTCTCTGGGACTCAGTTTTCCATCCGTAAATAAGAAAAAAATATGCTGATGTCTGCAGCAACAGGGACATCGGACTGAGCGAGCGCCCCAAGGTACCCTAGAGCCCAGGGGGAGGGTGTCAAAGGTTAAATATTATCATTCCTCACATTGCAACCAAGACTGCTGAGCAGAAACTGCTGCTCCAGCGGTGCTGCCGCGGCGGGCTGTATTTGCATTGTCAGCTAACGCCGGAGCTGAGGCACCTCTGAAAGCCAGACTCACACGCAGCAGTTGTCCCCAGCCCTGTGTCCCCAGAGCCTGCGGCATTTGGAGGGGGAGAGCAGAGCCTCCTGCACCCCATGCTCTGGGCCAGCCCATGCTTGGGGCACCCCAGTCCTACAGGCACACGCTCGGAGCAGCCGCCCTGCCACAGGGGAGCCAGGCAGCTGCCCACCATAGCATCCTGGCTCCCAGCCCTGAGCTCCTTGCCAGCGGCCCCTGGCTGGGGTTGGGGTTGCAGGGGTGTTTCCCAGTCCGGGATGCCCATCTGGAACCCATTAGGCACCTTTAATCCCCCTCATCCATTCTGGTGCTGTCTGAGCTCCCCCCTACCAACACACACAAACGCTGCCATTCAAGCAGTTAATTTAAACAAATTCTGCCCAGCCGCCACGTCGAGAAGCGATGAAAAAGCCAAACGAAGCAGCTCAAAGCCAAGGGGGGAGTAAAAAAAAAAAAAGCAAGAAAGAAAAGAAAAGAAAGAAAACCACTCGGCACGGCAGGGCTGATACCCAGAAGGACCAGCTGCATCCTCCCATCCCAGCCAGCCCCAGTCCTCCCCTCTCGCAGGCAATCAGATACCATGCGGGCTGTGTAATTGGATGGCAAAGGATAGAGAGAGACATCTTAAAGCTTGGGTCTAATCTCATTAACACCCGGCTGCGGGGATGCTGTGAAATCGTAGGATGCAGGAATGAGCAACACGCTGCGCCCGTGGGGAAGGGAACAAGCGAGCCGGAGCGGGACGGCAACACCAGGAGGTGGAAATGCCTCCGGTCAGACAGCAAGAGCTGGAAACGCTGCCGAGTCCCGGGAATGCTGCCAGCTCCCCTGCTTGCTCCTCACTTGCTTGCTCCTGTTTACCCCACAAGCACAGATCCACCCCCCTGCTACACTGCCCCGATTTCATCCCTATGATTAGTAATTAACAGCGCCGTTGGTAATTGCCAGGTAGTAATAGCCTGGCTGTGCAATGGAGAAGAGCTGCAACGGAGCATCCCTAGGGTGAAACCCTGATGCCACGTACCTGCACCCTGACCCTACACCCTGTGCCATATGTGCACCAGCATGGCACACACTGATTTTTGCATTTCCACCATGCTTGCCGTGGACCGGCACGTACCCAGCAAAACGCGCGGCCGCGCGTTTTGCTGGGTACGTGCCGGTCCGCGGCAAGCAGGATCGCCAGGCCCCGGGCAAACATCCCAAAAGGGTCCCGTGATGGGGTCGACCCCCAACCCGCATCCCCAGGCCCCCGTTGCCGAGGCGACCCACAAGCCTGCGTCGCATAGCGACCGGCCAACAGCAGCCCCTGGGAAAATGCATCCCAGGCCAGGGGTAAGGGAGGGGGGAATGAAGCGCCCACCCACCTGTGGGGCTCAGAGCAGGACAAAAGCCCCTTTGAGTGCCATACCAGGGATGGGAAGGCGCCGGGGGGACACATACAGGGCCAGGACTCCTGGGTCCCCTTCCCAGTTCTGTCATGGGAGGGATCTGGGGATGGAGGACTTCCCAACTCCAGGGTGAGAAGCACTTTTTGGGAGCTTTTCCTATGCTTTCCACATTTAATACCCTGTCCGTGCAACAGGGCTAATGCCCCTCACTCATCCTCCACAGGATCCCAAAATTATCACTTCCCAAACACTCAAGAGGATGGTCGAGCTCTTCCTACCTGCAACTCCCAGAGAAAACTCTCTCCTCCAGCCCCAGGGCCTGGAAAAAGTCTGAGCGACTTTATTTCTTTCCAAGCAGCCCTGCCCCAAATGCCATCCCCCATCAGAGGGGCGGTGAGGACCAGACGGGGAGAAGGGGGGCCAAGGAAACCATTTTAAACCGTCCCTGCCATTTCCTGCCTCCCAGTTTACAGAAAACAAGACAGCGAGATGTCTTCAGTTACCAACAGCTCCCTTGGGAGCAGTAAAAATTAATCCAGCTTTTCCTGTCCTGAAGGAAAATACAGACACAAATAGGGACCAAACCCTCAGGGGGCAAAGGGGGGCTGCAACAGCCATGGAAGGGCTGGGGGAGGCAGCTGGTAAAACCCCCTAATCCATATGCTGCTTAGCTCTGGCAGGGCAGTGGGGGTCCCAACCACAGACGTCTGTGTCTCGCTGGTTAAGTGAGGATAAGCCTGAGATGATAATTAATTTAACACAGATGAGAATCTGGGAAATGAATCCCCACCTCCCCAAACCCACCCCCAACACACTGCTGGCCAGGTTTCTTTGTGCACAGATGCCAGTCGGCACACACAGGGCAACGGGCTCTCCAAACCAGGATGCTCCCAACCCATCCCTAGGGGCAGCGGACAGCTTCCCCTTGGCAAAGCCTACAAGCCCTGCTGCACCAGGAAGCCCCCCGGCTGTGAGAAAGGGCATCTTCCCCACTCATGCTAACACACGTTTGGTCTTTACAGCGGTTCAGCACGGGAAAAATTACCCACTTACAGCAGAAGGTAAGGCATCCCAGCACCCCACGCAGCCTGCTTGGGTGAGAAGCCGTGCTGGCACTCAGTGAGCTGAGCTGCTGGTGCCAGGGCTGCAGGCTGCATGGTCCAGCACCGATTCCAACAGCACCATGGGCCCCTCAGGAGCAGCAGAGAAGGGACATGGCACAGGCACCCTTGCAGGCAGCTGTCAGAAGCAGTGCTGGAAAGTGCTGACAGCCTGTTTTCTTGGCAGTCCCAGCAGGAGAGACGAGGGGGCCCAGCACTCACCCACAGCAGAATTAACCAGCAAACACAGGTTAATTACCTGGCTCTGCACATTAACATGTCTGTGGGATACACGTGCAGGGGTACAAGTTGTAACGTACCCCAAAATCACACACAAGACTTTTTTATTGATGTGACAAGAAACCAGGCCTGCGAGAAACTAAGAAAACCAGCCTGAGAAAGCAAAATATATTTTTTTCAGCAGGACGTGTCAATTCCACACTCTGGAAGTCAAATTACCGAAGGCTAATTCTGCTCACGATTCTTTAATATTACTTTGAACCTTTCCACTATCTGAGCTGTGAAAACAGGAGGAAGGAAATGCCTTTATTTTGCTCTCAAAACGTACAGACAAAGGGATCAGCTCCTCCCAAGTGCTCTTTTAACTTTCAGGGGACCAAAGGTGGCCAACGGGTGAATGTGGCACAGCGCAGGCAGTGAGCTGCGAGGCGGGGAGGGCATAAATAATTCCCCTGTGTTTTAATAGCTGTGCAATTAGCGCTGCTGCCCAGCATTAGGAAGACTTGATTTTCCATCACTTTTTCCTGTGGGTTGCAAATTCCCATTTGCCGGCGCAGCAGGGATTGCTGGGGAGCTGGGCAGGGATGCTCCGCACAATGCCATGTGAAGGGGGGCACTTCACCGAAAGAGGCAGAAAGCTGCACCTCACTACAGACCCAGACGCCTTTTCTTTAATAACATTACAAAAGCCAAATCCAAGCCTGCACCCAAAGCAAGACCAAGGGTGTGCCCAGGGGAGCTAGCGGCTCAAGGAAGGAGCCCCGGGAGCGGGGCTCGACCCCCCACATTGCCAGGGAAACCTTGGAAGCAGCTCAACACCCAGAAAGCCAGAGCCGGCCACGGGTCAGCAGCACAACGGGGTGCACAGAGGGAAGGGGCAGATTATCTCCAGGCAGCCGGCTGGCAATGCCCGCTCCTGGCAGCCCCGGCTCACTGGCAGGATAATGGCACAGAACAGAGCTGGGGGCTGGGGCACCCCTGTGCAGGGTCTGCACCATCACCCCAGCGGGAGGGGGCCCAGGCTGGTGGGAAGCGAAGGGGGAGGCTACTCAGCAGCAGGTTGGGACATGGCAGTGACCCTCACCCTGGTATTCCTGTGCCTCCAGAGACTGCGAGTCAGGTCCCAAAACGCTTATGGAAGCAAATATAAAAAGATCTTAAACAACTGTTTAGTTTGTGAGGCTTTGAGGCTTGGCTGTACTCAGGATCCCCCAGGGAGTCTTTTTGGGCCCCCCCCAAAAAAGCTGAGGTCTGTGGCATGTTAACAACAGACAAAGAAGGAGGAGAGCAAGCAGGCAGCAAGCAGCTCCCCACACAATGGTGCCACTTTCCAGTGGGGACACCCAGCACAAAACCCCAGAGATGTCCTTACTGTGCCTGTAAGGATGCTGTCCCCACGGGGACAGCAGCGTGGGGGCATGCAAACCCACCCCAGTTTGGTCCCACTGCAGCCCCCTGAGCTGTCCCAAGGCTGGGGTGCCAGCCCCAGCCCCTCGCTGCCTGCCAGCCCGCTGCGGAGGGGGCTGGCTGCCCGTCTGCCTGGCAGCATCTTTTCCTAGGTAACCTCCCCACCTATTAGTGGCACATTTGTTTCTCCTCGTTTCCTTAGAGCTGTCACGAGCCACACTGACTCTTTGTTCCTGGGGGCCGCAGCGAGGCCTCCCTTTCCCCTCCCCGTCCCCCCAGCTGGTCGCGGGGCGGGGGTGGGGTGTCTTGCAGCATGCAGACCCTGCAGTCCCCCCCCAGCTACTGGGGTAATCACACTCTCCCTCCTGATTGGTATTCGGGGGGACATGTCCCAGCCTGCCCCTCCCCCAGCCCTGCCCTGTCCCTGACAGAAGGGGCTTTGTCGGGGAGCATGAGGGGGTATGGCACCCGGAGTCAAGGGGACAACAGCCGAAACGTGGGCACAGTGACAGCGGGGACACTTGGCCCTCGCCCAGCAAGGGGAGGGGGATGCTGCCAGAGGGGGAAGCTGGGACAGAAATGCGGGATGCTGGGGAAGGAGAGGCAGGGACATTTGCTGTGGGGGGAGCTGCTCTCTGCTCCGACCTTGTCACTTTGCTCTTGGACCATGAACCTCTGGACAGGAACACCAGCACATATGCATCTGTGCAAAGAGCAAAGCAGCAAAGGGGCACACGCCCTGGGAGTCAAAATGACCTTGCTCCAGCACGGAAAGATGAAAACACAGCGCCGTGCCCGCAGGCCCCTTCCCACGCAGCGGCTACAGGCTCCCAGGCGCACGCGGAGCTCGCCGGCTGCAGAACGAGCACAAAACCTCTCTGGAGGTAGCGAACTTCAGCCAAAGCCCCAACAGGAGTGACCATGGGAGGATGGGGCGGGTGTCTGGCACAAGAGAGCCGGCGCACAGCCAGAGCCAGCCCACCCCCACGGCAGGATTTCCAGGGAGCCAACACACAGGCAGACACTGAAAATCCCCCATCACATCGAAACTGGAGCTCAGGCAGGCAAGTTCCTCCAGCTGGGAGGGGAGCAGAGCTGTGGCACCCGCATCCCCCGGCAAGCATCCCCACTGCACCCACACCTCCTGCCTGGCACCGGGCACAGCCACCTGCCACAGGGGCAGGGGACCGCTCCACAGCCACCGAGCATGAGGTTTTGTTCCAATGTTTCTGCATCCTCTCCCTTTCCTATCTGGGGGTTTTCCCAGTGCAGCGCCAAGAGGAACGGTCACTGGTACAGTCTTGCAAGCAACACCTCCCACGCGCAGCCAGCCCCATCGGAGCGGGGCCCGTTTTGTTATTCCTTTCTCCGACAGCTCCTTTTTCACTTGTCACCCTGTTTTGCTACTACTCAGCTCACAGCTTCCTCCCGCATGGTTGTGGTCCTCTCCTTCTTGAAAGATGTCATTTGCATTTTCTCAAGTTATTTAGCACTGCTCCATTTTTCTCTGCCTGCTTTTCTAAAGGCAATTAGGGCTGGGTTTAGCCAGATGCAGAGATGGTGCGAGGAACCTGCCCCAGAGCTCACCATAATGTAACCTCTCCTGCCCAGGCAGCATACCCAGCTGCGGTGTTCTCAGCAACTCAGCTCAAAATTCCCTCATCACCCAGATCTTTAAACACCCCTGGTCCAGAGTGAGTCTGGATCAGGCACCGGTCTCTGTCTCAGCTCCCAGGTGGATATAAGTGTAGAGCATTGCTATTCCTCTGCAGGCTCTGGCCCCAGGAGGAGTCTTGTAGGAGCATGACAATTTCCTCAGCCCCTACAGCGTCTCCTATGTCCGGGCTCTGTCTCAGAAAGCCATCGGTCCTGATTGAGATGTTAATGCTGTTTCCAGGGAGCCCCTGCCCTTACAGACAGAGAGCAGCACCGGCAGCCCTTCCCCCTGGGCTTGGCTGCCAGCTCGGACATGGCACTGTCTCCTCCACCATTTTTGCTGGCACGGATCTGACAGGAACCGATGGGCCATGGCCCACATCCTAAATCTTACTCTTTCTGGAGGCAGGACCTTTTTCCCGTACTCCCTGCTCATCCTCTCTCATCTCCCACTCTGCCAAGTACAGAGCGGCTGCTGTGGCTTTCAGTGAGGGAAACCTCTGAGTGGCCACTCCCAGGGGGATACATCCAGCCAGGACCCCTTCTCCCCTGTGGTAGCATCTCCCCAGGGCTCCCCACAGCTGAGCACCCACCGCTCCTCTCTTCCCTCGTGCCAGCTCGGCTTTCCCTTGGAGAAAAACCATTTATTTATAGTCATTCTGGCTGCCTTTAGCACATTTCGACAGCCCACGTCTTTGCCTCCCTGACTATGCGCCCGCAGCATTTCTGTTCTCACCCTGCTGCTATGGCCACCCCAGCCTCCTCTCTCCTCCTCGCATCCCCCACCCAGCACCCCCAAAGGGGCTTAAAAATGGCTTCAGAAGGAGGTTTTAAGGGAAGGTGGGGAGAGAGGGGAGACAGGGCTACAAAACTCCTCTCCCATCCTTCCCCCATCCCTCCCAAGGGTGCAGAGAGAAATGCAAGGGCTTGGGTCCCTCCTCCCAAGCGAGAAAAACAACTCCTGCCAGCTTGGGAGAGATGCTGAAGCGAGATCTGCCAGCACCCCCCGGCTCCTGGCATGCTGCAGGGCTGCACCGGTGCTAAGCCAAGATGTGCACGGCTGCGGGGCACCAGGGGACCAGCACTGGGCAGTGCAATAGCAGAGGTCACCTTCTTGCCTGGGTAATCCTCGATGGAAGGAAAGATCCATTTTTTTTATCAGCTCTCCACCTCACATGAGACATGCTCTTCCCCAGCGAGCTGTAGGGGGGACCCCAGCCCCCCCAAGACCACTACGCTTTGTTCTTCCGTCCAGTGCTGACAGTTTAATTAAACCCAGTTTGAGATGGGGTCACTGGGGTCAGGCACTCTCCAGTGAAACCTCAGATCAGCACCATTTCCAGCCACTGGGACAGCTTAATGAGTTATCCGCTCGTTGCGGTGGATACAAATAAGGGAGGCCATGCGGAGAGTCCTCCTGCCTCCCGGCCCTGCTGTTGGCACAGCCCCCCCCACCCCACCATCTCAGACCAAGACGGGCTCCAGGCAGGCGTCAGCTCAATATTCCCAAATACCGAGGGGAAAACATTCCTCTCCAGGCATCTCACCTCCCCCACGCCCTCATTTGAGGTTTGCTTTCCACTGGCCTTTTCCTGCCATTCCCTAGTTTATTTAAGCCCCGACGGATCAGGTTTAACTCCAACCCTTTCCATTATCCCAATGCACAAATGCTCTTTATAGCCAAGATCTGAGTAACTAATTGCAGCTCAAGCCGGGCTGGGAGACCACAAAGCACCACCAACGTGGATTAGGCTTTGACACTCAGACCCAAGAGGCGGACAAACAGTTCTCCATCCTGACCCAAGCCCAAGGTCCTCCTCTCTGTGCTTGTGAGATATTTCCATGAGGCTTGAGGTACAGTGGAAAACCGCTCTATGGGTATCACATACCCCACATTTAATTCATTGTCTTAACCTGCTGCCATGTTACTGACATGTTGCTGAAGATACATCAAGACTAAGGCTAGAAGAGGCTGGAGGATCCAGACCAGCACCCAGGTACCCATCTAAGCAACCTACACTGGTTCTTGCATCCACCCTTGTTTCTGCTTCAGCTGCCACCACCCACCTGCCAGACCTGGCAGCCTCATTTCCCAGCTAAACAGATCTCAGCCTGACTCATTCAGCCGGTTTCTGCTATTTCAAGACCTCCCAGTATCACAGGGCGAGAGCCCCGCTAGGACATGAGGACCTAGCAGGTACCCCGGGAGCTCAAGGAGCATGCCATGGGTGGCCACAGCAGGCAGGGCAAGGGGAAGCCTGCACAGGCACTGTTCACTGGAAATGATCTGGACATCAGTATCTGCAAGAACACGGTGCTGGTAAAAGCGCTCTTTTCCCATCCCATCCTGACCAGCACAGGTCCCAACCTGCCTCCGGGGCAGGGAGGGGGCACTGAGCATTGGGGTCACCCCAGATCCATTTCAGCAGTTAAATAAGCGCAAAGCCTGGCAGAGAGGCTCCGATTTCAGTTCAAGGCGACCTGATTTCAATTTAGCTTAAACCTGCTCCCCACTGACTCATATCCCCGTAGCCTGAGCCAGGTTTGCAGCAATTTAAGAGTGTCCTTATGACCTCCTGCACTGGCCGGACTAGCACCGGTCCAGATCCCACCTCCTGCTAAGCCAGCATGACGGTGTGTCTAGACAGGTTCTGCCTTGGGCACCCCCTGCCCTGCCATCCCCCCCCAAACCATCCTTGACGACCTCAGCAATGGTCAACTGTGAGGACAGGGAGCAGCAGGTCCTCCGGCGCATGCGGCTTTGCTGCCCAGATGCAACACCAGGGCTCTGCCCGGGCAGCAGCTCCTGATGTGCTCCCCAGGCAGACCCCAGCGCTGCACCCCTGCCCTCACTAATGCAGGCAGCGTGTGGGGTAACATGCTGCAAAGAAGGATGGCAGGCCACTCAGCGTGTCCCCTGTTCCCAATCCCACAGCTCGTCACAGGGATCCTCTGTTCTGAGCGTACATCTAAGCTCCCCAAGACACAGCACAGCCTATAGCTGAGGGGCTGCAAAATCTGAGCCCACACACACAGCCTCAGACTTCACAAGAAATGCTCCGGGTGCTGGTGTCCAGGCAGTGGCTGTCACAGCAGAGATGGCCAGAAAACAGCTTCAAGGCAGGGCAGGAGGGAACAGGTCCGAAACAAGTCCGAAACCACTGCCACATGGTGGGAAACAACAGTAAAGCAACAGGCAGAGGCTGAAATGCACCTGCACGTCGGGTGGCTGCAAGGAGCATCTTGCATACCCTCCCTCCCCCACGGCGGTTACGTAGAGCCCTGGGCACACCATAGAGCCCCGGGCACGCCGTGGCAGGGTGCGTACAGCCCCGGGCACACCGTGCACAGCCCCACACAAGCCCGGGGTCATGGCACAGCACACCGCTCAGCCCGCCCAAGGGGCTGCCCTTCTGCATCTCCCTGATGAATTGTTGGGGTTTGCTTTTTGTAAGAGCCTGGTATTAAAATCTAGAGAAGATTAAAACAGAAGCATTAATGTTTGTAAAATAATTCTCTTGACTGTGTTTTTGTTACGCAATGTGAGGCTGGAGGAGGATGGGCCCTTGTTGGCGCCACGATACTGCACAGCTGAGCTCAACAAATGCCATTTGATAATTAATTGAACGCCTGTGCTATCAGCTGCCATTACCTAGGCCCATCTTTGGCGCCTGTCCACCATTTCACACATCCCACGCTGGCAACCCACACAGTGTTTTAACCCTTCATTACGCCGCCTCCGGCTGGACTCCAGGACTGACTCCCTGGCACTGTTGGAAGAAATCGGCATCGCCGCTGAGCAAAACGGCTCAGCTGCAGCCTGCCTGCGTGGGCAGGGCTGCCTGGCCCCGACATGACCATGCCTGTCCTGGCAATGTTTCAGCCCATTCAGTTATTTCATCCACTCCTACCCTGCCCCGGCAGGGACCTGGCATCCTCATTTCACAGCTGAGGAACAGAGACACGAGATGCAGTAAGCAGAGAGCTCGCGTCCCAGCCACAACTGCCCTGCTCCTACACGCTGCAAATCAGCCACAGGGTGTAAGCATCTTCTCTGAGTGATGGAGAGCACCCAACCCTAGTTTGGCATGCACCCTCTCCTCCTCACAGCCCCCTTCCCAATGTACAAGGTGCCTGACAGAGCTGAGAGCTGGTAAACGCTTTGTTAAGAGGATTTCCTGCAGTTTGAACAATGCTGGCACTGCTGACAGCACCATTGCCTGAGCAAAGCAGCCCTAGGCAAGGGAAAGCCAATATGGAAAAGAGAATATTTATCAAAACTCCAGCAGCCCTTCCCTGGCAGCCTGCTGCTGCACGGAGGGAAAAGAGGACTGCAGAGCTGGGGCTTGCACAACAGGAGATGGTCCCTGGGGGTGTTTCTGCAGGTGCAGAGGGATAGGCAGGGATGGGGGCAGACAGGGCTGTGCAGGGAGTGGGCAGCAGATGCAAGAGGCTGGATCTGCCCCTGGCAGGGCTTTTCCCCCTCCCTTCCCAGGCTGCCCCAGACACCAGCAGAAAGGCAGCTCTGAGGTGGGGCCACAGGGCTCTCCAGGCCCTGTGAAGGTCTCTGGGCAGGATGCAACCCACTGGAGACATCCTCTTTTGCCTGCCCTTCATGACAATCCAGTTTAGGGGTAAGGGCACCTCGCTCCAGGTCCCGTGATCCGCACACAGAGAGGAGGCTGTGTGGCTCGCAGTACCTCTGCAACTGGCACCGTGCAGGTACAGCCCAGCTCAATGATGCCAGCCCCAGCCCGAACTGGCAGCACCTCCCTCCACATCCCCATGCACTGCAAGAACGTTCAACTCAGTCTTTAACAGCACTGGTCTCAGGTCTTCTGCAAGGCAAAGCCAATTCCCTGCCATGCTGCATGCTCGGGTTGCTCAGAAACAGGGTTCGTTCCCCTGCCACACGCTGGGTGCTCACTGGGACAAGACACCAGTAACCACCAGCACAACCTTCCAGAAGCAGCACCCTCCCAGGACATCAGTGCCACTCCAAACCCCACGGCAGCCCCAAGCAGACCCACAAGCGAGCCTGCACCACAGCCGGGCACAGAGGGTACTTACAGCCGAGACAGCGCCTGGTTGTTCTGGAAGAGGAGCTCAGGCAGGGTATGCAGCTGGTTACGGTTCAGCCGTCTGCAGGGAAGGAGGAAAGGGTCAGGCTTTTGGGGGGCAAAGCAATCATCCTGTCTGCAACCCAGCTGGTGGCTCTGGGCACAGCTGAGGTGCTTTGGCTCACTCAGAAAGGCCATTAGAGCAGAGCATACCACCTGGCAAGGACACTCCTGTCCCGCTCATGGCACCCCCAGGCGGGGGCAACCAACGGGGCATTAATAGACTTACTCACAATATTGTAATTACATGCAGACAGGACTCCAAGCTGTTAACTGCTGATTGCTGCTTAACTGCTCTGTTAACCTGCTGCTCACTCAGCTCCTCATACTTGCTCGAGCAGCTCAGGATTTCTAAACTGCTGAGCTATTTTACTGAGTACTGGACTGGAACTTATGGCTCCCTCACTAACACACAGGACACAGCTGATAACAGTGAGAGTGATTTGTGTTTAACCTGCCCCTCACCTCAAAAGCATCAGAAAGGACTTTAAGATCTACAGAAACAGAAATAGGTTTGCTTCCCACACTGCCGCTGTGCAGCAGAGAAGTCGTTTGAAGTCAGGCAGCACCAATACGTTATGGTTTAAGGCAAAAAGGAAAGGATGCTCTCTATGACTAAACCCCACAGCCCCTCACCAACCCGCCTCTGCACCCAGGCACTCACAGCCGTTCCAGCTCCTTCATGTCATCGAACGCCCCACGCTCCACCGTGCTGATCTGGTTTTCCATCAGCTGCCTGTGGAGAGAAGGGGTCAGCTTTCTGGAAAGATGGTCTCCAGCACCACCATCTCACCAGTGATGTCCCCGATGCTCTTCCGGACCCAGGGCCACCTTGCCCCCACCATCCCCTCAACACAACCAGGCCTCTTTCTCCCCATGCCCTCCCAGCTGGAAGCCCACCATGCTCAACCCACTGCAGATGCCCTCCAGCCCCACTGGCAGATGCCCAGCAAAGGGCTCAGTATCATCTCTACCAGCCCCAGGAGGGGCCACAAGCCGAGCACAGTGCCCACAAAGTCAGGGCAGCTGGGCCCTTGGTAGGAACTCACAGGACACGGAGTTGCTTCAGCCCAGCGAAGTCATTCTTGTTGATCCGCGTGATGTTGTTGCCATTGAGCTCCCTGCAGAGAGAAGAGGCAGAGATCAGCCAGGAAGCACTCAGGAGGAGGCCAGGCACTGGGGCTCCCCAGTAGCTCCACAAAAAGGGCAGACAGGGCCCAAAGGACAGCAGTGGCTGCCAAATTTCTGTGCCCCTTGCCAGGAACAGCAGGGCTGGCCACTAGCTCTGGAGAGGACCCTCATCTTCAACAGCCAGCAGCACTGGCCACACAGAAATCTGGCTGGCCAGGAGTAAGCTGGCATCTTTCCTGGACCATAAAGCAGCAAGGGGCAGGTGCTGCCTGGCTTCTCCATCTCCCTTTCTCCATGCTGGATGCCCTCCTTGGGACAGAAGCCCCAGAGACCTCAGCAACACAATAAGCAGCCCAGCAACACCAGCAACTGCCTGGCTGGTGGCACATCACATCACTCCACTCTGGAAATACAGCAAACACCTGGTAGGGTCATCCCAAACACACGGAGTGGCTTAGAGGGGGCAGGGGTATTAAGAAAGCAAACAACTATCCCCCAGAAAAGGAGGATCCCTCCAAATACCCAGCTGCAGGTCACCCACATGCATCACAACTGGTTCAGTGTGCAGCCATCTCACACCTTCTGCCTGGAGAATAAGCCAGACTTCAAGTTTCACCTCCCAAGAGATGCTTGCACAAGACAAGCTGCTTCTCCTGGCATTTCTCTCTCATGCAAAAGCCCTGGGTGAGTGCAGGGCCAGGCACTCCAGCCAGAAGGGAGATGCTGTCCCAGCTTGCTCACCCCACTGGTGGAAATAAGGGGACAGGGCTGTCCCTGGAGTGCCTACACCCAGCCCATGGCTGTTGTCCTGCCCAGGCTCTGCTCAGCACCTGGGCAAGGTGTGCCCCACTGCTGGACCCACACATAGCAGGGGCCCTGCCCCCAGCCTGCCAGCTACACCTCCGCAGCTCTCCCCCACCATGCTCTCCAGCGTGACCCTGCTAGCATTATCCTGCTTTAAAATACACTGAGCTGGGAGCTGCAGAGATTTGCACCTCGCAGTCTCAGCTTTGCAGTGCTTTTCCGCATTACAGACTGTGAGCACTGTAGGGAGAGGGGGACTGTCAGTCCTGGGACCTACAGCCTGCAAAGTTGGGGGTCCCTGTACAGCACCCCACAGCAGGAGAGAGCCTCCCCAATCGGCAAGACAGAGCACGGCAGCGTTTGCTCCTTGCCACGAGGCCAACCCGCCCACAGCATGCACTGGGGACAGAGGATGCCCACGTGAACTCATGGTCTGGGGAGGGCTCCCACGCTGAGACCCACTGCCTACACTGAATACAGACACAGAAATAAAGGGGAAACAAATGAACTCCAGGAGCAGGAGGCAGTCGAGGGAAGGACGAGTTGCTGGAGCCAGGGCAGTGGAGACGCAGGAATGTCGCACCCGGTGCAGGTTGCGGTGCCTGGGCAGGACCCCAGCACCCAGGGCTCGATAACCCCCTATGCCCGGCTGCGGGACTGGGGAGCAGGAATGCCCAGTGTCACACGAGGGGCTGAATACAAAGTCCATCATCCCCATCCAGAGCCAAAGTCTCCCTCCACCAGGCTCTGGGGCCACGCGAGGGGCCGAGGTCAGCGGCGGGCTGGCCTCTGAGCCGCCCAGCAGCGTGTAGGGCCGCCGGGTACAGCCAGCGCAGCCGCGCACCCCGGGGTGCTGCCATTGTCCTGCTGAAACGGCTGATAATGGCTAATGAGTTCCAGCTCGCCATTATAGCCTCGTAATTACACCGCTATTCAGCGCCCGAGATTGCCAGGCTCCTGCCATTATCCAGCCGTGTGTGCCTGTGTTGGGAAGGAGGTGGGGAGAGCACGTTACTAGGACACAGATGAATGCAAGCGGGGAATGAATAGAGGTTCCCCAGCCCCGGCGATTAAACTGAAACCCGCACTCGGGCTCTGCAGCCCCACGGCTCGCCCAGCTCCCCGTACGGCCAGCACACGGCGTGCGTATCTGGCGCCCGGGGATGGGGCTCCAACCCTCAAGGATGGGGCTCAGTCCTGCCCCTCTCCCGGGGAGCAAAACCCACGGCCAGGCTCTAAGTCCCACGCATGAGGCACTGGGGTAGGTCATGAGTTTTAGGGACGTTCTGTCACCACAGGAGGAGTGGCAGATGTGTGCCCACCTCCTGATGGACCACAGCCTTGAGGTCAGCTAAGGGCAGGGAGAAACCTCAGCTTCAGGGGGGGTTTTCTCCAAGTGTCCTAAAGAGTCCTTGCCAAAGCAGGTTGCCTGCAAGCTCCCCAGAGCCGTGCTGGAGGTAATGGCACCCATCCGAGCTCCTGGCAAGGGAGGGACCCCGGCAGGACTCCCACGTCACCTTCTTTTAAACATACCTAACATCACTCTGGCTGCAACGTGTAAGTGGAATTTAGGAAATCCCTGGTACTGCAGACAGACAGAGCAGAGAGGCTTGATTTTAAAACTGCACAATCTGAAAGCCAAGACTCACATCTCAGCCTGCAAAGTCCAAGGCAGGCTTGGACACCTCTGGGTCCTCAGAGCACCGGTACCCCAAAGCCTCAGCCAGAGGCAGAGCACAGCCAAGCAGCGTGGAGACACGCAGAAACACCAAAGAGCCATGGACTGGACACAGCCAGTCCTTCCACATGTCAAAACCAGGCTCTGCCCCCTCTCCCAGGCAGCTTCTGGGATAAAGCAGCCTGAACCCAAAGACTTTTTTCAGCACAAGGAGGCACGGGCAGGATGCACTGTCCTGGGGCAGTGCCAGGGACAGGCCACCCAGCCCACCCCAGCCTCCGCTCCCCGCATGCTCGTTGAGCATCCTCGGGGTGTTGCAGCACCCAGCACCGGGGCTGGTGGCCATCCCTGAGCGGGGCAGTGTCCCAGGGCCCCTTCACAGCCCCACTCCCTCAGGGACTGGCCCTGCGTGCTCCCTGACAACTGTGCTCAGCATCCCCCCTTGCCTTTGTCTGGGTAAATGATGGCCTTTGCAACCAAGATGGGAACGAACAGCAGGTAAAGCTTATTTGTAAGGATGCCGAGGCAACACTGCTATTTAACTTTGTGCCTTTTTTCCCCTCTAAATCCCCTTCAGTTCCTCATGGAGATAAATTACAGTCTGCTGTGCCCAGAAAGCCGGATCCCTGCTGCTCAGCTGCTCACCCGCTGCCTCCGTGCCCTTTCCTAGCGAAGCGAAACACCCTGCCCTGCCCCATGCAGCAGAGCTTCGATAAGGACTGATGTGTCTGGGGAGGTGCCTGGCAGATTGGTTGCATTTCCGGACTGTGATTTGAAAGCAGAAATGCAGGGCATGCTCTTTCCCCATTAATCTATAGGGTTTAATGACAGAAAGCATCCTCACATTCATTCAGGCTGCTCTCCTCTGCCCCCCAGCACCCCAAATCTCACACTGCTGCTGGAAAGGCAGCAAATTTTCATTTGCAACCTTCAAGTTTCAGACCCCCCCCCTCCCATTTATCCCTGGGAAGAGGAAAGTCATTAAAACAAGCAGTCCCTTTGCTACATTGCTTGTGGATCATCCCACTCCCAGATGGGATGTCTGTGCTGCAGCAGGGTTCGTTAGACTGGATTTGCATAGTCTGGGTTTATATTTGGTTTCTAGCTTTGGATGGCTTATTCCATTCCCCGGGGGTCTGATGCGTCTTTTCCCTTTGCAGGGTTTGGAGCTACGCTAACTCGGTAACAACCTCAGAGAGTGCAAATGCTGAGAGGGAATTTATTAAATACAGCCAACATGAGTGATATTTCCCTGGGCACTGATTTATCAGGAGCGGGAAGGGGAAGGAGCAGACAGCGCAATCCCACTATCCACACTCCACTGCAAAGCATGACCTATTTGGCACACGCATGACTTCTGTCCTTGTGCTCAGCTCAGCTCTGCTCTCCCACCGAGGCAGAAATCCTAACTGCTGTGCTCCCCAGACTCCTGCTTTTAAGAAGGCAGAGGGAAAGTCTGAAAGACAAAACCCTGCATTTGCACCTACGAGCAGAAATGTGTCCCGACCCCGCCAGCGCCAGCACAGAGTGGGTACTCACAGCACCCAGGCAGTGACTGCAGGGGCTGATAGAGAAGGGGTCTGTGCCAGCAACGCCTGCAGCCAGCCGTGCTCCTGTGGTCCCCGCTTCGAGAGCCACCGGTGCCCCGGTACCCGGCAAGGCCAGCAGTTGCATCGTTTGCATGATACATCCCTCCCTCCATGGTTCCCCTCGCCCTGTCGTTCCTGCCCTTGGCTCAGAGCACCAACCCCCAGGGGCATGGCTCCCCTCCCAGAGGCTCCATAGCCCTCATCCCAGAGTCCTGACCCCAGCTGGAGCCGGCAGTGCCAGATAATAATCAGGGAAGCGGAGAAATGAAGGCTGCAAGGTCACGCACCCCACAGCAGTATCTCTGCAGCCCTCCATCAATCCTGACAGATGCATAAATGGCTCCTTCAGCAATGGGGACTGACACTCCCCTGTGCCCTATTCCAGCATGTCACTGCTCCTGCCTCAAGAATCACTTCCAAAACTCTGACCTGAACCCCTCTCGCTGCAGATGAACCCCATCCCTGCCTGCCCCGACCACCACAGTGCAGAGACCAGGCTGCTTCCTTGCCCATGCAGGTCCCCCCTCCCAGCCCCGTTCCCCCCCAACCGGCCCCAGAGGCACAGCCCTCCCTCAGTCTCTCTGCCTTGCAGGGGCAGGACCCACTCAGTTCATGCTCCATCCCACACCTGTGCTGTTGGCGATCGCCTCCCACCAAACACCTTGCTCGAGTCCCCAGGCAACAGCATCCTTTCTGTCAGCCCATTCCTCCTGTTCACCAAGCCCACTTTAAAATGTGTATTGCAGCCTGTCATCCAGCCCTCTTGCAGCTCTCCCAGTCTGCTGGCATCTGCAAATGTCCTAAGCAGCTCATGTCCCATCACGCAGACTGCTAATGGAAACATGGACGAGGCTCAGACCCCAGACTGACCCCTGTGCTCAGCGCTGGGGGACAGAGCAGCTGCAACCTTTCATCCTATACTTTTATTGCATTTTTCAAGTCTTCTCAAGATTTCACCCGGCTGTTTGGATGTAATCGAGTCCCAGCACAGGCTCGCTGAGCTGCCCAAGCAGCGAAAGGCAGGGCAGAGCCCTTATCAGTGCCAGGAAAGCTGGTCCCCTTCAGCGCCAGCACAGAAGGATGCTCACTGCACCCACCGGCTCCCTGCAGCCCATGGGGGCACAGCTGGGTGCTAACTCCATCCCCTCCAAGGTGCAGGAGGGGTACAGGGTGCTGCTGCTCGAAGAGAGAGCACTGGGCACCCATGACCTGGGCTGACACAGCTGTACAAGGGGCTCAGCACCTTCTCCTCCTTTTCCTTCCCATCCCTGCCCCGACCAGACCCCTCAAGGAAGAGCAAGAGTGCCCATGGGTTTCATCAAAGTCCCTTTAAGGGTTCCATACACCCCAGGGCGAACGCCTTGCCAGCACCCCCGCTACCAGATGCCTGCAGGGTGATGTGCCCAAAGAGGAGAGCTCCAAGAGTAGCTATGTGCTATTTGGGCTCATCTCAGAGCAACTGCTCTTAGTCGAAGGGGAACCCAGCCCCAAGCACGATCTTGGCCCCAGAGCACGGGAGGCTCTGTAAGCTTTTATGAGGTACTAAAGCAGGTTAGCATCACAATAAATTTTTAAGCGTTACAAACAGCATTGATTGTGCGAGTAACGGTGAGGATACGGAAGGCTTTCTGCTCTTTCTAACTTCTCTCTGGGGTTTTCACGCCACAGCCATTAGCCGCTCGCAGTCAGGGAATGTTTTACACTCACACAGCATCATGATGTGTCACCTTCAGGTTAAAAATAAATATAAAACCTCCCTCCATCCTGGTGTGAGAGGGAAAAGGCAGCAGGTCATTTCTGTTTCACAAATGGGGAAACTGAGGCTCAGCCAAGAGAACAGATTTGCCTGAATATGCCCAAAATTTGGCTTTTTGTGCTGTGCTGAGTAGCCTGGTGAGGAGTATTGCTGCCCCTGTGGTTCCTCTGCTTCCCAGGGCAGGGGAGACAGTCGAGCCCTCAGGCTTCATCCTGCCATTCAGCAAATCAAGGATCAATCCACCCTGCATCTTTCTCAGCAAACCCCCTTTGCTCACCCCTCCTGGAGCAGCTCACAGCGGGGGAGGGAGGACAAGTGCACCCCAACTGCTTGGTTACAGGTGCTTTCTCAACCCCAGACCAGCTGGGTCTCCTGGAGCATCCTAGAGCAATTTGGAGCTGGAGCTTCCTCCTACTGAGAAACACCCAGGGCCAGCAGCTTGCATCTCTCCCACTCTTAGTGCCCAGGGCTGCTCCTCAGCCACATCGCTTGAAAAATTAATCTTCCCTTTTTTCTGATCTTCCTCCTCCTAACAGGCTCTCTCCCCCATAGGACACTTGCCTCTGCTATTTTGAGCAGCAAGTGCATCCAAAATGCATGCCAAGGAAAGCAGATACTCAGCACAGCTTCAGAGTCTGTATGTGGCAGGGAGGCCTGAGATGGTGCTGGAGGGGACAGCCTGGGACCAACCCTGCACCAACACCACGGAGAGGTTCCCTCCGTCCCACCTCATGCCCTTCCCGATTCCAGCAGCGCCGCAACCCTAATGCCCAGGCTGCAAATCATCCCCTCTTGCTGCCCACATCACTAATTGCAGCTGTACAGTGGGAAAATCTCCGCTTACCGCTCCCTCCACTGCTGCCATCCCTGGCTGTCCCCTGAGTGGGGACAGAGGCCAGCTGCTGGAGCTGGTCTTGGAGCTACTCGCGCCGGAAGCCTGCCGGGGAGCAGTGACCTGGGTCTGACAGCCCCCAGGATGAGGCCATTTGCTAACACACAACTGTTTCTTTTTGCCTTTCAGCAAAACATGCACAGAAACCTTTCCTTGCCTTTCTGCTTTTATGAAAGGTTATTTCAGTAGCAATAAAGAGGATGGGTCCACAGCACTAAGTACCTCTGGAGCAGGCAGGGAGCCATGAAGGACTCAGATGTGAGACAAAGACAGGCTCCTTGGTTGCCCACCTCACCCTCCCGTGCACGCACACATGCACACGTCCTGCTCCATCGCTCGACTCGCCTGCCCCCACCAGCTCCCTGGGGAGCAAATCAGAGCAAGGATTCAGGAAAAGCCCCTCTCACCATGGGGTCACGGGCTCGTACACCCTTCCTCAGACAGGACACCCTATCCCTGCCCACATCGCTTTGGTGGCACTCCACATCCCCTCTGTTCCCCTGGGCTGCGGGGTCTGCTCCTCCACAGGGGTCTCCCGAGCATCCTTTGCATTTTATAGCTGCTTTGCTCTTCTGCTGGCTGGAGGTTCGGTAGGAAACAATGAAGTAGGGGAGCCCAAAACTCAAGCAAATGCATGTCCTGTAAGGAGTCAGCTAGATGACTTCTGTGTGTGCATGTGCATGGGGTGCTATCCTGCACCAGCACTGGTGCTGCTGTGCCCAGCTCACCCCATGGCTGCAGGCTCTGGGGACAGCAACAGCAGCGACAATGTTTGAAGGTGCATGCAAGAAACCCACAATTAAAGCCAGCAACAATTCCTCCTCCTTGCTCCCACCTTAGTGGCAAGAAATTGCCAGCAGCACAATGCATCACCCCGGAGGAGCAAAGTGGCAGCACATATAAGGCAAAAATATCTATTTTAAAGGATGCAATAAAACAGAGCCAGGGAAGGGTTTATAGGGAAGCAATTGCTGTGTGGGGTGAGAAGTGGTCACCAGAGGCCAATCCGCCTGGCTTTATTGCCTGTTACCGGTGACTTTTCGCAACCAGGGGACAATAGATCCTCTGCTATCAGCCTCAGCTCCAGTCAATACAAATACGACATAGTTTTTTAAACTAATATTTTTCCAGCGTGCAATTCCATGGAGAGTGAGAACGCAGCGTTACCATGGCGATATATAGACAGCATCTGCCTTGGACGTAGCTGAAGGGAGAAATTGGAATAGAATTGCAAATTTCCTCTGTCCAGGAAGGCTCCCAAGGAAGCCACCGCAGCAGGCTGAGCAGACTGCCTTCCCCAGCCAGCCCACATCCTCCAGTGCCCAGCACTGGCTCTCCTGAGAGCCGAGGGCAGTGGGGCTGTCCGAGCACTGCCCTGGCTGGATATCGGTCCTGCATCCTGCCCCAGAGCTCTGCAGAGCCTGCGCACTGCCTCGCTGCCTCTGCAACCAGCCTGCTCAGCTGCAACACCCAAAACTTGCCCAGGTACCCCAGGAAAGGGAGAGGTTGACCCCCTCAAGGTGCTTCCTAAGAATAAATGTTTCCCAAAGCCCCTTGAGGAGACACAGCCCAACAACTGGTGTCAAATGCACGAGCGCTGCTGTGATACACCAGCCTTGCCGCTGCGAGACATTTTGATTAAATGGCTAGAGGGAGACACGGATGCATGAATTAAACACACTCTGAACAAGAGCTCGCTGCTGTAATTTCGGCAGGGGACGGTTAGGCAGCACGCGAGTGTGCTTCAGGTGCCACCACGGCATCATGCTACCTTACCTAAAAGCTGGAGCTCAGTGCCCCTTCCCTCCGTCAACACAGACTGGGGAGAGGGCAGAGCTGGCTGCCGTCTGGGCGGTCCCCATTTCAGCACAGGCAAACCCCAAGTCAGAGGAACAAGACGAATGGGAGCCCCATGCAATGCTGAGGCCAGGAACACCAGGAGGGAGAAGAGGGAGCCAAGGGGGTTGCAGTGATGGGGACCCCCAAACCCAGCTCTGCTGTCCCTCACATTGGGGAAGAGGGGCACTGCACAGCCAACAGTGAGATGCAGGGTGTTCAGCCCACCAGAGAGGAGGCAAAAGGGGTGAGTGGGACACTTCTCAGCTGTCAGCTGAAAACTTCAAAAGCACGAGCGACTGCAACGCCATCAGGCTCAATTATTCCCCACAAGCGAAGAGCCGGGCTGGAAGCAGCCATTTGACAGTGGCAAATTCGCATTGATCCTGCTGGCATGGGGAGAGTGACCCTGCTCCCCGCAGGGCAGTCTGCTCTTCAGAGGTGCTTTCAAAGAAAGCAAGAAAGAAAAGCAAGCAAACAGGGAAGGGAACTGTGCCTTTCTCCCACGGCTCTCTGGCGGCTGAGACCTGAGGGACTCCCGGGAGCAGATAACACTGTAGTGCTGCAGGATTATCGCCCCATCCTGCCTACGATGCCTCCAGGACCTGCTCTATGTGCTTGCCAGAGGCGTAGGCAGAAGCACAGGCAGCCTGCAAAGCGCCCAGAGATTTTTCTACTTCCCGCCTTGCTGCAGTATAAGCCTCTCTGCTCGGTGCCTGATCCAGGCAAAGGTGGGGGTGCAGGCACTGCTTGGCGTTTACGACAGGTTGCAGACTAGAAGGGAGCAATGTGCTATGCCCTGGTGCAAGGAAAGAAGGGGCCCCATGTCCCCCATGCAGACAGACACCACCCATGCTCCATTCTAGACACATCTCCAGCCCCTACCCTGCACCAACAGCACAGCACCAGGGAGACCTCACAGGCGAAACCTTCAAGCAGAAGACAAGACAATTTCTCCCCAGCCTGTGATTCTCCAAAGTTGCAGTGACTCTGCAAGGCAAATAATTCCCTCTTCTTCAAAGGAAAAGGGTGTATTTCAAAGCGATGGAGCTCAGACCTCACCGCAGGACGCTTGCTGTCTGAGTCCTCATGACGACTGCGTGGCCGCAGCAGCAGTGCTGCCCTGTCAGGGGGTTGACCCATGCCACCATGGGACTCGGCCAGCTGGAAGGCTGGAGAAAGCCTGGAGCCTCCAAACACCACAGCGGCTGCCTGGCAAAGGCTGCGGGCACGCAACAGGCAGGCAACACGACAGCAGGGACACCACTGCTCACCAGCACTTTGGGAAGCGTGGCAAGGTCGGCATCACCCACGCTGCACATCCCAGGGCTTGGGAAAAGAGGCAGGCAGCGGAGAGCACTGGGAAGAGGATGCTGGCTTCCCAAAGAAAGCCAGTCCCTGGAGACAGCAAGTCCCAAGCACAGGCCCCGCTGCAGGGGAGCTGCAGGGTCCCCTGCAGTTGCTAGCTGACCCTGCTCCATCAAGCGGTGAGAAGTTGGAGACTGCAAGGTTGCAGCCTCTTACAGGGAACTCGAACTGGCTTACGAGCTGTTACACAGGAATTCACTGCTCGGAGATAGACCTGCTCTGCACAGACACCCTCAAGCACCTGCAAGGGAGTGCAACACAGTGGGAAGTAGTTATCCAGCAGACAACACCCACGAGAGAGCAGCACGTCTGGCTCAACGCAGCCAGCAGATCCGGCATCGGCAGCTGCATGAATATAGAGAAAACTCAGTGTCACCGATCCACGACGGACATGGAGGACCCGATCGGTGGAGGCAGAACAGGAGACAGCAAGCAGGACCCGCTGCTGGAGGGGCAGAGATGGCCTGCGAGGCAGGAGCGAGACAGCCACCCAAGGGCATCCTCTGTCAGCCCACTCCAGCATCGCCCCCTCTGAGCGGTGCTGAGCACCTGGGTGTGTGGAAGGCTGATGCTGCGGAGCCCACCGAGCTCCCCGAGGGGCAGAAAGGGCTGGTGCAGGCTATGTGCAAACCTTCCCCCCACCCTGGGCATGGAGGAAAGGGGGATCCTGTCTCAGAGCTCACAAACCAGCTCTATGGGACTGCAGCTCGCAACAGCCTGGTTGCTGTGCTGGGTAATAATCATTTGTATGAGGATAATTATGGCGGGAGAAAACTCCACTAAAGCAGTGTCCCGCAGAGCTCCCAGCGCTGCACGCTGGGTGCAGCCCTGGCAGCTGCCAGGCTGCCTGCAGTCCCTGCCTGCGGGGTCTCTCCCCAGCCGCAGGCAAAGGGCACATTCACACCCCAGAAAACGGAGGCAGGACAGGAGGAGCCCCGTGTGTGTGGCTGTCCCGGGACGCACCCTGCAGCTCTGCTGCCTGAGGAGAAGGCAGCCCAACGCTTCCCTGCGCTGCAAGCGGGGTGTCGGGGCAGCCTGGCGCCACGGCTGGGGCTCGGGGGGGGGGGGGGGGGGGGGGGCGGGGGCTACTGTGCCACCAGGCTCCACCTCAGCCCTTGGGATGGGGCACCCGCTGCCCCCGAGCAGAGGGGAGAGGCTGGGGACAGCCCTGCTCTCCTGCCGGGACTGGGGACACCGGCACACCGGGAACCTGCCACCAGTAGCGGGTTGGACACATTCAGCTCATGCGCCTCTCCCTGGAGTGGGGACCCGCCGCAGCCACAGGGCCCCCACGCAGAAAGACCTGCCCAGCCGGCAAAGGGGGCACCCTGCTGGGGGGAGCTCAGCGGGTGCCACAGGACCCCCACAGCCGGCTAGACCGTGACTGTAAGAGAAATGCTTTCCTTACGGGAGAACAGCCAAGAGACCCAGGGACACCCCCCAGCACCCCTGGGGATGTGGCAGCGGCTTACATGAGCAGTGAGGTGCAGGCACAGGGGACCGGCAGGGCTGGGTGACCTGCGGGCACGGCTGGAGGCTGGTCACACCCCGGCGGTGCCGAGGGGCGCGGGGGGGAATGGGGCCTGATCCTAGCACCATGCACAGCACTCCCAGGAGGGCTTCCCGGGGACAAAGGCGTGCCCAGCACGGGAAGGGGCTTGGGGTGGCAGGGACCCTCAGACAATCCCTCCAGCTGTGTGGGTAGCCCATGACAAGTTACAGCAGGGGTGACCACGCACCTGCCTGTGGGTGCCATGGGGCAAGCAACCCCAGCCCGTTCCAGGCTGCCCCAGTGCAAATGTCCCCCCAGGAGCAACCCACCCCCTCGGGCACAGCCCCAATCCCAACCCCACTCTGCATGTTTGTGCACACACTGGCACACGCGGGCTCTTGAACGTGCCGGACCCCTTGCGCACCTCTCCCACAGACGAAGGGTTGCACACGCAGCCTGCCCCAGGGGGTTCTTGCAGGCACACACTGCTCCCCGCCTCGACGGGCTGTTGCACCCCTTTCACGGAGGGGATGATGCACATACACCCACCCAACAGGCTCTGGCAGACGCATCCCCTGGACAGGCAGTTACGCACACCCAAACGCCCCTGCTAAACGGGACGCTGCACATGCACCCACCCCACCAGATTCTTGCACACGCACCTTTTGGTCAGGCTTTTACACACGCCCCCACGGACATTTGCACAAGTACCCCCCTTAACAGACACACGCATCACCCTTGGACGGGCGCTTGCATACACACACACCCCCCCCCGACAGGCTGTTGCACCCCCCCCCCCCGGACAGACTCTCGCACACGCATCCCCCGCCGGGCTCCTGCACCCACTCCTGACAGACTCTCAAACATTCAACCCCCCCGCTGGGCACTTGCCCGCACCCCCCTCCCCAGGACAAGCACTTGGCCCCAGCCCCTCGGGCTCCCGCACACGCCCGACACGGGCCGTCGCCCACCCACCCGCGCCGGCCCGGACAAAGCCCGGCGGTACTCACAGGCGCTCGGTGCCGCGGGGGATGCTCTTGGGCACGGCGCGCAGGGCCGTGCCGTGACAGTCCACGGTGCTGCCGCTGCAGGCGCAGAGCGGCGGGCAGGCGGCGGCGCGGCCCCGGCACAGCGCGGCGCACGCCAGCAGCCAGGCGACGGTCCGCAGCCCCGCCGGGACCCCCGCCGCCCCCCCGGGGGTCGGGGCCGCCATGGCAGCGGGCAGCGGGGTTAGGCGGCGGGGCCGCTGCGCATCACCGGGGAGCGGGGCTGCGCTGGGCTCGGCACGGCTCGGCACGGCTCGGCTGCGGGGCGAGAGCCCCGTCGGTGCACACCCGCCCGCCCGCATTCACTGCCGCCCCATCCCGCAGCCCAGGCACAGCCTCCGCGCTGGCTCCTCCCTCCCGCCCTGCCCGCCCCGACGGCCCCCCCCCCACCCCCCCGCCGCCGCCGCCCCTCACGGCGCCCCCGGCACCGGCGGCAGGAACGGTCCCGGCCGGGCAGGGCAGCGGCACCCTGGTAGCCGGAGCCGTCGGGGCTGTGCACCGCCCCGGCCGTGCAGCAAGGTGGGCTCCGGATCGCTCCCCCCACCCGGGACAGCGGGGTTGGCCCGCGGGGCAGCCGACACCCCCCCCCAGCCCCCGCCCCGTGAGATGGCTGCGGGATGCCGGGTGCAGCTAGGCGAGCGGGCAGCCTGCGGGCAGAGGCATCCCGGGGCCGGGCTGAGACACCCCGGGGTCTGGCAGGGATCGGAGAAGCGGTGGCGGCGGGTAGAGCATTCCCACCTCTCCTCAGGGTGCGACAGGAGCTCTCCCATCCCCCGGTGTGCTCCAGGCACCCTAGGCCTGTCTCCCACCCGGCCGCCTGGAGCCTTGTCCCCATCATCCGGAGCCCAGGCGAGGCGCGGGGACCCGGCAGCCCACGGGGACCACACAGGCGTCTGGCACTGGTCAGCCAGGATGGTGCCTGGTCTGCTCGTGGGAACCCTGCGGCCAAGCACCCCAGCACACAGCCGGGGCTTGGGCATGCCTCTCCACTTTGCTCTTTGCCTCACACACAGATGGCAAATCTTAAAAGATCCGGCTGTGGCATTAGCGATGTCCTTTCCCGCTCCAGGGGAAATGAAGTAACCAAAATGTCTTTGTGGCCAATCCACCACGAAGAAAGAGGTAAAACATACCTAGTGAAGCCAAGAAATCTTGTGAGCTTGGCCCCAAAAGGTTGACATCTCCAAAATGTGAGCATTGCATTCATTTTAGTACCTTCCATTTTCTTCCCTGATGTCTGCAAATGCAAAGCAGGAGTGTGTAACCAGGAGGGCTGCATTGACACCTGAAACACTTGTAACCCCATGGCTCCGAGAGCTGAGTCCTTAAGAAAAACAACAGGCGTTTTGAGATGCCCAACAGATCCCCGGCTGCTAGCAGAGACTGCTGCAAATGTCCTCCTTGGAGAGGAAACCCGTGGAAGGAGGGGAGGTGGGAGCCTGTCACATTGCTCTGGCAGCGGGAGGAGAGGTGTGTGAGCACCGACACCCCACTGCACGCTCATTTCCCCAGCCAGCAGGATATTTGCAGGGATGGTGGCAGGTCCCAGGGGCAGGAGTGCCTCTTAAATCAATGCCGCCTGCGTATGGAGCTCCACAAGCTCCTGAATCAGGGTGAGAGGGAGTTGTCTGCATGGGGTCTCGCTTCGGCAAGAGCCACCTCACACACACACAAGGTTCCACTGGCTTGGCCCAGATCAGCAGCCCTTTCCCATCCCGAATGCAGGCTCCCATCATCTGTCTGCATTTTCATGACATCTCCTTCCTCTGGCCCCAATCCCGGGAGGAAGCTGTGCCTGAGATGGATGAAAGGGGTTTGTTCCTCGTTGCTACCCAGCAGCCCTGACAGCGAGGAAGATGAGCTGCTTCCCAGGACTCTGGGAGCTGACCCCTCGCTGGCACGGCTTCAGCAGAGGTGCCCCTGCAGCCTGGCCTGGGGCTCCCAGGGGGACCGTGGTGGCAATGGCACCCAAAGGGGCCCTGTGCCCAAGACCTCAGATGCATTTTGGGGCGTGAAGGTTGTTTCCTAGCAGCTCATTGTTCCCCCAAACTGGTTGCTACTGGTGTGGTGCTTGCAATCCCCCCCCCCCCCCCAAACTCCCCCTCGTCCCTTGGCTGGCAGAGCAGAGCTGGGTCTTCCTAACCTGCCCTTTACCTCTGATGCTGGAGGGAAGGCAGGAGCAGGGTGAGGGATCTTGTTTCCTCCTTTTTGCAGGCACTTGCCCCAGGCAAATCCTTGTGATCTGCAGAATAAATAGACTCCCTCCGTCTCTGTGTCCAGCTGCAGCAACATTGGGTCACTTTACAGCCGAGCCCTAGCCTCAGCAGAGGGAGTAGCTGGCGGGGGGCCTGCCTGGAGGCCACCATTGCCTGCCCCAGTTCCAGTGGGAGTAGAGGACCGGGAGATTGAAAACCCCATTTCAGGCCAATATCCACATTTTGTCCTCTGGATACCTTGACTCCTGCTCTCCTATGGGAGCTTCTTGCCACCGTCTGCCACAAAACCAGCACCCCATGCCCCAGCACCATGGAGCATCCCACTGAGCTGGGCAGCCAGCCACAGCCAACCCCTCTGCAGTTGCTCTGGTTGCAAAAGCAACTCCCTTCCAGGGCTGCCAACACGGTGAGGGCTGAGTGAGCCTGGCGAGGTAGGACAGCACGGACAGGCTGTGCATCCCCTCCCATGCCCCCAGTGCATTTGGGCAATCCGAAATTGTCCAGGCACCCTGTATGGGGTGGCGAGGGCCTTGGAGAGACACAGCTGCCCAGAAGAGGCCCAGGGTACCTCTGATCATGGATGAGGAGCAGGGAGAAAAATGAAACCCAAACTTTTTTTATCAGGGGAGGCCTGGTCCTGCCGTCTGCCACCGGGATTTGGGCCAAACTGCTTGATAGAGAGAGAGACCATCTGGATCGTCTGATGGGCTCTGGGTTTGGTTAAAATGAAGCAGAAGCTTTTTTTGCAGGAGAGTTTTCATGGGAAGATCTGGGGAAGGATTCCAGGGTACGCGCCAGACCTGTCGTGCAAAGAGATGCGAAGCAGCTACAAAGCTTCAAATAAAAATTGCTGCCAGTTTTAAGCCAAGGCCCCCAGGGCTGCATCCGGGCATTTCCACCCACCGCGGGACGGGCCGCAGCCAGCCCCCATTAGCTATCCCGCAGTCTCGGCTGGAGCTGGGTCCCTGCCAGAGCCGCCAGCGGCCAACAGCACCTTCCAGCATGCCTGGGCTCCAAGGCAGCCGTGCTGAACCCCATGCCTTGGCGTGCAGGGGATGAGGCAGCATGTCCTGGCCCACCCTTGCTACAGCATTTACGCTGTGCTTCGAAGCCATGCCATGGCTGTCACTAGTCCACAGCAGTGCTCAGCGCTTCTCAGGGTAGGACCAGGCACTGCTGCAGAGCAGAAGTGTTTAAAAAACTGGCAGTAGCTTGCATGCACAGTGCCTGCTCTAACTCCCTTCCTGAGGAGCACTGCCAATGGCAGGATCCAGCTCCCCTTGCACCCTTCCTCCCACCAGCGGCATCACTAAAACACACCTGGTTTAGGAGTGGTGGCCAAAAGACCCAGCTGGAGACATGCTGGGGGCAGAGTGGCCGCGACCTCCGGCTGCCCAACATCCCCCAGAGACCCTGTGCAGGGCAGGCTGCGGGACTGCCCCTCTGCTGGCTGGGGCCACATCTGTCACGCTTGGCCAGCTCGACTCGTGCTGGGAGGCCAGGCTGCCTTTGTCCTGCCGGACACGCTCGGCTTTGGAGGGTGAGGCATTGTGTGGGAGCGGGCCGGCGTGGCAGCCCCGTTAGGGCACCTGTTGGGCTTGTGCAGCACGACAATGCCCTTGATGGGTCTATTATGGAGCGGTGCGGGTGGCTGGGGGCCGCTGGGATCACAGTAAATCTCGCCTGGTTAGCAGCAGTGGCAGGCAGGGCTGGATGCGCTCTTTCTGGCATCTCTCCAGGGACAAGCCCTACCTCTCTGGCAAATGGCAAAAGCATCACTGTGCAAACATGGCCAGCATCGCACTGTGAATGTGGCCAGCATCACCCTCTGAACACTGCCAGAATCACCCTGCAAACACCGCCAGCATCATCCTCTCCCAGCACCACCCTGCAAACATGGCCAGCATTGTTCTGCGAACGTGGCCCCACTGACTGCAGGAGGAGGGCAGCTCCACTGCCTGGGGAACTTGCCACTGGGACTGAGTGAAGGGAACAGCACCCATCGGGTCCTCCAGGATGATATGGGAGATGCTGAGGCTCCCAAGCAGGCAGATTTGGCTCCAGCCTCACACAACAGGGACTGTTCGAGTGGGGAGAGCCCAGTCTGTCCCACAGCCTTGAGCTATTGCAGAGCAGCAAGGAGGGGGACAGTCCGCAAGGCACTGCATCCCTGCCTCATGGGACGGCTGAGCAGAGAGGCCGAGAGCCGCACCCTGGACTCCCAAAACCAGCTCTAGTCCACAAGGAAAACATTTGCGCCGAGCAGCCCAGACACAGATGGGGAGATGCTGTTCCCAGCGCAGCTGGACACACCAACCGCCTGGGAGCTCTGCGGCGCGGCACAAGCTGGTTTGAATAAACCACACGCGAGGAGGTGTTTGTGAAGCGCCTCGCACATGGAAACGCTATTGTTGGTGCAGCGTGGGATCGGGGACTCGGGGGTCCCCAGATGTAGCAGTCGTTCCACATCCGCGCTGTGCATACACACGCGCTTTTCCCCGCTTGCTCTGCCTGGAGCCACTCATTAACCCTCCTCAATGAAGATGCATTGGAGGGATAATTTACTGTTTAATAGACTAACTTTCCATTTGCTGTTGCCAAGCACATCCAGCATATTTCTCCACGGTGCCATAAACTGCAGCTCCTCTGCCATAAAACCCTGCCTCCCAATAGGAGCAGGTGGGTTTTCAGGATTCAGCTGATGACCTTGGCCACAGGGTGAGCAGAGACACCAGGCTTTGTTTTTAGAGGAACTGGGCTTGTTCCCACCAACCCCTTTCACTTATTGCAATCCCCATTGCACTGACAGCCCTGATCTGGGAAACCATCTGACCTGAGAAGTAAGGAGTGCCTCAGCCTGATGGATGAGGGAGGCAGCGGCTCTGTCCTGATTTTGTTAATGAAGATGCCCTGGGTGCAGATGAGCTTGCCCCTGCTCCATATTTATGGCTAGCTGGCGACAGTCCCATGCTGGGATGTAATCAATAAGCTGTGTGCCCGCTTGGGCTCATTGTGCTTTTGCAGTTGCAGGCGGCCTTTCTGTGCTGTGTCAGTCCCACAGTCGTGAGCGTGTGTCTCCACGTTCACACTCCTCCTTCCCCCAGCCCTCATGGAGTCACAAGAGGCTGGAAGAAAGTCAGATTCTGCACAACGTGGGACAGGGGAGCTGGTCCCAGACCCACTTTGCCTCCATCACCCAAATTCCCACACTGTAGAGGAGGCACTTTCAGGGCGCAGGTGCTGCAGGAAGGAGCAGCAGCCCCAGGGGCACAAGCCTGAGTGACTGGCTACCAGGGTCTGGCTCTGAAGGATGGCAAGAGGATGCCAGTAGCCAAAAATAACTTGAAAAGAGAGGGAAAGCGTTTATCTTGCCTTGCGACAGCTCTGCTCAGCCCCAGATGCAGGCAGCAACTCACTGAAGCTGGAGAACCATGCTAGGGCCTACCTACAGAGCTGATTTTTGTCCTCCGTAAGAGGACATCCCTCCCCAGCCTCTCTCCTCAGCCTTCTCTGTGATCTTTATGTTCTTGTTCACCTTATTTTTAGCCCCAACTTCGTACCCCCTCCATCCCCCAGATGCATCCAGGGGGATGCATCTCCAGGCCTGCCCTCCCCCGGCACATCTGGCCCTGGGGACCCCCAGAGATGCGGGGCGAGCAGGGGGTCCCATCCCGCAGCGCATGCTGCCAGCCCCCTCTTGCGCTGCTGCTACAGAACAGCCTTGGTGAGGCACAATGGAGCCAGAGGCTTTTGTGCAAGAGGTTGTGGAGATCCTGCTCCCCAGGGGAGCACGGCTCCGGCTTTGTAAGCAAAAAGGTTGGAAGAAACAAACCCTAAAACAACCTCAGGCCAATGCAGATGCCCCCACATCATAGACCTGTGCATGCACCCAGTTACACACAGCCACCATGGCCAAGGCAGGTTTGCACCTCCATTCATCCCAACTCCCAGCCCCAGCAGCACAGGAGCTTCTGCCAGAAGCAGAGAGGATGAAGCCGTTCCCAGTTCTCCCCTCTGGTGCAAAAGGACCTAGGCTTAAAATGTAAGGCACCCCATGGGAGGGCTGGGTGATGGATTTGTAAATCCTTCCCAGCAGCAAGGCAGGGGAGGCTGGTTTAGCCTGGGAAAGGAGCCGGGTTTAAGCCAGGAGAGGTGGGACTGGGGAGGGGAGCGCAGTAATGCCCACTCCAGCTGGGACACAGCAGGGAGAGGAAAGCTCTGCTCCCCCCAGCCTGGACTGAAATCAGCCCCTTGAAGGCTGGTATTGGAAAGTATCTGAACCTCACCCCGTGATGTACAGCTGGGGACAGCTTCTCCTTGCATCAAGACACAGGAGCCCAGAAACAACCCCATCACATTCCTCATGCATGGGCACTTCCCAGGAACAAAGCTGGGCTGGAGCAGGATGGGGCTGGAAAGCTGGTGCCAGCAGAGATCCCACCCTGGTCCACAGCACAAGTGGAAGGTCAGTGTGGGAGCCAGCACAGAGATGTTAGCATCTACATGACTGCACAATTTGTGAGCTTCAGCACGAAACCCTCGCTGGGGGGATGAGCAAACAGAACTAAACATGGTAATTTATTCACTCCATGAAAAAATATTAGTTAATCCAAGCCAATGAGATTGTAAAGCCTGATAACTGGTCTGGCTGGTGCCAACATCTATCGCTAGCAGTACTCATGTTTTTTGTCTACGCTGTTGCCCTAGGCAGTGAGATGCAGCAGCAGCATGACAGCTCACAGCCACACATGATAATTTAAGAGAGAAAAAATATCTTATTTCAACTCCGAACCAGGGCAGAACAGTTAAAAAAAAAAAATCAAGACAACTTGCAAAAATTTATTTAGATAGCAGTGACACTGCAGAACTTATTTGCAAGTCTGTGCTGTGCCATTTGAGATAAAAACTGTTTAATGAAATGAAGGATGAGCGCTGCTTGTTTCCTTTGTAATGCCACTGCTGTGAAGGAATACCAACAGGCCAAAGCAAACACACTGAAAGCTGAGTGATCCCCCTCTAAATATGTACCTTCACCCAGTGTTTGCTCCCAGTGATTGCTGCCCTTTCACTTGCAGCCAAGCCTAAGTGCTTGGGTTGTGACTTCAGGGGCTAAAAACTATTCATTTTAAAATAATGTAAGCTATATAAAGCTGTCACTTTGAATCACAGCTTATCAGGGAGGGATATTTGGGTTTGCAGTATTCAAAATAGCTATTGTGAGTTTTTGCATTCCTTTGTTCAACATTTTCAAGACCAGAAATGTCTCTCTGGACTCCCATGCCCACTTTGAAGTGCACAGAATCCTGTCCCCTCCCGCTCCCTGAGCTCCTGGGAGATGGGGTGCACCAGTCCCATGACACCCAACTGCAGCCCTGGGGGAGAACGGGGCCTCTCGAGGCTCAGCCTGCAGGAAGACAGCGCTGGTTTCAAACGTACCGCACCGCTTGCTTCTCCTGCTTGTTTTTCAATTGCACGGCGAGGATGTTAATGAGTGTCTGAGCCATGGCAGGCAAGCCCAGGGCATTTCAAACGTGGAAGAACTTCACAGAGAAATAATCTGCATAAAATCTAAGACGCCATTATTAAGAAGGAGGAAAAGAAAATGCAAGCAGAAACCATCCTCCCTTGGCAGCCAAGAGTGGCAAGAGAAGAATGGTTCTACAGAGAAAAATGTATTCATTTGATCCATTATTTATATAAAGTATTCTTTGTAAACCTGATTTCCCATCACCCTGGATGACAGCAGGGGGAAGACAGGAAAAGAAGAGGTCCAACTTCATACCTCTGAGGGAAAGACAGCCCGTCTGGGCAACCCTGCATCACACTAGGATCGCAGAGAGGGAATAAGTCCTGCCTAGTGCCATGGGAGGCCAGTGCCATCTCTGCAGGCAGGCAGTGCCTCACCAAGCACCCTCCCACTTCAGGGTAGGAGCTCTGGGGTTCTGAGCAGACGATTCCTTCCTTTTGAAGGTGGATGCACCACCAAGTCCTCACTGTCCCAACAAAACTGCTTAACTGAGCAAAACCACTAAAAATAAAAGCATTTAATATGGGGTTTTCACATGAACACACAAAGGCAACAGCCTGAAACAGTACATACATAGCATATATAAATAAGGACAAAGATTAAAAATACTTTGGAAATGATGGACTCTGGGAACAGTTAGTGGCTGCTCTGGGAGCATCCTCGTGAGTCATTGCACAGAGCAGACAAATGAGACACATCCAAGCCTGACAAACTCCCCCAGTGCCTGTGAGACAGTGTGAACACATTTGGCACTGCAACAGCCAAGGGTCCTAGAGGCCGAACCCGTTAGCCACCACCATCCTTAGCACAGGGAGGACAGCACCATGGGCTAAAGCCCAGGGCACTGAACCCCTCTTGGGACTGCCCTGTCTGGAGACTGCACCCACCCCTTTGGCAGGGAAGGCATCTGAGACACACAGAACACCAGGCTGAAGCCCCATAGATAATTTCTTAGAGCTAAGCAAATCTCAGCTGTGCCAGAAGCCAGACAGAGTCCCTGAGCTAGAGCCATCAGTAGGGGGGGGACAATGGAGAGAAGTTACATTCCTCTCATCTATATCGAAGCAGCGTGTTTAGTCTTAGGAACGAGATTGCCTTGCCAAGCAGACACCCATACAGAGATATATGCCCAAGTAAGCTAGGGGCAATGGGGAGAGGAGGGATGGGATGAACAAATGCTTCACCCAGCAATGGCCCCTGATGCAAGTAAGAGCAGAGGTAGCAGGACCAGACTCAAATCTCCCTGCTCTGCCACTTGACCTTCAGCTCCGCCTCATCTTTGTTCAGAGGCAAAGCTGAGATCCCCAGGTCTCTCGCTAACAGTGAACTGCAGGGGCAGGGTAGAAGTGCAGTCAACAAAATATACAGTGCCCTGCAGAGCACATAGACAGCTTCAGCCTCTGGAGGGAATGCTTACAGACACATCCAAAAAGCACATACTATTACCACAGCAAACAGCCTCTGTCCTTCCTCACAGCATCCTTGCCTGCTCAGTCCCTGAAGAACCAGAGCTCTTTCTTTGCTGCGACAGAGACTCCTAACACCAGCAACTCCCAACTCCCACATCTACAGTGCCACTACCCCCTACATTTTCAAGGCAGCTCCTCCAATTTGGGGTCAAACTGGGGACAGGCACCCCCAATAAAGTACAAGGAACATCCCTTTGGAGAGAGCAGCATGAGGCACATAGCTTTGTATCAAAAAAAAAAAAAAAAAAAAAAATCACAGTTAAAAAAAGTGACAAATTCCAGATAAGCTGCACAGAGCTTCAATGCCCTGTTTTGACAGCTCTAGCCAGTCTGACTGAACTCCCTGCTCACATCCCGATATTCACACCTCCTGCCACCAGTTGTCTCGGAAAGCTGTCAAGGGCAGAGCTCTAACTCCTGCCGGCTGCTGGTTCTTAAAGATTAGAAGACAATTATAATTGGATTCCAGAGATTATTTGCTTCGCCAAGAAGGGATGAGAAGTGTTTAGATGGTTCCCCAACTGATTAAATCTTTATTTCACAGTAGTGATCCTGTGTGTTTCCTACCCCAGAGTGCTTGCAGACAGGTACTTGGCAAGATTGGTTTACTGGAGCACTTTAGCTTAACAAGACAGCTGACACTGGCCAGCTGTGTTGGGGGTTTATCCTGTATCTAAATGGTTTCATCTCATTTCTGCAGCTCAGGCCAAAGAGCTGAACCCAGATCTGGCCCTTTCCCCCAGTTTAATGACTAATCAGCCAGTTGCCTGACCAGTCATCCAGATATCTTGAGTCAAAGCCTTTGGTACCATTTTCAGCAGATCACAAAGGGCCACCACCTTCTTTCCCCATTCATGTTGTTCATACTGTTCCTATGCTGCACACACAGCCACAAGACTCTGCCTGCTTCAGACACCCCAGCTTCCAAAGGCTGGGCTGTCCTGCCCCAGACAGCCTTTGCCAGCCTCCTGCCCCATGCAGCTTAGTCTCCCTGGGTGAACACAAAGCAGAGATGCTCCCTGCTCACCAGGCAGAGCTGTGCCATGAAAACATGAAGGCAGGGAGTAAGGGCTGCCTCCAGCTCAAGCTGAAACAGGGGGATGAGTTTACTGGAGAAGCAGTTTTCCCCTGGCCCCAGCTGAAATGATGGCACGCAGAGCCTGGCCCCTTCTCCCAGACCCACGTGTGCTCTGTACCATTTGTGTGCTCCAGCCTTCGGGGCCAGCAGGGCAAAAGGGAGCCCAGAGGAACCAGGGAGGGCACGGCTCCAGAGGAGGCCTGGAGGTCAGGTTAGCTGTCAGGGTGTGGGTGAAGGTTGTAGTCCAACATTCTCACTGCTAACAGAGGGGAGGGAGCAAAAACAAGCCAATATCTTAAAAACTCAAAGCAGATAAGCAAAAAAATACAGCCTAGCAACACTACAGAGAAAGCTGGGAGTGCACACAAGGCCCTGCAATGCACAGGGCTCTCTGTGTAAGCAAGCACTCCAGTTCTTCCCAGAGCCAGCAAGTCAGACATGCTGCACAAGTTTTGGTTAGATAGTGGTTTGCCCCATAGTAGAATGAACTATAACTTATATACAGAAAGAAACAAGTCCTTGCAGTCTTTGCAAAGGTCCAGTTTCAAGAGCGCTGCCATGTTGGTGAGGGTTGCCGTGAGCCTGCAGCACTCCCCTCTCAGTGCAGCACATTATTCACAGCTTGCGAGGCTGGGCATTCCCCACCCATGTGTTGGTGCGAGGCGATTCAGAGGGATGACGAATCCTTGGAAAGCAGGCGGGCTCGCATGCGTCTACAGGATTCCTGGAGCAGAGAATTAGAGCAATTGAATGCTTGAGACAAAATGCCATGCAAGAAAAGGTTGACATGCTGTCCTCCCCCTGCAAGGACTCCCCCCGGCATCTGCCTCCCCCACCTTTTCCCAAAGCAGAGCACTAGACAAGAGGCAGTGAGCAGACAGGGACAAACACAGCAGTTGGTCTTGGGCTGCACCAACCTCATGTCCCACTGCCACCCTGACAGGCTGTTAGCAATACCTTCTGCTTCCTGTGACAGCCAGTCTGCCAGCTTGCAGGTAGAAGGGCTGCACACACCTGTGTGGGTGAAACCCTTCAAGGCCGAGCTTCCAGCATGCCAGCGGCTCGGCATGCAGCAGTGTGCTACAAGCCAGGGGACCGCAGAGCCGCAGAGCCTGTGTGCCTGCCATCACCTCTGCAGGTGTCAGAGCCCAGCAGGCCAGGTTCCCCACAAAAAGGAGAATGGGCCTGTATGTTTGTCTCACCTCTTTCCGGCCCTCCAAAGATTTCAGCTTTGCTTGGGACATGTGAGCTGGAGATCCACATTTCTGTAACTGGACAAGAGAGGGCAATAGGAGTAGAGAACTGGGCAATGAAATGGCATCCACAGCCTTCCCCAGGAGCAGCCTGTACCACCTGAGAGCAGCTACCACCCAAATCCACTCTTGGTTTGTCTGGCCCATGGGACAGCCCTACTACCCACAGACAGCAGGCTCTGTACAACCTGTGGAGGAGGATGGAGAGAAGGGGGCACAAGCCAATGCCCCATGGCAGGAACACAGCCAGAGGGACAAGACTGGGGTGAAGGCCCAGGGCTGCCACCCCTGTCCTGGTGCTGCCCTTGCCATCTGTTCTGCTCTCCTCTCCTCACAGCAGCTTCTTAAGACCTTATTTAATCATACAGAAAAAACTTGGAAACCTTCTCTTGGGCAGACAACAGCAAGCAGCCCCCCAAGGATTGCTCAAATGAGTGCCCAAGTTGCACTCAGACTCCCCTCCCACGCTCCCCCCGCCAGCAGCTTCAGCGGTGCTGGGAATAGCTCTTACCAGGTGGACATTCTCTTTGCTGACTCGCTCAGGCTCCGGTGTGGCATCCCTGCTCTTCCTCTCCAGGATAACCGGCGTTCCCAAAACTTTCCGCTGCCGTAAGAAGAAAGGGCTGTTGGCTAGTGCTTAGAGTGCAAAGTGAAAAAGAAAGGGAAGAAGCAGGACGCATTGCTGGTAAGCAGTTGGATGCTGGGAAAGAAAAAAGGAAGCCAAGCTGGGACAAAGATTTCAAAGCAGAACCACCTGAAATACCATGCCACTAGGCTGAGTTTGCCTGATTCTAAAGGGTCTGGGAGCTGACCTGAAGCCTGGCCAGGAGCCCAGCCTGTCAGTAACAGGCATATGCTGTTGTGGGGCAGCCTACAGTGTGCTAACACCTGTGCTAACAGGCTAGACTACATGACTAGCTCCCTTTCAGTTCTCATCTCAGGAAGAAAACAACCCTTCAGAAAGATGCATAGATCCTACAGCCAAGCGTTTCATAGATAATTACACTTTATACTAACAAGGCTTATTGCCACCGTGCTGCCTTTTCTGGCCCCAGTGTATCTGTGTTCTTCGGCAGCCAATACTTTGAACAGTCCCTACCCTTTGAGGGCCTCATTCAAGCCAGGGCAAGGCAGAAGCAGAGAGCAACATCAGAAACTCACAGCAGAGAGCACGGGTCAGAAGCTGCCTTTACCTTAATGAGGCCGCTGAAGGAGCGCGAGCGGGTGCGTCGCGGTGCTGGGGATGTGGGTACATCAGAGCCAGGAGTGAGAGCTGTAGGATGCTTATTAAACTAGGAGGAAACGTGAGAGCAGTATGTTAGCACAGTTACAGTTACACCAGTTCCTTGCTGCTGTGTGCTGCTCTACCTGCTACCCTCTCCTCCTCTTTCTCTTCTGCACCCCAAAATGGAGGAGCAGCTCAGAGCTGCAGGGAAAATAAAGCAGAGGAAGGCCACATCTCCCACCCGGGATTACAGGGATTTTGGGTGTGAGGCTGCTTTGTGCTGGCTACCAGATTAGCCAAAAGCAGCAGGTGTTGGAGCAGAAAGGTGGTTGGGCAGCAGCTGGAGGCTGGCAGCCAGGACTGGTGCTGACTGTATCAACCAGCCTCTGGAGCAGCAAGTTGGCTGAGAATGCTCACGGGACTGTGAAGAGACCAGTTTGTTCACCCCATGAAGGCAAGAGGGGACAAGACTTTTCCCTTTCTGAGGGAGGAAGCTCAACAAGGCCATAGGGAACTGCTGACTGGCAAGTCCCTGGCTTGGAAAGCAGAGAGCTCAAAGCACATTTTGGTGCAGCAAGCTCCACATCCAGGAAGGGTGGCCTTCTCCCTTGCCTTCTTACAGCTCTGCCCCTTACACAGCCCAAAGCCCACTCTCCCCAGCCTGCCCAGGACTAGGAGCAGCTCTCAAGAAGGCCCTGCCTTTAGCCCTGTGCCCAGGATTGTGCTGGTAAGCACACCCCAAAGATATCTTTTCTCCCCACACTACCTGCCGGATAAGCTTCTTCTTCTTTGCAGAGTCAGGCATATTGTGGACGTGGCGGAAGAGCTCCTTCAGTGCCTCCTCTGTGCGCTGCTGGGTCTCCTCCTGATGGCAAGTGTCCAGACGGCTTCTCTTCTGAGACTTGAGGGGCTGCAGCTCCTTGGAGCCAGGAGATGTCAGCAAATCCAGGTCGTCCTGGGAAAGTGGAGACAGCAGTTGCTTGCCATGCTTTAATCCAAACGAGCCACCCATCTGAGCCAGACTGGGAAGAGTCTCGTGAGCTGCCTCAACCCCAGTGAATGCACAGGGCTGTGTTTTCCCTACCCCTCTGCAGCAGCACTGCACCAGCAGGCCCTGTGCCAGGAAGAGGTGACAGCAATACAAAGGTGACCCCATTGCTTCTTCCCTCCCCTCCCGGATGCCAGCTGCAGAGGCCCTTCCAGCTTGCGAAGGGTCAGTGCAGCTCCTTGCAATGCATCTTCCCTATTCTTCAGCTATATGAGGCAGAGAAGCATTTGTTGGCAAGACACAGACAAATCTTGTCCCAGTGGCAGCAGGTAGCCTTTATCCCAGCCCCTTTTCCAAGCAGCCTGGCCACGGCAGCAGGCACGTCTGTTTGGAAGGCGCAACCCCATGAAGGAGCAGGTGCTGCGTGTACTGGGCACAGGGAGCAGGTTTGCTGCTAAACAGGGACTGGTAGCTTTCCCCGTGCTTTTGATTAACAGATGCTTCAACTCTGCCCAATTTCCCTAATGCAGCCGCCTGCACTACCACACCATATGGTTCCCTCACTCCTGCTCTCTGACAGATCCTCTTTCATGACTTGGTTTGTTTTCAGCTTCTTTCACTCACAAGGATCCTTTCATAGTATCACAGCCTCTGCTCTTCCATGGAGGGCCAGGGTTACATTTGCTGGCCTTACCTTTGATGTGTGGGCTCTGGATCCCAGATAGTGCAGCCTGGCACACTCCCGGATGTACGCTGGGGCCTGTGATGATGAGCAAAGAAAAGGCCAAATGTATGTTTAGTATGCTTGGACCTGGCGCAAGAGTGGCCCCAGCAAGAGCTGCTCTTCAACCAGAGCACACAAGCCACTTCCATCAAGACACGACCACTTATGGCAGACAAAGCAATGGGATCTCATGGCCCAGTGCAGTCCCTGTTCAGAGTTTCCTTTTGGTGCAGGCAACCAGCACAAGTGGAAAAGCGTAAGAGCAGGGTTCCACAGGAACTTTTTCCAAGCAATTCCCCCAGCTCTGAGCTGGCCAAACAGGGGCCTGACAGAGGGCTGAGGGAACATTCTGTGGGAGGACTCTGCAGAGAGCAGGTGCCTACAGTGACCAGGAAGGTCCTGGGAAGTCAAGAGACTCCCTGTTGCAGAAACACTTCCTTGGAGGAACCTGCAGAAAGCCCCACACTCCTGACTGCCCTACCACAGCACCCCACCCAGAGCTAGGCAGAGGCCCAGGACTGCAGCCTGTGCCTGGAACAGCAGTGGGTCGACTACCACTTGCAGAGAAGTTCACAACAACATGGCACGCCGTATTACATATTTAGCTCTTGGCAGAGCTCATCCAGGACAAGCCCCTTCAGATTCCTCATCCTGCCAGAACCCGAGGGGAGCCCAGTGGGTACCTGTCCCCAGGAACCAGGTTTCCCAGCCAGACAGCAGGTGCTGGGTCTCCAGCAGAGGGTGGTGTTACACTGCACCCTGCTCCTGACCTGCCCGGGCACGAAGCCACCTCCTGGGCTGCCTGCCCAGCAAAGACCTCCTCCCTAGTCACTAAAGGAACAGCTTCTTGTAGAAATTCTCCTTCTACCGCAGAAGAGAGCACCCAGAATACACACTTGACACCTGGGATCTGTCTGGACAAGGGGCATTCAGTCTCCTGCTGAAGGGCCAGGTAAAGCAAGACCCCAAATTGCACTTACCTTGAATAGTTTCTGAGAGTGTTTGATCATGAAGGTCACTCCATTGTTCAGCTTTGTGATATTCTCCTGAAGGTCATTTGCTGTCACCTGGCAAGGGGACACAGCCAAAGGCGCAGCAGTTAGAAATGGAGGAGGAAGGGTCTCTGCTGCCCTTGCTGTCTCAGGGACACAGACGCACACAGTGCCTCAGCAGGAGGCCCGCTCTGAGGAGACGGGCCGGCAGGGCTCACGGCACCCCAGCAAGGAGACCTCACGGAGCCAAAGCTGCTCTGAGAGGAGGAGAACCAGACAGCTCTGGGGCCAAACAGTTCACCAGCAGCACAAGAAACCTTGCAGAGAGATCTGCAGGGTTTGTCTGGAGTTGTCATTCTTAAAAGAAGCAGGATGTGCTGCGCTTTCAATTTTACTGAAAAAGATGAAGCATCAGTTCCAAATGAGACCTACGGCAGGTCTGGACTGAACATGAGCACTGAGTCCTGCTGGGAAGCTCCACCTCACCATCCCGGCCTCCAACCCTCCCATCACTGTATCAATACTTAATCTTCCCATCTTGGTTCTTCCCCGGTAGGCCTGCCAAGCTTCTGCTTTCTACCATGCAATATCCCACTCACAGATACTGAGGCACTGCTCACATTTCTGGGCCACAGGATGTGGGGTGCAAACATGAGGGCAAGATTGTGGGCAGACATCTTGTTCTTGTCCTGCTTCTTGGCGGTCTGGTAGAGCAAGTCCAGCAGCAGTTTGAGCAGACTGCGGTTGGGCGCGGGAAGGATCAGAAACAGCAGCTGAAGGGCTTCAATTTGGCGTTCTTTGTCTGGAGTGCTGGTCTTATTCCCCTTCTCATCAAACAGTGTCAAGTCTGCCAAATCACAAGGCAGAACATGAAGAACATACATTAACTTCCCTAACAGCAGGCCTATTGCAATCAGTTCCCCTTCCCTCTTCACATGCAATCTCCTCCAAACTCTTGCATAGTTCTTGGCCCTCTGTCTCTCTCCCCCCAGCTCCCAAGCTCCCCACCTGATGTGTTAATCTGTGGTACTCCTCCCACAGGACAACACAGTTGCTAAGAGTTGTGATGGGTTGAAGGCAAGATGCAGGAAGTTCACATAAGGTAGTTCAATAACAGTTATTAAGTACAAAGGAACCGCACCTTGCTCAGGAGAACCCCTGACCTAAAACAGATGGAGACCCAGGTTACTAATGTGGGCTCTACTCCTGGAGGTATCTGTTTAATGCTGGATAGAGAAGGCTGGGCTAGACAGACTTGGTCTGATTCCTTCGGAATTTCAGCTCCAGTCTTTCCACCATTAGGCTGAGATGGCAGGAAGGTTCCTTCTTACCCTGCCTTTAAGGATTACCCTTCTGCAGCCTAATGCGCAGCTCTGTAGCACTAACAGCTTTCTAGGAGGCTAGTTCCATTCCCTTTGCTTATCACTGCTTCTTGCTGCTCACTCACCTGCAATTTTGAGGTGGGCATGGAAGTGCTTGTGTGTCAGCAGCGGCTCTGGTAATTCACCCAGGAACACCTTAAGCAGGGTGGCCACATCATTGGAATGAAACTCCCCAGAGTCCAGGTCAATATCTGTACCACTGTTCAAAGCATCCTTTAGGATCTGTTGTCTGATACTGTTGCCTGGCACCCGAAACAAGCCTTCTGCTCTTAGATCTGCTCGGCAGAGGGGAGAAAAAAGGCCACTGATTAATCAGAGGCTGATTCCCATCTTCTTACTAAATCAGTTCCCTCCCCTTTCCAGAGCTTAACAGCAAACCTCAGTGAACTGCATTTACAGATATGACTTCAAGCTGGCTCCCATCAATAGAAAAACTCCACGCACAGAGGAAAAGTGATTAACATATCTGCTAGGCAATTCTGGGGAATGGTCACCTAGTACAGCCCCAAACTCCTGCTGCTGGAGAGCTCAGAGCTTTTCACTGTCTGCACCAGAGACCTGAGGTGGGTCAGACAGATACCCCTTGGGATAGGAAGACAGCAGGATAGAGTTACTTACTTTTGTGCAGATACTCGATTAGCTGGGAAACCTGTGCAATGCCTTCTTCTGTCAGCGGTGAGCCAAACACCACCCCCTTCTCTGCAGAACAGAAGATAACTTGTTCAGGCAGCTCAGATTCCAACAGGCAGAGATGAGTGGTCCCCAAAGAAGAGCATCTCAGCATGCAAAGACCAGTGTCCCAAAACGCTAAGGGTGAAGGTCACAAGGACCCCCACAGATATGAGATATCACAAGCACTCCCAAATAAGTCACTTCATCTCACCATGCTGTACTTGTAAGGGCTTCATCATCCTGCTTCCTACCTCAGCTTAATTACAGTTTTTATCAGCTAAAGCATTTTCTCTATAAATAATTCTCTAGCTCTTGAAAAGAAAACATCACCAGAACAGATGCTTCGGTTTTAAAGGGCATCTCATCTGCAAGCCTGGACCTTATGGAAACAGCAAAGTGGAAAGGGCAGATGTGACAGTCTGGACTGCCCAGGTGCTTGCTACATTGGCACACTCCACACCTGGGAAGGAAAGTCCAGATTAATCCTCACTGTGGCTTGACAGGGAGTGGAGCAGAAAGAAGTGCAGCTATGAGACTATGGGAGAGGACAATAAACACTACTGGGGAGAGCAGACATGATCTGACTGGCTCACACTGTCCTCCTTTTCAGGGATCAGTAGATCCCTGGAATTCCCTGATACCATGTCAGCTGCCCTGGCCTAAGTACAGTAAATTACGAAGGCTGAACAATGCAGAACTATAAAAAAAAGGAGCAGCAAAGCAATGAGCTGGGCCCTTCTCCATATGGAGCACTGACAGCTCCTCTCACTCCTGGAGTTTGCTTTCATCTCATGGGGCTGTTACAGATCAGGCATGAGCTGCCAGCTCCAGAGCTCTGGTAAATAACACAGGCTACAGTCCCAAAAGAAGATAGAAGCAACTGAGCTGAAAGGAAGGAGAACCTTGCATGGGAGGAAACATTAGATGAGAAGCCCATTTAACTGAAAGGCACTTGTTGAACCAATGTAGAAAACTGTTCTTTGTCCAGAGGGACTTCCCAGGTAAGGCAGCAGTTACCAGCAGGACAGTACTTTCTAATAAATGCAGTCTTGCTGGTGAATGGCTTTTTCCATCAGACACACACAGCCTGCACACTCTGTCCCTCAGAAAGCTGAGGCAACTCCCAAGGGGCTTCACTGGCAACAACCAGAGCCCTCTTCCCTCAGATGCATGTAGGTTTTGACTGCAGCTAGAGACCCGATGCTGGATACACCATACTGCAACATGCAGACTGGGACTGAGAACTGGAACCGCATACAGAGCTGGTTTGTCCTGCCCTTGCACTTAGGCTTCAAAGAGCCAATAGATTTAAGAATATTCCTCCCTTCTCCATGACCAGACTGCCAGGAGCATGGCCTGCTTCTGAGGACAAGCTGGGCACCTGCACCCCAGCTTTCTGTGGCCAAAGATTTCCCTCCTTATTGTTACAGCTGATAGCCCAGCAATCCAGGCAGTGCATTGTCAGGTCTGATAAAAGTTATCTTCCCCAAAGACTTTCTCTTGGGTTTTTTTCCCCCCTTCATAGCACATTCTGATTTACTAGCTTTTGGTCTGTTGTACTACAGATCTTAACTGTTGTGTGGTGTTGATGCTCACAGCATGTGGAAAAGACCTGGTTAACCCTATGCACTTCTCTAGCAGCCTTCCCATGCAACTAAATTTATTCTGCCTGAAGAATGTTTCACTTTCTTCCAGAACTTCTGAAATACATGGTAAGCCACCAGGAACTCCAGCTTCCTATTAAATCAAGAACTTTCTGACCTCCCTCTGATAAAGCACATGCTTCAGTCTTGCAGGAGAAAGGAGGGCAATGTGAACTCTTGATCCACATGTAAGATCTGAAAGGCCTGAATGCAAAAGGAGAGAATGGTTGGCAAAAGATTCTTGTCCTTGAGGAAAACTAAACTCATTAGACATTCAACAGATAGAATCAATAGTGGTCAGGAAGAGAAGAGGAAAATGCATCTTCTTGAGACATGCAGGGCCTGACAAATTCAATTTACTTTTGAAGTCAGAAGTTGATATCTGAATGTGAATTTGATTCTCAAAGAAACTTGAAAGACATGTCTGGAGAATGGATGCTGAGTTACGACAGCTTAGATGTTATTGTATGATTGCTTCTGAAACTAAGAAGCAGCAAGAGATTGAGTTTCGTGATGCTCAAAGGAGTTGTAAGTATTTGCAGTTTGATCAGCTCTGAGCTCTATGGTTCTTGGCCTCTGGCTTTGAAGAAATAAAACCTGTTTGTTCTAGCTGGTCTATAACATGAAGAAAAACAAATGATGGCTCCAAGATGAAACACACAGTACATGAAACTGATTTTCTCTGTATGCACAAACTTCTTTTTCTCAGAGTTTGGCCAAGGAGCTCACAGACAGTGCCTGTCAATGCAGGGAGACAGTGCCATTCCAGCCTGGGAGTGCAGCCAGCAGACTTGGAAACATCTGCTAGCTGTAGCTGTAGTGAGACACATGGCCACGGAGATGTCTGAATGGGGGAAGGCGGAGCTCTTGGGGAAGAGAGCTAGCAGGAGACATCAGGTCTGATAAAAGCAGTGCTCCAGCAGAGTGCAGATAATTTAAAAAAACAAGCTAGAGAAGGATCACAAGCTCCTCCTAGAAGGTTCTGACAAGAACACAGAAGTTTCCATCAATGCTAAGAAAACAATTTCAACTTGGTTACTCACTCACTTCTCTTTGTCAGGTGGCAAGTGTCTGAATGTAAGGTGTCCTGCTACTCTCCTGCAACAGAGGCAGGAGCAATAACAGGTATGAGCACAGTCTAACTGCAGTTTGGGGCAGCGTGAAGACCTGTCATCAAGGAGCAGCATGGTAAGTCATGTCAATATTTACTAATTCTGACCTAAGGATGCAAAGGACTTGATTTGCAGCACCTGATTTTCCCCAGCAGTGCTGTCCAGCCCAGGGTGAGTGTATCTACCAGGGTTCCCACTGGGTGAGCCAGGAGTGGAGGGCTGAAGCCAGCACCAGAAAATTCAGCCTGAGCAGGCGGGGTGCAGAGCTTGTTCTTACGAAACACAATGGAGGAATAGGTTTGATAGAATCAGAAACACTTAGAGAAACTATCTAAAGACCGAAGACCAAAATAAAGACAGTGATAGCTCCCTTCTCAGAGGTACTCACAATGGCAGAATTGCTCAAAGAAAGGGGAAGACTAATTAGAAGTGTTCAACCTCAGGCTGCCAACATCTGAAGGCAGCTACCCACAGCTTCTCTGCCAGCAGACAGCCAGTCTAGCTGGGAAACCAGAGCTGACAAGGGATGTGAGAGGTGCCCAGATGGAGGCAGTTTCTGTCTAGATGAGTGAGAAGGTTTAACTGAACTTATCAGGAGAACCAGGCTCATCTTGAGTGTGGGCAGCAGAACTTGAAAGAGAAGATAAGAATAGTCAGTTTAACAGAAGAAAACTCCATCTGAATGCTTGTCTCAAAGAGAAATATGTCATCTCCCAGGGTTGAATCTGGGCTTGAGCAGAGTCAGTCTGCAGAGTTTTGTCACTGACTCACTGGATTAGGATGTGCATCAGAGTGGCACTGGCATTTGGATGAGAGATGCTTACAGGTTTCTGAGCTGCACAGACAAGACCTTTCAGAGAGGTGGGACAGCAACTGAAAGAGACAGTGTACCCTAAGTGAAGTCAGTGGCCTGGAAAACCTGGGCATTATTGTTCTTCATGGAACCTGATGCTCTCAGCCTTCACTGATACTCCATCACTTACGAGGAAAGCTAACAAGCTAAGGAAAACAGAGCATGGTCTACCATGGACACAAACCAGCAGAGAGACAAGGACACCTTGGTGTGTATTGGAAGAACCTGCAGCTTGTTCAGGCACCCCTCTCCAGCTCAGTGCTATCCACAGAGCTGGACCAGAAACAGTCAGGGAGCAAAGCTGTATCTCTGTGGTGTGTGCTACACTGAGCACAGCGACCAGCTGACCCACCAAGGCCAACCTGACATAAACCACAGCAATAAGCTCCAGAAGAAGGGCACTCTAGAAATGGCAGGGCACTTCCGGGATGAACCTCCTGGCCTCTGTTTCACTCCTTTCCAGAGGTGGCATCCCCAGAGATTACAAACCTATAGTATTAAGCATTCAACACAAGCTCAGAACAACAGGCCTACACTGAAAGTTTTATAAACTACATGTAACGAATGATGACAGTCAGCATCACCCCAAAGGTGGGCACTAGACATCATGCCATACTCACCCTTGCGCTTCAGAGACATCAGAGAACGAAAAAATCCAGAGGCTGTGTTGTTTGCCCCAGGCAGCTTTGGGTCCTCCTCTCCCATTAGCTGGGCCAGCTCTGCCCCAGGCAAGTCAATAAGCCTGGTAATGTTGCTGACAACGAGCTCTGTGAACACCTCTGGTTTTTCATGGCGCAGCTTTTCCACAAAGAAGTCGGGATTGAAGATGATCGGCTGGCTGCGGAGGGAGGAGTCATTGCAAATGACAAAATTGCAGATGGCATCACTGGAAAAAAGAGAAGAAGAAAAAAAAAATACAGTAACTCCTCATTGCTTGTTTTTTTACAGCCAGCTGGTCTGCCCTGAAGGAGACATCTGCTGACACAGGAGCTACCAGTCTACACCAACAGCACTGTCTGTCTTTGGTGAGCGTTCAGCACAGTGCAGTTACATTTCCCTTTGGAGCAAACATTTCTGACCTGTTTGTACAACACAGCCCAAGACAAGCACTCTGTAGGGTGATGGTAACATACGCAACACATGGAAACACCCAACTAAAACTTTCACTGTGTCTACATCCTACTGGCTCAGGCAGGTATGACACCCAATATTTTACATTAACTTAAAACTCTCAGTCATAAATATGTTTGGTTCTGTCTCCTTTCCTCCCCAGAAATTTACTCCCAGTGGCCTGAAAATCTAAATCCCAATCTAAATTTTTTCATGCCCAGTCTATACTAGTCAGTTCCCACTGCCATTCCATCATCCCTATCTTCCTATCAACAGATAGTTCCCATACCCTAGGACTTTGTTTTTACAATCATAAATGTGCAATACCACTGACCCACACTTTCACTAGGCATGTGGTCAAACGCTCCCAGGTGACAAGCTGCCAACTCTTTGGTTACTGCTCTCTGCCAGCTATGATAACTGCCCATCTATGCACTTTGAGTCTGGAGTGAGCGTGAACATCAATATTAGCACGAGCCACACAAGATCAATCCTTGAGAAACCCCTAATAATCTTTCTCCTAGAACATCTCTTTTTGGCTTATCCAGTTCTTGCCTCTTCTTCAGGCTGTCCTTTATCTGACCTGCCTATTCTCTATTTATGCCTACTTCTCCATTTCATAGCTTCTCATGTGGCATGGGAAAAGGGTTGCATCTGAGACACTGCTCTGCTAAGGGTTCTCTATAACAGATACTTAGCCCTACCAGAGGTTAGGTAAGCTACAGTCACCATGTTTAAAATCAAAATAGTTATCAAAGAGGTTAATCAGGGCTCTCAATGCTCACACTTAAAGCTTATCCCAATTTCCATCTACCTCTAGGTCTTCCATTACCATCTTCCCACCACTGTTTCAAACACTTGCACACTTCTGAAGTCAAGCCCACAGGCTAGAGTTGCCTAGCTTGCTTCTCCCGTCTCTCTTTTACCTAAATGTGAGGATTAGTGTCACTATTCCCCAGTCACAAGCTACTGCCCCAGTGTCATACTTGGCTATAAAGTGCTGGCCTGGCACTGGCAGTTGGTGTGCCAGTTCATCCCGGGCTCTAGGTGGAGGCTGCCTACCCACCCAAGCTTGCACACACTGCGTGCTTCCACTGCATGACATTCCCCAGCCCTTTAATCATTGCTGGGGTCTTACAGAACACTTTCCACTGTTTCAACATCCCTCCTCATCTGTGAGCTCTCACTGACCATCATTTTCCAACAGCAGCTAAGTGCACAGGTAATAGAAATGCTGCGCTGGTGCACCAGAGATCATGTCAGTCCCTTGGGTGAGGTGTGGCAGCTGGGGGGAAGCACGTGCTCTGCCGATCACCCCTGAGGCCACCAAAGGCTTTCCCTCCAAAGCAGGCTTTCCCACAGAAGACCAAAGCACCTTGATCTTCCTCTTCTCTCTGCTGAGGGGTGGAGGCCATGTCACCATGTTCGGACCACACTAGGCATCTGTGCTCACTGCTCAGCAGCCTGCCACCAAAGCCTTTGCAACCCACTGGACCTTACATCCATTGGTTCAAGCAACAGAGCACTTCAGCTACTAGTTCAGAGATCCCAGCAACTTATTGTTCTGATGTCAATCGACAGCACCTAACAAAGGACATTAAAGCACATACTGGCAAGGCACCTGAACTCCAGCCCACCTCCACGCAGTATCTGTGAACCCAACAGTTATCTGAGCTACTGCTGTACATCTTTGACCTGAAAGACCGTTGTGGCATGATTTCCAGGATGTGTGATCAGAATAACAGAATAGAAGTTGAGGCTCAGGTTCCACAAGGAGAATGATACTTGCTGAAATCAGAGGAAACCAGGCTCTCAGCAACACTTGCGTCATGAGAATCTGTATGAAACCCTCTCCTCTTGCCACCGCTCTCCATGGATGTCAAAAAACTCCTTCCAGAGGATGGAGAGAAGGAAGGTCTGCAAGGCAGACTGCAAGGCAATCTGCCAGGTCATCTAAAATTTTAGAAAGCTCTCAAAGGCTCCCAGCTGCATGGTTCAGAGTGGCCTAGCAAGCATGCTGCCGACTCCAAATGGGGGCCATATTTTTCTGAGCACCTCCCAGCCTGTTTTTCAGCAGTTTGTTATCTGCAATAAATCACAACCAAAATGCAACAACTCAGTATCAGTTGCCAAAAAGCAACTGCCGATCGATCTGATCATATTCGCATTTCATTGCACAGGGCTACAATGCACAAACAAGTGCCGGCCCTGCCCATAATGTGGAGCAAGCCCTTTGCCTGAAACCCATGACAACTCATTCTGTGGCAATACAGATCCTGAGAAGGGTTAATAGCAAGTGTATAGGCCCAGTGACCCTGCCTGCAATGATCCGTGCACTGTTATTCACTCACTCGCAGTTTTGTTTCCCCACAGAGAAGATATGCAAATACTTTGCAGCAGTTACATCAAGCATCACAGATTATCTGCTCCCTCTGACAATTAGATATCTAGATTCAGAGAATGAAAATTAAACAATTTTGTCAACTAGAACTGACTGACATGACTTCTCTGCACAGCCAGTGTTACGAGTCACACAAAGTTTAAGAACATTTAATGCAAAAATAAATAGAAAAAAAGTAAATTTCTTACATGAGTGCTGAGAGCTTTTGGAGAGGCATTAGGAAGCAGAGACAGGGAAAAGAACTTGCTCCTTGTTTCCAGCAACAAAAGAAACCTGCCTGTCCCAGCACAGCCTATGCAAATTCCACGCATGCTACGAGACACAAGGGCGCATTATTGGGTCTGAAAGGCCCCCTTGGCACACACTGGGCATCAGCCTTCACACAGAGACAAAACAGAAAAGAAAAGCTGGACAAATTGATTCATGTCTCTTGCCAAAGGCTGCGTAGCTGGAGTTTAACAGCAAATAATTCCTACATAGAAACCGGGGTTTTGAATTAGGACCAGCGTGGTATTAAGTGCTCTCCACCTGTATCCAAGAGGAATCCACGAAATAGCCCCAAATCTATCCTGTGTTTACCATGAGTAAAGCCATGCAAACACATTCCCAACAGCATCCAAGCACAACCAATGTTACGGCCCTGGCAGGACAATAGCCGAGTCCCCTAACTGCACAACCCTGCGTCCGGAAACCTTGCTAGAAACTCTCTGCCCCTGTCTTTCTCACTTTTAGATTCTTTCAAAGACAAAGCACATAGATTAGCCCCTCCAGAGCTGGAAACAGCACCTGGCCATTGCTCTTTGCTACCATTATTGTGCCACCATGTGCCGTTCATCCACTTCAGGCTTCCCGTTCCATGTTTCTCTGGATTCCCGTCCAGGTTCTCTGCCTACCGCAGCTGGGACCAGCCTTGTGTACTCTTATTGTGGTATGGCACTTCAATGAGCTACTTAATTTTGAAAGGTCACTTTATTAGCAGGCTCTTCCTCACACAGAAAATTTGCCTTTGTATCATTATTGCTAATCAAAATGGAAATGTGAAGCAAACCCCTATTTCTTAGCAAAGATAAAGCCCCCACTGGCTTTACACACAATAACCCTGCCAATCCTCACTGCTGCACACACTATAACCTTCAGAAAAAGCCATGTGCCCCATCTGCTGTTTTCACGTTAAAAAAGGAAGATGGATGTACTCTACCTGCACTCACAGTTTATATAACAGCAGCAAAGGGGAGACAAACATGTATTCAGGGAGTTTACTGGGGTTGGGTTTTTTTTTGCTTTGCTTGCAATTAGAGTTATATTTTCTATGTGCTGTGATTTCAGATTGCTTTACTACACGTCAAAAGATGATAAAATAAAGGAATAAATAGCTTCCTCTCTGATCCCATGAATAAAATCACATACCAATGAATAATAAAACCTTGTACTAATAGGGTTGTGATTAAGACAGCAGATTAAAAAAAATGGGTCCTATATTGTGCTGAGATTCTTGCCATTCTAGTATCTTTTAGAAGCGAACCCTGTGATCCCAGCCAAGTCACAAAGAAAGCTGTCTGTCACACACAACGTTCTTGCTTCAGGCATGACAGCCCCATCATTTCATGGGGAGTGGATGGTGCAGGAGGTCAAAATCATGATGGATCAATTAATCCCTAAGGTAACTAGATCCAGGCCAGGGAAATGCCTTGGAAACTAAGACAAAAATAAGACTTTAACTGGCAAAACCTGGTGATTGAACCTGTGGTGCAAGAGCTGTGCAAGCAGGCAGATTAGCTCATGTGGCAGCAAGCTTGCATTCAGATAGGTGAGATCTAGTTGTTTTAGAACAATATAGAATCTGTAAAACCACTAACTCCACCCATGTGAAAGCAGAAACAGGTTCAATCAACATGAAATAGAGCATAAGGACAACACAAGTAAGCCAAGAAAGAAAAGGAAGAGGTACCTTTGGGGCAAGGCATTGGCTGTGTTTGTCTAGCTGGGAAAGTGGAAAAACTGGAAGCTGCAGATTTCAGAAGAGCCTGATGTACCTAATTCAGTGGGCAAAATCCATCTCCGGTGCCATTTTGCACACTTGGTATGTCATCACGAAGAAGCTAACAGTTCACACACACTACAGTAGATGAGTTTTACCATACAGGAGTAAAAGGATTAAAGAGCTTTTGAAAATAAGGCAGATAATGGAAGAAAATCTCCCTCTGTAATAACAAAATCTTTAGACTATGAGAAAGAGCCAGGCTGCTACCAAATACTGAGAGCAGGGCAGTAAGCAGGCAGTGCTAAAGAACACAAAACACGAGCAATTCTTTGCCTGGCTAAGCACAAAGGGAGATGGGACAGATGCACACAGACTTGTATTTCCCAAGGGAGATAGAAGTAGCATCGTTTCCTATGTTGTGCCAGAGTAAGGAATCAATTAATGAGGATATCTGAAGACAGTATTTCCAGAGCCAGATAGGAGCCATCCCAGATTTTGCAAAGAGATGAAAGAACTGTAGTAGAATTATGTGGAATCATTTTAAGTACAAAAGGACTAGAAGACAAATTATTTCCTAGATTAAAAAAAAAAATATTTAAAAAGGCTAATGGGAAAGGACTGCAGAGACATTGGAAGTGATTTCACAGTTAAGGTTGCTTTGAGGACTGTACTTCAGACTGACATTCTTGTAAGACAGCGTAACAAAGATCACATTCAGGCCTCAGATTTGGCACAGAAACTCTTCATAGGATGACTGATTTGCCTCTGAAAAATGTCAAGAAAAACACGAAGCAATTTTTGCCTAGGGTTATACTCATAAGGTCTTTACGGGCAGAGTCCTTTTGTGATGAGTACACAGTGCCTAGCACAGTGGTTGCTGATCCTTGCCTACTGTTTCTAGACTTAATACAAGTAAGCCATACTAGAACACTGCCTTTTTCATTTTTGCTTTGCTTTCTTCACATTTAAACAGCTAACGTGGAGCGATTCAGCCTTTTGGCTATGGGATCCAGATAATAATATGCAATTTAAACAGCAAGGAGCTGGGGAAGAAAGCTGCTATTATGTGATGGCAGCCTGTGCTAGACAACCTGGAACTAACGTAACACCTGGCCATCTTTTGGACATTGGGTAAATTGGATATCCAAGTCACTGCTGTAATCTGTGAATTCAAATTCTGTCTCAGTAAAGGACTCAAAGCAGACCTTGGCAACATCAGCTACACATCTGTGATGTGAACCTGGAGACAGACCTATCCGGGAAGATAAAAGGGTTGCGGGGAGGGGGGGGAAAGTGTGCTTTGGAAGAAACTGAAAATGCACCGTATTACCAGCGTCAAAGAAAACTGCAGTACCAAGACAGCTTGATATATATGAAACATCAAGAAATTTGCATTTCAACATGAAATTTTTCAAGTTTGACCTCAGTGAATTCTTTTGTGATATCTTTAATAATAACCAATGGATTATTTTAAAGTCAACAAAGCAGTACTTCAGTCAGCCATCACCACAGCATCAGAGTATCCAGAAGCCTTCTAGTGCTAGAAGGAGGAAAAGAACTAAGGGGCGCCTTAGAGAGGAACTGCATGCTCACTGCCGTGCTCCTCACCAAGCTGCTTTCCCAGCACCACCACCACAACTCTGGATGATCCCACGCTGTGCGACTGCTCAGCCTCCTACCCAAGACTCTGTAAAAAATGCAGAAACACAGCTACAGCCAGAAACCCAGTAATTTTACATTAAAGATCTGCAAGCTCATATGTCTGCCTTAACATCAGAATAACACAGTTTAACAGCATTAAGTATCAATGCCGCTCCGATTTTCATGACTTTCAACACAGTCTAAAGTTTGTGTCTTTATTTTAATATAAACCCCTACTGGGAGCAGCAATAGAAGAGGAGCCTTAGATCCAATCCTGATTTCACTGAAACCAGCACCAAAACTGAATCTTTTCAGATGGCAGCAGCTGCCTCTTCTTGTTACTGATCTATTCACTTTTATCACTGTGGCACTGGGAACCTCGGTCACAGCTGGGGACTCCACTGTGCTCCATGCTGTACAAACACAGAACAAAGGCAATACCCTGTCTTCAGAAGGCTGATAGCTAAATCTGAAATGAATGCTGGAGGGACAGAAAAGAGGAGGAATCCCAAGAGGAGAGGCAACACTATCAGTCAGCATGACTGATATAACTGAACTCTGCCAGCTTTTCTGTAGACACTATTAAAAAGGAGGGCGAGGAAGGACAGGAAAAATAATCAGGTCACACTGCAGACATTTAGAAGAAATCCAGCTTCTGCGCGAGGGGCGACATGGGACTGAGCACAAAGGAGCTGGTTTGAAAGCTATCAGGCAGGGACGGCTGGGACGCAGAGCTGAGGAGGCAAACGCTGAGCTCCAGGCGCTGGCCAGGAGCTGCTGGCGAGGCAGAGGCAAGAGGCCAGCAGCGCCAGGTAGCTGGAGGAGCCTGGCAGCACCGCAGGGCACTGTGTGGCTGCATCCGGACCCCCATAGCAGGGTGGGAGGGTTGCAGCCTGAGGAAGCCCTGCAGCCACTTCCCACCACCTAGAATATGCCAGGCAGGCATGCTGCCTCCTTCGGGAGAAGGTCACCAGAGCCTGGGGCTAGTCTGTATAGAAACTGTATTGATGTATATACCCTGCCCCAGTCATGTAGTTATAATCATGACAAAACAATGCATATTTTTTGCTTTATTTTACCAATTTAAGCCATTTGCTTTGTGAATAATGTACCGTGGATCTGAGGTACCCCGTGAGGCCAGGTAGTATCTGCCCTGAATGCTGTGTCCCATATCTGGGACAGGGATTTTTGGCCTTCTCTCCCCATGCACTGCAGAATTACCCACCATGACCTTTGACTATGAGTCCAACAAACTGCAAGAACACATCTTCTTCCCACAGACCCCCACAACTTTCTCATGTAATCTAAAATTCTTTACTGTCCATGGACTCTCATCAACTGACTGTCCTTCAACTTAATTCATATCCCAGGTAGGAAATTTCTTCCCACTTTTGCGTTTGGTCCTTAGCTGGGTGGACTGCAAGGTTCACACATGTCTGCCATATCCCCAAAGTGTGCCAGTGGGTACTTTCCAGTTGCCAACAGTGATAGCATTCCCTTATTCTCCTCATTTTAAAATGTCTTTAACTTCTTCACTTCCCCATTTTAAGCATACTGGAAGTCAATAAGAGGCATGGCCCAGTCCTTCCTTTACCTTCTTGGCCTCTCCCCTAGCGCTCAGAAATTGCTGCAGGCACCCCTGACTGTCACCTTTGCACCTCAAGATAAGAGCCCTAGGGTATCCTTCAGAGGCAGGGAAAAATGTAGTTCGGAGACTAGCACAGATACACCATGTAGATGCTTCTCAGTCCAGTAGTTCCAAGCCAGTGTCCAGGTCAGAGCAGAATTACCATCTGTAAAGAGAAGCCCTACAACAATCAACTTTACTTCTGACATGAATAATCCAGCAATCACACAAAAACAGCACAGAAAAATTAACAAGGTATTGTAGCAACTAGTCTGGAAACTCAAAGCAAGGAAGGATGGATGTTTTCCTCCAGCCCTCCCACAGGATGATAATCACCCAAAACTGGTAGCACCAACTGGTGCCCAGAACACATTCAGGAATCCCATCCCACCATCAACTGTCAGCGCTCAAGCAAAGCATCACAATTTGAGTATAGCGTGCTGTAGCACTCACACATTCACCTGACTGCTGTTGTTTTTTCTGGACCAAAGGGATACCAAGACCTGGGTCAGGACCCACAGCCAGTTCCCCGCAGTACTGTTAGGGGAGATTTTGTGGGCACAGCCTGGCAAATACAGAGAACAAATGTACTCAGGAAGTCACAGATTTTGTTTTTGTTTGTTACACTTTTGTAATTCCACAGCGCTCCTTCACTCTGGAGGTGCAATGGACAAGCTGCATGCTTGCATCTGTATTTTGTATCATGGTGGCATTTGCAAAGGATGAGAACACATCAAATCCCTTCTCGTCAGCAATCCTCTGCAGACACCACTGAGTATGTCAGAGGCCACATCCCATGTTCCAGATGTGTAAACTCTCACAAGCTGGAATTGCAATGAGGCACACCTGGATGCATGCCAGCATTTAAATAAGCTGGTGACATCTGGTCAGGGCTGCCGAGGCACACAGATAAACAGGCTGGGCCAGTGCAGAGCAGCCCAGCATGCAGTACCAGAGAGACGGAGATGCACAAAGCAGCCAAATTAACTCACCAAACTGAGCAGAATGGGAGCCTAGTTATTGGGCAGGGGATTTGGGCAGGCTAGGATATCAAAAACTGGAATATTGTACACAGATACCAGAATTCATAGGATAATAACCTATCCTGTCACTTTATGCAGCTCTCCCATACTGATCAGAAACTGTTTCTCTTCACATCCAGCCTGACAGGTCATCTCTGGCTGGATTTACCCAGTTCCTCTGCAGAGCCCAGGGAGCGGTGATATATTTACGTGCTGCTCCAAGGGCTGCTCAGGAAGATGCGGAGTGGCACGTCTGTGAGAGGAGAGCTCCAGGCACCCCTGAGAGCTTGTGAAGGATGTTCCCTAGAAGGCTTCCTGCTCTCCGAGGCACAGCCAGCCACAGCACGTGGCTTGCGTCCTGCTGTATGACAGCTCCTGAGCAGGGCTGTAGGAATGCCCATATGGAACTCCCAAACCATAAAGCTACGTTTCAACCTTGAGTCTGAGCTCCAGAAAAACAAAAGGGAAACTAATGCCGGCTCCCCAGAGAACTTCCTGTCTCTGAAAATCAGAGCTGACACATTACCACTTGAGAAGAAAGGATGTTTTGGCTGGACTCCAAATTATTAGAGCTTTATAGGCCAAAAGCAAACACATTAAAAGTTCTCGTAAGGCAGCTGGCAGGCAATTATTTAAGCAGCTTATCACATTCCCTACTATCTACAGTTTCTGACAAAAATTATGAGGAAACTCTAGATAGCTTAATTGCAATTACCTAGCGTAGAGGCGAGAAAGGCCAAGAGCCAGGGATTGAGGCTGTTGCACCTCAGAGAAAAGGGCCCAATAGTCATCAAACACAGCAGTAAAGAATAATACATTACTGGGATGAGAGGCCAGGAACACACCAGACCTGTGAAGCTCTGAAACAAAAAGTCAGACAAATTTCTGACACCACAGGGCCATAGTTCCTCCCATTTCTCTACCCATGCTGGTTACAAGACCTCCGTGACTTGGGAACACAGGAACGCACAGTGTCGGTCCCCAGGATCACAGTGCAGGTTTGGTGAAAGCCTGCACAAAAGCAGCACAGCAGGTTCTTGCCTGAACCCAGCAGAGCACAGGCCAAGGAAAGGGCCTCGGCTCCCTGTTCTTGCCTCCAGCTAAAGGACAAGTGAAAATGAGATCCTACAGAAAGAGCTGACCCTGAAACAAATGAAAAATACAAGGCCTCAGCTGTGACGAGGAGCCTAACCCAGTGTACAGAGGGACAGTATTTCCAAGAGGAACTTGACTTCAGTGCAACCATTAGATAGCAGCCAACATTTCCATGCTGCCCTGTCTCCTTTCCATCTGTTCATGCCACTTATTCAACCAACACACGCTGAAGACTGTTGACCTTTAGGACAAGGAATTTGATTTCCCTGCAGTGTCCAGCATCAGCGCTTCAGTTTCAGGCTGAACTCCGTGCCCAGGCACCTTTAAAGGAGCGTTAATGAAGCCCGGTGATATTTTCATATGCACGTAAATGTGCACACAGCAACAAGTCAACGACTAGGCTGGCAAGGAGACCCAGATGCTGATTTGGGCTACGTGGGCAAGCAATGCCCCCCCTTCATGCAAACAGACAATAAACTGAAGCATAGCAGAACAAGGATCCTGTTGTCCAAGCCCATCCCAGGCCCTGGATGAGAACAGGACAGGCTGTTATATGCAAACATACAAAAATACTGCAAATGCAACACAGTTTGGGTCAGGATGTTTGTCTGACAGGGCTTGGACTGAGTAGGGGGTTAAATGCAAGTCTAGGTCTCAAAGATTTTAGTGACAGCTGTGGAAGAAGGAGTGTTTGAATAAGATTGTCCCCTGCTCCAGGCTATCTTCAGAGAAAAGCAGCCATGTGTTCAGACTTGGCTTTAATTCTGAAATCAACCATTTTTTCTGCATGACCCTCAGCAAGTCACTTTGACTTTTGGCCATTAAGTCATGTTTACAGTGAACATTTTCCTATTTGCAGTAAAACAGAGATGGCAATTGTGTCTCCTTTCATCGCCTGTTTACAACGTGAGCTCTTGATGTCCAGTTGTGCAGTGACACTCTATCAAGCCATTTCAGCAAGATGCCTTATGCCTTTTTCCAGCACAGCCTACCTTCCAGGCCCATTGCTTTTTCCCTTCCACTCATCCCACTCCTGACATATCAAATGGCCAACATGAACACTGAGTGTGTGGCAGAGCGTTTAGGCGCTGCTTGAATCGAACATTAAATGCATTCATTAAACAGACAGATGTTTCTCCTTTGAAACTGAGCACTCGGGCACACTGCAGTCATCATTCTCAGTTATGAAGAGCCAGGCAGAGGTTAGAGAGACCACAAACAAAAGAGAGACTCACACAAATCATCTTTTGTCGCGTTCAGTAACATTTGGTAAGGAGGTTAAGACAACCAGCTTTCATTTCCAATCTTTAAGTCAGCATACTGTAAGACCACACACACAGCATGCAAGCTTTACTAGATAACTTGCACTTCTCTCCAGATGAGAGGAAATAGGGGCAAAAACACAGTCGTGGAGCACACTTAAAAAAAAAAAAAAAAAGACAAGCTTTGTGGTCTTTGTGGTGACAGAACTGCAAAGCGATTGCTAGTTTACGATGTGAGCTCTTGATGTCCAGTTGTGCAGTGACGCTCTATCAAGCCATTTCAGAAAAATCGATTTGCTAGTGCTACCTGTGGGTGATAGGAAGCATTGGAGTAAAACTCCACGCTTTGCTTTAACACAGTCACTTGCGGGGGTGGGAGTAAAGAGCAGGGGGATTACATCCTAAGGACAACTATCAGTATATAACAAATAAATTTAGTCATTTAGACTGATCCAGGCCGCGTTTAAAATGCTTTGCCCAAAAGTGTTGTAAGTATCGGCTGCACAAAGCATACTCATCCCTTTACCAGGTCCAGCGTCTGAGGCACTCCCTGCTCAAACATGCCACACTGAGCACCATCTTTTCATCCCTCCTTCCAGAGCAATGCTCTGCCCCAACCCAGGCACCACAGCAGTGCCCCCAGATAAGCACAGCAAGTACCATCAGGATGGGTCCCACTCAGCAGAGAACGGAACAGCACCACTGTGAATCAGGCTGAATATGAGGCGTCAGCCCTCAACAGTATTTATTTTGCAATTCCACAGGAATTAGCACTCAAAGGATACTCAGGTTGCTGCTCCACACCACACATGCAGAAAAAAAGGGGAAAAAGAAAAAGAAGAGTAAGAGATATGACTGCCTTTTGGCTGTCATCTGACAACACTGTTCCAATGAGGTGTTCATATATTCTCCACTATTTTACTGGCAGCAGTCACCGGATAATAATGCATATAACAGTACGTGCTAAAGGTGAATTACGTGAAGCTGACATGGTATGTGTATTTAGAAAGCAAGAATAACGCATGTAGAGTGGACAAAGCAAGGGAGAAAGAGGGTTAGACGCGAAGCAAGTCTATATAGTGCCATCACCCTACCAAACCCTGCAACTGCCAAACGCGCGCTATTAGGTCTCGCTTTGCGGCTGCCGGAGCTGAGCCCGCCTAGGCACAGCCCGCCTCGCCTCTCTGCGCCAGAGCGGGGGCAGAACTGCACGGCGGGCACTTGTCTTTGCTAACGCGAGCGCAGGGACGCACTTCCCAACGGAACAGTCCCCGCGCCCGGGGGGGGGCAGGCGGTTTGGGGCAGGACCTCTCCCCTTGCAGGAGGAGCGAGCGGTACTTCCCCTGCAATGCAGCACAGGGACGCTGCAGGGAGCGCTCCCCAGCCGCTGAACCCGCGGGGACAAGGCAACCGCAGCACCGAGGCGCAGCAAACCGACACGGAGATGCGCGCCGTGCCCCGCCCCGACCCCCCTCGCCTGTCCCGCGGGGGTGCCTGGCCGAGCACCGGCGGGCAGTGACACCTCTGCCAGGGGGTCGGGGACTCCCGGCCGGGGGAGCGGCTGCCCCGCCGCAGCAGGGACGGCGGGAGCCCGGCTCGCAGGGGAAGCACCGCAATGGGCGGGCCGAGGCCCAGGTGCGCTGGCCGGCGCCTGCCCGCCCCAGTAGCGCGCTGCGGGGAGGTGCGGGGGGCCCACAGCGGGCGGGACCGGGACCCATAAACGCGGTGAGGGGCCGGGGAGGGTACCCCACCGCCCCAGGGAGGGGGTGAGGCGGGTGCCGCTCCCCGGGGAGCCCCCTTCCTACCTGCCGCCGCGCCTCCCGCAGGGCGCCGGAGCTCCCGCCGCCATCTCATACCTGCCGCTCCGCCTCCCCATTGGCCCGCCGTGCCCCCCTCGGCCCCGCCCCTCCCGGGACGCGCATCGCCATTGGCTGCAGCCGGCGCCCCCCCCTCGCCATTGGCCAGTTCGAACGGGGAACGACCGAGCAGCGCGCACGACGGGAGGGGGAGCGGCCCCGCGTGGCATGCTGGGAGTTGTAGGCCCGGTGAGGGGGGCCTCGGCAGGACCCGAGGGTGGCCGGGCGGCCTGTCCCAGCCGTGCCCGGCCTCGGCTGCCCGGGGGCCAGCAGCGTGCAGGGCCTGGCTGGCTCGCTCCTACTGCTGGGAGGCGAAGCAGGCAAGGAGGTGCACGGGCCATTTTGCCTATGCCTGAGCACCCCGCATTGGTAGGAGGCCGTGCGGAGCAGGCACGGAGGCAGACATGACAGCGATGCCTCTGGTCACCTGCAAACCCTTCTCAGGGAGCCGGTCAGAGCTGAGGGAGGAGAAGGGCACTGCTGAGAGACCTGCGCGGGGACACGGCCAGCCCACGCGAGCTGTGGGCCTGTGCACGGCCCCAGCCTGGAGCCGTGGAAATTCTTGTCGCGCCATCGGTCAGAGTCTTGTGCACAGGTGACATCCCAAGCCTTAGTATTCAGCAGAAAAATACAAGTTGCAACCATTTTATTTCAAGGAAAACTTTTAAAATGAGGCTTACATGCAACCAATGCAGCAGGGTCTGCCTGAGCCCGAAGAGACCACACCAAGTGCTCTAAGAAGCGTGAATTACACCGTAAACCCCAACTTGCATCTCTGCTTGAGTATTTTTTGTCTTTGTTCACCATCAAGGAGAAATTAGAGGAACAGAGACACTGGAAAAGCAGTTTTCTTTTTATCCCTTTGGCGGTAGGAGCACCTGCCTTGCCCACAGCCCTGTGACCCTGCACACTCACTGCACCTGGGTTTGCACACTATTCAGGTAGCAACCAAGAAAAGACAGACAACTTTTTAGAAACAAGTGAAACTGTAGATCAGTTCTGAGGGGACTAGGAATCAATCTGACATTTTTTTAATTGACTAGATTTCAGCTGGAGTGGTCCCTCAGCATTTTAAACCTCCACACTTAATTATCTTACTGCCAATCATTTTAGCATAAACACCAAGATTCCTCTTATACTGCTTCCCCAAGAGGGTTTTCCCATCTCTGCACCTTGGTGTGTGACGAATCCTGACTTTGAACTGGGGAGCCCCAAAAGTGCTGCAACGTGCTTGGAGGTGATGGTCTAGCTGGATGCTGTGTGGGCACAGCCCCATGGGGCATGTCTGCCCCCCTCAGCAGCATGCCACAGTGGACACAGGTGGGTAGCTGCTGCTTCTGTTTTCTTTCTTCACCCAACTTTAAGCCATAAGGCTCAGGGTGGGCATCTGCAACTGTCCCAGTCAGTCCAGGGGCCGCCCAGCCAGCCGTTAGTCCTGCCAGCCTCTCCTCAAGCACGTCTAGTGTGCCTGCAGCCCACAACCTGGAGACCTTCCCTTTTGCAGCTGGTATCTGCAAGAGTAAGAGCCATTTGTGACAATTTCCTGCACAAGTGTAGCTGAACACGGGTACACTGTTGGTGCCCGCTGTAGCCTATGGAAAGGAGTTGCGTGGTTTAACGGTATGCTGGGTGAAGAAACAGCCTCCAGCCGCCTCCCACTTGAGCAATGAAAGCCAAGCATCGCTCCAGGTCCCTATCTTGTACTTCGCTGTGGGTAACTGCAGATTATTTGTGGCTGGTATCTGCAGGAGGCAGGACCCCACATCACCCCTCACCCTGCCTCATAGCAGAGAGCCACGCTCAGGCTCCTGTGGGCCTCCAAGAAGTAGCTCTGCTCCCGTCAGAGACAGCTGCTGGTGGGGAGCAGGCTTGACTCACAGCCAGCTTCCCCAGGCAGGATGACGTCTCCTCTCTAAGGGTTTCTATTGCATTACATGATTAATTAGCTGATTAACAAGATGTTGTTGCAGAAGAATCTGTTCTCTGGACACCGGCTCAGGCAAACACCATCCTCTGTGCTAATGAAACTCTTCTGTTCCACACAGGCATGCACTAATTTAAGCAACAACATGCAAATGAAGAACAATACAGAGTAATCTGGAGATTTTAAATGAATTAGCTACAGCCTTCCTGTCTCCAAGTAGAGAAGAGAAAGCAGGAAGATAGATAGCTCTGGTGGGCCTGAAGACACGTTAGAGGTGTTGGGGGCTCAGAAGGTGACTGCTGCCTGTCTCCCCCTGTCCTGCTCTCAGGGGAGGGACGGCATCAGGCCAAGGCTGCAGGAAGTGGAGGAAGATGGATGTAGCTCCTGCTGACTGAAGAGGAGGTGCTGCTGGAGATGCCTGTCCTGTGAGCCAGGCTGTGGGCTCCCTTCTGGAAGGGTTAAAGCAGCAGCACCTCAACCTGGCCCTGGGGCTCAGGGGTCCAAGTGAAAGCCCTGGGTGGGAAGCAGGAAGGTGACAGTGCTCCTGGCAAGGCAGGACCAATACCAGTACAAGAGCTCCTCCTCCACCCCCAGGCTTTTGAAAGGATCTTGGAAAGAAAACAAAAAGCACATAAGAGAACCACAAAACTGGATTTGCAGCCTCCAGAAAGAAGCCTGCAGTAAGAGGCTGAACAAGCACAATCCTTTTAGCTTATGAGAAGACTTGAGAAGCATTGCAATTCCAGCATGTAAGCTACCACAGCAGGAAATGACAAAGGACTAAAGGCTTTTTAATACAGAAGAGGAAGGGAAAGCCAGCTGCGTTCACAAATACATGTTCTTTGCAGTGTGAGCACCCACTACCCTCAGCTCCATTCTCTTCAGCATGCCTTGGCCAAACACCATCTTTTGGGCTCAGGGCAGAAACTGGGCAAAAACAGATGCTCAGGCCAACCTGGGATGGCTGGGCAACTAAAAAGGACCAGGATTATTTGCACTGGTCAGGTCTAGTTGGCAGAAGGTGGTCAGAACAAAGGGCTTCTCTCAACACTCATGTGTAAGGAAAAGGGCAAGGCATGGGGGTTTGCAGCAGCAGTTTTCCAACGAACTGTTCCTGCCCTGCAACCAGGCATGGCTGATATGGGAGAAGCTGAGGTAGGACAGAAACTAGTGGTAGCCCAATGGCAGACAGTTCCCCCATGGCACAGATCCTCTAGCCCACAGTTTAGAAGATTCTACCAAGAGGGAGCTTGTATAAGAAAGCTGGTTGTAAGCAAAGGACTTCACCATCTCTGGCTTCTTTCTTTAGCAAACTCCACGACTCAGCCCTACTGCACGCGTGCCATGAGGGCACAGGACACGGGCACTGCCACACAGTTGCTCTGTGCCGCAGCGTTGCTCCTGGCAGCCCCCAGGCAAGCCTCACGCTGGGGAGAGGGCTCCAGCTCCAGGTCCCAGGCTGATGCAGGCATGAGCCCCATGGGGTGCAGTGCTGCAATGGCAGAAGGACCCGCTGCACCAGGGCAGCAGGCAGAGCACGAGAGGTGCAGTGTGCACAGCTCTTAGGGGAAGGAGAAGAGGAATCTGGGTTGGGTAGGAAGAGTGGGTTTTTATCAATATAGAGAATTCATTACACATTACTTGCTCTCGCACACACGCACACACCCCCTCCAACGTCCCTGCACCAGGCAACCCAACAATTTCCTTCAGGCACAGGAGGGCAGGGCTTGGGCCATGAGTCCATAACTCCATAGGAAGCCACCCTGTCAGGTCTCAAACAGACACAGGCCACCTTCTGCAGAGGAATCCCCGCTGCTCCACTCATGAAGCCCCCATCCCTTGGTGACCAGAGGCCACAGGGTGTTGTCCATCCTTGGGCAGATGCAGACCAAGAACTTGAGGCTCCTCAAGGGCGCTGCGCCTTCAGACGGTTCCTGCGGCCGGCCTTGGCCCCACGCTGGGCTCCCTTCATCAGGCCCTTGAACTGGCCCTGCATTTTCGCCCGCTTCCTGAGGGGAGGAAGGAGCAGGAGGCCGGGTCAGTGCAGGCACTGGGCACACCTAATGCACAGGGATGCTCCAAACTCGGCAAGGAGCAGTGCAGAGTCTGGCAAGGAGCTCCCACACCCGCAAAAAACCCCATAATGACAAAAAGCAGGTTCAAACCCGAGTTTTGGCCTCATTTCTCATTCTCTGCCCTTCCTGGCTAGCCTCACCTTCTGTTGAGTCTAGCTCTGTTCAGGGGGATGTAGGCGTAGGGGTCGAGCTGGCCCTTCTTCTTCACGTCGCCTTTACCCTTCTGTGGGAGACAGTGACATGGGAGAATATGCAGCACCAGAGGAGATGCACGTGTCCCGTTTTGGTGCAACCCTGCCACCCGGTCATCCCAAAGACTATGCAGCAGCAGGGTGCCAGCTGAGCACATGGCCCTGGGAGCTGATTTCCCACCCAGATATTGCTACAGACACCTGCTCTGAGCAGTAAGCAGGAACTGGCCATGGCACGGGCAGGACCTGGACTCTAAGATGGGCTGAAAATGTTCACAGGTACTGAGTGGCAGCTCCTCTTGGAGCAGAGATCCCCTTCAGCCTTGCTGCTACCGGATCAGACATCAATGGTGCTTCCCGCTCCAGCAGGGCCCCAGGCATCCTCCCACCCAAACCCTGTGACCCCCTGGATCCCTCACCTTGGATCTGTACTCCGCACCAAAGGCTGGCTCCTTGTCCAGCTGCCGGTGGATCCCAGAGCCTCCGGCTGGAAAACAGGAAATGTGTGTTGGAAGTGGGTCCCAGGGCTCCCCCTTACCAGTTCCAGGGTGGGGAAACTGTTCCTGTTTTTGCCTCCAGCTCTTGGGTGTGAGGACAGCAGAGGAGGGTGACCATTTCCCACAAGAAAAGATCTCGGCTCCAGCTGCCCTGGAGCAGCCCAGCAAGATGGGTACATGGTTCTGGCCCCCTGGGGAGCCCCAGAATGGGCACCATCGGAAGACTTACCTCTGTACTGAGGGTAGGTCTCAGCCTCAGATTCCTCATCGTCTGGCTCTTTTCTGAAACGTTGCTTCTGGCTTTTCTTCTGCAGAGGAAGGCAGTGGTGACCCTGCAGCTGGCTTGTCCTTACAGTTCTGCCCTCCCACGGACCCCTGACCTCCTGCTTCCTCCCATGGGAGCCCAGAGACCTTCCAGACTGCCTGTGCACATCCCTGACCCCAGCCAGCCTCCCACACCCCTCCAAGCAGCTGGCACTTGCCCAGTGTCCCCGCTGGCCTCTCAGGTAGAGCTGCAGCCACCATGGCAGAGGCAGGAGTTTGGCACAGCCGAGTTCCCCCAGCATCTCCTCAGGACCACGAGCCCCGTACTCACACTGCGGAGACCCACATCCTGTAGCACATCTGCCATCTCCTCGTCTGTTCCTAGGGTATAGGACAAGGGGGTCAGTGCAGGCTGCAGGTCCAGGAGAGCCCCAGTACTGACAGCCCCTGGAGTGGGCTGCAGGAGCAGGGCGCCCCAAACCAGCACTGGTGGCTGTGTCCCCTCCAGCATCCTCCTGGTGATGGAAGGGGCTGCCTCCCCTGGGTGGCAGTGGCCCAGAAGAGAGCCACTAGGTGTGACACAAGGCCACACCAACACCTGCTGCTTCCACCCACAACCCTCCCCAAGCTCCCACATGTGGGTGGCAGGAAGAAAACCATTCGGAGTACCAGAGCAAGTGTAGCGTGGCCTCCCCGCCAGTCCAGGCAATACCTTTGGCTTCATCATCGTCCATTTCCTCCTCCTCTTCATGGATGATCAGGCGCCCGTCCTCAGACACCTGGAAGTCATGGCTCACTCCTCTGGACCGCTTGGGGCCTGGCTTGGTGGCTGCTCACAGAAAGATGGGTCAGGGCCTGGGGAAGGACCCACTCCCAGGGGCAGTCATACCCCCAGGATCCCTGTGCATCACATCAGCTCCCGCCCCATCCATCCCACCCCAGCCATATCTGAAGCTCCACTCCTCACCCAGCACCCGCTGGGACACGTTGGGATCCAGGAAGTTGAGGGGTTCATCCTCTTCCCCTTCTTTCAGCCAGGCCTGGCCCTTCTGCCGTGCTTGCTTCCTCCACTCCTTGCTCCGCTGCCGTTCCTCCTCTTCCTCCTCCTCATCCTCTGAGTCAGCCAGGATCTCCTCCATGCTGTGCAAAAAGCAGAGAAGATGAAGGAAAGAGAACAAGTCCTGGGGTGCCTCACAGCACACAGCAGCCCTGGAGATGGTCCCGGCATCTCTAGAAGCACCAGCTGAGCAGATCTGACAGAGCTGCTCCTTCTTCACCCCCCTGGCCCATCTTCACCTGTCTCCTCTGGGCTGTGCTGGGGGTGCCTCCTCTTCATCAGTATCCGCAGCTGCCTGCCTCAGGGCACGCTGCTTGCGGCTCCGGGCTTCTGCCTTGCGGATGTTCACCAACACCTTGTGGTACTCAGCTGGCAGCAGCCCCTTCACCAGCTCGAAGCTGAGGAGCACGCAGAGAGTGGTCAGTGCCCACCCCCTTCCACACCGCTTCCCAGTGAGCTCCCTCACTGCCCCAGCACAGCTCCAGCGCGACCCAGGAGCCCCCGGCTCACCCGAACTTGCGGATGAACTTGATGAAGAGGTTTCGCAGCTTCATACGGAAGTGCCGTCTCATGTCGTCCGAAAGGTTCCCCACGGCCTCCAGCTGCCAGGACAGAGACCCTCAAGACCAAAGCACCCCTGTCCTGGGCACCCAGCCTCCCACCCTTCCCTTGCATGGCCACCTTGCTCACCCTGCTGCCGTCTCCCCACACCCACCCCAGGCCTCTCTGCTTGGCAGGACTGGTTCATGCAGGCTCCCTGGCAGGGCTATGCCAGCATTCAGGAGAGGGAACTCCTCACCGCCTTCTCAGCCACCGAGATCAAGGTCGTGCCCCTGGCTCCCAGGCAGAAGCTGGGTGCAGCTAGAGCTGCCCCTGCCTGCCCAAGGTAGCCCCAACTCTGCCTCGCCACCCTCCTCAGGGCACCCTGTGTGGGATCTCACCATTGTCTGGATGTGCTTAGCCAGCAGCTTGGTGTCCACCAGCAGTAGCGTGACCTTGAGGAAGCCCAGGGCCGCCTTCACCACATCCCGCGTGCGGGAAGCCAGCAGCAGGCAGATGTTCTGCAGGAGCTGCTCCACCACGCTCAGCTCCAGGTGATCTGCAATCACAGCAGGGCTCAGCCGTGGCCGGCCTCCTCCTGGCACCCTTCACCCGAGGGTGCTGCCTCATCCCCCCGTCCTGCCCCCGTCCCCCCAGCCCTCCTGCTCCCCGCTCACCTTTGAACTCGAAGAACAGGCGGGTCAGCGCCAGCACCGTGCAGCTGATCATGGTGACCGAGCCCGTGAGCCCCGCGTAGACCAGAAGCAGGAACCGCTGCAGGGCCTCTGCAAGAGGGGGACGACTCAGGGCCCCGCTCACCCTGTGCCCAGCAGCATCCCTGGCCCATTTCAGCAGGGGCCTGGGCATGGGTCTGATCCCCCCAGGGCCAGAGCGGCCATGGAGCTCACCTTGGGGGGCGGGCCCAAAGCGGATGAAGGCATGCCCCATCTCCACGAGCAGCATGAAGGCGTTCTTGCGGGCCCCCACTGACACCTCCTTGGTGCACAGGATGACCTGGAGGCACACGGACAAGTCACAGCCCTGCTACCACCTCTGCAGTCAGAACCAGCCGGGTCCCTCCAGGGCCCATGCTCACCTCTGGGACCAGGGCGGTGACAAAGGGCTCGTGCTCTGCGGAGAGCTGCTTCACGATGTGTAACAGGCACTTCAGCCGGGGCTGGGGAAAGAAACAGCCCAGCACTGGTACACCCAGGGACACACACCTGGCTGCCTCTGCCACCCACCCCATCCCCTCCCCTCCCAGCAGCGGCTGAGCTCAGCCACCGCAGCCCTTGCTCTCACCCTCTTTGCCGGGGACGCTGCGCTCTTCAGCGAGTCCAGCAGCACTGACTGCAGATCCTGCAGGTGGGAGCGGATGAAGGCCTGGCAGGGGGCATGGGGGGCAGCACACACCTCCTCCAGCACGCGGTACGCCTTCTTCTGCATGCTGCGCTCCTTGCTCTGCGGGGACAGTGAACATGCCACTGCTGTCAAGGAAGCCCCTTCCCACGGTGTCTGAAGGGACTCTGCAGCATCCCATGCCACCCAACAGGGATCTGCCCCCTATAGCAGCTGCTCAGCCCCCCAGAGTGCGGTCCAAGCTGGCAGCAAGCAGAAGGTGCCCCACTGCACCCCCTGCGCCTGTCAGGACTGGGGGCTGACTGACCTGGAGGGAAGGCTGGATGGTGCGGTACAGGGAGCCCAGGGACTGCTCATCAGCATAAGGTGCCATTGCCACCACCAGGTCCAGGATGGAGAGTCTGCAGCAGAGAAAGAAACGCAGGTGGGCAGCTGCAGCATCACTACCACTGCCCGCCCAAGCTGGGACTCAGCTGCGAGTCTCATCAGATGCACGAGAGTAGCACAGCCCACATGGGACAATACAAGTGCCCTAGCACTGCCTACCAGGAGGAAAACAGCAGCACCAGTCCCTGGGTATTACCTGGCAAACTCGGAGCTCTCAGGACTGGTCAGCTTCATGCTGGCTTTCTGCAGGAACCCGCACACCATCTGCAGAGTGGTCACACAGAGTGGGATCAGAACTGACCAAAGGGAGTGCTTTTACAAGAGTTTGCAATCCACCTGGCAAATGCCTTGCCATGGGACTTTGTGGAGACCAGAAGCATCAGCAGGTCCAAAAAGAGCTAGACAAATTCACAAAGGGCTCATGCATGATGCGCCAGGTGTGCCTACAAGATTGGGAAATCCCAGACCACCAGCTAGGAAGGCTCCCTATCCACAAGGGCAGAAAGGGCTACCCTCTGCTCAGCTTCTTTCTTCCTGTCCTCTCCAGTCAGGCACCCACCACAGCCCCACCAGACGGGTGATGCTGGCCCAAGGCAGCACAGCCTGTCCCACTGCTCCAGGCCCTCCTCACCTGGGGGTCGGTGATGGTCAGGTAAGCACGGACAGTGTCCAGCACAGAGCGGCGCTGAGCACTGTTGCCCCCATCCTCCTCGGGCTGGCTGTACACGTTGAACAGGATAGGCAGGAAATTTTTGGCAAAGCGACCCACTTCTGCCCGCTCGGCATCTAGGGAGAGGACGACAGTGGGGTACAGATCAGCACCTCCCCTCTCCAGGTCACCACAGGGGACAAGGACCCACCACGAGGGTCTGTCCCCCCGCCCCAACCTGTCTCGCAGCCTTTGTGGATGAGGGTGCGCAAGGCCTGGCACACGGTGGGGCGGAGGTCTGGGCGCTCGCTGATGGCCATGCCCAGGGTGCGGGCCAGCCCCTTGAAGGCTCCCAGCACGTCTGTGGGGTGGGTGCAGAAGCCGGGCAGCAGGGTCCAGACCTGGAAGGCAAAGGAAGAGGTGGGAGGACAGCACCCTTCGCCCAAATCACCACTCCCAGGCCTGGCACCGCAGGTATGCCACGGCAGGGCTCCTGGGCACTCCTCGTTACCTGCCACTGCAGCGTGTCGTAGATCTTGGCCTCCACGCTCTTCCCAGCCTGGGTAAACTCCAGAGCTGCAGAAGAGAAGGGAGGGATGAGCAGAGCAGCAGAGGTGGCAAAGCCCCGCTCCACCCCAGGGGAGGGAAGGGAGGTCCCACAGAGCACCCTCGGGCTCCAGGGAGTGCAGGACCACACCCGCTGGGCCCCCCACTGTGCCACCCTCCTCACCTCTGCTTTTCAGGGTGGCCGCCAAGGGCAAGAAGTAGCTGGTGAAGAAGCCAAGCCGTGCGCCCTGCACATAGTCCCGCAGCACCGGCAGGAGCCAGCTGCGGGGGAAATCCAGCGTCTCCCTGGGAGGAAAGGCAAGGGTCAGTGGAGTGTGGGGCACTGCTGGCAGCAGCCGCTGGGCACAGGGCACCTCCACCCAGCCCCAAAGCTGGGCACACGTGGGCTCAGCAGAGCCAAACACCTCCAGCACCGCATGGGGACTGAACAGGAATGTAACAAACAGCTGCAGAATTGCGACCCGTGGCTGTACTCACTCCTTGCCGTCGATCTCCAGGGGCACAGCTTCCAGGAGCACCTCAGGGCCCATGGTGCTCACGGCAGCCCCCACCGCCTGGTCCACTTCAGCGGTGTAGGGGAAGTGTGGGGAGAGACGCAGGTCACACAGGGACTGGAGACACTGCGAGGACAGGGCAGGATGGTCACAGAGGAGCCACAGAGGTAGGTCTGGCATGTGTCACTCACTACGCCTGCCCACGGATGCCAGCTGCCCTGCATGTCTCTGTGCCGAGCCCCAGAGCTGCGCACACCCTGCCCACATATGGGCAGGACAGCGGGCACCGGGACGGCCCTGCTCCACAGCTGGAGAGGACAACGCAGCCCAGCCAGCAGTGCAGCCACCCCACCCACCTCCATGGATGAGTCTGTGCCCTCCCAGCCTGGCTCACCTTCCTCATGATGGGGTGGCACTGCTTTCCACATGTCTCAAAGAAGATCTCCAGCACCCGCAGCACCTCATCCCATGCTGCGTGGAAACGGTATGTCAGGCCTTCCTCCACTGACCTGGGAAGGACAGAAGAGACAGTCATGCTGGTGGGGACTAACCCAGCAGTGATCAGGGTGCCCACCAGGCCTGCCAGACCACACTGGGGACTGGGCAGAGGCTGCTCCGAGTGGTGCCGCACCCACTGGGACAGCCTCTCCCACATTACCACTCCTGACCTGAACATTTTGCACAGGTAGGCAGCAGGGGCTGGGGCAGATGCAGAGACGGTGCCTAGGTCCTCCATGTGGGGAGCAATGCACTCGTTCAGGAGGGTCTGCAAGAGCAAACAGGGAGAAATGGGACAGCAGTGGACCATGGATCCCCCAGCCTAGCAGGCACAGAAGGGCACACCACTCCCCAGCAAGCCCTAAACCCCTGGGCAGAGCCCCCCACAAGGCCCAGGGCAGCCAAGCGCCCGTGTGTGGTACCTCCAGGGTCTGCGCCGCCGCCACCACCACCTGGGAGTGCGGGGAGAGGAAGCAGTTCATGGTGGCAGAGAAGAGCCGGGGCAGGTGAGCCCAGCACAGGTCCTTCTGAAGCCTGGAGGAGAGAGACCAGGCGGGTGAGAGACCAAGCACCCACTTCTCCCCCTGCCCAGCCATGGCCCCTGCCTGTACCTGCCCAGGTTGATGTGCGCTCGCTCCATGGTGGACAGCCAGGTCATGAGCGGCTGCAGGTCACTCGTGCTGGGCACGTAGTCATAGAGGGCCTGGGGAAGCAGACGGTGGGTGGGTGCCGTGGCACTGTCAGCCCTGTCCCTCCCCGCACTGGCACCCCACACTCACGGTGATGATCTGGGCGTTGAGCTCAGCTGGCAGACAGGCCACGCTGGCCTGGGCGCTGAAGAGGCTGTGGAAGGCTTGCATGGCACACGCTGTCACCAGCTGCAAAGGACATAGTGTCAGGAGGAGTGGCTCTGCTTTGCACCCGCAGTCCCCCTATCCCAAAGCAGGCTCTGCCCCGGGAAGCCCAGCACTGCTGCAACTGTGGCCTGTCTTCAGCCTCCCTCTTCCACAGCAGGCAGGCCAGCAAGTACCAGCTGCCCCGGGCTCCTCCACATTTGCATCCTGCATTTACAGGCTCCCAGCCAGCAGCCAAGGGAGTTCAAGCCCTTCCAGGGTGCAGCTGAGGGAGAAAGGGGCTGCCCTCACCATCCCTGGTGTGGGGACACTCACCACATGGCTGAGGGTCATGACTCGGAGCAAGGTCTCGCAGCAGGTCTTCACCACGGCCGCAGGGAAGCAGGGCAGCAGGTCCCGCAGCAGGGCAAGGACATGCAGGGTGGTGGTCGCCTCCTTGGTGCCTGCAGGAGGAGAGGAACATCTGAGCCTGTGGCACCCCGTGGCAAAGCCCTGCCCACAGCAAAGCCCCTGTGACAGCACCAGGGCTGACCCATGGAGCCAGCGTGAACACCCCCCCAACTTCTGCAAAGAGCAGAGCAACAGACAGATGGCTAAAGACCCTCCAAAACACCTTAGGTGTCCCAGAGGCATCTCATACCCTCCCCAATTCCCTTCAAGTATTCATTCTTCCACAGCCATAGGGCCCCCTGCAATCAGTTCGAGAGCCCCTGCTCCAGCACACCACACCTCCAGCTTTTTCGATCTCCTGCACACAGAACTTGGCGGTGGAGGGTGCTGCAGGGTGATGCTCAGGGGCTGCATCTCCAAACATGAACTCACTGCCCCTCAGGACAGAGCACACGCCGTACTGTGCTGCTTTCCGCACCTGAGGGAAGAAGAGCCCAGGTAAGTAGAAGTCGTGGACCCCAGGGGCACAGCCAGTCCCAGAAACGAGCCCCAAAGGCAGTGTCATCCCTCACGAGGGGCACCAGGAGCTCACCTTGGGCTTGGTATGAACACAGAAGCTCAGCAAGCCATGATAGACCTGGAGGGTGACGGGATAGCTCCAGGCTGCCAAATCCTGCTTTCGCAGCAGCGTGGCCAGGCAAGAGAGGACCTACGACAAGGGAGCAGCAGGGTGTTAGCGTCACCCCACAGAGACCCCCCAGTACCACCCTACAGCAGCAGCCTTGACCCCAGCTCTCAGCAGACCCCTGGCCAGAGCTGGCAAGGCTGGTTGTCTCTTGGCTACTCACCCATCGCAGGGCAGAGGTGGAGCTGCTGCAGGCCTGCGAGGACACAATACTCATGAAGGCTTTTGAGGCATCTGAGAACTTTTTTATAAGCACAGGGCTTGGGACCCTGATGAGAGAAGGGGGCGTGTCAGTGGGGCGAGGAGCAGGCAGCTGGTGACAGTCACACAGGAAACTACGTCCCCAGCCTGCCCCAGCTGGGTCCTTTCCCCAGCCTGGGGAGGGGGGACAGCGCCATCTTCTCTTCCATGATGGGGCCGGGTGGCTCTCCCCATTCCTCTGCCAGCCACTCACCGCTTCAGGACAAGGTTAAGCAGGTAGGCGACAGCAGCCAGTGACTCAGGGGACTCCACCGCCTCCAGCGTGGTCATCTGGGAACAGAGGAAGGGTGAGCGAGTGGCTCACACCAGGCCAGCCCTTCCCCAACCCTTGGGGAGAGGGGCAGAGAAACCAGGAACAGCCCAACAGCATCTCTGCTGAAGAAGGACACCAGGGCCTCAGCTACGAGCACAGCACCTTCCTCCACCAACCCACCCATGGGTGCCCACCCATGCTGCCAACAGCAGCTCCCCACAACCATCACTCACCAGCACTGCAAAGTACTCTGTCTCGCTCTCCTTGCCCCCCTGTGAGCGGATCACCTCCGTCACTGCTGCCAGCACGGCACAGATCTACGAGCAGCAGGCGGAACAGGTCAGTGGCCTCCGCCTCACGTCTAGGGGGGCCATTCCTGTCAGACCCCCCCAGCCCTGCCTCTGCCCATACCTCTTTGTGAGCAGCAGAGTTGGATTCCCAGAAGCGCTGCACCTTGCTGAAGGTGACGTTGGTGCAGTCGCTCAGCCCACTCAGGAAGGTGCCAGAGGATCTCTCCGTGGCAGCCTCCGCAGCATCGTCCTCCTCCATACGGAGCTGAGCACTGTCACTCGTCTGCTCCAAATGTAGAGACCCAGACTGCAGCTCATTGTGCAGCTTCACTGCATCCACTGTCAAGTTACTTTTCTCTGCCAAGATGAAGAGAGATGCTCAGAACCACGAAGTTGTGTTGCTACGCCATTCACCCTGAAACCCACCTCCCCTCCCAGCCAGACCGGCTTGGCTGGAGCTCATCTCCAGCATGTGGGACACAGATGTTGCTTCCTCCCGATGGGAAAAAAGCACAGCAATAACTGGAGAGAGCTCCTCATTCCTGTGAAAACAAACCAGGCCACAACTCAGCCATCTCCTCTGATGGAGGAGAGCATCACATCCTCACAAACATGTCCTGGCATACCACGGCTTTAACACTGAAGTACTTGTACTCTGAACCATTTATCTTCTTCCACCTGGAGCCCGGGCAACCAGAGAGCCAAGGCACACACTTCATGTCCCTCTGAGTCCCAGACCAGCTTGAAACCAGCTGCAAGAGCACAGTGTGTGCTGCAAGACACGTTTCTTTATCTGCAGGAGAAAGATGTCCTTGGCCAACAGCAGCCTAGGCTGTGACCTCGCAGATCACGATGCTCTGAGGTCGGTTTGCCATCACAAGGCCTTCTGGACAGGACTCTGTCGTGTTCCTCTCTGCGTCAGACACTGCAGCAGCACTTACAGGTGTGCCCATGGGCTTTTGGGAGCCGAATGGCTCCTGCCATGAGCCTGCCGGGAGGTCATGCTGCTCGGACGGCACCTATCCTGGCGGCTGCAGGCAGGGCCTCGCACCAGGCCCTGACAGAGCGACAGGCATTGCTGCAGGCCGTGCCCCGTTTCACTTCCCAGGTCCGCCGTCACGGTGAAGGTTAGGAGAACACACTCGTTACGCCGCTGGCTCCGTTCTCCTCCCCGGTTTGCTGCCTCCGCCTCCCGGGGCTGCAGCTCGGGGGTCAGTGGCTCCTGGCCCTCCTGTCCCGACCCCACCTCTCGGGAGCCGGGAACCCAAAGGCTCGCCCCGCAGCCCCCGCCCCCCTGCAGCCCCCGCCGGGAAGAGCCTGCACCGGAGAGCCCCTGCCCGTACCGGAGGGCCCCTGCCCCCCTGCCCACCTCCCTGCCCTCACCCGCGGGCCTGCTGCAGAAGCGGCTGCGGGCGGCCAGGCGGTGCTGGCGGGTCTCGGGGTTGCAGTCACTGCTGTGGCCCTTCCGCCACCGCTTCAGCTTGGCGGCGGCGCCCGAGCGGAGCCGCCCGCTCCGCGCCATGCTGGAACCGGCTCCACGTGCACCGCGCCACGCCCCTTCCGCTTCCTGCGCCCGGCGCCATCTTGAGTGGGGGCACCGCTGCCCTCAGGGCTGGCCGTGTCCCGGCGGGGCGGGCAGGGAGCGGGGCCGGGGGAGCTGAGCGGGGTCGCGCCCGGTTGGGGCTTGGATGGGAGACCCGAGGGGCAGCTGTCAGCAAGGGCGTCTGTCAGACGCCGCCCTGCAGGGGGAGAAGGCACCACCGGTGCCGCACCCGTATGGAACCGTTCACACAGAGCCCGTGAGCCGGGCCGGCGCCCGGTACGGATGAGCAGCCCCGACGGGTTACTGCGGCCGCGTCACGGCGCGATGGCGTCACGCCCTGAAGGTCGCACCGCCCTTCGCGGCCGCGCCATGCGCTACGTGCGCCTCCGCCCGCCCGCCGCTTTGCGCATGCGCGCCGGGCGCCCCCCCGCCCTTGCCGCGCGGGGAGGGGCGGGGCGGCGCCGGTAGCGTCAGTCGCGCGCGGCAGCAGTAGTGGCAGCGTGAGGAGAGAGCGCGCGCGCACCGTCGTCCCTTCAGCTCCGCTCCTCCGCCATGGCCGCCTACCGCCTCGTCCTCGTCCGCCACGGCGAGAGCGCCTGGAACCTGGAGAACCGCTTCAGCGGTTGGTACGATGCTGATCTCAGCCCCGCTGGTCAGCAAGAGGCGCGGCGCGGCGGCGAGGCCCTCCGAGGTACCGGTGACCGGTAAAGGCGGCGGGGGGGGGGGGGAGAAGCTGGGTAAGCCGTGAGGACGAGGTGCGGCCGCCTTGGGCCTACCGGAGGTGGTTTTGGGGTCCTCCGATGGCGGGGGGGCCTTCAGTACAGAGAGGAGAGGCTCAGGTACTGGGGGGCACTTAGCCGGTACCGATCGTGTCCCCGCCGCTGCCGGCCCGCCCTAAAAACTACCTAAGGGACGGGCCGGTGGCTGCGGGGACGCGACCGGTACTGGCGTGGTGAGGCTGCCGCCCTTGGCGCTCAGCGGTTGCATAAGGCCTAGCACTCACCTCCCCGGTGCCCCCCCCCCCCCCCTTTTCCCTGGTCTTTTCCAGATGCCGGCTACGAGTTCGACATCTGCTTCACCTCAGTACAGAAACGGGCCATCCGTACCCTCTGGACCGTACTGGACGCCATCGATCAGATGTGGTTACCCGTTATCCGAACCTGGCGCCTGAACGAGAGGCACTACGGGGCTCTCACCGGTTTGAACAAGGCTGAGACGGCAGCGAAGCACGGCGAGGCGCAGGTGAAGATCTGGAGGCGCTCATACGACATCCCTCCGCCTCCCATGCAGTCTGATCACCCCTTCTACAGCACCATCAGCAAGGTAAGACCCATTGCGCTTCATCTGCCTTGCTGGGAGGCTCCTAAAAGCCACCCTATGTCCCTGCAGTGTGGTTTGGCTTCCTCTGCAAGATCCCTTTTGCCTCCATTGCGGCAGCCACAACCATCGTGCATGGTGCTGGTCAGCACTGGGCTGAGTTTGGCCTGCTCCTTCCCCAGGGAGGTTGAACCCCTGGGCATTGCATGGACAGATTCAAAGCAGAGGGGATGATACCTGTTAATCATTAGTCCTGTGACCTGTGCATGGATGTTTGCTCTGGTCTCTTTGCCCAGAGCAAGCGATGTGTGGTTTTCCTTAGGAGGGTTTCAGAGCCCCAACTGTAGCTGAGCACAGGTTCAAACCTCAAAGGCGCTTCTTTGCTTCCAAGCCCAGCTTTGCCTACGTGTAGCACGTCCCCAGGCAGGGAATTGGGGTGGGGAGATGAAGGACCTGCCACTGCCTTCCCACGCTGTGTTGGGCTGCTGTGTGAGTGTGGCTGTTCCCCCAGGACCGTCGCTACGCTGACCTGACGGAGGACCAGCTGCCGACATGTGAGAGCTTGAAGGACACCATCGCCCGGGCTCTGCCTTTCTGGAATGAGGAAATTGTCCCGCAGATCAAAGAGGGAAAGCGAGTCCTTATTGCTGCCCACGGCAACAGCCTGCGTGGGATTGTCAAGCACCTGGAAGGTACGTCACCCCTGCGGGGGTATCGCAGGGGTCTTGCTGGCACTGTGCAAGCGGGGCTGTGGCTGATGGCACCTCTGTGTTCGCAGGCATGTCAGAAGAGGCCATCATGGAGCTGAACCTGCCCACCGGCATCCCTATTGTCTACGAGCTGGACAAGAACCTGAAACCCGTCAAGCCCATGCAGTTCCTGGGGGATGAGGAGACGGTGCGCAAGGCCATGGAAGCTGTCGCTGCTCAGGGCAAGGTCAAGAAGTGAGGGTGGACAGCAGGCTAGCACGTAGTAGATGAGTCCCCTGCCATCCCCCCACCCCTCTGTGCACACCCCCCACAGCCGTAGGAACTTGGAGCTGCAGAACTGGAGCAGCTCCCCAGGATTTGGCCCGTTCCCTCGGAACCAGGCTCCCCCCTGCAGACAGCCGGGGGGCCTGGGGGCGAGGGGCTGCGCGTGCAGAGGCCTGGTGTGACAGGGAGCCCTGGCTCTGCCGGGCAGCGACCGCACAGCTCTCCGCACCGAGATCCCAGCCCTCGGGCCCTGTCCGCAGGGGGACGCGCCGAGCGATCCCTCACCATGCCAGGCTCCTCTTCCGCTTTGCTTTCCCGGCAGCTCTCGTCACCCCGTTATTGTAGTTTTGTTGCTTGATTTAGTCATCCTGGGAGCAGTGGGGCGAGCACAGCACAGGTGGCGACCAAGATGGGTACCCCAATCCCCTCGTGGGCCTGTGGCACAACGACCAGGAGGCACAGACGCTGCAAGGGTTGTAGTGTGGTGTGTGGGGTACAGCACCCAAGGGTGGTACTCATGACTCTGGACCGAGCTCTGCCAGCCCCTGCTTTAACTTACTGCCTTGGGACAAGGGTGAGGGAGGGAGTGGGTCGCCTGGAGGTTCGTGTCTGCCACATACTTCCCCCAGCCAAAGCCCATCCTCGTTCTTTGGGCGCAATGGGCGCCGTTGTGCCCCATCCCACGTGTGTGTCCGTGGCCCTGTCGCTGTGGCCTCCCCCTCTGCCAGTGCCGCGAACCTGGGCTTGCGCGGGGTCAGTGTTAACTGTTCGACAATAGCAGCTGTCTTGTTCCAGTTCAATAAAGGAGTCATGCGCAATAACGAGGTGTCCGTGCTTTCCTGGGCCACATGCTCCCGGCGGCTCCCTCCCTCACCCAGCACCTCCCTTGGGCTCCTGTCACGTGTGTGCGGGGCTGGGTCTGGATGGGGGGGTGCAGAAGGCACGTGGGGCTCAGGGGAGCAAAGCACAGCTCCGCAATCCCCGCTGGAGAGGGGGACGCCCTGCCGCTCCGTGGTTTCAAGGCTCGGGGTGCGGCACGCCCCTGTCCCGAGGCAGGCGGGGCACGTGTGGCCGCAGGAGATGCGCCCCGGGGCGGAGCACGGCCGGGCCGCAGCCTGTAGCGGTTATCAGAAAAGCTCTTCTCCTCACTCAGGAAACCAACCTGGCGAGGCGAGCGCCTGGAGCCAGCGCTGCCCAGCGGAGCTCTGCCGTTCCGCAAAGCCGCACGGTTGTTCCCCTTCCCCAGCAGCGGGCTGGGAACACGTGCTTCCGCCCTGCCACAGCCCTGGGAGAGCCGTCCCCGTCCCCTCGACAGCTCCGCTACGGGAGCCAGAGCCGTGCGCCGCAGGCAGCCCCGGCCACCCCTCCGGGCCGTAACAACCAAGCACAGAGCTCTCCAAAAATATTTATTATCCAGAAATAGAAAATCCATCCTGCAAGCGAGGGCCTGTCTGGCTGTTCCAGCTTCTTGCATGCATGGAGGAGGCTGCAGCTGCCCCAGGGCTGCTCTGGCCCCACAGGCCCCAGTCCGACAGGGTCCCAGCAGCCCCCCGGGGGGCCACTAGGTCTGCAGGAACTGGGGCTGCACACGGGCCACCTTACGGAAGTCCTTGGTGTGCGTCCGCGGGCACTGCATCTCACACCAGCTGATGGGCACCATGTGCACCCCTAAGGGACACCAGGCGTCAGGGGTTCCCCTTCCCGAAACTGCGTCCCTCCATGTGGGAAGGGAGGAGGCCGCAGCAGCTGCCCCTCAGGTGGGGATGAGGCAGAACCGTCCGAGCCTGGGCCCCCGTCCCTACCTGCCTCGCTGCGTGCCACCACCACACCCAGCTCGTTCTCTGCCGTGCTCAGCAGGTAGTTGGACTGTGCATCCCCCAGGGAGATCTGGTTAGACGGGGTTAAGGGAAAGGCCTCCCCCAGGGGACTCGAGCAAACCTGCTGTCCCTGGCAGGCCCTCCTAGCAGGCGCAGGCGCGAGGGGAAAGGATACAACTTTGGCCAGGACTATGTCACCAGGGCGGAAACTCTTGTACACTTCTACCTGCATGGGAGAGAGCAGGCAAAACCACACAGCATGTCGGGGTGCTCGTCAGAGACAGGACAAGTGCCCCCCCACCAGCAGAAAGCAGGGGCGGCTGCGGAGGCAGTCACCAGCAGCGCCTCACTGACCTTATCTTTCTCTGTGGCTCGAATATCTTCTCTCCTGAAAAAGGAGACGGAGGGATCCGAGTGCCAGCAAACGAAGGCGACTCTCCAGCCTGTGGCCGGAGCTGCCCCGGCCTCCCTGGGTGCTCGCCAGGACTTGCTGGACACCTGCCCGGTGCTCGGGGCAGAGCTCCTGCCAGGGCAGCCAGCTGCACTGCCCAGAAAAGCCTTCCTCCCCCCTCGAGGATGGGGCTCTCGGGCACCCCATCTTGTGGGGAATGCAGCCCTCTCCCTACCGTATGGTCCCCCTGAAGGTGGATTTCAGTGGTGTGGAGCCGACGTACAGGATGTGCACCTTGGCAAAGCGAGAGTTAATGCTGCAAACCTGCCCAGAGGAAAAGGCAAATCAGTGCCAGCTGCCAGTGCAGGCCTGCTGTCACCCCAGCGCACCCTGCTCCAGACAGGGAAAGGGCAGGGTGCAGGCAGGACAGCAGGGGGCTCGTGTCTCACTGGGCTTCCTCCTTGTGACCAAAGTAGTGGTGCCAGAGGTGGGACACCCGGCAGCGAGCCAGGCGAGGAAGATGATACTTGTGCAACTCAAGACACACGAATAAGACTGAGACCTGCTGTAATCCCAGTCCCTCTCCCACTGTCAGGGTCTAAACTAATCCCTGGTCTGTGCCATGCTTTCTCCAACCTGCCCCAGGCTCTGCCCTCCACACACCCTGCCCCAGCAAGAGTTCTGAAAGGGAGAGCAAGGAAAAACCTCCCCTCAGCCCACCCCAGCATTGGGGCAGGCAAAGTCGAAAGGCAGGTGTCCCCCGTGCTGACATCTGGCTTCTTTGTGAGTGAGGGACCCAAGGGAGCCACTGGGCTGCCTCTGCCCGGCTGGGAGTTGTACAGAGGGTACTAACGAGCCCAGGGGCTTTCATCCCACCCCACGCACGTGCAGGAACAAAGCTCAGCATGAGGCAGAGAGCAAAGTCCATGCCGTTTGTCATCGCAGTGCACTCCAGTGCCCTACCTTGCACGTCACCACAGCCCCCACATCGGGCAGGAGCTGGCTCTCAGCATCTCTCACCACTGACACAACAGGCAGCTGCAGGGCAACAGATGTGAGGATTAGTTTGGGACACGGCCCGTGCGTAGGATCACGCAGGACCAGGCTCGCAGGCACTGGCTGAACCCCGTCAGAGCCCAATTCCCCAGTTGGGAAGGGTCTGCGCAGCCTCCACACCCGGCTGTAGGGATGGGCAGTGCGCGCCGCAGCCATGCTCACCCCGCTGTCCTCGCTCCTCTTCTCCAGGCAGCCAGCCAGCGAGGAGAAGATGAAGCCGTGCCGGGTGTAGGTCCCGCCGCCAGCCGTGGCCTCGTCCACACTGCACAGCCGCTCGCCTAGGGGACAGGGGCTCAGGGGCTGACGCCGCCATGGTCCCGCTCCTGGGGGTCCCAAGCTCCGCACCGCCCTGGCCTGCAACCCGGGCACAGTGCCCGCTCCTGGCCGACCCTGTGCGGCGGGGCAGCCCCTCCAGCCCCGCTCGCCACCCCGGGCCAGTCCTTTCCTGCACACACAGGAAAGGAAACCTGCCCCCCTCCACACAGCCCCCTCCCGCGGCCCCTCAGCTCCCGGCCGCCCTCCTCCATCCTCCCCCTACCCCGGGTACCCTGCAACTCCGGGCTACCCTTAAGCAACCTCCAGCCCCAGGAACCCCCTCCCCTACCCCGGGCACCTCACCGGCCCTCCCCAAGCCGCCCGGGCCTGCACTCACCGGGGACGCAGTACCGTGCGGGAGGCGCCATGTTGGCCGCGGCTGCGGGGCGGTGATTGGCTCTCCCCGGGCGGGAGCGGGCCGCGGCCGCGCTGCCTGCTGGGAGATGTAGGCCGGCGCCGGCGGAGGGCGCTTTCCCGGCATGCTCTGCGCGTCCGGCGCGCAGGCGCAGTGCGCGGGGCGGCGGGAGCTGCTGGCGGGGCCGTGAGGGCGGCGGGTCGCCGGGCATGGAGGCGGTGGGCGGCGGGGCGCGGGCGGCAGGTTGGTGGCGTCGGACGGGGCTGTTGCTGCGGGATGTCGTGGGTCTGGGATGGACCTCCAGGAAGCTGGGAGGCGATGGGGAGGGGTGTGGGTGCTGCGGGCCTGAATGGGCTGGGAGGCAGTGGGGGGATACCGTGGGCCTGGGGGTGCTATGGAGTAGGGAGGCAATGGGGGGATACTGTGGGCCTGGGAGGCAGTGGGGATGTGTGCTGTGGGCGCTATGGGGTTGGAAGGCAAGGGAGGGGGATGCTGTGGGCCTGGAGGGGCCGGCAGTGCTGTGAGGCTGGGGATACCGGGTGTTATGGGGTGGGATGCAGCGGGGCTGAGGGCTTTTTGCTGTTGGTATGGGCAGCCTTTGCATGATGGGGCTGGGTGTCGCAGAGTGTCTTGGTGCTGTGGGGCTAGGTGCTACTGAACTGAGGGAGCTGGGCTTTGGGTGCCACTGGAGGGTGCCATAGGGCAGGGTCTGTGTGGCTGGACCTGGCAGGAGCAGGGCCAAATCTAAGGTTCCCCACCCCTGGGCTGTGATGTTGCCTGTGGTTTTGGCTGTGATGGTGGTTGCTGTCCCATCCCCGTGGGCTCAGTGCCCCCTCTGGGTTGTGGGGAGGGCCGTGGGCAGGGTGAGGGCTGGAGTCCTAGTGCCTGACTGGGCCAAGGAGGGTGCACGGCTCTGCTGGAGCCTCATCGCTGTGGCTGTGCTGCTGTCTGCAGGCAGGTGCCTGGGGACAGAGCTGGGTCCTGCCCAGGGGCAGGCTGGCTGCTTCCCCTCTGGGCTCCCTGCTGAGCAGCTGCTGGCTGTTGTAGACCAGGAGACCTCTCTGAGGGGCAGGGAGGTGCTGTGTGTTTGGAGGGGACAGCTGACCCCATGACCTGGATGCAGCATTTTGTCTCCAACCACACTGACAGCAGGGAGATGTGTGCCACCTGAAGGCTGCGCAACAGCAAATTGTCACTCCACCTTGCACCTGATGTGTTTCAGAAGAAAGTTCTTGTCAGAGTCAAGGGAAAACTGGGGTTTGCATATCCCACCTCTCTCTTAGCAGAGTACAGAAAACCTGGGCAGGAACCATGCCTGTGGCGGTGGGCTGGTGGGGCTGGTATCCTCATATCCAGCTGCTTCCAGCCTTGAGGTGAGCCCCACGCTCATCTGGAAGGGCAGAGGGGAGCCCCTGGCTCCTTTGGACAGCCCATCTGGATGCTGCAGCTCCTGCCCTTACCCTCCCTGCTGCTGCCCGGGGGCTGCACCATGGGTACGCCAGCACAGGGAGCTGGTCCCCACTGAAGGGACTGTGGGGTGGGGCATCACTGCCTGGCACCGCACCAAGGTGAGCACTCGGCCCAGGCTCAGAACGTGCCATGGCAGAACCCCGGGGCAGCCTCGCTGCTTAATATTGATGGGCGCTGCCTGCATGGAGGCCTTCGGGCCCCAGCCCTGCAGATCGTTTTCCTGGCTGTTGGGCCGGCTCGGGTTCCTCCTTGCTCCCAGCACAGCTCTCGGTGGGACGAGGGGCTCGGCAGACAGGGGAGTGCTGCGCAGCATCGCCTCAGCCTGGGGCTGCCCCTGGGCTGCTCCTTCGCGTTGTCCAAGGTGGATGCAGGTGAGGGGAAGGAGGAAGTGTTGGGACTCTCAGAGTGGGGCTGTGATATTGGGAAGGGTGCAAGGTGGTCTCTGCAGCTTGGTCCACAGGTTGAGGTGAAGGGAAGTAGCATCCAGGCCCTGCTTTTTGCAGGTGAGGAGAGGGACTAGGGGAGGAAGGATAATCCTGGCCCAGCTCCTCATAGGAGCATAGGTCTTGTGTGGGTTCCCCCATTCCCGAACTTGTTGGGAAGGTCTGGGTCTGGGATCATCCCTGGAACTGGCCCAGCATCCTGGATGCTCATGCCTTCTCTGGTTTCCTCTGAGTCAGACTCTCCATGTCGCTCCCCCGGCCCCCTCCCCGCTGGGAAAGACGAGATGGGGCCAGAGAGCATCTGAGCCCAGACGCCGAGGGGCCTGTGCCCCCTGCTCCACGCAGAGAGCTGTCCCAGCGCCAGTGGCCCTGGAGTCTCCAGGAGTCTGGGCTCAGCTCCCCCTGCTCTGCATCATTGTGCAGGGCAAAGGAGAGGCCCCTGCCCTGCTGTGAAGGCAGGCGTCCGGCAGAGTCAGCGCAGGGAGCTGGGTGACTGGCATCAGCACGTTCGGGAGGGAAGAGCCTTCCTGAGGGACAACCAGGCAGCGGGGTGGCCTGCCCACACTGAGGTCCTCTCCCCCAGGCGTGGTGTGGCAGGGATGAGGAGCCGGCAGCGGATGTTTGCGGCGGTGATGCGCCTGCTCCTCAAGTGCCTGCGGCTGGGCCGGCGGCGGCGATTTAAGCTGGTGCGGCAGGCGGAGCAGCTGTGGCACTACGGGCACCTCTGCCTCCGCTCCCTGTTCTACAACTCCTTCACCAACGGCGACGTGGTGCTCGACTCCCTCTTCGAGCCCGTCTACTGGCTGGTGGACCACGTCACCCGGTGGTTCGGCGTGGTGAGTACCCTCACTGGGAAGGGGCACCCGGCTCTGGGGCGAGTGGGCTGCTGGGTCAACTGAGTCTCAGGACTGCCTGTGCTCTAGGCTGGAAGGGAGTGGGGACCTCAGTGTGTGGTTCAGGTTGGTTTCCTGGGGCTGGATCCTGCCTGTGTCTCTCCCCAGGCAGTGAGGAGCAGGCGCTGCCCACTGGTGACCCAGGTCCCTTTCCCATAGGTGTTTGTGGCCCTGGTGATTGGGCTGACGAGCTCCATCGTGGCCATCGTGTACATCTGCCTGCTGCCCCTCATCCTGCAGACCTACACGCCTGCCTGGATCTGCTGGCACCTCGCCTACGGACACTGGAACCTCATCATGATCGTCTTCCACTACTACATGGCCATCACCACCTCGCCCGGGCACCCACCACAGGTGAGGCACCAACCAGCAGTGTAGCCTCTCCCAGCTGGGCACTGGGAACCACCTTCAGCCGATCACTGGGAAGAGCTAAACCAGCCTGGTGGCTTCATTGCAGGAGGCCTCCTCCAGATCGAGGCAGCTAGACTGGGCAGTGTGGGGTGGGAAGGTGTGGGGGATTACGGGGGAGGTGAGGAGTGTGGGGAGCAGAGGATGGGTGCAGGGCTTGGGTGCACAAATCTCTTCTGACCTGTGCGCAGACCAAGGACGATCTCACCGGCGTCTCCGTCTGCAGGAAATGCATTGCCCCCAAGCCGGCTCGCACCCACCACTGCAGCATCTGCAACAGGTAGGGCTCCCTCCCTCTGTCCACTGCAGCGCTTGGGGCAGCCTCCGGGACCCCTTCCCTTTGCCCTCTGCCCCTCTGCTCTGCCAGCTTCTTGCCTCGTCTCTTGCCCAGCCCACGGGACTGGGGGGGCTGCCTGCCCCCTCCCATACAGGGTGCTTACGCTGACACTGACGCTGCTCTCCTTCCTCCCAGGTGCGTGCTGAAGATGGATCACCACTGCCGTATCCTTCTGCAGTACTAACCCGCCGCACTCTCCTGGGGGGAGTCGGCCCTGCTTCCCCCTTCTCTCCCTGCCCCACTCCTCTCCCCAGTCAGCCAGCATGGGGAAGGGTGCTGGGGGCTGGGCCCCGAAGAACTGCCCTGGTCCCTGGGGTGGGTTTGGACCCATGGTCTGTCACAGTTACATAACTTTAACCCCAGAGGCAGCCTGGCTAAACAACTGCGTGGGACACTACAACCACCGCTACTTCTTCTCCTTCTGCCTGTTCATGACCATGGGCTGCATCTACTGCAGCATCAGTGGCTGGGAGATGTTCCGGGACGCCTACGCAGCCATCGAGGTGAGCAGGCAGGCCCCAGCCCTCGCCCTGCTGTGCACCGAGGCTGCCTGGGCTCCCCAGGCTGAGCTTGCAGAACAAGGCTAGGCCAGGCCTGGCCTTGTAGTGACTTTGCTTCCCCTTTCCCTTCTCCTGCGAGGCCCCAGCTGCACTGGTCCTGTGGAGGGTGGGGTGGGAGGGAAGGGCCCCCTCCTCTGAGACACGTAACTGGTGCCCTGTTTTCCATCCCCCTAGAGAATGAAACTGCTTGAGAAGGAGAGACTGCAGGTGGCTGCCAACCAGGTGGGACATCCCTGTCCCCCAGCTGCTCCGGGCAGTGTGGAGCAGAGCTGCCCTGCAGGCTGGGTCCCACTTGGGGCCCTGCTCTCAAGGTGCACCCCACAGTCAAAACCAGCCCCCCTACTCGTCTCGCGTGTCAGAGAGCTGGGGCTGGCCGGGCAGCTCTGCTTACGGGCAGTGCCTCCAGCAGCTTGGGGTCTGCTTCCCCGCGCACCCCGCTGCCAGGGGCTTTGGCTGGTGGCAGCAGCTTGGCATGTGCTGCTCAGGCCCTGCTCTCCTGGGGAAGCTGCGGCAGTGCGCACACATCCCGCCCTGAGCGTCAGCTGCGGTGTGGTGCAGTGTCCTGAGTGGTCCTGTGGCTGCTCCCTGCCCCCTGACCTCCAGCCCACTGCTTCTCACCCGTCTGCCAGCTCTTGGGTGTCTGTCTGTCTCGTGGCTGTCTCAGGCTGCCTCCCCATCACGCTGGCTGTTGTGTTGGCTCCAGCTGCAGTCCTTTCCAGCTGTCTGAGCTCTGCATCTCTGAGGGGTGCAGCAGTTCCCCCTGTCTGGCTTCAAGCTGTAAAGCAGTTGGGGTAATCCCTGCCTCTCTCTGGTCCTTTTTCAGACATACTACCAGACCCCGCCACCCACCTTCTCCTTCCGCCAGCGAGCTTTCCACAAGAGCGTGGTCTACCTCTGGGTCCTGTGCAGGTGAGGGGGCCCAGGGACTGGGCGTAAGGGTGCTGGGGGAAGCAGTGCGCAGCCCCCTGCCCTGTGACATTGCTCACCCTCTGCCTTCCCGGGGCTGGACTGACTTGCTCTAGCACAGACGTCCCTGCCCTGCCAGCTCTTGGGTCACAGAGGAGGAGAGATTCTGGCTCTCTGTCATGGCAGAGTAGACAAGCTGACCCACCTACACAGCTGTGGGTCAGCCCCCCGCATCTGCGGCACCAGGGAAGGACGGCCAGTGCGCAACCTGCTGTCCCTTGCTGTCCCCAGCTCTGTGGCGCTGGCTTTGGGTGCCCTCACGCTGTGGCATGCTGCCCTCATCACTCGTGGGGAAACCAGCATCGAGCGGCACATCAACAAGAAGGAGAGGCAGAGGCTGCAGAAGAAAGGCAAGGTGAGCGCAGCCCGCAGAGCTGGGGGGCTGGCGGGGCAGAGCCAGACGTGACCTGCGCTTCCCCGGCACACAGGTCTTCAGGAACCCCTACAGTTACGGCAGCTGGGATAACTGGAAGGTGTTTCTGGGCGTGGACATGCCAAGGTAAAGTTCTGGGGAAGCCCCTGCCCGGGAAGGTGGTGGCTCAGCAGCACGTGGGGGTGCTGGACCTTGGGGCTGTCCTTGGGTAGCTGGGGCAGAGGACAGCCAGCAGCCCCTGCTCTGCGCCACTCTGGGCTTTGCAAGGCACGGAGGACCCAGGCATCAGCTGCCTTGTGGCTCCTCAGCCCTGCCCTGGGGTGAGCCCTTTGCAGAGAGTCCTGGCCAAGGAGCTCAGCTGTCAGCAGCTCAGGGACACGTGCTCACAGCCCTGGTGTGGCTCTGCAGAGCCGAGAAGTGCTGGCACTTCAGCTGTTTGCTGTGGCCTCACTCCTCTCCCCACAGGCACTGGCTCACCCGCGTCCTGCTGCCCTCTCCTCACCTGCCCCACGGGACAGGCCTGAGCTGGGACCTGCCTCCCTGCGTGACCGAGCAGCGCTCACCGCTACTGGCCATCTGAGGCCCCCCCCGGGCGCTGCAGAGACGTCCCTCCCCGCAGGCAGGGGAGCGCACAGGGGACCCGCTCCGCCACCGCGGCTCCCTTTGGCCCAAGTGTCTGGCAGAAGGCGGGTGCTGGCACGCATCGCCGACCGGAGCCACAACCACGGGAATCTCTTTGGAGGGTGTCGGTGCCTGGACGCCTGCTCTCTTGGCTCCTTGGTGGCTGCAGGCAGCCCCGGGGAAAGGCGGCCGAGCTGCTGCCCTGGCTAGCACAGGTACGGGCCAGCACGTGGCCCAGCTCGGCTCTCCGGCAGGGCTGGGCACAGAGGATGGCACCCCTGGCCTACAAGCATTCCCCAGGGAGCCTTTTTAAGACCATCCAATAAATATATTTTTTTTTTTAAGGGAGCCTGGCTCTTTTCCCTGCTGGGGACACAGACTTCTGGGGACAGGGGCAGGGTGGGACCCCCCGGGACCCCCCCCAATTCCCCATAAGGGCCTGTAACCAACAGCACCTTTAGCTGCTCAACCTCTGGAAGGGCACTGGGGTCCCAGCCTGAGCTACACGGAGACCCTCCGCAGCATTACCAAAACAGATCTATTTATTCCTCTGGTGTGTGGGTTGCCACACACTGTAGGCGCATACGCAGGCCCGTCCTCTCCACTCCCGGGGCGAGTCTGTCCGCCACTGTCCCTGCCTGCAGCAGAGGCTGGGCAAGCCACGAGCGGCACAGCTCCTTTCCCCCCGTGGGTGCTGGGAAGAGGGAGGGCGGTGCGGGGAAGGTGCCGCAGCGAGGGGTGCTGTCTGCTGGCCCCCACGCTCCAGCCCTGGCACTCAGGGCAGTCCTGGGCTCCGAGGGTCCGTGGCAGCGGTTGGATGGCTCAGCGGGTTAGCGGGGGCCCGGTCAGATTGTTGGTCGGCACAGGGAGGGGACACAGGGCGCTCACCTGCCCGGGCTCCCCAGCAGGAACCTGCGGGGACAGAGATGGTGCCATCAGCCATGTCCCCAATGCACCAGCACCCTGGCAACTCCAGCCCCACGCACTCACCATTCCCCCCGTGCTGCCACCGCCTCCTTCCGCACCAGTCTCTTCTTGTCATCCAAAGGCTTGGCCAGTGCCCGGATAACTCGGGCCTTGTACGGGAGCAGCTGTAGGACATGATGGGCTCTTAGTAAGAGAGCTGGGTGCTGGCTGCCCCCCAGGAGGAGGTTTAGGACCCCCCCTGCCCCTCTACACGCAGGAGCAGGCCTCTGCAAGAGCACTTACCACTGTTGTGGGCAGGCTGGTAAGCGCGTGGGCACAGCGCAGGGCGGCGATGCGGACAGCCTGGAACAGACAGGGGTGAGGGCAGGGGCGGAGGAGAGGGGCGTGGGGAGGGGGAAGGAGGGGGCACACGCACCATGGCGGGGCTGGAGGTGAGGCTGAGGAACTTGGTCACCAGCGTGTCGACGTGCAGGCTCATGATCTGGGGAGCTTCCAGCAGCAGCGGCTGGAGGCAGCTCAGGGTGGAGAGCTGCACCACGCGGTCTGAGCAGGACAAGGCCTCAAGCAGGAGGGAAAGCAACTGCGGGTGGGGAGGACACAGCTGTGAGTAACTCGCAGCCGCACACTCTGTGCTGCCCCAGTCCCTGCCACCACCAAGGCTGGCTCACCGTGGGCAGCTCCGTCACCAGCACAGGCTTGGGGAGGTGGTTGAGCACATGGGACAGGCCCTTCAGGTAATTGGCCTTCACATCTGTGGAGAGCAGAGAAGGTTACAGGCAGCCCAGGGAAGGGAGCGGGGACACGGGTGCAGGTCCCCAGGGTAAGGGGTCACAGGGCGGTGAGGCTGGGCTGGGGGTGGCCACTCACCGGGGCCAGCCCCGTGGAAGCCCTGCACCAGCTTGGGGACGTTATCGGTGAAGAAGCGCTGGCGGAACATGATGCGAACGTCAGCGTGGCAGCCCTTGTGCAGCACGTCCGGCGACTCGGCCATGAGCAGGGAGAAGCCATCGGCCACGGCGGGGCCCAGCTCCACGTCGCCCAGCAGGCCCAGCAGCTGCGGGGGACAGAGACCTGAGACGGGGCGCCCTGCCACCAGGGGCTCCCAGCCGGCCATGGGGGGAGCGGGCAGGCCCCTCCAACATCACCCAGCCCCACCGCTGACTACCTTGTCTGTCAGGCGGGAGCTCAGGGGGTGGTAGCGCAGCACCAGGGCTTTGGTCACCTGTGCAGGCAGAGCAGAGTCAGCACCAGGCTGGCCCCCCCGCCCCGGCTCTCCCTCCCCATCCCGCATCCAAGGCCAGGCCTTACCCAGAGCAGCAGGGTGAGCACCTGCGTCCGGCGGGGCCCCTCCGCCAGGCCGGGCTCCATCCTGTTCACTGCAAGCTGCAGGATCTCATCCAGCTGCTGCCCTGGGGACACAGAAGGGACAGGCTGAGCCCCTCCCCTGCCAGCAGTGGGCAGGGACCCATGGCGTCCTGCCCAGCTCCCTTACCCGCCGGGTGCTTGTTCACCAGCCCCGCAAAGCACTTGGCAGCTGTGGTGGCTGTGAAGGGGCAGTTGCAGGAGCAGCTCAGCACCAGCAGCTCCCGGAGCAGCCGTTCCTGCTGAGGAATTGCCACCTGGAAGAGACAGGGAGCATGTTAAAGGCCAGGGCTGCAGCTGCTCCCTTCCTCCACCCGTGGAGCTTGCTGTGGACACAGGCAGGAGGGCGCTCAGTCAGGGCCCCTCTCCGCTCTGCTACCCCCCAACTTACATCACGGGGCAAGGAGCAGATGAAGGCCATGAGGAGGGCAACGAGACGTCTCTGTGCCTCCAAGCACTCCCCATCCTGCAGGGGAAGAACAGCACCCGTGTCATCACAGTCCTTGCTGCCAGGCTGTGCCAGCATCCTCATTCCTGGCCCCCAAGCACCCAACACACCTCAAAGGGCTGGAAGGAGCAGGGAAAACTGTTCTGAGGCAGGAAGGAGACCTCTCCGTCTAGGAAGAGGGGCACCACATGAGATACACTCTGGGCAGCCAGCCTAGGAGAAAGGAGACATCACAATGTGCTGCTCTGGGAGGATCACCAGAGAGCTCCTGGGTACCTCCCAGGAGGCACAGGATCCCCCTGAACAGACAGCGGCGCGGGGGATGCAGCTTGCTCCCTCCCCACGATGGAGTGCCCGGCATCCCGCCCCAGCATCACTCACTCAGGGCTCAGGTGAGTGGTGGCAGCGCTGATGATGGGGACCATGGCAGCCAGCACCTCTTCCTCCAGCAGTGCCTTGCCCAGCAGCGGGTGGGCGCTCTCTGCAGGCAGCGGGCGGGGGGGGGAGAAAGGGACGTGCTGGAGCCCCCTGACCCACACCGGCCCTGGGACAGGGCTGCTCTGCCTCAGGCCGGGGGCGGGCAGCGGGACCCGCAGTCCCCTCGGTTGCCGGAGGGCGGCAGCAGCAGCGCTGGCTGCAGGGTCAGCGACCCGAGAGCCCGGGGAGCTGCCCCGCTCTCCCCTCTCCCGCTCCAGCCCCGCACCTACCTTGCATCGCAGCCTGCACGGCCATGGCCAGCAGGCAGGGCACCACTGTCTGGTGGTAGTACCAGCAGCCCTCTGCGTCCTGCTGGCACTGCAGGGCCACGCGGTGCAGGCTCTGGCACGCAGAGACCATGTCTTGGGCGCTCCCAGTCTCGCTCCCTGAGGGGCACAGTCACCGTCACATCAAACAGCCGCAGCACCCACCCCCCCCGACCTGCGCCGGCATCCCGGGGCAATGCAGCCCTCCCTACTCCCCCTTCCTACCCCCCCTCCCCAGCCCTGGGCTCCTCACACCACATCCCCTCTCTTCCAGACAGCACCAGTAATGGTAACGAAGGCAGCTCCTGCGCAGACACTGCCTGCCGCAGGGTGCGTTACCTTTCTGCACCTTCCGGAGATGCTGCAGCAGGACTGGGACAGTCTCCCTCACGATGCTGGTGTGAGTGGACACAGCTGCCAGGGCCTGCAGGCACCGCTGCCGCAGGGAGCAGCGGTCACGGGAGCTCTCCTCCTCCCGCTCTGAAGAGGAAAAACACCTCAGAGGGGTGCTGGGGTGACCCCAGGCCCCCTCGCCCAAGGGCATTCGGAGCCCAGACCCTGCCAGAGTGGATGGGGTGAAGCAGCACAGCAGAACTAGCCCGTGCCAGGCTCAAGGCACTCTGCCTGCTCTGTGGCTGAGCAGCTCCTCCCCACAAGGCCATGGCCTTCCCTGTGCCAGCACCACAGTGCCTGCGCTGGGAATCCCCCAAGAAAAACCACCAACCTACACCATACGGCACAGCCCCACTGCCTGACATGAGCTGAATGGGGATGGGACAGGCTTCACCTCAAAACCAGACATCCCTCCCTTCCCAAAGCCGCCAGCCCTACCCGACTGCAGCTCCTCTTCAAGCCTGGGTACCATGCGTCCAGAGAAAACCTTTGGGTAGATGGGGGCCAGAGATCCGGCTGCCTCCATCGCTGCTTCGCTGCCAGGGGGAAAGAGAGTGGGAAGCGTGATGTGAGCACTGCAAACCCGGGGCTGCTTGTACACCAGCTGCACAGATCTGGGCCAAAAGGTGCCTCCAGAAACCCATTCCTCAGCAATCTGCCTTTTTCACTCTACCAGCAGGCAGAGCAGAGCCCCAACTTTTGACGGCCCCAATTTCCAGCCTGTAAATGCTTGGTTTATCCCTTTGCTCTTACACCCACATGGTCTTTTAGTTCAGACAGTTCCTGTGCCTTCCCCCAGACTAGTCGCTCTCTGCAGCAAAGCCAGGCTTTGTTTCTCTCCCCAGAGCGTGGGTGACTGCAGTGGTGCCAGCCCGCCCCTCACCTGCTCTGGGAATCCTCCTCGCGCAGAGCGAGACGGATGAGGTGATCCACAACCAGCTCCAGGTCAGAGGGAGACAGGAAGCCTGGAACAAGAACCGAAGAGGAAGTCTGCCCTCAGCCAAAGGCAAAGATGGCAGTGTTCTGGCCAGCATTCTTCCCCCTCGTCCAGGCTAGCAGCAATGCAGCAGCATGCCAAATGCCAGAGATACAAGGTACCAGCACAAACAGGCAAGAGAGAGACCAAGTGTCCCTGGAGCTCATGGCCTGGGTAGAAAATGCTGCCGCTGCTCCTGTGCACCTACAGGCAGCAGGCAAGGACGTCCCAGCAGCCACAGTGTGTCCCAGAATAGGGTGACACCCCTCCCCTCTGCCTCCCCAAGGGAAACAAGTCACCAACCTTGCAGGGAGCCCAGGACAGTCAGTGCCCTGATCCCGACCAGCTGCAGCTGCACACTGGGATCCGTCAGCGCCGAGAACACCACAGAGCAAACCTGGGCTTGCAGCGACAGCAGAGTGCTCTCATCTGGGGAGAGAGGCATGGAGTCACTGCCTGCGCCTGGCTGTCACCACACAGCCACCACCATGGCACCTGACAGACCTTTCCGGGGCCCTGCCTCTTGACACCCAACCACGCAGGGTCCCTGGGACATGGCAGGGAGCTGCATGTGCAGCCGCCCAGGTCAGTGAGCTTTCCTTCTCTGTCAGCATATGGGAAGGTGAGGTCAGAGATAACAGTCCCCTGGGACATGGGTGCCTCCAGAGGGACCAGCCAGCCTCACCTTCTTCCACATATCCCCACTTCTGCTGCAACTCCAGGAAGCCCAGCAGCATTTCCAGGATTGTCCTCCTCTGGCTGCTCTGCAGGGACACAAAGGCATAACCCAGATCACCGTCACTGCTGGGACACAGCTATACCTCAGCCCAGCGCTCCAAGGCCAGAGGGTGCCCACGGGGTCCCTACCCGCAGCCAGGGAAGGGTGGAAGGACACCCATTTTGACACCCAAGCCCTGCAGAGCCAGCGGGTGCACTGTGCCCTGCTGTCTGTGACCGCAGAGCCCAGGGTGCCCCTCACCTGTGGGTGCTTGGTGTACTGCTCCAGCAGCAGGGGCAGGACGCTGCGGGTGACGCGGTGGTAGGAGCGGAGGGAGGCACCCGCTGCTGCCTGCAGGAGCTTGGCACTTGGCCACACCAGCTTCATGTCAGGCTCGCACAGATGGTGCCTGCAATCTGAGATAGGCTGGGCGTCAGCTGCACCGGCAGAGCTCCTCTGCCTTGTGTGCGGGGACGCAGCTGATATCTGGGCTGGGACGTGCTTCTGGGGCGCAGCTCTGAGCTGCAGCACAGCTGAACAGAGCTGCTTCCCCCAGCTCCAAGCGCACAGCACAGCCCTGGACACCCCAATTCCAGCAGAGAGGGAAGCAACTCAATCCAATAGGCATTTCCTACTGTGCCCCCTTCTCCCTTCCTGCAGCCAATTACCTTGGAGAAGCCAACAGTGGCTGTGAGGGCTAGAAAGAGAAGAAAGAGGCTTCAAAGAGAACAGGAGGGCAGATCTCTAGCTAGGAGCAGCTTGCAGGCCTGGCTGCTCAGGGCAGGGTAGGTCTCTCTGCTAGCTACCTTGCAGGATGCTGCTGAGGAAAGAATCCAACAGATCCTCGGTGTCAGAGCTGAGCACAGAGCGGGAGAGGCAGGCAGAGAGGGCGTGCAGTGCGGCCAGGCACTCCGCCTCAACCTTCTCGCTTGCTGTCTGGAACACCTGCAGGAGAGGCCGTAGGACGAGCTAAGCTCCGCGCTGACCCCAACTGCACGCTTCACACTCCCAACATGGGCTGAAGGACTCACGCTCCCCCCCTCATTTCCCACGTGCTTTGAACATGCAGTGTGGCACATCCAAGCCCCAGGGACATGCTGATAGGGCTGGCCTGTTCCCCACTTTTCAGTTGGAGCTGTCCAAGGCCACATGTGGGGGCTGCTGTGAGATATGGGGCCTGCCTAGTCTGGCTATGAACTCCTGCTCATCAGGAGCCCAGCTGTGGTGGAGCATTCATTAGGGGCCCTGCAGTACTCACCTCCCTGCGTAGGGATGACCAGAGGCTGGGGAGAAATTCCTGCAGCTCCTTCTGCCCGTAGATGGCACAGCAGGCAGTCTGCAACAGGGAGTCAGGAGACATCAGAGAGAAGCCAGTACTGAGAGGACATAGAGCAGGGACACTGCCCATCCACTCAAGGGAGAGAAAATGAGGAAAGTGATGCAGGCCAAACTAGGACCCTGAAAATTGTGGCTCTGCAAGGGAGGGTCTCTGGCTGGCAGGGAGAAGGGCTCAGGCTGGCTGCTGCTGCCAAAGACCAGCTGTAGGCTGAAGGGAGTAGGGGATCTCTCCTTACCAGAGTCTGCAGGGAGTCAAGCTTGGCACTTTGCAGGTCTGAATCCATCTTCTCAATGAGCAGAGGGAGCAGGAACTGCAGAGAGAGGCACTTAGGCTCAGCCCACCCTTTGTACCACCATGTCCATGGCCCTGCAGGGCTGCAAGCTCAGCCTCTGCCAGGAGAGCAGAGGTGGAAGGATACCTGCAACAGGCAGGCCCTTTCCCAGGGTGTCAGCACCCTCCCCATGCCCAGCCCCAGCAGAAGACAAGGCTGCCCTAGTGCAGGCTTCTGGTCCCAGTTGTTCCCTTCCCACAGAGCCATAGCGGGAGCTGCAGCACTATGAAATGCAGCCTGTGCTCAGGGAACACTGCGGTGTTCAAGAACCCCCTAGGAGCTTCCTACCTCAGCAAATTGGGGCGTGGAGGCCAGCACAGCCCGGAGGCTCAGGATCAGGTCTTCTCTCTGGATGCCGTGAGGGTCATTGGGGGGCTGGAAGGGAAGCAGAGAGAGCAGGTCACCTCATCTCCAGCAAGGCCACAGCGATGCCAGTCGCTGCAGCCAGCTTGGCACCAGCCTGTCAGCCTGGGTACCACAGCTCACATCTAAACACTGTCCAGCCAAGATTCTTGCCCACCTTCCCCTTCCATCCCCCACAGGGGACACGAACCCCTGAGAAAACACCAGAAGGAACAGGCTGTGGCATAGGGCAGACTCACTCACTGGAGTAAAATCAATGGGGAAGTAGCAGGACGTCACTTCAAACAGCTCCTCCACAAACGGACCTGCAAGGAAAGGACAGAGGACGTGAGCAGAGATGCTGGGCAAAAGAGGCACAGCAGCTACACCAAGCACCCATGACAGGCTGGCTCTGCAGCTCCTAAAGGATGTCAGGGACAACCCCAGCCTTGGTCAGACCCAAGGACCATCACCCCAACAGCTCAAAGAAAAGCAGCACGTCCCTGGTCAGCTCTGCAGGGCAGGCACAGGCTCACCCAGGGCGTAGCTCTTGGCAATGAGATCACGCACAATCTGGAAGGCCACCAGCAGGTTGCGGGGATCCTTCTCCCCATCCATCACCTGGATGAAGCCAAAGGTGAAGTCGGCACCCAGGCCCTTCAGCTCTGCAGAAAGAAGTAGTGTGAGCAGATGCAGGACACCAGATCTCACTAACATGGCATGAAATCAGCCTGGTTTCCCCAGCCCTGCAGCCCTTCCAGCTCTCCCCAGGCAGAGCAACAGAGCCTTCAGAAAAGGCAAAAGCAAGCCATTCTCCCAGCCTGGACAACCCCAGAGCAGTTCTGGCATCTGCCCCCTCACCTTCCTCCCTGGTGCCCATGAAGTTGGTGATGATGCTGTAGACTGTGTGGCGGTCTAGCTGCAGCAGGGACTGGAGGGAGGAGCAGAGCAATCAAAACAAGCTTCCACACATGGCAGCATTGCTACCCAGCACCCAAAGGCAGCACGTGCCCTTGAGAAGAGGGCAGGACTCCCAGCAGCTCAGCTGCTGCTTCCTGGCACGCAGATCCCTTTTACCACATGCAAAGTGTGCACATGCCTACGCAATGGCACCTGAACACAACTGTGACCATCACCGCATGAATGCACCATCACAGTCACACCATGGCCACAGATACTGCCCAAGGCCCTGCCAGCGTAAACAATCTTAAACTGGAGGAGAACTTGGGTGCTGAGGGCACTTAAACATAGCCTGGAGAATAAAGCAAGGGAAATAACTGCTCCAGGGCTGAGAGAAGGGAGGACAAAGGCCAAACAGGATTCTCAGCTGCTGTCTGCGTCTCACTCTGCAGTGAGGCACGCTGTCCCTAAGCTCTGCAGGAGCACTGCACTGTGCCAAAGGATATGCTACACTGCACTGCCACTGAGTGTGCTAAATCCTCAGGGCAGGCAGGCCATCCCCAGACCCCCAGGGAGCAGGGAGAAAGGACAGGAGGATGGGAAATCACATTGCTCACCTGAACATGTACCTCCTGGAAGATAGCTTTGAGCACAGACACTGCTAGCCCTGGGGACAGCACCTCACACATGCTCTGGGGACAGGAAAAGAGAAGCAAGAATAGAAAACCATGATGGCAGCCACATAACAGAGCTCCTGCTTCTGTACAGGATTGTCTCCTACGCCAGGGAGAGCTCACCACCCCCACAAACAGGACAGAACAAGATGCCTATCATTTGTGCTGCTCCCCAGAGCAGCTGAGGAATCCTTGCCCCCAGTACCAACATGGGGCAGGAAACCAATGCAATCTCCTCTCCCCTGCCCCTCTGTAACGGGCACAGCAGGAGCATGGAGGAGACAGGGCAATGCCACCAGGTAGGAGCTGACAGCCCAGCCAGGCCCTGCTCGACATGCTGCTCCGACCTGTACCCAGGTGTTGCACCTCCTGGCACTGTTGTGGAGCACACCCCGGCACTGCAGGCTGGGGAGCATGAGCTCACCAGTGCTCGGAGTCCCTGGAGCACCGAGGGGATCACAAGGTGATGATCTTGCAGTCGGTTCTCATAGAACAGGACCAGATGCAGCACTGTCAGAAACAGACACCAACATGCGTTAGTCCCAGGAAACGCAGCTGCCGGGTGCTGGCTTCAGCTCTGCCAAAAGCAGCTGCTGGATGACGAGCAAGCACATCTCATGCTGGTGAACAGGATGAAGCGCCACTGTTGGGTGCACCCACCTGCCTCCAATGCCTTCGCCCTCCCCCCATCAGCAACCCACGTCTGACCGCAGCGGGGCAGCACCCACCTCTGGCCACTGCAGAGGTGCCGGAGCTACCTGAGAGGTATTTGCCCCAGCCTGTCCAGACACGTGGGTGCAGACACTAGCAAGGAAGCAGCAGACGCCTGCTCAGCGGATGCTGGAGGATGTCGTGGGGTGGGGCGCACGGCTGGAGCAGGAGCTCCGGCTTCCCCGCGCTTGGCTCCACAACACGTTCCCGGCTCCTGAGTCATGGCCACGGGCGCCTGCACACCCCGGCCCTGGGGAGTGGCAGCAGGAAGCAGACTGGAAGAGCCAGCTAGCAGCATCCTGTGCCCACAGCTGCTGCAGAAACTCACCCCCCCAGGAGGCAGCCTGACGCAGCGCTTGAGAAATGAGCTGCGTGAGGAGGGACACGAAGGGAGATGGGGCGAGCTGGTGGTGTCACAGCAGCCACCTGTGCCCTGCCAGGACGCTGGCTCTGCCCACCCTCCTCCAGAGCTCCTGGTGACTTGGCTCTAACCCAGCTCACTCAGCTGCCCTGACTCTGCCAGGCACCCCCGCTGAACCTCCCCACCTCCAGCTGCCCCTCTGGAGAAGCCCAGTTCCCATCACAGTCATCACACCTGACTCCAGCTACACCAGTAGCTAGTCTGTGTATATTCTCTCTGCACAGCTGCTCTCTGCCCTGCCTGGCACCAGTCTGAGACCTACAGAGAGCCAAACACCAAGGACTAAGCAACTTTTGCTTCCATCCTTCCCTTCCTCCACCTCACTTACTAGCTGGGCCTCCCTGCCTTGTCAGCCTGCTGGCACAGGTTCAGCTACCCATAAGCAAGGCCCCCAGTCCAAGTCAAAGTTTGGCAGCACTTACTGGCTTCCCCCACTGTCAGCCAGTTGCTATGGAGCATTTAACACAACCAAATCTCCTTGCCTCCACGAACAGGGGCATCTTCCTCTCCCCAGGCTGGTCCTCCACTCCAATCTCATCCTTACGCTGATCTCCCCTCCTTCCCAGGGTTCCCCCAGAGTCAACCTAGGCAGGCAGCAGGGCTGGGCCATGACACGCTTTGTGAAGGATGGTTTTCCTGCACTGAATCACCACCCAAGGATTTTGACATGCAGATGTGTCCCCAAGGCGTCCCACGTGGCACTGAGCACACCTGGGTGTGCAACACCCACACACTGCCAGGGGCATCAGCTGCAGCCCAGAGCTTTGGCGTGTTCAGGGAGTGACCCGAATAGTGTGGGGAGGTTGGCAAAAAGGCTGCAGTGCGAGGCCCCGTGTCCTCCTTGGACTCTGAGTCTTGAGAGACATGTAAGAAAGTTGTCATGGTGCTAAATCAATCCTTTTGAAAACTGCAGAAAAGACACTTGAGCGGCACAGGCTTTGCCCCCAACGTGCCAGCGGCCACTCAAGGGCCCAGAGCAGCCCTTACCTTCCTTCTCCTGGAGTAAGGAGTAACACTGGAGCAGGACTTGTGACAGCAGCTGAATGCCTCGCCCTCGCGTCCGCGGATCTGTGTTCTCCAGGCAAGACCTAGGGCAAGTGGGGAGAAAGCCCAGGAGGCCTGTTGTGAGCAGGGATACCCAAGCAGGAAGCACATCCTCAGCAGACACCTTATAAAAATGAAGAGGTGCAGCTCTCTGGGCAGGGGGATGGTGGCCCAATCCTGCCTGACTTGCTGGCAGGGTGAGAGCAGACTCCTTTTCCCCTGTCTGTGCTGCACACATGCATCCAGCCCCAGAGCCACGCAGCAATAAATGCAAGTTCTCAAGTCAGACCAAAGAAATTACTCTTGCACTCCACTCTGCACCTGAAACTCAGACTCCCAAGATCACAAGGTCTGAAAAAGGACAAAGCCTCTTACAACGAGAAAACCCAGTCCCCAGCTTGGGAGAAATGAGCCTCCCCGAGTCCCAGGTCATGACAGCTCAGAGACAGAAGTGAAAGCTGAGTGCCAGCCAACTCGTGACATAGTGATGTGCAGCTGTGTGCTCAGGCAGCTCCTGCTGGAGACAGTCCCAACTGATAAGTGCCCTGCGCCTCGCTGCCTGCCACAACACCTCTCCGTAGTCCTGGAAGAGCAGCAAGAGCTGCTCTGGCCTTGCTCCTTCCCAAACAGCTCCCAGGTCCTGGGAGGGCAAAGCACTGCCCAGGCCCCGTGCTGTGAGCACACAACATCCTTGCAGGCCTGTGTGCTGCGGTGTGTCTCCCAGCTCTGAAGCTATCTTGTCCTGGATGAGCACACTCTTCCTTCTCACCACCCCTCCTTGCGGGAATCTCCCCTGCAAGGCCCTTACATGTATAACATATATAAGGCTTTTCTTACCCCAGGGCTTCCACAAGCTGCAGCACAGTCCAGCTTCCATCTTTCACCCCTGGAGAAAGGAGGTAAAGAGAGTGAACCAAAGAGATTCCCAGACCATCAGTCAGGCACTGCCAGACACCCTTCCCAGCACGACAGCAGGAAAGGCTGCCTGCGTGCCAGCACCTCGCTAAGCACCGAAGGAGCCATGTGCACTCTGCTGGTGGAGCGGCCTCCAGCCCTGCTGGCAAACACATCTGGGACTGAGAGCTGCCTTGACTGGACCAGAGCTGAGAGCAGGCAGAAAGGGGTGAACTTGCCTGCACTCTGCCTCTGCCTTCTCACCACAGCCTGGCTGCATCCATCACCAATGTGTGGCTCCCAAGAGAAGAAGCCCCGCTGTGCTCCACTTTGCCGAGATGCCAAAAACCACTTTTCTAACGTAAGCAAGCCAGGAGGAGATAGAGGGTAGCTCCCCAGGTGCTTCCCAAGGGAGAACTGGCCAAGCAAAGACCCAAGACACTAGTGATCATCCAGCTCCCCACCTTGGCTCTGCCACCTCCATGCTGTGCTGAGCAAAACCTGCACAAACTCCCCCCAAGATGGAGGGCAGGAAGAAAGGCAGCTTTGTGATCTGAGGAAGACTAAGCATTGAGACTCCCAGAGTCTATTTCCAGCTCTGACTCAGACCCCGCCAGGTTGCCTCACTCACCTCCTGCCTCAATATTCTTGCAACTCAACTGGGGTAAGAGTCACTCCTCAGGAGGCTTTGGTAAGGACCTGCTGCATCCTACAACAGCCTTGGCAGAAGGGCAGGATCTCCACTCCTGCCACCCACCACCAACATGACACCTTCCCAGTAGGAAAGCTCTGTGCATGCCCTGTGGCCAGACATGGCGTGGAAGGCAAGGGACTGCCTCACCTTCAGACCCCTAACCTGCAGCTCAGGTGGTGCTGGGAAACAAGCAGCACCCCTTACTCTCTACCTGGACAAAACAGATTTCCTCCACCAAAAAAGCACCTTCCAGTCACTGAGACTCACTGTTTTGCCCAGGAGCACTTCTGGGCACTCTGGAGGGCCCTGTTCATCCCTCTATTCTGCTGAAGTCTTGCCTACACGACTGACAGGGCCCGCACACCCTCAGAAGCCTGAAAGTTTCATTCGGGGCTTTCTCAGGCCATCTCAGCTAGTGTCTCCTGCCGTTGCAAGCATTTACTGGCTCTTCCTAAGGAGTTAATTCCAGTATTAAGTCACACTGTTCATCAGAGAACGGTCTCTGGGGATAGGAGAAGGGATGACAGTGCTTTCTGACAGCAGGCAGCCCTGACTCCAGAGACAGAGCTTCCAATTTTGCTTGGCAGAGCAGGGAGAAGGAGCCGGGACTGAGGGACAGAACATATAAGGGGAGTTGCAAGGAAGAAGAGGAGCCCAGCAGGTTGCAGAGCTGACAGGCACAGGCTGAACAGGGAGTGCCTTGAGCGACAGCCGTAAGGTGCTGGCAAAATTTCTTGCAGAAGAACAACAGTGCAACAGCAAGCGGGTGCTGTGCACCGGCACAAAGCAGAGTGGGCCGTCGGGAGAGCTCATACAGCCCCTTCACACCCAGCATCCCAACATCCCGCTCTGCAAGCTCATGAAAAGCCCTCGTGCCTCTGAATCACCACGGAGAAGGTTCGAGAGAAATGTTGTTTCTGTGGCCAAGCATTCTGCCTCTGCATTTTCAGAGACCGAAAGCAGCATCTACACAAAGCTGCTGGTTTCCTAATCAACAGGAAAGAGCTGAAGTGTAATGATCAAACGACAATTGGCTATTGATGGTCCCTGCAGTTAACAGCCCCTTTACTTGGCTACATCGAGAAAACTCCCTCTGTTCTCAGGGACCAGGGTGTACGACCAGCTTCACCTCGCGTGGCGTGACCACACCAGCCCTGACAGCGCAACCTGCAAGCGCTGCCTCCTGCTCGCAGGCAGGGACACAGCTTAAACGCAAGCACAGCTATAATTGGACCTGCCTCATCAGCATGGCAGGCACAGTGGTGAGACTGTGAAACTTCTGCCTCCACATCTGGCAGCAGCAAGTTCCCAAGGTTAATTACACACCCTCAGTCCCAGCACTCCCTTTACCAGGAGGGGCTGCCTTCCTATTCTGGTGTTCCTGTAGGCCGAGAGGCTAAACAGAATCAAGCCATTTACCCTTTGTTTTTTATTACTCGGAATCAATCTGCTCCTTTTCCTGACACATCTTCCCTGCTTTCATGCAGTGTCCTTCTAGACATTAATCACTTCTGCAGGCTTTCCATTCTTGTCTCCTCAACACCCTCAAAATATGAGCACAGCATTCACGGGGAGAACGTGATGGATTTCTGTAACAGCAGTATCCTTCTCTCCCCATCTTTTAATAAAAAAGAGTTCAGCCTCCTTCTGCCACCCACTGACCCGTGCAGCCCAAGCTGCCTGTGACAGCACTGAGGCCTTTCTTCCACTTGCCAAGTTACACTCAATTTAGTAGTCAGCAACACATGGGAGAAGCTCAGCGTGTTTCTTCCAACAATTGCACAACGACCACAACGTTAGAAAAAAACTCCCCTTTCACTCAAGGATACGTGATGCAATTTAATACTTTCTGATGTGTGATTCTATACGAGGTCAGAGGGGCCAAAGGACACTTGCCAGCTCCCTTTCTTGTCAAGGTAGGTTTGTCACAAGCACCATACGGCTGACGAGAGCTGGGGGGCAGGGGCGGCTCTTCTCTTTGTACGTTTTCAAAGAGACAAAGCTTTCTCCGGGCACTTCTGTAACATGACCGTAGATGACAACATCTATGACAGCAGTTGTAAGGTTATCTTTCCCCTCCTCCCCCATCTATTCCAAATATGTCGGAGGCTTTATGAAACTCTTTCACAACATCTTGAATGTCACATAGTTTAGTGAATTCCTCCAAATTTCCTTGGCATTTTCTTCACTCTGTGTTACATGGACCACAGGGTTACCCTCCCATTTTGCAAGCTTATCTCATCATCAAGATACCATGGACCAGTTCACAATCCATCAGTCTTGGGAAAGGTCTATAAGCTACCCCTGTGTAATGTAACCTACATAGTCCTTCTCTGCTCTCTCAACTCCTTTCCAAAACACGTGAAAGCCACTGTCTAGAAACACAACCATGCTGCCTTATCCTTAGAAAGCTGCATTCCTGAAGCTGCAAATTCCCTAATGTAACGAAGTCACCAAATTGCCGCTCCAAGCAGAAAGACAAATTATCCAAGGAAACCAAATGCCTCAAGCCCTGCCAGGAAAGGAGGAGAAACCACAGCGAGGACAGTCAGAGACTGGGGCCTAGAAGCAGGGGCCAGTGAAGCCAGCATGTCATCTCCCACAGCATCTCGGCAAGGCCAGGAGCTCCCTTCCCACTGGTGCCTTCTCTGCCACCCAGCCACGGCCACCATACCCAGTACCACCCACAGCTGCTCCCAGTGCACCCCAAACCTCCAGTGCCAGGGCCTGCAGACTCACGCTCCCAGCAGCTCACACATCCCCCACACAGCCATGTCCCCCACCCCAAAGACCCATTCCCCATCCCCTAGCACCACCAGTAGACCCAACACGTTCAATCCCACCCCATGCCATCTAAAACACTGGCTCACCCCACAGACCCCACAACTCTGCCTTCACACCAGCTCCCAACATCTACCCATACCCACCTCTGCCTCACCCTAGCTGCTGCCCCACACCTACCCCACAGCCCCTAGTCCTCATTCCCCCTTTCAATTCCCAGCTCACAGCTGGGGCCCCTACCCACTCCCCCACACCCTGCCCCACAGCCATGCTCCGCACCGCAGCCTCATGCCCCAGCCCCACAACGCACGGCCACGCTCTGTCCCACGCCCTCACACTCTGCCAGGCCCTGCCCTGCCCCACAGCCGGGCCCGTGCCCTGCGCCATTCTGCATCCTAAGCCCAGCCCCACACCCTGCCCCACAGCCCCACGCTCACCCTCAGAACCCACCCCCACGTCCCGCCCCACCGCCCCCTAGGCGTGCCCACGCCCGCTCCAGGCCCGACCCGGCCCGGCCCAGCCTCACCGTCCTGTCCACGCCCTGCCCCACCCCGCAGCCGCGCCCGCCCGGTACCTGCTGCCACCTCGGCAGCGCGGCCGTCCTGCTGCCCGCCCACGAAGTCCCGGACGGAGGCGGTGAGCGCCGCAACTCCCGCCTCGGCCCCGGCCCCGGCCGCCGCCATGACACCCCGCGCCGAGGGCAGCGGCCGCCGGCCCTCCCGCCGTGCGCATGCGCCGGGCCCTCGCGCCGCGGGCGGTGACCGCGCACGCGCGCGCGGCGGGAGCGCCCCCTCCTCACCGCGCCCCCAGCCAACCGCCGCCACGGAGTGGGCACGGCGGGGCCGCGAGGGGGCGGGGCCGCGGTACGGCGGGGCGGAGGGGACAAAAGCGCTGCGGGAGCGGGCGCGCCCACGTGGGCGGTGCCGGTGCCGGTGCCGGTGCGGGTGGACACATGCGCACCTGGGGGGGCGGGGCGGGGCGCGGGGTGTCTCCGGCGGCGGGGCGGCCCTGGCGCTCAGAGCCGGGCGGTGCGGCTGCACGGTGCCGGGCCCCGCGGTCGGGCGCAGCGCGGAGTCGGCCCGGCCCCATGCCGAGCGCCGCCGCCGTTGAGCCCCGCCATGGGCGGCTGCGTGGGGCGGCAGCGCCGGGAGCGGCCCGCCGCCGGGAATCCCCGCAAGCGAGCAGGTGAGGCGGGGCCGGGCCCGCTGGGGCCATCCCGCCTGGGCACCCCCGGGGTCGCGGGCAGTGGGAGGGGGGGGGTCCCGTGTACCCCTGGGGGTGGCGGGCGCAGGGGGAGCGTGGGCACCGGAGCGGCGCAGTCCGTGGGCGCGGGGGTGTGGGGCTGTCCCGTGCACGCCCCCGGGGGTCCCCGGGCTCCGGGGATTCCGGTCCGGTGCGTGGTCCCGGGAGCGGGTAAGTACCGCGGCTCCTATCCCGGCGCCCCGGCGGGGTTTGCAGGGTCAGGGCTGGGGTGTGCGGCGCGCCCTGCCCAGCCCTGCCGGTCCCTGGCTCCTCCCGGGGAGGGGTTGCCCCGGGGCGGGGGGGCGCAGGGTGTCGGGTGCCCCCGGTTTGGGCTTGGCAGTGCCCCGACGCTCCGCGTCCTGCAGACCGCTGGGTGCCTGCTCGGGGTCAGTGTTGCCCGTACACCGGGCTGCTGACGACGGGCACAACCCCGTCCCCGCTCCCCCGGGCTTCGGGAGGTGCCGGGGGCCCGGCGGCGGGGCGGGCAGCGAGCGCCTGCGCCGGTCCGGAGAGCAGAGGTGTCGGGGGGCGGCTGGTGCAGCCCCGTGGCTCCCCGCAGTTACCGGCAGCCGGATACCCGGGTGCTATGAGCCACCTCCCCGGGATACTGCCCTGGAGGGTTCTGGAGGCCACGGGGATGGGCACGGCTACCTGCTGGCGGAGGGGACGTGGGCCGGCGAGGTGAATCACGCCTGCCTTCCCCTCGCCCGCCTCCGCGGCCGGTGCAATTGCAGCCGGTAATTACCGTGTTTATGGCAAAGCGGTGGTAGGCGGCGGGAGAGGAGGAGCAGGAAGCGTGTCCTCGGGGACCGGGCGCCCCGGCCCTCGCCCACAGCTGGGGTGCAAGTGGGAGGGAGGGAGATTGTCCCTGTGGGATGGTGCCCACCATTCCGGCAGCATGTGTGGGGTGCCATGGCTGCCGTGTCCAGCTGTGCCCGCTGCCCATGGGGAACCGTCCCCACCATGCGGGGCTCCAGGGGTGCCTGTCCACCCTGGGAATGCCCTGCTGGCTTAGGTTAGGGTGCTGGTCCCCCATGGAGCCAGCAGCCCTGGGGCTTCTGGCCCCCAGAATTGGAGGTGATTTCTTGCAGGTGAGTCCTGGGGTCCTGTGCTGACTGTTCGCTCAGCTCGGTGGGAGTGTGGGGCCATTGCGTTGTAACTTGGGGCTGCTGTGGCTGGGGGCTCAGATCGCACGTCTGGATCTGTGTGCTCCTTCTGTGCCAGGCAACAGCTGGCTGCAGTGCCTGTGTCTGCATCACTGCTACTCCCTGCCAGGCTCTCCTGGGATGGGTCACTGTCCCCTCCTGTGCCCCTGGCAGTTGCTGCTGGTTTTTTGTAGCATGTCCCTTCCCGGGGCAGCAGGGCCGTCCCTGGTGCTGGGGTGCCCAAGCTGGCTCCTGCCTTCACTTGCGTGGTGCCACCAGCCCCTGGGAGCCACTCAGCGGGTGGTGGAGGATGAAGCAAGGCTGTAGCTGCCCTCACCCACAGTACAGGGACACTGCCCTGGGCCAGCAGCACTCAAGGGAAGGGGTGCTCTGCTTGCCTCTGCTGTTCCAAGGGCCCTGCTAAGCAGTCCACCTGGCCAGTGGCTCCTGCCATGGCTGACACTTGCTGTGACCCCCTACAGAGGGGTCCTACCAGGGCTCCCTGGAGTGGGTGACAGCATTGTCCCCAGGGTGGCCAGCTTGCCGCAGCAGGAAGAGCAGGGGATGCTGGTGGCATGCAACATCCCAATCCTGCCTGGCCCAGGAGGGGACCAGCTGGCACTGCTGGAAGCGGTGTCGCATGCCATCTGGCTGGCATCTCCTCCAGGGTCAAGCCAGCCTCCAGGACTCACCAGTTGGGGCTGCCTGAGGCTCCAGCCAGGCAGGGAGTGAGCCCCAGGGCAGGGGAGCCTCTGGGGTACAGCCTCCTGCCTGGGAGTCCCTGCACCGCAGCACTGTGGAGGGGGCTGAGCCTCAGGCAGGGAGCTGCAGGCACAGGGCAGGAGGCAGGCAGGCTGCCGACCAGATCCTGTTGGCTCGAGTCCGGGCACAGCAAGTGGCTGGACCTGTCCGGTGGTGCTGCCATGGAGAGTTGCACAAGGGGCCAGGAATAGAGCAGCAGGAGGTGATTAGAAGCTGTGGGGCCCAGCTGGGCAGCAGCAATAAATAGATGAGGCTTAAGCCCCTGCCTACCTGGACAAGGCTGCCAGGCACACCTGCCCGCACAGGGCAGCCGTGGCCTGTCCCTGCTGTGGCCAGGCCCTGTGGCTCTGATTCTGCTGCATCCCCTGGGCCAGCCTCTTCCCTTTGCCGCAAGCAGAGCTGGGGGCATGGTGTCGGCTGGGAGTCCCGCCATGCATGACGATCCCAGCTGCAAGGACATCTACCCAAGCCTGGTGGCCACAGCAGTGTGGAGTCATGGTCCCAGCCGTGTCCTTCAGGCTGGCTGTGACTGCTACTCCACTGCCCTCCCGGGGCAGGTGCCGTCTCCGACCTTACTCTGTCCTGCGGTGCTGCAAATCCCTCCTGCCCAGCACCGTGACTGCTGAATCGGCAGCGCTGGCTGCAGCCGGCTGTCCTCGCTCCTCCGGGGAATCAGGTGGGATGTTGCCTGTCAGGGGTGCTCAGTGTCCAGCCTGGGGGTAACTGAGCTCCTGTGCCCCATGGGGACCTCTGGGATGGGTGCCATGTATTGCATCCAGCTCTGGGCTGGGTGCTTGCTTGGAAAGTGGATGCTGTGCTGGCTCCAGTAGTCTTGGAAGGGGTGGGATAAGACTGGTACAAAAAAAAAAAGTTTGTGTAGTGCCTTGTATCACTTACCCAGGAAGTAGCTCAGCCCACAGCTGGCAGTGGTGGCTGTCCCCAGCAGCGAGGGTGTGTGGCATCACCTTGCCTGGCAGGTCACTGTGCGGGCACAGGCATCCTTCCTGCCCGGCTGGGGCTCCACATCTCCCGTGTCCCGTCCCCACAGGAAGGGTGCCGGCTGGCTGCCCCAGAGAGAGGGGTGGCAGGAAGGAGCTGTTGTCACTCATTGTCCCCAGCTCAGCTGTGAGTGACAACAGCTCCTTCCTGCCCCATGCTTCCGGCCCAGCCGTGGGGCCGACGTGATGGGGCTGTTCCCACGGGGCTGCAGCCTGCTGTAGGGAGGGCAGGGCAGTGTGGGACTGGCATGGGGGTGGCCTAGACCCCTGGGCAGTGCTGGCTGCTGGGGGTCCCTGGGGACAAGGTTGGGGGCTGTTTCATGGAGATCCAGCTCAGTTTGGCCCATTGCTGGCGCTGCTGCAGGCTGGCAGCCCCCCCCCCGCCCCGCCCCCACCAATGCCCTGGAGGCTGTGTGCCTGCTGTCTTGCCCACAGCTGATCCCTGCCATCCCGAGGTGGGCAGAGAGGACAAAGTCCTGCCCCACTTCCCTCACCAGGGCAGCAGCTCAGTCTCTGTAATCCCCTTCCTGCTCCAACTCTCCAGCTTATTTCCTGGCTAATTCCCCAAGCTATAAATACTGCTCTGCCTCAAAGGGCCCCAAGGCCTAGTGGCCACCCCACAGGACAGGGGCTGGTCCCTCTAGCATGGGTGCAAGAGCCCTCATCCCTTCTGGGGGAAAAGGATGTCACTTGGGAGTGCAACTGCTATGGGGCCAGTGGGACCTTGGGCAGGGCTAGCTTTAGCCAAGTTCCCCCTGGCTGCATTGGGGACTGTCCTGTGCTGGGCAGGGGAGTCCCTTGGACACTGCTGCGCACAGTGTGAGGGGTCCCCAGGAACCTGTGGGGATGGAGGTGGGGGGCTCAGGGCCCAAGGGGGAGCCCTGTCCCTTGGCTGAGCTTCCCCCTCCACTCCCCAGGCCGCAATGAGCCCCTGAAGAAGGAGCGTCCCAAGTGGAAGAGTGACTACCCCATGACGGATGGGCAGCTGCGTAGCAAGCGCGATGAATTTTGGGACACAGCACCCGCCTTCGAGGGCCGCAAGGAGATCTGGGACGCCCTGAAGGCAGCTGCCTATGCTGTGGAGGCCAACGACCACAGCCTGGCCCAGGCCATCCTAGATGGAGCCAGCATCACCCTGCCCCACGGTGAGAGACGGCACAGGGGGTGAGGTGGGGTGAGTGCTGAGTGTCCCATATCTGGGCACATGGGGGTCCCAGGTTGGAGAGGAGAGGGGTCCCCAGCTGCCATCCACGCAGCTCAACCCAGCCAAGGTGGGCAAGGCAGGCTCTGCCCCACTGCCTGGGGTGGCCCTGTCCCCATTTGGGTGGTCCATGGGGATGCCCACCCACAGCATCTTACCCTGCCATCCTCAGGGTCCCTGACGGAGTGCTACGATGAACTGGGCAACCGGTACCAGCTGCCCGTCTACTGCCTGGCACCTCCTGTCAACCTCATCCTGGAGAGGAGTGAGGAGGAGGCAGCGGAGCCAGCTGAGCCCCTGCCCAACGCCCGGCGGGAGTTTGCCCTCAAAGTGCGACTCTCCACCGGCAAGGACCTGCGGCTCAACGCCAGCATGGGTGACACCATCGGGCAGCTGAAGAAGCAGCTGCAGGCACAGGAGGGCATCGACCTGGCCTGGCAGCGCTGGTTTTTCTCAGGCAAGCTGCTCACTGACCGCACACGGCTGCAAGAGACCAAGATCCAGAAGGATTTTGTCGTGCAAGTAATTGTCAACCAGCCTCTGCCACCCAGGAACTGAGCCCCCCCGCACTGGTTGCGGGAAGAGGGCAGGGGGCTGGGGGGCAGTGGCACCTCTGGGGACGCACCAAGCTGTGTCCCAGCCCTGCCGGAGTGGGGGCAGCTCCTCCCCCTCAGGGTGCCCCCCACCTGGGTGATTTCCCCCCCCCCCCCGGGAAGGGCTGCATGGGGCTGTGCCACTACAGTGGCCCCTCTCAGCTGGGACACGGGCACACACTGCGTTTGCTGCAGGAGGTTTGAGACCAAATGTCTCCGAGGGGGTCGGCACGGCTGGGGCCCCGCTGCCAGGCTGTGCCGGCGGGGGGAGGCCGTGACCTGCTGGGCTCTGGCTCCCCTTGGCCAGGAGGCCCCAGGGTGCTGGGCTGGGTGGAGATGTCTCCCCTCTGTACATAGTCTGTATTTATCAATAAAGCCTTTTCATCCTTTCTCTGTCCCTGGGGCAGGTGGGGGGGGGCTGTCACCTGCAGCTATGGATGGTCCCTGTACCTGTCCATGTTGGGATGGACATAGGGTGGCCAGGGAGAGCCTGAATCCCCCAGCTCTGCTCCCCAGTGGCACCCTGACCCTGTCCCACCAGCCCCAGCTCTTCGTCTGCCTGGACCCTTCCCCAGCGCTGCTGCCATCATCCCATTGCTATCCAGGCCACTTGCTGGCGTGGGACCGCTGCCTCCTTTTCCCAGTGTTCCCCTCTGGAGTTTTCACCCTGTGCCTGTCCCAGGGCCAGGCAGGACAGTCCATGGAGGAGAATGGTCCCAGGACCAGCATCACCTGTCCTGATGAAAATGGCACCTTTCTGCAGCCAGAGGCTGTGGCAGCCAGAGGCTGTGGCACCCATGGGACCGGGCACTCAAGGGTGTCCCTGAGAACTGCCTGGGAGGGTGACAGTGATGTGTCCCATCTGTCCTTCCTCCAGGTCCTGTGCCGAGGGCTGGTGCCCAGCGCATTAACTGTCCCAGCACAGGGCAGCGCTGGCCTCATCTTACAAAGGGGGAGAGCAAAGCCCAGGGGGGGGGCTGAACAATGTCCCTGCTGCCAGGAATAGCTGCTGGCTCTGCCTGACAGCCCCACGTGAGGCTGGTCCCACTGTCAGGCTGCCCGTGCATGGCAGGGGAGGCGAGGCAGCCACTGGGATCCTGGCAGAACTGCTTGGGATGCTCCACACCTGAGGTCATCCTCCAAAGGGGCGCAGAGGGGCTGTGGTTCTCAGCATCACGTGCTGCCTGCTACTGGTTGAGAGGTTTGGGGGGGGGGGGGGGGGGGGCATCACCTCCTTTTGGAGTGGGCAACAACACCCCTCGCCAGGTGCCAGGGAGCCTTGGGTGATGTTGGTGGGTGGTGCAGCATCTGGTTGCATGGGGATGGGGTGATGGGAGCCACAGGGAGCATTCTGTCTGCCCAGGGTGGGTGGCACAGGTACAGGACTGATGGGGCAACGCCAGACCATTTTCCGGCTCCATCGAGCCTCTCTGGACCGGCCGCCATGGGCTGTGCGCACCCAGCTCCCTGCACCCAGCACGGGGGTCCTGGGCAGCCCTTGAGGGGGGCAGTGGGTCTCTTTAAGAGGGTGCAGTGCTGGGGAGGTGAGCCAGGGCCACCAGAAAGCAGGAGGGTGAGCTCATGGCAAAGCTGCCCCAGTCATGTGGAGCAGCCACAGCTGACGGTGCCCTTGGGCTGCGGGACGGAGGGGCCGGCAGCATAAAGCCCTGCGGCCAGCAGAGCCGCCGGCAGCACCAGGAGCCAGGGCCGGGCAAGGAGGAGAGGCTGCATCCTGCACAGGACTGTGCACTGCGGGCAGACATGGAGCTGGATGTGCAACGGGCCAAGGATCTCATCGAGCAGAAGCTGGCAGAGGAGGAGGAGGAGGAGAAGGTGGGTCCACAGGGTAGGGGGGACCTGCCTGGGCTGCAGCAGGGACCCGCTTTGCGCTGTGTCCATCTTTAAGGACTCAGATGTGAGAAGGCTGGCACTGACCCTGCCATCCCGGGGAAAGCAGCGAGGTGGCCAAGGGCTCACAGGGGCATCGGGTTCCCAAACCAGGAGCTCTTGCCCATGGGGCAGAGCCGAGCAACAGGCAGGTGCTCAGCTTGCCAAGTAGGGCAGGTGGGCAAGCATAAGACCAAGGGCTGCTTGGGTGTCCTGTAGACCTCAGCAGCAAGCTGTGAGCTGTGCCCAGAGCCACCTCCACTGGCGGACTGGGGACAGAGGTGGTGGGGTTGCTCCGTGCCCAGCCAGGACCATGCAGCCCCCCTGTACCCATGCAGCGACTCAAAGAAGATGGCACACGGGAGCCACCAGCTGTGGAGCGGATGAGCACACCTGACCTGGAGGAGGAGAAACGCCGTGGCCCCAGGAACTGGGGCCTTGAGGCCATCAAGGTGAGGGACAACAGGGAGCAGGGGGCGTGGGGGGCAGCTGGGCATAGAGGAGGTAAATAGGGCTTTGCATGTCCCCCCCAAGGGCCAGGAGCGGGTGCGGAAGAGCTCAGTGGACCTGCGGCGAGAGATCATAGACGTGGGGAGCATCCAGCGCCTCATCGAGCTCCGCAAGCAGCGCCGGCAGCGCCGGGAGGAGCGGGCAGCCACCCCTGAGCCCCCCCCACCGCCTGAGCCCCTGGAGATTGTATGTCAGGGGGTCCCAGGGTGCGGGAGGGGGCTGCTGGGACAGGGGCTAGAGCCCCCATGGGCCAGACCCCAAGTCACCTTGCCAGCCGAGGACCTCCCCAGGGAAGCAGGGCAGGGGGGGCCCCGTGTTGTCCCCTTTCCCGTGTCCCTGTGATGCTCCAGCCCTGAGCCCATCCTGCCACCAGGAGGGTCCTGTGGAGCCGGAGACCTTCCTGCGAGCTGCCGTCCAGGGCAAGATGCGTGTCATCGAGAAGTTTCTGGCAGATGGTGGCTCCCCCGACACGTGTGACGAGGTAGTGTCCCCAAAGGCTGCTGGCTGCCCCCCACCTGTGCCCTGCCACCATGCCCCGCCATGCCTGCTGGCAGAGGCTGGGACCACCGGGACAGGGCTGGGTGTACAGCTGGGCTGGGGATGAATCCATCTGCCAACGTGGTGCCTTGTCCCCCCAGTTCCACCGCACAGCTCTGCACCGCTCCTCGCTGGAAGGACACACGGACATCCTGCAGAAGCTGCTGGACAGTGGGGCCACTGTCAACTTCAGGGACCGGGTGAGGCCAGATCCTGGCCCCGACTCCGTGCTGGTCTGAGCCTCCGGGCATGGTGCAGCTGGAGCAACAGCAGGGTTGGGGTCCCCGCAGCAGGGCAGTGCTGTCCCCACTGCCGAGGTGGCCGCAGGCAGGGCTCTGCTGGCTCAGCCCAGGCACGGGGACCAGCTGGGGCAGGGGACAGACACGGGGTGGGGTGTCCCCTGCCATCGCCATGACGTGGCTCTGTGCGCTCAGCTGGACTGCACCGCTGTGCACTGGGCCTGCCGGGGTGGGCACCTGGATGCTGTCAAACTGCTGCAGGACCATGGGGCAGACCTCAACCTGAAGGACAAGGTATGCAGGGCAGAGTTGGAGGGCATGGAGCTGGGCCAGGGGCATGGGCGTGCCCTGGGGGACCAGGACTGGCCCTGTGCTAGGCTAGCAGGGGTGGGTGCTGATCCCCTCTGGTGTCCATCTCCTCCCCCCTCAAGCTGCTCAGCACCCCCCTCCACGTGGCCGCCCGGACGGGACACCTTGACATCGTGGAGCACCTCATCCACTGCGGGGTGGACATCAACTCCCCGGACAGGGTGAGCGCTGCGGTCGCGCAGTCAGCACTGGGTGGGTAACACTGATCTCTCCTCCCTTGGCTGACCCCTCCAGGGGCTCCCAGCACCTGCAGCAGGGCATGACCAGACACACTCGCATCCCTGCCTCAGGTGCTGGCAGCTGCAGCCAGAGCTGGGACAGCGTTGTGGTTTAACCCCAGCCAGCAACTAAGCACCACACAGCCACTTGCTCACTCCCCCCCCGCCAGTGGGATGGGGAGGACAATCAGAAAAAACAAGTTAAATTTATGGGTTGATACAAGAACAGTTTAATGACTAAAATAAAATATGATGAGAGTAATAATAATAGTAGTAATAATTGTAATGAAAATGAGTATAGCAAGAAGAGAGAGAGAAACAAAATCCAAGAAAAGACAAGAGATGCACGATGCAATTGCTCGCTACATAGTGACTGATGCCCAGACAGTCCCCGAGCAAAGATCACCCCTCCTGGCCAACTTCCCCCAGTTTATATACTGAGCATGACGTTCTACGGTATGAAATATTCCTTCGGCTTGTTTGGGTCAGTTGTCCTGGCTATGGTCCCTCCCAGCTTCTTGTGCTCCTGCTCACTGGCAGAGCATGGGAAAAATCCTTAACTTAGGGTAAGCACTACTTAGGAACAATTAAAACATCAGTGTGTTATCCACATTATTCTCGCCCTAAATCCAAAACACAGCAGTGTACCAGCTACTAGGAAGAAAATTAACTCTATCCCAGCTGAAATCATGACAGGGGGGCACCGTTCCCCTTGTCCTCATGGGGAGGTGTGTATGCGGGGAGCCAGGGAGCAGTGCTGGGGACAGGCAAGGGGTCCCTGTCCCCGGGACTGGACCATGATCTCCATTCTGGCTGTGTCTCTCGCAGGAAGGCGACACAGCGCTGCATGACGCCACGCGGCTCAGCCGCTACAAGATCATCAAAATGCTGATTCTGTACGGGGCCGACATGATGGCCAAGAACCATGTGAGCAGGGGGAGGTCAGCACCAGGGCCGTTTGCTGCCCTAACATGTTACACCACCCCAGCCCCAGCCTCTCTCTGCCTGCTCTTGCAGGCTGGCAAGACCCCAACGGACCTGGTGCAGCAGTGGCAGGTGGACACACGCCAGGCGCTGGAGACCAAGGAGCAGCCGCAGGGGGAGATGGAGGTCCCCGCGTGACAGCACTGGGCAGGGACCAGGGACCTGGCTTGGTTCCAAGGAGCAGGATCCAGCCAAGACTTGTCCGTGTCAATAAAAGCCAGCAAAGAGCAGTGTTTGGCCTCAGGGGACTGTGGGACTGGGCAGCCTGCGCCAGGGGTGATGGAGTGATGAAGATGGGTGATCTGGGGAGCTGAGTTACCCGGCAGCACGGATGTGCCCTGACTCCTAGCACAGGGACTGGGGTGTTGGTGACACCATGGGGCCAGAACACGAGTGGTTCAAGGGTGGGACTCCTTGCTGCAGGATGCCCTGGTTGCTTGCAGTGCTTCAAAGTCCCACCTGAGCAAGCTCAGGGAGGAAAACTACATCAAGGGCAGCTCAATCCAGGTTCATGCTGTGCTGGAGGCTGGGATTGCGCCAGGAAGCAGCAGCCATACCCCTGCCAGGCAGCCACTCCATGGCTGCTTTTTCTCCTGCTTTCCCCACTGGAGCCATCCCCGTGGGGACACAGCAGCCGCTTTGCAGGCTCGTGACTTCTGCTGAGTGCAGTGCTCATTACTCCCTACCCAGAAACGCTCCTTCTCACCTGTTTACAGGAAACCCTACACCAACACCCAGAGCAGGGGAACCCTGCTCACAGCCCCGGGGACTCCCTGCAATGCCTGGTCCCTCCCCAGCCCTGCAGCCTGTCTCCGTAGGTGGCAGAGGGATGGCTGCCAGGACTGGCAAGCGGAAGGCAAAGCGCAGCTGAGGTGGCCGGGGCTCACCCGGAGGGGTGCTGAGCTCCAGCAGCCGAATCCTGGAGCAGGGAAGAGCATTCTGAGCTCACCCAGTACCGCCCCCCACATCGTCTGCCCAGCCAGGTTGCGGGTCCCTCACGTGCCCCGTCAAACATTAACAGCCCCTCGGCAGGGCAGGCAGCACGGCCAGCAGCAGCACCCAGCCACCATGGCACTCAGCACCCGCCTCGCCTGGCCCCTCCGGCCTGCCCTGGCAGCTCTGTGCCAGGCAGCCCGTGGGCAGCGCCGGGGGCTCAGCGTCCCCGTGGGACCAGGGCACTCACTCGACCTCGGGGGCATCTTCCCGCCCCTCGCCACCCCCTTCTCACCCACGCAGGAGGTGGACTATGCCCAGCTGGAGGGGAACCTGCGCCGCTACGCCAACGTCCCCTTCCGAGGTGAGTGCTGCCCACTGCCCCTCTCTGTGCAGGCTCCTGCCAGACCCTGCCTGCCACAGGGGCTGTGCGACAGTGTGCAGGCAGCCTGTTGGCTTCCCAAGGGTGGGTGCTCAGCCTCCAGCCAGACTTTGCTCTGGGGTTGGCAGCCCCTTGGGTGACCCACGTGGGACCCTTTTCAAGGCATATGCCCACGCAGCCTGGGCACACACGTATGTCCTTGTACACCCCTGTTACACTCTGGTGCATGCTTGCATGCACGCTCCACACATGTGCAGGCTTGCACATGTTCTCCACACGTAGCTGCAGGCTTGCACCTGCCCTCTGCACACTCACACAGATTCAGCACCACAGGATGCATATCTGTTGATTGCCAGGATGGATGGATGGGAGGAGAGGGGCTGCAGGAAGAGGCTGGGGCTTGCAGGGATGTGTCCCGGGGTCTCCTCTCTTCTGACCAGGCTGTGAGTCCAGGGCTGTGGGGATGGGGACTGGAGAGGGTACACCGTGGGCTGCAGAGCCTTTTCTGAGTGCCCAGGGACAAGGAAGGCAGAGAGGATGATGGGGACACCCAACCCTCCTGGCATCCTGGAGCCCTGGCTGCTGCAGCAGAGCCTGGCAGCAGTGGGCTGGAGCTGGCCTGCCTGTGCCCGTGGTGCTGGCAGGGTCCCAAGAAAAGGGTTTGTGTGCCCCAACCGGGGACAGGACAGCACAGACTGGCTCCAGGCACCAATAAATGCCCAGCTAGCAGTGCTGCGTGGGGGTGGTTTCTGGGAATGGAGACAGGCAGGCGGTGTGTTCAGTCCACAGAGTGCAAACACAAAGGTGCTCGGGTAAGGGATGGCACCGCCGGTGCTCCCTGTGGTGCAGGTGGGCACCTGCCATCTGGGGGGCACATACCCACATGTGCCCTTTGGGGAGGAGCCCACGGCTTTGCCGGGCACCTGCAGGAGCCTCCTGGCCCAAGAGAGCTGCTGGATGCAGGCATCAGGCTGCACTGGGTGCCTAGTGCCCACCCGAGAGTGGGGTGTGGAGAGGGCAGGAACGGCTGCGCCATGGGCACCCTGCTCCTGTGCCCGAGCCCTGCCTTCCCCACGCTTGCGTTTCAGGGCTGGTGGTGCTGGGCTCCAATGGGGAATACCCCTACCTGGCACCCCGTGAGCGGCTGGAGGTGGTGAGCTGCGTGCGCCGGGCTCTGCCCAGGGACCGCCTGCTGCTGGCTGGCTCAGGCTGTGAATGTGAGTGCCTGTGTGGGCAGCGTGGGGGCCATGTGTCCCCCCCGGGGCATCCCTCACCCCTCTGCCTCCTCCCCAGCCACCCAGGCCACCATCGAGCTGACAGTCAACATGGCAGAGGCAGGGGCCGATGTGGCGCTGGTCGTGACACCCTGCTACTACCGGGGCGCCATGACCAGCGCCGCCCTGGTCCAGCACTACACGGAGGTGAGCCATGTCTGGTGCCCGCTGGCAGCCCCAGCTGGGGCAGCAGCACGGACAGGGAGTGCATCGCGCACATCTCTGACCCACCCCAGCTGCTGAGTTCTGCCCGGCTGCCCGTAGGTTGCCGATGCATCCCCCATTCCCGTGGTGCTCTACAGCGTCCCTGCCAACACTGGCCTGGACCTGCCCCTGGAGGCTGTCCTCACCCTGGCTCAGCACCCCAACATCGTCGGGATCAAGGACAGCGGTGGGGATGTGAGTGGGGCAAGGCTTTCCTGGGGCTGGCTGCCATCAAACCTTGCCCCAAGCTGGGAATGGGGAGCTGGGACTTGCAGCCCTCCCCTGGGCCCTGGGGATGCCGCATGAGCCCCATGGAGGGGAGACGGGGTGATGCCTGCCCCGGGGCACAGCGTGTTTCTCTCCAGATTACCCGCATGGGGCTGATGGTCCACAAGACACGGCAGGAGGATTTCCAGGTGCTGGCGGGATCGGCTGGCTTCCTGATGGCGAGCTATGCCCTGGGTAGGTGCTACTGCCCCTGCTCAGCTGGGAGCATGGGATGCTGCCCCGGGGGCACTGGTAGGGACTGGCAGCTGGGTGGGAGGAGGCAGGTGAGAGACAGCAATGCCTGGGAGGTGCTGGTTTGGCATCGCATGCCAAACGGGCTGCCAATGTGCTCTGGTGTCCCCAGGTGCATCTGGGGGGGTCTGTGCCCTCGCCAATGTCCTGGGTGCCCCGCTGTGCCAGCTGGACCACCTGTGCCGCAAGGGCCACTGGCAGGAGGCCCGTGACCTCCAGCACCGGCTCATTGAGCCCAACACGGCGGTGAGTGGGCAGCACCCTCTGGGATGCTGCAGGGTGGGGGTGCCAGGCCATGACAGCACTGGGAGGCAGCAAAGGATGGAGGTCCTTGGGGCTGTGGGGGGTGGAGTGGTGGTCTAGGGGTGACAGGATGAACAGAACCCGGCCGGTGAGCCAAGTGAGCCTGGAGGCAGAGGGGTGGGAAATGCCAGCCCTGCCATGCCAGGAACAGTGTGTCCACTGGCAGCAGGTCCCTGCCTGACCCCCTGAAGGCAAGGCCACCTATTTATAGGCAGCGATGGGGGGAAGAGCTGCTCCTCCCTGGGCCTCCCACTCCACTGCAGGTACTTCACTGCGGGGCTGCAGCCACCCCGCAGCCTGCCCAGCCTTGCAGCCCTGCATGGGGCTGGTGCAGGAGCCCACAGAGCATGCTGCTGTGTCCCACACGAACCAGCAAGCCCCCGCACCCTCCCTCCTGCAGGTCACCCGTCGGTTTGGAATCCCAGGACTGAAGAAGGCCATGGAGTGGTTTGGCTACTACGGGGGTCCCTGCCGTGCACCTCTGGCCCCACTGAGCCCCCCGCAGGTTGAGGAGCTGAGGGGCGCCTTCAGTGCCAACGGCTGGTTGTGAGGGGTCCCCCCCACCCCTCCCTGCACCACGAAGGCAGGAGCCAGGGACCCCAGGAGTTGGGGATGTGGTGGGGACAGTGGGACGAGGCCAGGAGAAAGCCACCCATCTCACTCCTTCCTGCTGGACAGGGCTGCCCTGAGCAGAGTGGGTAGAGGGGGACACCCCGCACCCCCTGGCCACACTTGCATCCCTGCCAGCCCCCAGGGTCCTGCTGTCCCCACCTAGGAAGGGATGGATCCCTGCACCGTGAGCTGGGAATAAACCTGCTGCCCCCACTCTGTGTCTGCAGTCCTGCCCACGCAAGCAGCCCCCCACCCATCCCTGGTCCCAGCAAAAAGGACACGGCCCAGGCATTTGGCAACGTGGTTTACTCAGCTGAGGCCTGTGCAGGCAGCAGCACAAGGCAGGGTCATGGCAAGGCACGGGACCGGAGCGGGCAGAGACCGGCAGGGAGGGCACGGCCCCTAGAGCCCACCACCAGGCTGTGAGGGCTGCCAGGACCCCTGCACCATGGCCAGCCAGACCTCACTGGGGGTGAAGGTGAGCACGCAGGGGGGAGATGAAGAATGTGTGCAGGGGGCACGATGGGGAGCTGTGTGCCCCCTGCCCACCCTGCCTGCCCCTTTGCCACGCCCCTATCCCACCCCCACCCTTCCCAGGCCCCCTGCTCCAGCCCTGGCACCCCACGCAGCCCTGCTCGTGCCCCTCATCCCAGGCTCCAGCTGACCCTGCTCCTTGCTCGCTATTGCTCCTGCCCTCCCCCAGCGTGCAGCAGACGTGGGCCAGGCTGGGCGTCCCTCGGTCCCCCTCAGTGGGGATGCTGCTGTAGATGTCCCCAAGGCAGTGGGTGGGCTGGATTGGCACAGGAATGAGGAGGACACAGCCCATCAGCTGGCCCTGAGAGCAGGCTGGGTCCTTCAGGGGCACCATGTCACCCTGCTAAGGGCACGCAGGGGATGGCCAGTCACTCAGAGCTAAGGGCGGAGGCCACAGGGTGCCGGAGGTGCCCACCCTGCCTCGGGACCACGGTAGTGAAGGGGGCCAGGAGCTGCCCCTCTATGGACATGTGGTCCAGCCAGCAGCTCCCGTCCAAGGCACCCTGGCAGTGGGGTCAGGGGCCAGCCACAGCCCCTACAGCCCTGCTCCATCCTCTGCAGCAGGCTAGCAGCCCCGGTGGTCCACAGCCTTCCTGGGGGACAGAGGGGCCGAGCCCTGGCCACCCTGTCCCCCTGCTGCTCTGGCAGCTGCCAGGGCTATAGCCAGAGAGAGAAGGCACCATGGCTGCCCCGGGGCACTTGGGTGGAGAGCAGAGGGCCCCATCCCCCCCAGCTGCGGGGGTTCAGTGGGGGGGGCCTTGATGAGGACAGAGGGCAGAGGGGCACCCAGCAGTGCCACGTCCCTGCTCTGGGGATGGCGGGGCCAGCCAGTGCCCAGCAGCAGGGTCCATGCTGCGGCAGGAGGGGACGCGGGGCACCGTCATGCTGTCAGGTTGTGGGCAGACTTGGAGGCGCCCTGGGCCCTCTGGATGACGGCTGGGCATTTCTCCCGCCGCAACAGCTTGTTGTTCTCAAAGAAGCCCTCGTTGCGCGGCACCCCGTGGGAGCCGTCGGGGAAGGTCAGGAGACCTGGGGAGGGGAGGGAAGGGCTGGGAGTGAAGTGGCAGGGAGCAGCACCAACCGGGACCAGGCTGGAGGGACAAAGCGGGAGACGCTGGACAGGGCTGTGCTGAGCTGGAGCAGCGCGGGGCTGCAGCTGCCTGCACCATGCCGCCAGGCACTCACCGAAGCCATACACGCGCCCGCCTTTGAACTCGCCCTCAAAGGTCATGTTGTCGCAGCGGGTGAAGACGCCGACGCCGTTGAACTTGCCCTGCACAAACTCCCCCTCGTACCTGCATGGGGGGAGTTCCTGAGGCAGCAGCTCCCCAGAAGCAAGTGGGGACACCCGGGGGGGGGGTGTACGCAGGGGTGCCACGCTCACCTGGAGCCGTCGGAGAAGGTGAGCACGCCGCAGCCATGGAAGAGCCCATTCTCAAAGTGCCCCACATAGGCGGTGCCGTCGGCAAACGTCAGCTGCCCAACACCATGCCTGCGACCTAGGCGAGGGCGGAAACAGGCAGGGCTGGACGGAACAGGCAGTGCTGGACAGAAGGAGGCAGGGACTGCCCCGGCATGGTGCTCTGCAGGGACGTGGGGGCTGTTTGGCCCCCAGCACAGGCAGCACCGACCCCTCCCGCCCCATCTCACCTTCCTTCCACTCGCCACGGTACTCCTCCCCGTTGGAGTAGGTGAAGGAGCCTTTGGTGAGGGTCATGGTGGCTGTCTCCGGCAGCACAGTGCAAGAGCTGGCAGGGAGAGGCGCGGAGGGTGGCTGCTGGGAGGGGGGAGCAGCCGGGCTCGCCCAGAGTCCCCGCATCCCCTCAGCTCACAGAGAGGCACGTGTCTGCCCTAGGGATGGCTCTGCTGTGGTACACTGCAGATGAGGAGGTGACCTCAGGAGCACGGCCACCCTGCCTTGCCTCTGAAACCCCAGCCGCCGGGTTTGGGTTGCTGCCCGCCCCACTGCAGGGCTCAGGGCAGTATGAGCCCACGGGGGTCACAGCCCTGTGAAACGTGAGTGAGCAACAGGAAGAGGAGCGCGGCAGCAGCTGGCTGCCTCCAGCATGGCTCCCTGGCAGGACCCGAGGGGCCCCGCAACACGGCAGGCTCAGAGCAGGGACCACCCTCAGCTCTGTTGGGGCAGTCCCAGGAGGAAACAGGCATTCTGGAGAGGAGATGCTTGCCGGGTTGTGCCGACTCTTCAGGGGAGGGAGCAGAGAGCTTGTGGGGTTTGCAGCTCCAGCATCAAGGATGGGCAGACCTGGCTCACTCCCCAGGAATGGAGTGGCCCCTCCTCCTAAGAGGGACAGCAGGGAGAGGGCCCTGGCCTGGCTCCAAGAGTTTGCAATCCTGCCTGCCGACAGCCAGCAGCCCCCGGAGCAGTGCACACTCCCAAAGCCGCCGCCACGCAGCACAGCTTTCCCCAGCACACAGGGAAGGCACCAGCATGGAGACAGCCCCATGGGTGGGCTGGGCGCTGCCTCTCCAGCAGCTCCCGGTGCGGCTCAGGCAGTGCCTGTGATGGGAAGGGGCTCCCCACTTCCAAAGAAGGTCTCCCCGCTCACACCGGACTGTGCATCCCTGGGGAGATGGGTGCTGAGCCACGCTAACCAGGACACGGCGCCCAGGCGCTCATCAGCAGAGAACTTGCAAGGGCTTTGTGTACAGAGGAGAAATGGCCCCCAGCCAAGCTGAGCAGCGACTGAACACTGCTCTCTGCTGATGGCAGAGACCAGGAGCTCAGCGCCGACTCCCCAGCCTGCCCAGCACCTCTGGGAACACCGGTGCCAGGAGGAGGAGAGGGTGCTGCTGGGGGCTGTTAACACCAGCTGCAGGGAAGGGCTCCCTCCACCAGCACAGCCTGTGCCTGGACCTGCAACTTCAACCAGGGGACGAGCAGCATTTGCCTGTGAGCAACCCGGCCTGCCCAGCAGCTGGATGTCCCCCCAGTGGCACCCACACACCCCAGAGCCCTGCACGCACAGCGCCCACAGCAAGCGGTGGCCATGTATGCAGCACATCTTGAGCTGTGCATGCCTCCACTCTGAGCCCACAACCTGCCCGGGCCACGCACCCACGGGCTGGAGCCACGCGTGGGGGCAAGGGGTGCATGACCCAGTTGGGCCACACACCCCTGGGCAGCGCATGGACACCCTTCCCGTGCCACGCACCCACAGGGGACACATGCACACCCCACCCGGGTAGCGTGCTCAGAGGTGGCGATGGCACCCACGGCTGATTCATGCACACCCCACTGGATCGGCGCCCTGTCGTGTCCATGCACCCACGGCTGATGCACCCACGCCCCGCTGTGTCCATGCACCCACGGCTGATGCACCCACGCCCCGCTGTGTCCATGCACCCACGGGCGATGCGTGCACGCCCCACCGGGTCCATGCAGCCAGGGGCGGTGCACGCACGCCCCGCCGGGACACCCGTGGCGATGCCCGCAGGCGGTGCGGGCGGGCCGGGCGGCGCAGGGACCCGCGGCCCGCGCTCACCTGGCTCCGCGCTCGCCGCCCGCACCGCTCCCCACAGCGGTCCCGCCGAGGGGCGGTGGCACGGCCACCTCCCCTGCCAGCCCCCCGCCCCGCCGGGCGGCTCCACGCCGCCAGCGTCCATCCCCGCCCGCCGTTGGCTGTCTCCACGGCAACCGCTAGCAACGCGGCTGCTCATTGGCCGGCTTCGCAACACGCCCTCTCCAGCCGCCATCTTTGTCTGGGGCAGGGCGTCCTCCTCCCCGGGCGTGTCGGCAGAGGGGCAGCACCCCCCCTCTGACGCCATCTTTGCGAAGAGCAGCAGGGGGCGCTGCCGCTCCCGGGCGGCCATCTTTGTGTGGGGCACTGACGCCTGCCCCCACGGCAGGGGCGTGAGGCCGGCGGACCCCCTCCCGCCCCGGCCAAGCGGTGCGAGGCGTGGGGGCCCTCCAGGCCCGCCTCGTCCGGCACCGCGGCCGCCACCGCCCTCCCGGCGGGCGCGGCTCCCACGGCGACGCCCGGTCTGGGCGTGGCGCGGCGGGGGCGGAGCAGCCGATGGGGCGTGGCGGTGCGGTGACGCGGACGGAAGCGGCGGGCGCGGGCGGCGCGGCGGGGCCGGGCGGGCGCGATGGACGAGACGAGCCCGCTGGTGTCGCCGGAGCGGGCGCAGGCCCCCGACTACGGGCTGCCGGGGGGCGCCGTGCGCGCCCTCCCGCCCGCCGCCCCGCCCCCGCCGCCGCCTTCCCCTCCCGGCTCCCCCGGCGGCCGCGACCGCGAGCGGCAGCCGCTGCTGGAGCGCGGGGCGCGGGGCCCGGCGGCGGCGCAGGCCCAAGCGCAGGCCCAGGCGGCGGCGCAGGCCCAGGCCCAGGCGGCGGCAGCAGCGCAGCGGGAGCGTAACGACTTCCCCGAGGACCCCGAGTTCGCCGAGGTGGTGCGGCGGGCCGAGCTGGCCAGCGAGCGCGGCATCTTCCCCGAGCGCATCTCGCAGGGCTCCAGCGGCAGCTACTTCGTCAAGGACCCGCAGGGGGTGAGCCGGCCCCGGCCCCGTGTGCCCGCCCCGGGGGTGGCCGGCCGCTCCCCGGGGCCCACGAGGCCTGCGGGCTGAGCCGCGCTGGCCGGGAGGAGGGCGCGCCCCGGGGAACTGGTGGTGCTGGCCCGGGGGTGACCGGCCTTGGGGAGCTGGTGGGAGCGGCTGGAGCCGCCCTGGGCTTTCCCGGGGGAGAAGTGCAGTGGAACCAGTAGCAGGAGTGGGGGCAGTTGTGTCTAAGTGCTGCTTCAGCCTCTTCTGTGGCTCTCATGCCCGAAGAGGAAGGGTCACCCTCTCCCCCAGGCCTGTGCATCAGCATCTCCTGACCGTAGTGACTCCAGCCCTAGGGCTTGCGACTCTGAGAGCTGAACTGGTTTTTGGCCTGTGAGACTGGAGTGAGATGTCTCCTCTGTGGCTGCATGGTTATATCAACCAAGGCATAGTCCTTGACAAATAGGTGGTCCCCTACAGATCTGGTCAGCTGTGTGGTGGCCATCTCCACACCACTGACGGGATGTGTATGCAGCACAAGGCAGATTGTCTTGTGACTTGCAGCACCCAGCCCAATTACTTGAGCTGCTGCTGCTTCCTGTGACTCCCCCACCGTGTATGTGCTGGGATGGTTCCTGGGAAGCGGGATTGGGTGCTCTAGTGTGCCCTAGTTTTCCTGCCCCGGGTGGAGCCTGGCTCCTGGGAGCTGTGGTGAGCAGGTCCCAGCTGAGCTGGCGGGCTGTGGGGCAATACACACTTCCTCCTGCCGCCTTCCTGCTCCCTCGTGTTCATCAACAGGGGATGTGATGTTGCTGGGGTGGGGGGCTGGATGAGCTGCCTGGGGGTGGCAGGGCAGAGGCTGCCTGGCTGTAACAGACCCGAGCTTGGCGAGGGCTCGTGGCAGGATATGTGCAAGGAGCCAAAGTCCGTGTGCTCCTGGCCATGTCACCTGGCAGGTCCCCTGGACTGCCCTGCTGTCAGCAAATTTGGTGTGTGTCTGGTTTCTGCGGCTGCTACCCAGGGTCACCAAAACCTCCCAGCTGCTATCACAGGAGAGAGTGCAGTGTGCCGCTGTTGCAGGCAGGAGGTGAGGGCATTGGGAGAAAAACTTTTCTCTAGTGTCTGCTTCCTTCTGGGCTGCTGGGGTTCAAGCTGTCCACATGGAATGTGCTTCTCCAGCCCCAGCGGCTGTGGTTGCCCCAGCTGCCGGCTGCATCTCTGGGCTGGCCTGGCTCCCTCTGCCTCACTGCTGGCACCAGGCAGACCTGTTTTCCCTGCCAGTGCTGCTTCTGGCACAGGTCTGTCTGGAAGGGGATGCTGTGCTGCCAGGCTTCTGGCCTCCGCTGCCGCACTGTCACTGCCCGGCTGGGCTTGGCTCCACGGAGCACAGGGCTCTGTGCTGCCAGAGCCCCTGACAAGCCTTTTTCAGGCTCATATCCAAGGACGTGTTGGCAGTCATGTGCCTTCACGTGGGGCTAATGAGGGGATTGCCTTCCTATCTGCTCAGGGGAAGTGGCTCTTCTGTGTGTTCTGGGGTTGATCAAAATGGTCCTGTTCCCTCAAACCCTCTCCCTCTTCCTGGTGGACAAAACCTTGCTTCTGCTTGCCCTGGGCTGGCTTCTGTCCCCTGGCAGACCGGAATTGCACTGGGGTTTCCCACTGAGGTGCTGGGATTCATGTTCCACTTCGACGTTGTGGCAGGAGCTTGGCTTGGGGAAGTGCCACCCACTCAGGCCAGGGCCGGCACAAGCCATGGGGAGGAGGGCTGGTCATGTGTGCTGCTGAGTCACCCCAGAGCAGGGGCTGCCAGCCCCAAGCTGCTGTGCAGCCCCCCTGGGATGCCTGGCCCACGGGGACAGGTGGCCTTGCTCCTGCCCCAGCCCTTGTCTCAGCTGGGTGGCTTGGCAGCACTGGCTCGGTGGCAGCGCAGCTTCTGTGCCCTCTGCAGTGGTGGGGTACCTGTGCTGCTGTTCCTGCTGGTTGGGTCGATATGGAGGCTGGATTGAGGGGCTGCGGGTGCTGCTGCTGTTGCCAGCTGGTGGCCAGTTTGGAGCTGCCTGAGACCTCTTGCACACAGTGTACCCAGAGAACCAGCCTCTCTGCTGTCTCTAGCTGGGCCTCCCAGCACAGAGCCCTAGGCTCCTCAGGGGTTCTCCAGCTGCTCGGCTGTTCTGGTCCCATTTCCTCTGGGATCAGCTCCATTCAGTGGATTTTGGAGCCAGGGCAAGGATTGCTATCCCTCTCCCTCTCCTGTGTGGTGTAATGAGCAGCAGTGAGCAGTAGCTCTCCCCAGCCATCCAAAGGTTGCTGGGATGGGACTGGGATGTTTACCAGGGGATAGCATCATCACTGGTGTCTTTTGGGACAAGGAGGGTTGTTTCCAGGTGCGTGAGGTGGGTATGAAGGTCTTCAGGCAGCACCCTGCTCTCGTGGGACAGGGCACTGTCTGGGGAAGGGTCCCTCTCAGCCCCTGCCTGCCTGCCTCCCTCCTGGGAGCTGTGGGGTCTGCCTGGTCCCAGGAGCTGGTTATTGCCCCGGTGAGAGGCTGTTCTGGGCCCATTCCTGAGTGTCTGCACTGCAGGCTGGTTTGGGTGGGGAGTGTCTTGACTCTGCCAACTGCCTTGAGTCAGCCCTTCTCTCTCCCACTCACAGAAAATCATCGGTGTCTTCAAGCCCAAGAATGAGGAGCCGTATGGGCAGCTGAACCCCAAGTGGACCAAGTGGCTGCAGAAGTTGTGCTGCCCATGCTGCTTTGGGAGAGACTGCCTCGTCCTCAACCAGGGCTACTTGTCGGAGGCAGGCGCCAGCCTGGTGGACCAGAAACTGGAACTCAACATTGTTCCCCGCACAAAGGTGAGGGGACAGCTGCTGGGATTTTGTCTTGGGGAGGCTTTCATGTGCTTCTGCACAGCTCTGCTTGCACCTTGTCTTGTGGCACTGCTGACCTCAGAGATGTTGTGTTGAGAGCTCTGGACCAGGACTGCTCCTGCTCAAGCTATGGGGATCCTCGTGCTGAGCAGAGCTGTGGGAAATCCAGTGTCTTGGTTTTATCAGCCAGTCCTGTGACAATTGCCAGGTGCCCCTGCTGACGTCTGCGCTCCTGTCCCCCCAGGTGGTGTATCTGGCCAGCGAGACCTTTAACTACAGTGCTATCGACAGGGTGAAGTCCCGAGGAAAGAGGTTGGCACTGGAGAAGGTGCCAAAAGTGGGCCAGCGCTTCAACCGCATTGGTCTGCCGCCCAAGGTAGGGCTGCCAGCCTCCGCGCCTGCCTGTCACCGCTTCTCCATCCTCTGCAGCCTCCTGTAACGCAGCCTCTCCTTGCTTCAGGTGGGTTCCTTCCAGATTTTTGTGGAAGGCTACAAGGATGCTGACTACTGGCTGCGGCGGTTTGAAGCCGAGCCACTCCCGGAGAACACCAACCGGCAGCTTCTGCTGCAGTTCGAGCGGCTGGTGGTGCTGGACTACATCATCAGGAACACAGGTAGAGCCGGCTGGCTGGCGTGGGACACTGCCTGCTCCTTCACATCCTGCCAGCTGGAGAAGGGGGAGCGGGACAAGGGCTTGCCATCTCTTTCTAGCATCCAAAACTCCTCTCACTACCACTTAGTTGCTGCCAGGTGGTAGCTGCCCATGGGTAGAGTGCAGCTGCTGTGGCTGCACACCACCATGGCTGTGCTTTGGCTGCTGGCCTGCATTCTGGGAGATCTGGATCCACCACGGTGCTGGGGTGAAAGTGCCAGCTGCAAGGATCGAGGGACATCTGAAAATCCAGCACCTGACTGTGTCCCTATATCCCATCTCATGCTGGGCTTCTGAGTTCCTGCCAGGCTAGAAGGGGTTGGGGTAGCACTCTGGGACTTGCAGGCTGACCTTCCTCTTGCGATCCAGGGATATGTGGACCTCTCCAGTCTCCAGGGCTGGTTGTGTGGGTTTGATGAGGCTTCCCAGGTGTGCAGCAAGCTTGAGGGCTCTAGGGTAGAGTTTGGGCCTAAAACTGCTCTGTCTTGCTTCTGGGTCAGAGTAAGAGTAATCTTCTGCCCGGCGTGGGGCAGGCATGCCCTGGCACTGACACAGCTGGTTTTATCTCCCTGCAGATCGGGGCAATGACAACTGGCTCATCAAGTACGACTGTCCCCTGGACAGTGCAGGCGTGCGGGTGAGCGTCTCTTTCTGGGTGGGGCCTCTGCTCCTGCAAGCTGCCTGCCTGCCAGGCAGGCTGGGAATTTCCCAGCTGGCTTGGGTTTCCGAGCATGCGGAGGCCTGATCTTGTCTCCCGGGCCTTTTGTTGCCTTTTGTGTTGGTGGTTTGTGGCCTAGTGGGACTTTGAGGATGTAACAGGGCTCTGTGGGGGGAAACTGGTGTTGCTGGACCTGTGCATCCTTGGGGTGAGGCCTTGAGGGGGGGTGGGGGTGAGCAGCTTTGTCCCCCTTGTATTCAAAGCAGACTTGTTTCCCTGTGGGCAAGCGGTCACATTATGGGCAAGAGGCTGCTGTGCCTCTGTGCCAGGGCAAAGATCCTGGCAGTGGGGCTGCAGGGAGTGGGAGAGGGACTGTTCCTGCCTCCCTGAGAGAGAGGGGCCTCCCTGTGACATGCTCTGCTTCCTTCCAGGACAGCGACTGGGTGGTGGTAAAGGAGCCCATCATCAAGCTGGCTGCTATAGACAACGGTTTGGCCTTTCCCTTGAAACACCCGGACTCCTGGAGAGCATGTGAGTCCTTCAGGCTGTGCCAGGGCACCTTGACGAGCCGTACAACTCTGTGTTCGGGCATCTTCCTTGAGAGCTGGAGGAGAGAGGGCTAGGGCTGTCCCTCTGCAAACCTTCTGGGTTCATGGGCAGCTCTGCCTCAGCAGAGGCTGTAGGAAGCGGGTGCTGGATCCTGTGTCCCAGACACAGGTGATCTGGCACCCAGAGACATGTGGCACCATCCTTTGCCTTCCCCAGCTCTAATGTCTCCTGCTTCCTCCCACAGATCCATTCTACTGGGCATGGCTGCCCCAGGCCAAAATCCCCTTTTCACAGGAGATCAAGGACCTGATTCTTCCCAAGATCTCGGATCCCAACTTTGTCAAGGATCTGGAAGAAGATCTGTATGAGCTTTTCAAGGTGAGGTGGGGGAGCAGGTAAGGATGGCTTGGGAGGAAGAAAAATGGGGGTGGTGTTGGGGAGATCCCTGTCAAGGCTGCAGGGGCCAGAAAGGTGGCCAAGCTCCTGACTGTTTCTGAGCTGAGGCATGGCAGGGTTATCTCTCTGCCAGGAGCTGAAGATTCAGTGTGGGGAGAAGCAGGAAACCTGTGGGACAAGAGGAGAGAGGTTTGCTTGGGGAATAGGCATCTTGCGTGGCATGGGGCAGCAGGTGGATCCCACTGTTCTCTGCTCTCTCTTGCAGAAAGACCCTGGCTTTGACAGGGGACAGTTTCACAAGCAGATTGCTGTCATGAGAGGCCAGGTAAGCTGTGTGTAGGGAAGGCAGATGGATGAGGTGCAGAGCCTATTCCTCCCTGTGTGGCAGGAAGGGTGCTGGGGTGGATGGTCTCTCGCTCCGGCGGGGCAGCTCAGGCATTGCTCTGTTGTGCCATACAGATCCTGAACCTGACTCAGGCACTGAAAGATGGGAAGAGCCCCCTGCACCTGGTTCAGATGCCGCCTGTGATTGTGGAAACAGCACGTTCCCACCAGCGCACCGCCAGCGAGTCCTACACGCAGAGCTTCCAGAGCCGGAAGCCTTTCTTCTCATGGTGGTAGCTGTGAGAGCAGCGGGCAGGGCTTGGCCGCCTCGGACTAGCACTGCGAGAGGAACCGGGCCACTGCCGGCTCCTGTGGCTGGGACTCGACCTTCTGGGTAGAGCAAGCAGGTGTGGCTGGAGGAACCTGCAGCTGAACTGGAGGAGCCAGGCAGGTTGGGCACGGTCCTTCCCCAGCTCCATTGGAGCTCGGTGCCCCGCCTGGGGCAGAGCCCAGGGGGAGGTGCGGGAATCCGCTGGAAGCCGTGGCGCGGCTGGGACCCTGCCCTGCCTCCCTTCCTCGGCCTGCATGCGGTTCTGAGCACTCCTGCTTGGGGCTGGGATGAGGAGGCTGCCCGGGCTGGGATCCATCCAGCCCTTTACACCAGCCACTGGCCCTTTTCTTCCCTGCCATGCTGGCTGCTGGGCTGGGAAGGCCTGTAGCAGGTTATGCCCCCCTTCCTTTCCCTGAGGGTGTGCTGTACTCCTCCACTGTCCCTCCTCTGCCCCAACCCCGTGCACGCTGCTTTCCTCAGGGGGAGTTCCTGCTGCCTGCTGGCGCAGCGGGGACCGCAATGAACGGCTGTTCTCTGGCTGGGGGCTTGAGGAGGGGACGTATGAGGGACAACTCATGGGGCTGGCTTGGGTGCAGTTAGACACTAAGGGGAGAGAGGTGCTAGCTGGCTTGTCCTTGTGAAGAGCAGGTGGCTCTGGGAGGGGCTTGGAGCCCTTCCCCCCCCCCCCCCCCCCCAAGGTGGAGAGGCCCTCTCTCCCTCTGCTGCCCCAGTCCATCCCTCCTGCCAGGTCTCCACGGCTGCTCTTGCTTGGCTTTTGCCCCTGCTCCCAGCAAGCTCCCTGGCTGCTGTGCAGCCAGCATCGTGCCAGCCTTGTCTGTGCCTAGGGCCCCCCCGAGGGGCAGGGGGCTGCCGGGGAAGGGCTGCGGGGGCTCTTCTGCTGCATGGGTGGGAGGTGTGATGGGAGCATGGCAGGGAGCCAGCACGGGCTCCTGGCTGCCCTGGTGCTGACAATCCCACAGGCCTGCTGGGGGGGGGTGAGGCAGCCAGCCCTTCTCTCCCCAGAAGCCCCTGTGCTTGTGTTGTATAAAATGGTACCAGGGCTGCCACCTGCATCCGCTTGCCTTGAGCTGCGGCTTCTCCTGCTGCTGGGGGAAGCTGGTGTTGGGTCTCACTGTCCTGTTAGCCCATCTTTGGGGGGTGGGGGGGTGGGGAAATGAAGGCAGGTTGGGGCTCTGTTGCTTGAGCCTGGGAGGGGAGAGCAGCTCCCTTGTCTCCTGCACGGGGAGGGGGCCCAGCTCTGGCTGTGGAAGCACAGGGTAGGCAGCAGTGAGACCCCAGCTCCCTGGCCAGGCCCAGCTGCATCTCCAACTGATCCCAAACGTATTGTTCTAATGCACTGTAGAAATGTATGTAATGTATTTAAACCATGCAACCGTCTGAACAACAGCGCTGCTGTTCACCTCTGTCTCTGCAGCACCCTACAGCAGGTCGGGGCTGTTCCCCTGGCGCCGGGTCCAGTACAAGGGCCTGGACCAAGGTCCTGCCGCCCCGGGGGAAGGTCGGGGGTTGGCAGGACACAGCCAGAGCCACGCAGCCACCGCTGTCCGCCTTTTATTAACCACTGCACCCTGTCCAGTACACGTAGTGTCCTCAGCCCGGCTGTCCCTGCACCCGCCGTCCAGCAGCCCCGCTCCTCCACGGCCCGGCCGCTCCGCGCTGCTACATGGGCCCCGAGGGTGTCTCGGCCCCGCGGCCGCCCTCCGGCTCCTTCTCCGCGATCCTGCGGGGAAGAGGCCTGTGTGAGCGGCGCGGCCCGGCCGCGCTTCCCCCGGTTCCCCCGCGCCCCGGCCCGCACCTACCGCAGGCGGCTGAAGCGCCGCAGAGCCGTCATCCCGCCGCCGGGCTGGGCCGGCCGCCGCCGGCGGAGCCGCCGCAGGGCCCGCGCCATGCGCCGCTGGCCCGCGTACCGCCAGACGAGGCGGGCGCGCTCCTCGGGCCGCTCGGCCCCGCCGCTCCGGAACAGGCTCCGCAGCTCCGGCAGCCCCACGCCCTGGAAGATGTTGGCCGAGGCCCGCTTGCGGCCGCGGGCTGCGGCCGCCGCCCGGCCCGGAGGGTCGCTCACCACCGAGGCCGGCGTGCCCATGGTCCCGGCCGCTGCGGGCACCGGAGAGACGGCGTCAGGCTCCGCTCCCGCCCGCCGGGATCCGGCGCGGGTGCCCGGTGAGGAAGGGCGGGTGGCGGAGGAAGGACGCGCCGCGGCCGTAGGGAGAGGGCGGGCCGGGGCGCCGGGCAGGAGGCCAACCGGAGCGGGCGGGGCCGCCCGGGAACGCGGGAGGTGCCCGGCTCGGGCCAGCGCACGCAGGCCCGGTCCCACCCCGCCGGTGCCCGAGGCGCTGGGCCTCGCTGTGACCCGCTTTCCCTCCGGCGAGCCCCCCCCGCACAGACCCGCCGGGGGGCCGCTGCGCGCCGCCGCACCGGGATCCCGCCGCTGCCGCGCGCCCGGTTCATTCACCCGCCGCGCCCCAGCCCCGCCCCGCGCCCCGCTGCCAATCCGCGCCCGTCTCCCGCCGCCAGGGGCCAATCGGCGCCGAGGGGCGCGGCCGCACCGCCTCTCGGAGGGGGCCACGTGGCGCGAGTGACGTCAACAGGCGGGGGGTGAGGCGCCGCCGGCGGGCGGAGCCCTGGCGCGCGTCACACCGAGGGGGAATCCTGTGTGACGTAGAGGGGAGCCCCGACGTGCGCCCCCGCCCCCCCCCCCCCCGCCGGCTGTCGCGCGGGGTCCCGGTGCGTTCCCCACCGACCCCGCCGTCGCCTCCCGCCGCCGCGGGAGGCGGCGGTACGGGAGGGGCGCGGCGGCGGCAGGCAGACAGGCCGGCATCCATCCATCCATCCGCCCATCCATCCGCGGCGGGCGGCCGGTGGGCCGTCGGGAGGCGCGGCGGGCCGCGGGGCGGGGCGGGGAGCAGAGGAGAGAGGCCCCGCGCGGGGAGGACCGTTAAGCGCCAGATGTTTGGCAGCGGCCGGGGGAGGAAGTTGCTGCCGGGGCCCTGAGTCCAGCCCGAGCCGCGCCGGAGCAGGCAGGGCCCCGCCATGGCCCGCACGGCTCCCCCGGCAGTGCCGCCGCCCCCGGGGCCGCCGGCCCGCGGCTCCCTCAGCCTCCACCGCGCCTACCTGCGGAGCCCGCTGGGCCTGCTGCGCCTGGGGCAGCTGGCGCTGGGCGCTGCCTTCTGGGTGACGGTGGCAGCTCACAAGTACGAGGGGGCGGCCCACTTCGCCCTCTTCGCCGCCGTCCTGGTCTGGCTCCTCACGCTGGCCCTCTTCGGGCTGAGCCTGCTGGGGCGCTGGGCGCTGGTGCCCTGGCTGGGCTCCCGCTGGCTCCTCACCAACTTGGTGCACGACCTGGCGCTGGGCGTGGGGCTCTACGCCGCTGCCACCGGCATCATGGGCTACAAGGCCGGGCGGAAAAGCTATTGCAACCTGCCAGGCTACAGCCAGCACTGCCTCTATGGCGCCTACCTGAGCGCCTCCGTCTGCGGAGGCATCGCCGCCTGCCTGTACCTCTTTTCTGGGCTCTACTGCCTGTCACGGCGCTGCCGGGACCAGCGCGACATCATCTGAGACCCCGCGGCGCTTGGCTCCCCTTCTCCTCGCCTGCGGACGGACCGCAGCCCCGCTTCGGGCCGAAGTGACCCCGCCGCCCCATCCCCTCCCGGCTGACTGCACCATGCTTCCTCCAGAGACTTCTGCGCAGACGGAGGCCTTCCCCGAGCACGGCGTCCCTTGCATCCCGCCGAGACAGCGTGGACACCCAGCCGCTGCACAGGCCCCTCTCCCGCTCCCGGACAGACATAGGCTATTGCAAGTGGAAGGACCCAAGCAGAGAGCCCCTAAGAGGGACCCCAATGTCTGGGAGCCACCCAGGGCTCCTGCCCAACTCCCCTGCCCCCGGCCTTGTAGATGCTGCATGCTCAGGTGGGTGCCAACCTGTCCCTGGGGTGGAGGGGGACTGGCCTGGGGGAGCTGAGCAGGGGGCAGTGGTACATAGTGGGATGGGGTGGGCATAAACCCCCCCCGACCCGCTGGCAGCCCCCTCCTGCTGTTCCCAACTGTGCGGCGCCTCCGCAATTCCCTAACGGAGGCTCTGATCTCGGCTTCCCCAGCCCGGGCCCCTCCTCTTGTCTGGCCTGAACGCATCCGCTGTCTTGCCGGAGCCCGGTGGGGCTCAGCCCCTCCCTGCTCTGTGCTCTGGGGGTGTGGAGACACCCAGGTCCTGCACAGCCTGACCCAGCCTCACCCGGGCCCCCCAGACACGCTGTCCTGTTTGGGGGCTGAGCCTGTGCAGGGCAGCAAGGCCTCGTCACTGCAGGGTGAGGGGAAGGGTGAGCGGAGTCATAGCCTGGTCCTGTGACCCTGGGCGGGGGATAAATTCCTCCAGCCTCAGAGTTCGTACTGCCCCAGGATGGGGCCTGAGGTTGAAGGGAGCGGGGCACGGGGAGGTCTGAGGTCTCCCCCTGCCCTCTGGCAGCGAGGTTCGTGGCTCTGAGCCACCCAGAGGAACAGAGCCTGCCCCAGGGCCTGACTGCTCCGACAAGGACAGGCACAGCCTCACCCATGGCGTTGAAGACTGGCCCGCAGCCCTGCCTGGCTCTGCAGTGCCTGGTTTATCATCCCAGAAAACTCACATCTCGGGACTCTCTGGCTTCATCTCGGGGCCCTGTGCTGCCTGGAGACCGTGGCGAAGCGGAGGGGAAGGGTGAGCACGGCAGCATGGCGGTGCTGGGCTGCTGCTGGCGCTGTGGCTGCGGGGGAGCTGGGGCCAGGCATTGCGGGGACATGTCCTGTCTTGGGGAACAGGAGAAGATAATGCTGTCAACAAGGCCAGCCCAGCCCTGGATCGGCCTCCACAGCCCGCCGGGTGCCGAGCCCTGAGGAGGCCATGTAGGGCCAACTGGAGCAACGAGCAGCCAGGGACTGGAAATTTTTCGAGGAGCACCACACCAGAGCTGCCCTGCCACAAGCCCTACTCACCCTGCCTGGAGGCAGGTCCTCCCTGTCGCTCCCGGTGCGAGGGAAGGTCTGCTTCAGTCTCTGTGTGGGCTCGGATCGGTGGGATGGGTATCCCCAGCAGCTGGCCATGGGCTCTGGCTGATGCCTGGGGTTCCCAGGTGCCTTTTTTGGGGTGGAGAGCAGCAGCTGTGATCCCCCTGCGGCTTGGAGGGGTCCGGGGTTGGTGCTGGGTCACTGCTTCCATCATGAGGTGCTGTCCCAGCCAATCCTCACTTGTGCTCAGGGGCCCTGCCAGCCCCTGGGTCATCTACCCCTTCCCTGGGCAGGACGTGCTGTCCCTACCCTGTGTCAGGGCTGGTCCCCGACACTGCCTGCCCCCACCTGCTCTGGTGCAGCCCCTGATCCAGGCTGCCTGAGACGCCCAGCGGGGCTTCTGCCACCACAAGTGCCTTTCCCCGGCTTTCTGCAGCCCTGCCTGTCATGCCGGCTCTGTCACCCTCCAGCCCCCTCTCTGGTGCCTATGGATTCACATTCCAAATAAAGCAAAGTTGGCGCTCACCAGGTGTCTGGGGCTTTGTGCCAGGGCTGGAACGTGCTGGGGATGGGGTCTGAGATGAGATCACACCTGGCTCTGTAGCCCTGCACCCTGGGGCCTCCCTGCCTGGAGCCTCTGGCTGTGGTCATAACGTCCTGGTCTACTCTGGGATCACGGGCAGGCTCCCTGGTGCTGAGCCACCATTCCTGGTAGAGGGGCTTAAACTAACTGCCTGTGGGGACAGGGTCTATCCCCAGTCCTGCTGCCCTCTCCAGAGACAGGCCAAGTCCCGGGGCTGTGTGGCCGCAGGGACGTGCTGGGGACAGGATGGAGCTGCATTCCTATGGGCTTCGTCACTCTGGGCTGAAAGGGCTCTCTGTCCCGGGGCCAGGACACTGCCGGGCAGTCATGCCCACGCTGCTGGGCCCCCAGAGAGCCGGGGCAGGCTGGGGGCAGCCTGAATCTCCCAGGGCTGACTCCAGGCCTGGGCCGCACTCTCAGGATGGGGATCAGCCTTGGACCGCTACCTGCAGCTGGGGTGTGACTGGGCCCCCCTGCCCTCTGCCTGCAGGAGACATGCCCTGATCACCAGAGGCTGTGGGCAGCTGGCAGCAGTGCTGAGCCCTGCGCTGCCTGAGAGCTGGCATAGGGTTAACATGGTTGCATGGAGTATTATGGGATGGCATCCCCCTTTTGGCATCAGAGGCAGCCCAAGGTCCCCAGAGCATTCCCTGGAGTCAGCAGCCCTGCCCTTCTGCAAGCACCTACTGCAAGCAACCAAGAGGGGCTGTGGTGCCTGGGGCGGTGGGAGCCGGACCGCAGGCTGCTGTGCAGGGCTGCTCTGGGGGCACGGAGGGGCAGCAGAGGAGCTGCCGGCCATACTCACGGGCCTGGAGGGAGCCCATGCTCTCTCCCAGAGACCACCGGGGTGGGGCTGGTCTCTCTCCTCTCCCCGTGGAGAGGTGTCCCAGCCATGGAGACCATGGGGACAGACCCACAGCACCCCGACACGGCTGGGAGCAGGCCATGCTGAGACCCAGACTGGGACTGAGCCCCAGATCAGGGTCAGGCCGCGATCAGTGCCCAGCCCTGGACTGCGACCAGATCCAGACTGGGACTGAGTCCTGGACCAGACCAGACCCGGATCGGGGCCAGGCCTGGGCCCAGATTAGCCCCAAGTCAAGAGCTGAGCCCCCTATCTAGACCGGACCCACCGGGCCCGAGCCTCACGCCCAGACCGGTCGTAGGACCCACAGCACACCCACGGGCCCCAGCCCCGGCCCCGCCCCCCCCGCAGCCCATGGGCCCCCGCGGGCCGGGCCGGGCCCGAAGCGCCGCTACTTCCGGGTCCGAGGCCTCTTCCGCCCCTTTGCCCGCGTAGGGGCGGGGCTTCTGCCGGCGCTTTCTAGCCCGGCTCTTCTGATTGGCTGCGTGCCAGCGCCGCGGGTGAGGTCACGGCGCACCTGGCCGCTTCACGGAAGTGGGGTGTGGAGTAGGGCTGAGCGCGGCGGCGGGCTTGGCTCGTTCCGCTCCCGCTTCCCTTTCCCCTCCCCAGGCCCAGCCCGTTTTGTCCCGTCCCGTCATGCAGGCGGTGGAGCGGGACGGGGCGGCAGGCGGCCCTGACGGGGTGTCGGGGGGCGGTGAGGCCCCGCCGGAGCCGTCGCCGCCCAAGGCCGTCGCCGCTTTCGACCTGCTGGAGCTGGTGCGGAGCTACCGGCGGCTGCAGCTCTACCTGGAGCCGCTGCGGGACGCCGCCGAGGGCGTCCGCTCCCTTCTCCGGTAGGTGCGGGCTGGGCCGGCACCGAGACCGTCCCCAGGGTCTCACGTCCCTCACCCTCCCTCCTCCCCGCAGGTGGCAGCGGCCCGTGTGCTCCCTCCTCGTCTGCCTCGGCCTCAACTTCCTCCTGCTCACCGTCGGCCAAGGTGCGTCTGGGGGGGACAGGGCCGGTCCCCTCCCCAGACCCCCCCGGCCTGATGTTGTTCCTCCTTTTCCAGCCGCCTGGTACTCGGTGCTCGCCGCCTTGGTCGTGGTGCCGGCCCTGCTGGGCTACCTGCAGGAAACGTGCCGGGTCCGGCCCTCGGAGCCAGAGCTGGTGCGCAGGCGGTACCACAGCGTCCGCCGGGAGGACCTGCGCAGGGTGCAGCTCTCTCGGCAGGAGGCTATCGCCCAGGTCAAGAGCTTGTGAGTCTCTGGAGCCCTCCTGGCTGTGGGGCTCCTGGGGCCTCTGCGGCCAGGGAGGCTTTTCTGTGACTGCAGAGGGCCTGGGTTTAGGTCAGCCTGGCCACTGTAAAGCATATGAGTATGGGGGAGCCAGGGTGTGTGTTTGTGGGGGCCTTTTTGTGACTGTGAGGTCTCATTCACAGCCTGATCCAGCTGGAGGGATTCCTGAGCGGAATGTGCTGCAGCTGCGAGGCAGTGTACCGGGTACTGTACTGGGAGAACCCCACTGTCTCTTCCCAGTGAGTAGTACCGGGTCAGGTATCCTGCGGTGGGCTCAGCCAGACCTGTGGAGCTGTGTTTGATGTGTTTGGTACTTGGAGAGAGCAGGTGGGGGACCAGATGAAGGAAGGGGGCTTGTGCTGTGGTGTGAGTTGCTCTGTCTTGGCTGCAGTGTCTTGCTGCTCCTTCCCAGGTTTTATGGGGCGCTGCTGGGCTCTGTCTGCATCCTTTACCTGCTGCCCCTCTGCTGGGTCCTGGCAATCCTCAACAGCACCCTCTTCCTGGGCAACACCCAGTTCTACCAAGGTAAGACACCTCCATGGAAGTGGCCTGTGTGGGATGGGTTGGGGAAAGGCTCTCTGAAGCCACTGTCCTGTGTCAGGCTCTGCCATGGGACCTAAACCCCCCTCAAAGGACAATGATGTCCTAGTGGTGCTCAGCAGCCCAGGTTGGGTGGTGGGGTCCTGGGGCTTAGCTGTGAGAGGCAAGAGTCTCTCCTGATGTGTGTTCTGGCCTGGGTGCTATTTCCTGCTCTCCTCTGTGCTGTGGCAAACTGGGGCCTGGCAACGCAGCCTGTGCATGAGCATTGCCACCTCTCTCGGTCCCTGACCCTGCTCTGCAGGACATGAAATACTCTTGGTGCCTGTGGCAGTGTATGACACAGGCTTGAAAACATGCTGTCGGTGGGGAAGAGAAGAGCTGGAGGTGCTCCCTGTTCTGTGACACATGCTGCAGGAGAGTTGGATGAGATTTCTGTGGCTGAGCTGTGACCAAAGCCCCTGCTGTTCCCTCCCCTGAGCCGGGGCAGGTGGTGGGGGTGTTCCTTGCTGCCCTAACTTTGATGTGTGAGCAGAGGAGAGCTCAGGGTACCTGACAGGTGAAGGTTGTATGTGCCAATGGAGATTGGCTCCTCTAGCTGGCTTTTGTGTGGTGGGGCTGGGAGAAGGGAACTGTTGCCCTGCTCCAGCCACGTTCCCCTCTTACCAGTGATAATGGAGCTCAAGGCCTCGTTTGAGCAGAGTCTGGGCACCAAACCCCTTGAGAGCACTCCAGAGCCTGCTGAACCCCTGCCAGCTGCTGCCCCCCCGGATCGGACCCCCACACCCACCAGCACAGAGGTGAGATAGGGGCAGGGCTGGCACTTGTAGGGTGGAAGTTGCAGGGTCAGCCTTTTAGTCTGACTGTGCCTGTGTCCCTCTGCCCACAACCTCCTTCCAGCTGCCAGCTTTGCTGGAAGCTTGTGAGACCCTCCTGAGTTACTGGGGGGCTGCCCTGCTGTGCTGGGGACTTGGCTCAGTCCTTTTGCTGCACATAAGGATGCAGTCTGGGGAGGCAGGGGCTCACCTCACCTTCTGGGACTGATGTCTTCTCTTGGGACTGCCAGGGGCCTGGTCATTTGTCCTGGAACCTGCTGCAGAAGTGTGGGCCCATCTTTGGACAGGGGTGGGGGTGCAGCAGGACTAGCTCTGTGAATCTCTTGCAGGACCTTACCCCTGGCAGCGTGGAGGAGGCGGAGGAGGCAGAGCCGGATGAAGAGTTCAAAGATGCTATCGAGGTTTGAGGCTGGTGGGGGTGGGCTGTGCCTGCAGGGCAACTGAGATGGGAAGCGGTGAGGGCCTTGGTGGGCAAACTGGGTGCTCACCGAGGGTGGCTGTGGGGCTGGGCACCTCTGACTCCATCTGTACTGCCTCTCCTCTCTGTCTCATGCTGCGGGAGAAGGAGAACCAGCTGCTGGTGATGGTGAGTACTGCCATGCCAAGGTGTGCAAGAGGGGCATCTACTCCCTGCTGGAGCTGACAGCCTTTGCCTGGTTTGCTGGTGGCTTGTGGCCATGCCACGTGGATCATCTTGCTTGGGTGCCCACCTTGGGTGGGCTGCCCTGCAGTTGGCAAGCGTGCCCCCAGCCACTCCTCTGTGCTCAGCTGGCTCTGCTCTCTGCAGGAGGATGATGAGAGCTCTCAGTGCTCAGCAGATTTTGACCTCAGCCTCCCGGACAATGGTTTTATGAGCAAAAATGAGGTGATCCGCAGCAAGGTGTCACGCCTGACTGAGCGCCTCCGGAAGCGCTACCCCAGCAACAACTTCGGTAAGGCTGAGAGTAGGTGCTGCTTGGGGGAGCTCAGCAGGGTGGGGTCAGTGCTGCTCCCAGTGGTGACAGTGATGTGGGAGTGGACAGACTGGTGTGGTAGCTGCTAGGACTGTGCTGACACCTCTGATGACCTCCCCTCTCCATGGGGAGGACATTCCCAGCCCTCCTAGGAAGGGCAAGGGTGTGAAGGTGCAGCAATGTTGTCTCCAAGCTGAGCCTCTGCAATGGCTGTGGGTGTTCCTGTATCTCCCACGGTCCCAGACAGCAGAGCCCTGCCTGACCTCTGCTCTCTTTCTTCCAGGGAGCTGCACGGGCTGTGCAGCCACCTTCTCTGTGCTCAAGAAGAGGGTGAGTCTTTGGCTCGTACTCCAGCTTGCTGCCTGCTCCTGGGGCAGAGGTGTTGCGCACGTCTGGCTTTCTCCAGCAGCTCAGGTGGCCAGTCTCAGTCACGGCCAGCAGCAGATGACCTCAGCTAAGTGCTGGGTGTTGCAACATGCCTAATGGTGCCAGGGATCCCTTGTGCTGTGGAGCCTTTGCCTATTTGCTCCTTTGGAAGCTGCCTCGGGCCAAACCAGCATGCACTGGTGTAGAAGGCACCTGCTCTGTGCCCTCGTTTAGTTCATTTCCTGTGACCTGAGAGCTTTCTGGTGAAGCAGAGCATGGGTCTATTTATGGGAACTAGAGGAGCAAAGGCCACCCCTGTTGTCTTATCTGAGCTCCTGTCCGTGATGCTTGGCACACAGTCCCCTGGGCAGTTCTGGGAAGGATGTATCTCTTGTGCCCCACAGACTGACATTGCTGTCTTCCTGCTGCCTCCTGTTCCCCAGACTTGTGGCCCCCTCCCCTTACTCCTGGGTTAGTCTAATACGTGTCTGGGACTCTCTGGAGCTTGTGTCCCTCCAGGGTTACAGCATAGATGATATAGTGTCCTTAAACCTCCTGGGGCCTGTGCTTCCAGTGCTTTCTCAGACTGGGCACAGACTACCTGGGATGTTAGAGCATACTTGAATGCAGATCAGTGTTAGGCCTGGATGGTTTGTCCGGGTGTTGGCAGATGACCCCTCTGCTGAGCTCGGGGCTTGCACCCACTCCCCTTTGGCAGGGAATGCTGTTAGCAGTGCTCTGGCACCCAAGTTTGGGGAGGGCTGCGAGTGGGCCTAGAGTAGTGTCTCACCTCTATCTCTCTCCACAGCGGAGCTGCAGTAACTGTGGGAACAGCTTCTGCTCCAGGTGTTGTTCCTTCAAAGTCCCAAAGGCTGTGATGGGAGCCACGGGTGAGTGGAAAGGTGGAGGAAGGAGAGCTCCTGCTTCTACCTGTGCTGTCTGCTGCAGGGATTTTCTCCAGCCCTGGTGGGGAGGGTAGACAGGACCTGCCCAGCGCAGCCTGGCTTGGGACAGAGCAGTGATGATTTGCAGCTCTGTGGCTGGGGTCCCTACCCTGTGGTGGGGAAGGGGGAGCATCTCTGACACCTGCTTTCCTTTCCAGCCCCAGAGGCTCAGAGGGAGACAGTATTTGTGTGTGGTCTGTGCAACCAGGTGCTCATCAAGTGACTGAAACAGGCCCAGCCAGCCCCTGGGTCCTGCACTGCCTGACACCCGGGGCAGCAGGCACCCTTGCAGCCGGGAGCCTGGGCTGCTTGGTTCCCAGCGTGGTGTCACCCTGCCAGAGGACAGTTGTGCTCCCTGCTCCTTCTGCCAGCGCCAGGCTTGGGGCAGACCAGCTCTCCTTACCACGCAGTATCTGCCGCAGCAGCTGGGTCCCTGTGGCAGAGCAGTGTCCACAGCTGTGTCCTCATCCCTGCGGCTGCCCCTAGCAGCTGCTCCGAGCCCTGGGCGCTTCCTGGCACTCACTGCACCCTGCAGGACCTGTGGCCTGGCTCAGTGATGGAGGAGCCATCCTTCCCACTTGTGGTCCTGCCTCTACCTCCTGGGTGCGGCAGAACAACCTCAGGGCTTTGTCCCTACTTTTCCCTGCACTGTGCTAGGTGACTTTGGGTATCTTTGGGATCAAGTTAGAGCTCTATCTGCATCCCCAGGAGATGTGGTCTCTGGCCCTGGCTCAGCTGAGATCCTGCTAGTCACTCCTGTGCTCCTCGGCCTCACTGCCTGCAGGTTTAGTCTCCCCCCCGCCCCCTCCCAATATTTGGCTGTAGTGCAGAGGAGGCAAGAGGGTAAGTTTGGGCTGGGCTGTGTGGCTGGGTGTCCAGCTGCAGCGTGAGAAGAGGCACGAGTTGGTGCTGCTCTGTGCACTTAGGGACTGCTGCTTTCTACTACAGATTAATATATAAGTGTATATAGAGAATGACCAATAAATCTCTTGCCCTCAGCTGGCTCTTGTCTTGCCCCAGTGAAAGCTGTCCTGGTCCTGGGTCACCTGGGCACATCTGTGGTCTTGGCCCTGCAGTTCTGCAGGTGGTCACAGAGAAATGGTGTGTCTGTGCCACCAGCTCTCCTTGCTTACTGGGGTTTCCATCTTCTGTCATGCTGTGGCCTTGTTTGCCCCCAGCTCAGGGTTGAGTGCAGCTGCTCTTCCTTGGCTGTGCCATGGCTGGATCCTGCTGGGCTGGAGCCAGGGAGAAGCTCAGCTCTGGCTGGAGCTGCTGGGCTTCCTCTCCACCTCCCGGGGCTGCTCCTTCCCCTGCCCTACCCAGGCGGTGGTCCTGGCAGCTGCCTGCATGCACAAGGGTGACCTTTCCCTGAATGAACAGCAAAGCTCCCAGCTATCCCAGGAATGTGACCCTGGCTGCTGTGCGGCTGGGAATGGCCATGCCTGGGTCCCTGCCAGCCAGCTGCAGCTCCCCCTGGCCAAGGGGTCGGAGGTGGGTGGGCTGGTGCTCTTAGGCTGGCATTGCCCAGTGCCTGCCAGGCTGTGACACCCACCAGCCTGAGAAGGTGCTGGGGGCCCAGATCTTGCTGCTGATTATACACCCCACCAGTGTGGGAGCTCACATGGGGCAGCTCTGGGGGCAGCCTGAGCCCTTTTCTCACTTGTGGGCTCATAAACCCCATCCTCAAACTGTGCCCTATGGAAATCTGGGGAAAAGCTGGACTTGGCAGTGATGATGAGGGTGTCTGGGTTGTGCTGGGTGTGCTTCAAGGCCAGGGGGTGTGGGGGGGGCTAGCAGGCGGAGGGCTCAGCAGTTACTGGGGGCAGTGGAGCAGCTGTAACACTGGGGAGGGGGCCGAGTAGCACCCCAAGAGCTGTGGGGTCGTGTTTGTGGGTAGGGGTATATCCGCAATGGGGCGAGTACTAGTCTGCAAGGGGCTGGGGAGAGCTCAGATGACCGATGGTGAGAGGCAGAGAGAAGTTACTTGTCTTTCTAGAGAAAACACTTGGAGCAATGAGCACGATGGCCATGTATGTCTAAATGCTCACTGGAAAGATGCTAATGACGCAAAATACAGAGGGCTACAGATAAACTTGGGCTGTGGGAGATGGGGTTTTATTTGCACACTTTAAGTCTTGCAGTAAAATGACATAATTGACGATGTTTATTCCTATGGCAGTGTGCTCAGCAGCCTTGCTCTGAACATAACCTTCTAACAATATTTGAGTTTATTCCACAGTTTTTTTCCACATTGGCCAGAGTGGAGGGTGGGGGCAGTAACTGCCTGCCCCCCTGTGAGGCTGTGGCAGGGGCTGGCTGCTGCATGTCCCTGTCTGGCTGTGGGGCAGGGGCACATCCCCTTGGCTGGGGCAGGAGCCCCTTTGGGGCTCTGGGGGGTGGCCAGGGGGCCTGAGGCCATGCCCAAGGGGAGGCAGAGGGAGGGGGGATCACCCTGGCACGGGGCAGGTGCCCAGTGGCCTTGTCAGCCAGGAGGAGGGTGGGCACAGGCGCCCCACAGCCTCAATTCCCCTCTTGTCCCGGGAGGCTCCCCTGCGGCGGGGCCAGCTCCGGTGAGAAGCCGCAGTGTCAGGCAGCCAGGTGCTGGGTAAATATCCCGGCAGCTGCCTTCGTGCCTCCCTCACCCGTCGGGATGGGTGGACACAAGAATGTGCTGGGTAAACAGGGCTGGAGTGGGACTGGGGTGGGAGGGCTGCCCCTCTTGCCTCCTGGTACTGGGGGGCTGCTGGGGCAGAGGCAGCCCCTGCTCTGGGGCTGGGGGAGACGAGATGAAAGGCCAGGCTGAGGGCTGCCCCGGTCCCGGTGCTGCTGGGGAGGTCCCAGCTGGTGCAGGTGGGTGGCCCTGGGGAACCTTTTGGGAGGAGGCTGGAGGCTGTGGGGTGGGAGGTCTGGCAGCTGAGCAGGGCTGGCAGGAAGCTGCAGACAGGGTTTTCAGGTGGCGCGGAGGTGGGGTGTGGGGAGATAGAGGCTGCCTGGTCCAGGATCTGCCCACTACTGTGCTCGGTGCCAGGCTCCTCATATGTGCCTCCAACTCCCAGCCCATGGATCTATCCCCCAGGGATGACAGAGGGAGAATCCTCTCTGGGAAACACACTCAGACCCAGCTGTGGGGCTCCAGCAGCAGTGAAGCCCCTGTCGCCCCCATCCTCCTCATCCCACCACCCTCCCAGGCTCCCTGAAGTGGTAGGGATGCCTGAGTCTCCAGCACTGCCTGCGACCACTGAAAACCTCATCCCTTGCCTTCACCAGCCTTGCCCAGGCTGACCCCACTTCCCCAGGCTGCCCCACTCAGTGGGCAGGACTGGGAGCCCCCTCCCATGCTTCCTGGGGTCCCTGAGGGAGCCCCAGGGGGCAGTTGCCCGTGAACCACAGGGAGCTGGACACAGGCTTCTCTGAGGCGGAATAATTTACTGTGGTGTGGATGGACAATTAGTGCCTAGGCTGGGTCTTAGCAGGAGGGTGTGTGAGGGATGCAGCAGGACTGGTCTGGGGGGCTTGGAGGTGGACCCCACCACACTGAGCCATGTGAGATGGGAAGGGTGGGAGAGCCCAGGCAGGGGCTGTGCTGCTCTGGGCACTTGGTCTTGAGAGGGCCAGTCTGTGAGGACAGTGGGGCAGGAGGGACCTGCCTTGGCTGGGGTGAGACCCTGTGAAGGTGGGATAATTCAGGGCTGGGGTGTGAACTCAAGGTGAGGGCATGAGATGCTCTGGTGGGCTGGAGTGGGGATCTGGGGTGTTGAGGGTCTAGGGCATGTCATGAGGAAGCTGAGCAGGGGACACAGGGGTGCAGGGTAGGGGTCTCAGGTGCAACCAAGGGATCCTTAGTGCAGGCAAGAGTCCCTGGGGTGCCAGGCAGGGGGCTTGGGAGTAGCCAAAGGTCTCTAGTGCAGACCAGGGCTCACAAACATGCAGAGCAAGGGTCCTGGGTGCAGCCTAAGCTCCTGGGAGCAGAACAGCGGTCCCAGGGATGCAGAGCAGGACTTTCAGGAGGGGCCAGGCATCCTGACTGTGGATCAAGACTCCCACAAATGCAGCTGGGAATCCTGGGGGTGTAGAGCAGGGTCCTGGGGCACAGCCAAGGGGTTGAGGGAAGCAGAGTCAGGGTCCTGGGGTGCAACCAGGGATGCCAGGGGTGCAGCCGGGGTGCCAGGGGTGTAGCATCAGGCCAGTGCAGAACTGAGCAGGGTGGGCAGAGCCCTAGTGCTGCCCGGCCCCATAGAGCAGGGGGTGGTAGAGGGGGCAGGGGTAGGAGAACATGAACTTGACAGCAAACTTCATCTCCTTGTTGTGCTTCTGCCAGGGGTAGATGGCGAGGAGGAGCAGGCGGCCACCCACCTTGCGGCCCATCACCAGGAAGCTGCCGCTGAGGCTGTCAAGCTGGGGGCAGGGGCAGGCACCTGCGTTCCTCATGTGCAGCACCATCTTCTTGGTGTCCTTGCGCTTGAGGGGGCCCAGCTTCAGCACCTTCTTCTTCTGGGCGGCCACCAGCCGCCGCTCCCCATTCTCCTCCGTCATCTCCTTGATGCGCATCTTCACCACTGTGTGGGACAGCCATGGGGCATGGTTTGGGGTGGGGGAACTGGGCCAGGCAACTGTGCAGGACAGGGTGCAGCCCGGCCCTGGGGTGGGACCCAGAAGAAGGGTCTCTGGGGAAGTTACTGTGTGGGGAGGGGAAGGGGCTGTCAGGGGGAAGGGTTCAGCAGATGCCCCCAGTGACCCTCCCAAATGTCCCATTCTGCCTATCCCCCCACCAATGTCTTCTGTGGTGCACCCATCTGAGGCACACAGGGTCCAAGGGAATGGCTCCGGGGGGTCTCCCATGGGGCTGTTCCCATACAACTGAGCCCTCTGGCCAACCCCAGTCTGGGCTATCAGAGCTGCGGGAGGCAACCCCTCGTTCGGGGGGCCGGGAAGACCCCCAGCACTCACCGAAGTCACTGGAGCACATCTGCTCCATCATGCCATCCGCCTTGTGCTCCATCTCGCACTGGGTGCAGATCTTGGACACTGTGGTGAGAGACCAGCCACTGTCACAGCTCCCTGCTGCTGGCACTTGTCACCCGGGCCAGCTCTGCAGGGACATGCTGCAAGTGCCCCGGCAGCTCCTCTGCTCCCTGGGCAGCTGTGCTGGGGTGATGTGGGGGGCACAGAACACCTTGTTGACCAGCGTCCCAGCACCCCCCAGGAGGGGACAGGGTATGGGGACACCCTCCATCCAGATGCTGACACTTTGAGGCACAGCAACAAGGGTGGCATCAGCCTGAAGAGTGTCACAGCCTTGATCCTGACCCTGGGCTGCTTTTGGGTAATGTCCCCTCCCCTGCCTGAGAGGACAGCCACCCTGTGACAGCAGCATGGGGCTGAGACCTGCAGGTGCAGGATGTTCTTTGCTGCTGGGATGGGACCCAGTGGGAGGAGAGGGACACAGCTCTGTGGCGGGTCCCCCAGTGGCTCCCACCTCACCCCATGTTCACCCCCAGTGCCGCTCCTATGGCTGTTCTGCTCTCCCCTGCCCTGGGGCAGCTCTGTGCAGGCAGCTGGGTGCCCAGCTCCCCTTGGCAGTGAGTGGTGCCAAACCAAAGCAGCTGATGCTGCTGGTACTGTGCCCACTTGTGCCCTGCTGCAGACAGAGGGTCCTTGGTCAGTGCCAGCGCCCTGGGCTCTGCTTCGAGGGGTGCAGGGATGGGGGTGCAGGACCTCCACGGGGACCCTGCATGCTGGTCCCTGGCTGTATGGGGACACACTGATGGCAGGTGCCCCGCATGCATCCCCATCCCATCATGGTCCCCTTCCTACTTACCTGGTGGTGGGGTGGCCTTGCTGTTCCCAAACTGGACAGCGATGCAGAGTTCATGGTCAGAGGGGAACTTGCCACAGTGCAGCATCTCGGGCCAGGGGAAGCCGTAGGACTCCATGACAGGGGCACAGGAGTCACGCACCACCTCGCAGAGGGAGCGGCAGGGGTAGACGGGCCGGTCGAGGCAGACGGGGGCGAAGAGGGAGCAGAGGAAGAGCTGGGTGTCGGTGTGGCACTGCTTGGCGAGCAGGGGCACCCAGCTGCCAGCCTGCTGCTTGGCCTCGGCCATGGTCTCATGCTCCAGCAGGTTGGGCAGCCGCATGCGCTTGTAGCCCACGTCGCGGCAGAGCTGCATGTCGGCCGGGATGTCGAGGCACTGCGGCTCCCGCCCGTAGAATCGCCCGTGGGGCAGGCTCTCGGGCTGCCAGCCGTAGTAGTCGTAGTGCTGCCCGCCGCCCGGGGACCCGGCCAGCGCCAGCGCCAGGGCCAGCAGCGCCGTGCCCCGGCCCCCCGGGGGGCCACCCGCCCGCGGCATCGCCGATGCCCGCCTGCCGCCGCCGGCCGTGGCTGCCGAGCGGGACGGGAGCGCGGCTCGGCACGCTGCCTGCTCCCTTAGCGCCTCCCACACTCGCCGACCTTTCTAAGGAGCCCGGGGAGGCCTCGCCGGCAGCCAATCTGCTCCGGCTGCAGGGCCCCCCCGGGGCTGGCCCGCCGGCCCCACGCCAGCCTGCCCCGCCGGCCACCCCGCTGCCGCTTGCCCTCCTGCCCCGCTGCCCCAGCCCTCCCTCCTCGGGCAGCCAGGTGGGTGCACGGCGCTGCACGCCCCTCGCCCTTCCGGGGAGCCCCCTGCACGAAGCCCCCTCAGCCCACCCCGGCTCCGTGTGCCCCTGGGGCGATGCCCTCTGGAAGGGCTGGTTCACCTGCCCCATGGGGATGTGCTGTGGGTGCAAGGTGCTCCCGTTATCCACTGGCCTCTCTGCCCCCACCCTGCCTGGCACCCCAGAGGCACACATGAGGCAGGGCACCCTGGTTCCTACCCTGTGCCACCTCTCTGTCTCCTGCACCCCACGGCATATGGGTTTGGGGATGCTTGGGGTGCAGGGGATGGAGGAGCAGGACACCCCAGAGGCTTAATGCTGCAGCACTGGGGGCAGCTGGGGTACCTCTGTGCCGGGTTCCATGTGTGGCATCAATACCAAGGCAGTGCCATGGGCATGGGGTCCTTATTCCTCGGGGATGGCCCTGCCAGCATGCACCTCGGGCAGCCCATGGTCTGCTGGGCACAGGCGCAGCTGGGATTACACCTCCCAGCAAAGGGCTTGTAGCCAGGCTCTGCCAGTGCCCGGGGCATGGGCAGAGCTGGAGTCTCAGCAAGATGAGGGACCTGCCGGGGCCACATTCTCCCATCTCCTTGGAGATTGGCTGGGCCCAGGGGTGCAAGGCTCAAGACCCCATTAGAAACCCATTTGTCTGCAGAGGTTATCTGAGGCACCCCTTCCCCTTCCTGCGATCAATGCCCCTGCCTGGCCAACGGGCTCTGGGCTACCTCTGTCCCCTGCCCACCGGATAAGGCGGCTCTGTTAATGGGCGACAGAGCAAACAGCCCAGTGCAGGCAGTGATAGCAGCTGACCTTTGCCCCGGGCTGGGGGCAGGGACTGTCCCCACAGCCCTGGTGGAATCCATCTGCTTTGGGGCCATGCTGGGAACCTCACCCGCACAACCTGCACTTGCCTGCAGCTTGCCTACCCTGCCCATGCCCTCTGTGCTGGGTGCAGCACCCATCACCACATCACCCAGTGATGCTTCCTGCTGGCTTGAGGGTGGGCTGAGCTCATCCCGCCCCAGCCAAGCCCTGGAGATGGCACCATTAATGTGTAACTGCCGGGGAGCACGATAAGATAGAGCGGCCCTTTATCAGGGGTGCCCAGTAGCAGGAGGGAGGGTGATGGAGGCATCGGGCTGTCACAGCAGGAGTGAGATTGCCTGGAGATAAATGCTGATAGAAAATAGCTAATCCATGATGGATGGGCTGGGGCAGGGCATAATTGCCATGGGAACTGCACTGGGAAGGGGCTGGAGAGGCCTGGGAGCAGGAGCAAGGAGGTGGAAGCAGAGGGAGCCTGTGTGTGTGCAATGGAGCTGCCAGTATGTGGGATGCCAAGCACACCTTGCCCCGTGGGTGTGTGGTGTCCCTAGGCTGTCCCCACAGCACTGCCAGCACTGATGCTGTCCTGCTCTTGTCCATGGAATGGTTCCTGGCTCTCAGCCTGCCCTGTCCCCCAGCCTGGTCCAGCACCCAGCACCCACAGTCCCTCCCAAGAAGGTGCTGAGCACCCTGTGCCAGCTGGCACCCCACCAGATGAAGGTGAGGGGGCTGGCGGGGCTGTGGGGAGCGAGGGGCTCCCTGCCAGCTGGCCTTGTCCCCATGTCTGTCACGATGCCTTCATTAGAGCCACTGAGTCACCTCCTGGCAACATGGCCATGCTGGGGGGAGCAGGGCTGGCCCCAGGAGAGCGGTGTCTGTTCCCTGCTCCCACCCTGCCAGGTGTCCTGGCAGCCTTGTCCCTGAGCTGAGACTGTGCCTCTTCTCTGGGAGGGTTCCCTGCTGCACCCCCATTGCATCCTTAACTCTTTTCCACCCAGGTTGTCCTAGGGGAGGTAGGTCTGGGCTGTACCCTGGGGAATGGGACAGCCCCAGGGCAGCTGGAGCTGGCACCCTCCCCTGTGTCCTGTCTGCGCAGGCTGCTCCAGTGTCCACATCCCCGTCCTGCACCCGCGCAGCCAGCTGGGGGACTGACACTTGCGCCTGTCACTCTGGGGAGCTGGCTGTGTCACCTTTCACTACAGCGAGATTGGAAGCGGAGCCATGGGGTCTGCTCCCTCCACGGTGGAGACCTCGGGGACGGCCAGCCAGGGTGGCATGGTAAGAGGACATCCCCTGGGGGTGCCCCCTCGCCACTCTGGGCCCTCCCCATGGACCTGTGCCTGGTTGTAGCACAGAGCAACTCTGAGCCAGGGGAGCAGGACGCTCCCGGGAAATGAGATGCTGAGAGGGGTCCTGTCTGCCTCTTTCCGTCCTCCACCATCCTGGCCCTCCTCCCTCTCCCGCCGCAGCTTTGGGTGCTGCTGACCTTGTTTCTGTGGGCAGAGGTGCATCCTCTGGGCCTGGGTGTGCTGAGTTGGTTCCCTCCCACCCTCCTGTCCTCCCCATCCTCTCATTCTCCCTGTCCCAGCTCCATCCCAGGCTCCTGGGACTTCTGGCTCCCAGGCTGCATTAGTGTCAGGCATGGGTTGTGCCCACCGTGGAGCAGGGACCCTCAGGAGGTGACAGCTGGCTGTGCAGGGGCACGCGTCCTGGGGTGTCTGGCAGCTCATGGGAGAGAGCATCCTGGCATGAGGGACAATGTGGGGCTGGCAGCACAGCTTTGTGGGGGTGGCCTTGCCTGGGGGCGGCCAAAGGAGGTTGGGAGACGGCTGGGGGCTCTGTGGGGCTGAGCTGGCCCGGGGGCGTGGGACTGTCGGGGAGGGCAGTGGGCAGGGGCAGTGGTGGCCATGCACTTGCCCTGCACCCACACACACTCCCACTCGCCCGGCAGCCCCAGGAATGTGGCTGGCAGCACTCCCGGCCCAGCTGCAGGGCCGAGGCTGCCCTGGCGTCCTCCCAGCCCCCCCCGGCAGCTCCTGGCCCTGCCCGGCTCCCGCCAGCCTGCACACAGACCCCCTGTTCACTGCCGGCCCCCCCGGCCCTGGCCCCTGGCCCCTGTCTGCGGAGCAGGGAGGGGGCACGTCCTGTGTGGAGACGCCTCTGGGGAAGAGCCCCTTTGCCTCGCAGCATGGCACCATGCATGGGGACATGGGGACCCTCTGCGGTGCCGGGAAGGTGAGAAAAGCCACCCACGTCTGCTCCCAGCACAGCCCTGGCCCCGGTGTGGGGGCAATCCTTGACAGCCCCAGCTCCCAGCTGGACCTTGGCAACTAGCTCCAGAACTGCAACCCCCTCTGCTTGCCTGTTTGCAGGAGGATGCTGTGTGTCCTCCTGTGCACTCTTGCAGGGCGTGCTGGGGGGCTGCCCCCAGCCTCTGTGGGGGCTCCCACTGCAACGAGGCCCTGGGACCACCCTTTGGGATGGACACAGCTGGATGTGGCAGTGCTGCAGGCACCGCAGAGGGGTGCCCATCCTCAGAGTGCCCAGGCTGTAGGACTGGTGGGCCTCAGTTTGGGGCAGTCTCTGTGTCTTGCATGAAGGGGCAGGCTGGGGCACTGGGAGCTGTTTTCCAGCGGCTCCCAGTGTGGGGAATGTTGTGTTCACCCCCCCCCCCCCCCCCCCCTCCCCCCATAGTGGTGCACACACCTGGCATCTCCCAGGAAAGGTTATCAGATAATCACCCTGCCCCGCTGTCTCTGTGTGCCTCCCAAATGTCACCGTTGTCATCGCTGGGGTGGTGAGCTCATGTTCCCCCCATCCCCATTAATGAAAGCCCTCCCTGCACTGTGTGAAGCAGCTGCCAGGGCCGGGCCCTGCCGTGGCCCCTTTGAAGCAGAGCTGGAGCTGCTGACAGCCCTGACAGGCCGGGGAGGGGGCTTGGCATGCAGTGGGTGCAGGATGGGGCCCCAGGGGTGGGTCCTGGGCTGATCGCAGGGCTCCAGCTGTCCTCCACAGTCCTCAGCCACCATGCTGGGACTGTAGGGAGGGCTGGGGTGCCGGGATGGCATGCAGCACTGTGCACCCAGGGATACACTGGGGATACCCCCTGGTCCTGGCCTGGGCCAAGCACAGTGACTGGACCAGGGGCACTGCTGGGTCGTGGCTGCCATGGTGTGATGGACATGCTGGCCACACAGGGCTGGTCATAGGGTCCCCAACTGTGCCCCATGTCTGTTCTGTGGGGCTAGGGCAGGGACTCTGGGCAGTCAGCCAGAGCCAGGAGCAAAGGGAAGTCTGTGGGGTCTGTCTGCAGGACATGTCAGTGCCCCCCTTGCTCCAGGCACAGGGGAGAACCCAGTCAGGGGAGTAAAGGCAGCTCTGGCAGCAGCCGTGCATGCGGTGCTCGCCCCCGCTGCCAGGAAGCCTAAAAATAGCCCCTCGGGGCTCAGCAGATGGAGCAGAAGGGCCAGAGCCCTGTTGCTGCAGGCACCCTGCCAGCCCCCCCCACAGGGCTGGGGGGGCATCAGGGCCAAGCAGAAGTTTGGGGCTGCCCCAAGTCCCTGCTGTCCCTGCTTCTACTGCCTGGGATCCCACCAGCTACGCCAGCACCCCTCCACCTCTGCCCTGCCCTGCCCTGCTGGGGACCATAGCATGGCATGGCATGGCACGGCAGCACCTGTTCCCTCTGCATGGAAACCAGCAGAGTCTGTCCCTGCTCTGGGTAAAACTGGGAAGCCCATGAGGGTGTATCCTTCATGGTGGGGCTGGCAGGTCCCAGTGGGCTCCAGAGATGCTGGGGGCTGTGGGCACCACAGGCAGGGCCAGGCTCTCAGTGTCCTGCCTGCCACTGGGCAAGGCTTGCTCCTGGGTAGTACGGCTGGCAGAAGGCAGCTCCCCATGATGGGGTGAAGATGTCCCACCAAAGGACCCTCCTTGACACATGCCCTGGTCCTGCAGACAGTAGGTCTGTGGTTTGTGAGGCAGCTGTAGCCCAGAACCAAGGGTCCAGCGCCTGGGCTGGGTCAGTGCAGGCAGAGGAGAGACATTCCTGGGGTGCAGGCAGATGGGCAGAGCCTGGGGTAGCAAGGACAGCTGGGCCGCCCCCAGCTGCTCTCGGCCCTTCGCTGCAGCGTGGGAGAGCAAACTTCATCCCCTGGCAGGCGCAGCATTGCCATGGCAACTGGCAGGGCGCTGCCAGGCGGGCAGGCCTGCCCTGACGTGGCCGTGACACACAGCCCAGGAAGGAGCCGGGATGCAGGGCCTGGGTTTGGGGGCATCTGGGGACACACTTGGGTGTGTGAGCACATGCAGTGTGCCTGGGGGTGTGCCTGGGGGTGCCTGGGGGGTGCAGGCAGATGTGGGCATCCGAGTGCATGCACGAGAGCCTGCGTTTGTGTGCATGCGCATGTGTGTGCACATGGGAGAGTCCACACACCTCGCCCTCCTCGAGGGGGGTCCTTTGGCTCTGTGGCACTGCCTGGGCAGGGAGTACCCCACTGCTCTGGGGGGTGGGCTGGCAGGGCTGCTCTGAACCATGGGAGCAGCAGGTTCCCCCAAAAGCTACAGGATCTGTAGCTTTGTATGTGTGGGGGAGATGAGCCCTCCGCCTCGGGTCCCTGCCACACTCCAGAGTACAGGGGCTGCTCGCCAGCCACCCCAGGACTCTGCTTCTATTTTCTCTGCCTGAAGCCTGGGCTGGTGCTCAGGGCAGGGAGTAGGAGTCAGACGAAGCTGCCTTGTTTCGTCAGGGCCCCTGTGCCGCAGGCAGCCGGCCGTGCTGCGTTTGCAGCCTGAGCAGACATGCTGGCAGGGCCCCGCGCTGCCTTCAGCATCGCCCAGGTGTGGAGGGAAGGGCTGGCTGCTCTCCTGCCTGACGAGAGCCCTGTGCCCAGCCACCGCATCCCTCACCGCATCCCTCATCACGGCCCCAGCTGTGAGCACCCCCTCCTTCACCTCCCGGGATAGCCTCTGTTCCCCCTGTTTGGCATTTCTCCGGCTCTAATTGAGCTGTCAATGGGCAGAGATAACAGGGAATTCGTTAGCTCTCCTCTTTGATGTCTGCCCGCACTGCCATCGCAACACCCACTCCAGAGTGCAGCGCCAGCTGCAAATCCTTCGCAAACAGTTTCAGATGAGGCCCCTTGGCACGGTGGGCTGCCAGCCCCATGGCCGGCCCCCCAAGTCCCCACTGGGCCAACCCCATGGCTGCCCAGGCCCCCGGTGACCTCTAGCAGCACCCCCTCGGCAGCCAGTTCCCCCCGGGGACCTACAGCAGCATCCCCTCGGCAGCCCGGCCCCGGTACCCACAGTGCTGGCTGGACCCCCGGGACCTACAGCAGCAGCCCCCACTCTCCCACAGCCCACCCCCCACCTCGCTGTGGCCAGCCCGGAGCAGCCGGACCCTGGTACCGCCGTCCCCAACAATGGGGCCGCATCCTCCAGGGGCTCCGTGCCGGTTGCGGCGGGCGCCCATCCCCGCCGCCTCGGGGCGGGCCGCGGCGGGCCGGGCGGCTGCGCACACGGGGCGGCCGGGCCCGCCTCCGCCGCTCGGCACAGCAGCACCGCGGACAGCGCCGGTTCCCCCCGCCCGGCTCGGCACGGCCCCGGTGACAGCGCCGGTTCCCCCCCCCCCGCACCCCCCGCCCAGCCCAGCCCGGCCCGGCCCGGCCAGGCGCACGCCACGCCGCGCCATGGCCACAGAGGTGGGTTGCGCGGCGGCACGGCGGGGGCCACCCCGGCAACGGGCACCTCCCGGCACCGGGCTGCGGCGGAGACCCCTCCGCTCTGCCCTCCCCTCCACTGCCCGCCGCCATCGGCCGGTTGGGCGCGGGGGAAGGGGTCCGCGTGGGGTGCGCTGGGGTGGGAGGGCAGCGTGGGGCTGGGGTGGGGTGCCCCGGGAGGGGGGGAGGCTGTGGGGCTGGGGGTCCCCCTCCCAGGTGCCGTGGGTGGGAGCCGGGACGGGCAGGCGGTGGCCCCATATCACCCAAGGGGAAGCGCAGGGAGGGGTCTGACGCCCGCCCTTGGCACAACCGGGCCCCTCCATCCTCCTCTCCAGCCCGCCCCAGCTGGCCCGCGGCCCAGAGCCCGGGGGGCTGGCGTGGGCCCTCGTACCCCGCGGGGTGTCAGGGCTGGGGGGGGGCTGGGCTGAGCACCCGCCGCCGGGGCTGCCGGTCCCGCCGGTCCCTTCAGTGCCGCCGCCCCGCTGCCGCCTGCCCGCCCGCTGCGCTGCCGCTGCGGCCCCGCTGCCCGGCCCCCTGCTCCTGCTCGGCCCCTTCCCTCCTCCCCCCTGGGAGCTGCTGGGCTGGCTGTGTGCTGGGGCGCTGCTGGGGACAGGGGGCTGTATCCCCCCCCCCGGGCCGTGACCCACCCGGGGACACACATCCACGCGTGTGTGCATCCCACGTGGGCTGTGACCCACCAGGCGAGCTCAGGCACCAGCCCGGGGCAGGGAGCACATGCACTGGCCCACGCCCCGAGTGGGGGGCTGCCGCGGCATCCTCCCCTTGCCGCCATCCTCCCCTCGCCCCAGCCTCACACCTCCAGCACCGAGCTGTGCTCACCGCCTGGCACAGCCCGCGCTGGGGGCTCCCCAGCGGGGATGTCCGGCACCCCACGGCTGCAGCACCCCCCGGCTCACCCCGCTACCCCTCCAGGTGCACAGCCTGCAGGAGCTGCGGCGCAGCGCGTCCCTGGCCACCAAGGTTTTTGTGCAGCGGGACTACAGTGACGGGACCACCTGCCAGTTCCAGACAAAGTTCCCCCCTGAGCTGGAGAGCCGGGTAGGGAGCCTGGCAGGCCAACGGGAGGGGGGGGGCCCTGTGTCGGTGTCGTATGGTGGTTTGGGGGGGAGAGGGGTCTGAAGGCATGGCGCGCCCACAGGGTGTTGTGGCCCAGGGCCAGTTGATGCTGTCGGGTGCATGCAGTCAGCCGCCTTGCCTGGTCTGCAAGGGCTTGGGTGCTCCTGGGGACCAGGAGGCTCTGGTGAAGGGCTGCAGGCTCAGCAGGTCTTGGCATGGGCAGGAGGTGGGCAGGGGCCAGGGTCCTGAGACATCAGCTGGCCAGGGTATTCCTCAAGTCCCCCCAGGGATGGGGACTGGGCAGTGCAGGGGGCCAGCCTTTGGCCAGACTCCTCTTCACCCTGGCTTCTGCTCTAGATCGAGCGGCAGCTCTTTGAAGAAACGGTGAAAACCCTTAACGGCTTCTATGCTGAAGCGGAGAAGATTGGGGGCAGCTCATACCTGGAGGGGTGCCTGGCCTGCGCCACCGCCTATTTCATCTTCCTCTGCATGGAGACGCACTACGAGAAGGTGCTGAGGTCCAGGGGAGGGCTCAGGGATGGGCATGGCTGCAGGCCTGGTGGTGGGCACAGGGATGGCGCAGGGAGCAAGGGGGCTGGAGGCCAGAGCAGGCAGCAGTGCTGGCAGGCCCTGAGTGTCCCTCCATGTGCCGGCAGGTCCTAAAGAAAATCTCCAAGTACATCCAGGAGCAGAACGAGAAGATCTATGCGCCTCGGGGGCTGCTGCTCACTGACCCCCTGGAGCGCGGCATGAGGGTTGTATCCTCTGGGCAGCGGGGTGCTGGGGGGATGACAAGGGTGAGGAGTGGGGGGACACCAGGAGTGGGTGCTGGGCAGTTGGGCCAGTCCATCTCACCGATGATCCTTAGCAGGGCCCAGATTGAGATCTCCATCTACGAGGACCGGTGCAGCAGCGGCAGCTCCAGCAGCGGCAGCTCCAGCAGCAGCAGCGGTGGCGGGGGTGGCGGGGCGGGGGGCCGGTGACTGGCAGGGAGTCCCTGCAGGGACTCGTACTGCCGGGACAGTGGCCTCTCCGAGCTCCGCAGGCTGCACTACCAGAGCACCCGCTTCTGAGCCCAGGGTGGGCGGGAGGGGGAGGCCGGGGGCTGCCCAGCAGGGCTGCCCACTCCCCTCTGCTCTGTGCCCCCCGCAGAGGCTCTGCCCCTGCTCAGACCCACTGTGGGCAGGGGCTGGTGCTGGGGCATCCCAGGTGCTTCCCACTGAGCCAAACTAGTACTAAGGGGCTCCCGCAACCCTCAAGGTGCTCAGCGCTGCTGCTCCTGCCCCAAGCGAAGGAGCTTGCCCTGCCGTGGGCAGCCCGAGCTGACAGCGCCCTGCGTGCCATGCATTGGGGAGCAGGGGGACTGGCAAAGCCCCAGGCAGCACTAAGGTGTGAGGATACACTTATCCCCATGCCCACGGGCACTGCCAGCCCTTGCTGCACCCCCTTCTTGGGGTGTCCTGCTCTTGGTGCTGCGGGGTGGGCTCAGCTGCTGCATGCCCACTGCCCAAGGTGCCTGGCAGAGCCCTGGTGCCACTTTATCTGCATGATGGTGCCATGCATTCCCCCCAGCCCTGCCCCATGTGCTGCCCATTGCTGCTCCCCAGCCTTGGCCAGATGCCCTCAGCCATCTGGCAGCAGCATCCTTGCCAGCAGCATCCTTCAGCACTGCCCACAATACTGGGCACTTGCTTCAGCTCCCTACCTGAGCCGGTGCCATCCCCAGCCGGACCCAGAAAGCTCTGCAACCCCAAGCCCCGTGCCCAGGGCAGGGAGGTACAGCACTGGGCAGGCTCCTGCCCTTGCATCACGTGCCCCAGGCTCATGCATGGCCCAGCATGGTGGAGGCTGAGCTGTGGCATGGGTGAGCCTGGCTCCCTGCCCAGTCCCAGCAGAGCCTGCCTGCACCTGGCTGCTGGCAGCCCCCTGCCTGCTCTGCCCCATGACCTGCCCCAATGCAAGGAGGGTGCCCAGTGGAGCAGCTCCACCAGGACCCTTCCTCTCCCACTGCTGAGTCCTCCCTTGCCCACATGTCCTGCATGCATCTGCCAACAGCACCCCAATTCTCAGCCTGGCCTGTGGTGGGGACCCTGAGGAGCACCTGAGCCTGGCTGCAAGGTGTCAGGGTTCATGGGCCAGGGTCAGATGGAGGGGAGGAATAGGAGAGTCCCTGTGACATCCAGCACCCTGAGGAGAAGAGTCCCTGCCTAGGTGCAGAGCTGAACCAAGCTGGCATTGCTCTCCCGGGGTCCTGGAGGGAGGACCCTGCCCCGTGGGACTTCCTTTGGCTCAGTCACAGCATGTGTGCAGGGTGGCCCTGGCCCTACCGCTCCCGCTGGGGCCTCCCTGCATGGAGACCTTCCTCAATAAACCCTGCTCTTCATCACCCGCTGCCTGCCCCGTGTCCTCCTGCGTCGTGGGGGGGGGCGGGGCGATGCTGGGGAGCACAGAGCCAGGCTGGGTTGGGGCTGGGCAGCCCCCAGCACACACAGGGTGAGCGTGGGGGAAATAAGGGGGATGGATGGAGCAGTCCATGGGGGGACAGGGACAGACCCATGGAGCAGTCATGTGGCCCTGGTGACCCATAGGGAAACCAGTGCAGGAAAGGGTTTATTCAGTTGGCAATGGGTGCAACCTACATGGAGCTGGGGGCGAGCAGGGGGCACCCGGCCGTGCCGGGGCAGGCTAGTTGCGCTGGCAGCGCCCACCTGAGCCCAGGGAGAAGCCATGGTGACAGTGGCAGTGGAAGGAGCCGTGGCTGTTGTGGCAGATATGGTCGCAGGGACCAGGCTGTGCCCGGCACTCATCTATGTCTGGAAAAGAAGGGGAGAGGGTCAGAGCTGCGCCAAGGGTGTGAGGCTCACCTGGCACAGGCAGGGCAGGGGATAGAGGGGGAATGGGGGGAGGCAGCTCTGGGGCTGGGTGAGGCTGGGACACAAAGGCATCTCCATTGCCTGCAGCCATGCAGCTGTGGTCCTGCCACTCCCCAAAGCTGCTGGGTGGCAGATACCGCATCACTCCAACTCCTGCACAGCCACCATCTGCCCATCCTGCACCCCATGGTTTGGGTTGGCCGGGACCAGGGCTGTGAGCACAACAGGGCACCCCAGGAAAGAGCATCCCTGCTCCCAGGGCAGCAGGGCTGCACCTGGCAGCGGCAGGGGGGTGGCACCGCGGGCTGCCGGCCCCGCTGCCTGCAGGTACTCACCCAGGCACTGGCTGGCAGCTGGATCAAGGGAGTGGAAGCCCGGGCGGCAGTGGCAGGCGTGTGCCCCAGGGGTGTTGGTGCAGAGCTGGCTGCAGTTGTGCAAGCCCTGGGCACACTCGTCGATGTCTGGTGGTGGGGAAGAGAGCGGCAGGGGGTTACAGCACGCAGGGGGAAGGCAGCACGGCCCTGTTGTTGTGGTGTGGGCAGGGCTGCCTGCTGGACCCCAGCCCCTCCAGTGCTGCACATCTGGCTGTGCTCTCAAGGCTGGGAACAGGGATGGGCAGGGGCAGAGCTGCCCAGGGCCACCGTGTACCCTCCAGCTAGCTCCTGGCCCCGGAGCAGGGAGAGCTGGGGGAGCTCCCCACCCCTGAGCCCCCTCCCCATACAGCCCCAGGGCAGAATCATGGGCACAGCTCTGCCCCGCACAGCTCAGCAAGCTGGGCTAATAGACTGGATATAGTTTATTGGAGGGGTTCTCCAAGAGAGGGGCTGGAAGACTGAGCAGGGTCTGACTCCAAACAGTGGGGTCAATACGTTAAAAAACAGACCAGGAGGGTCCTTCCCCTGCAGGGCCGGGGGGACCCTCCTCTGCCAGGGTTGGGGAGGGGTGTCCCCGTCACCGAGGATGGGGCAGGCGAAGCACACACGTCGCAGGCCAAACCAGCAGGCACATGGTACGGTATCGAGGCGACGGAGCAAGCGACCGCCCGGGAGGCGCCGGCATGGCAGGAACAGCGCTGGGGCGGGGAGGTGCCGGTGAAGGGGCGCTGCCCCGGGGCTGCTTTCCCAGACACGGTGCAAGGGGCAGCTGGGCTCCGTGCCCATCCCACTCCAGGCCGCCCTGGTAGGGCACAGCCAGCACATCCAGGGCGGTTCAACATGGAGAGAAAGAGAGAGAAAAAGAGAGACAGGCAGAGGCCGGCCGGTCCTTCTGCCAAGGCTGCTCTGGCGTGTTATGGGCAGGGGTTAAAGTGCATAGAGGCAAAGGCAGAGTCCGAGGACTAGAGGGAGGAGGGCACTGTAGGGGAGCCCGGGCCAGCTCCCGGCGGAGGGGTATCCCCCAAAAAAGGCCACTTGAGCTGCACAGAGAAGGAGAGAAGGAGCAAGAGAAAAAAAGAGAAAGAAAGAAAGAAGGGGAGTCAGTGGCAGCTCTGCAGGAGGGGCGGGATGAACAGACACGGAGCCAGGGTGGAGGTGGCTGGGCAGCCACCCAGCAGGTTGCAGAATGAGGCCAGGCTTTTGGCAGGGATGCAACAGCATCCCAGGGCAGCGTGCTTTGGGACTGATGCCGACCGGCTGGGCCAGGCTGCGGTGGCATGGGGTCAGGGTGTCCCAGCCATCACTCACCCACACAAGCTGTGCCGTCCTCATTGGGCTCGAAGCCCCGGCTGCAGCGCTTGTTGCTGCGGCAGCGGTACCCGCCGTAGGTGTTGATGCAGATGGGCTTGTCCCGGGGGCAGACGAAGGGAAACTTGGTGCACTCATCCATGTCTGCAAGCAGAGGGGCCTCGGTGTGAGATGGCTGGGCTGGAAGCCTGGGGCTGCCAGCCATGGCCCCTCCAGTTCCCCTTGCACATGCTGGATGACCCCCCCAGGGCACAAGCCATGTCTCTGCCCAGGAGGCTCATGGCACGGCCATGGCCACGCTGCCGCATCCCTGCTGTCCCTCCATTGCTCGTGGCTCTAGCACAATGCCTGCCACATGCCAGCCATGCCTCCTGCCCCCAGCACAGCACTCTTCCCGCTCCCAGTGACACCACAGTCCCCCTCTAGAGCCATGCTGCTGCCCCCATTCCCAGGCCACGTGCTGGGCAGGCAGCCGTGCTCCGCATCGAGCCATGCGGCAGCCCTGCCTCCATTCCCAGACGCCTCCCTGGCTGCCACCTCCCTGTCACGGGGTGCTGCCCTCGTGCCCCCCACGGGGCTGTGCTGCAGCATGCCAGGTGCAGGCAGCATCCCAGCAGCCACTCACCTACACAGCGTCCGTTCTTGTGCTGGGAAAATCCCTGCCCGCACTGCATTTGGGGAGAAGCAGAGACCACCGGGATGGGGAGAAATCAGCCCTGGGCAGCCACCGAGCCAGCAGAGCCCAGCCCCTCGTTCCTGCCCCCAAAAACTCCAATCCTGCACCCACACCTGGGCCTCACCTCGAGTGGGGCAGGCACGAGTGGCTCCTCTGTGTCCAGGGGGTAGGGGACCTCCAGGACGGAGTTGGTCTCACTGCTGGCCACTGCTCGTGCCACGACACGGCCATCTGGCCATGTCACCTCCAGGCTGCTGGCTTCGTCATGCCCTGCAGGCGGGCAGCCCATCAGAGGGGGGGTCTCCGGGGCGGGCAGGGGCTGAAAGGAGGTCAGGGGGGTGGTAGGGATGGAGGGGCAAAGCCTCCCCTTGCTCCCCGAGCCAGGCCGCATGTGCCCGTGCTGAAAGCCCATGCACAGGGATGTATCCCGAGGGGTGCACATGGGGACTATGGGATGCCCTGACAGCAGGCAGGGATACCCCTGCAAGGCTTAGCTGCTGGCCATGCTAAGCCAGTGGAGGGTTAATGGGCAGGGAAAGCCCTGGTGCCCGGGCAAAGCAGCAGGCAGGGGGTGGTGAAGGGGGCAGCTGCCCCTTACAGTATGGCTGCAGTAGCTGGGCACCCCATCTGCAGCCTCCCCTGGCACCCATCATGCCCAGGACGAAGGGCATGGGTGACTACTGTGCTGCAGGGTGCCAGGGCAGCAGAGATGGTCCCTGCCCAAGGGGGTGCTGGGCAAGGCTGGGGGTGGAGGCAGCCCCTTGCCCCCTCCGCTCACCCAGTCCAAAGTGCGCCACGGGCTCCATCTCGCAGAGGTACCCTGATCCGCCGTCGATGATACGCAGGTGGGCCCCGCTGCGCCGTGTGAACAGCACCACTTTGGCCCCCCGCGCAAAGGCCCCGAAGCGGGTGCGGGGGATGACGCGCAGCCAGTTGTTGCTGGTGCCCTGCAGGGGAGGAGGGAGTAGGGAGACTGAGCAAGGGGAGGCAGAAGGGATGGGGGCAATGTGAGGATCCCCTGCTTGACTCACCTGGGTGCCCTTGAAGATGGAGATTGGCTGTGCCATGGACTCGCCGTGGGACAGGATGAGGTCCAGCATCCCATCGCCGTCAAAATCTGTCACTGCACCCCCTGCAAGGACAGGATCTTGTCATGCCTGGGGTCCAGTCCCACGTCTCCCAGCACTACACCCTGCTGCCAGTGTGGGAGGTGACAGCAGCACTCCCAGCAGTGCGAGGGCAATAGGGAACATGGGGTGACCCCAGTGCAGGAGTAATTGCAGGGGTATGGGTGGCACCCTGCAATCAGGTGGGTCAGCTCCCCAGGCAGTGGAGGGGACAGGCAGTGCCTGGGGGGGCTTTGGGACACGGGAGACTGCCTGGGCCTCTCCCAAATGCAGAGGTTGGCTTTGAACAGTGGGGAACCCAGGAAGAAGACCCCCAAGATTGATGCTCTAGGGAACAACTGGAAATGGCGCTGTTAGCTGGGTATGGGTGGAGGGAGAAAGCATGGGGACTGCTCCTGGGTGATGGGGACTCCAGGGTGCTGGTGGGGAGCAGGCAGGTGTCTTAGCCAGGCATACAGCATCCCCCAGAATAAAGGGTGCCAGGCAGTGCACAGGGCTCCACTGCCAGGGCTGGGGGGACCCACCCGTGCCCCGTCCCTCGGGCTCCAGTGCATCCCCTGGATTCAGCTCTTCCACGATGGGGTCTGAGTGCTCCCTGCGGATGAGCCTGCCGAGCACAGACAGGGCATTAGTGCCAGCCTCTGCGGTCCCCAGCACCTTCCCAGAAAGTGCCTGTCCCCTCCCACAGCAGCATGGTAGAGAGGTGACAGCCCTGGTGGCTATGAAGGGTGGATGGGGGACAGGACTGGCCCCTGCCTGCTAGCACCTCATGTCCCCGCTCCATGCAGGGGTGACAGAGATGTCATGAGAGGCTGGCTCTTGTGAGTCTGAACTTCAGAGCAGCAATGCCATCTCCGAACACTGCTGGATCCCTCTGGGACCAGAGACCCTCCCTCAGGGCTCCCTGCCACGCCACTGCCCTCCATCCACCCACGGGTGCCAGCACTGGGTGGACAACCAGCTCCCACCACCCCACACGCCATGAGAGGAGGTGCCACACAGTGGTAATGAGGAATTGACCCCCACAATTAACAGGAGCCATGAACAAGCTTCCACACGGCTGCTAATCAGCAGTGCTGGGGACCCTGGGGGCTGCTGCAGGCACGATCGAAGTGGCTGGTAATGATGCTGGGAAGGGCTCAGTCACAGTGCCTCTTATTAGCGAAGCCCAAGCAGTGGCACTGCTGGAGAGGAGCCCCATGAACCCGGCTGTGCCACAAGGGCTGCTCGGCCCCCCCGGAGCGGGGTGTGGGCTGCCCCAGCCCCCCGGTATGTGCCAGGCTCCTACCGGAAGAGGCGGTTGGCGGAGGAGCCGCGGTAGGCGATGTTGTTGAAGAAAACCTCCAGCTCCTGGTCATTGTCAAAGTCGGCTGCGATAACGGTGCGGACAGGGGATGGCATTGAGAATTTGGGGGTGGCAATGTCCTGCACAGGGAATGGGTGTGGAGTGACAACAGGCACAGAGAGTGGGACACCAGGTCCCGCTTTAGTGCTTTGGGTCCCCTCCTCGCTGGGATGTGGGGCTCAAAGCCAAATCAGGGTGAAGCCAGCCCCCCTGGCCAAGGAGGCTCAGTGGCAAAGCCAGCAGTGGGGGGGTCCCAGCCCCAGCCCTCACCCGAAATCGGACGCGCCCGGGGGCCCCACTCTGCAGGTAGAGGCGGTGCGGCCCATTCCAGTTGCCGTAGACGATGTCCACCCGGCCGTCACGGTTGAAGTCAGCCAGCGCCACGCCGCGTCCGTGCTGGTAGGGGTCATCCAGCCCTGGGGAGCCGCAAGGGGACGGGGGCAGACGGGACCCCCTCCCTGCCTTCATCTCCCTGGGATGCCTCCCGGGACATGCCCCATGATCCCCAGACAGGTCTTCCCCGTGCAGGGCAGCATCCCTGCACTAATGGATGCCCTGGTGCACCTCAGCCACCCCCCGTGGTCAGTGGGGCTCTGGGTCCCAGGGCTGTCCCTTCACCCTGCACTCAGTCAGCCTCTGCAGGCAGGGGCAGGCAGAGTTGGCCCTGCCCTGCCCCGATGTCTGGGTGCTTCCCCCATCTCCCCCTACTCACCCACGGCAGCTGCCACGTCCCGGTACGTCCCGTCCCCCCAGTTGTGGAAGAGGAAATTTGGGCTGTTCTCATTACCGCAGAATATGTCAGAGGCGCTGTCGCTCAGGATGGGGCCCACAGCCACACCACGGCCCCCTGGGGACAGCAGCCCGGGCGTGAGGGGACAGCTGGTGCCCTGCCCCAGAGGAGTTCATGCCCTCCACGCTCCCTCAGTGCTGTACACCTGGTGCTCCCAGGACCCGCAGTGTCCCCTCCTCACCCACCTCCCACTTTCATTCCCTCTCATCAGGAGCTAACTGGGCCTGACAGTCACTTGTGTCACTCCCAACCCTAAACACTGCCATTGCCATGGTGACAACACTCCTAAGTAGTGACAATACTCCTAAGTAGTGACAATTTACTGCTGGGGAGATGGGGCACAGCAGTGGTCCCTGTGGTGGTGGGGCAGCATGGGGCGCAGGCTGGCACGCTCCCCGCTGCCCTGATTGTGTACCCATGTCCCCGTGTCACACCGCCTGTCCTGCAGATGCTGCGGGCTCCGGAGGGATCAGCCCAGGTGATGGTGGGCACGGGGGTTCTGCCAGGTGGGCAGTCCGTGGCCCTGGTCCCTTCCACGGGCCATGGGGCTGCCGCTAGATGGGGCAGTCAGGCAGGCTAATGCGTGGCACTGGCCACTGACTGCCCTGCCCTGCCCTGCCTGCAATGGGGTCCCCCGCTCATCGTGCCCAGCGGCACCCCGTCCCCTCCGCGGGGCCACAGCAGCCGGGTACCTGTGTATTTGCTGACACCAGCCTTGGCGGCCACATCCACCAGCACGACGACGCCGCGGGCAGGGTCACTGGCAGCCACGTCCATCTCGATCAGGGCGTGGGGGCCCACGTTGCCGCTGGCGTAGTTGGCGATGTAGATGGAGTACCTGCCGGAGCCCTGCGGCCGGCGGCACCTCCTCAGCACCCACCCGCCCCAGACCCATCTCCACGGGGACCACAGGATCCCTGTTGTGGGGCTGGATGCTCTCATGGCTCCATGGGACGAGGCACATCTACCGTGTGCCAAGCAAGAGCTCTGCAAAGCCCATAGTGAAAAGCACCCCGGGAGTGGGGACGTGCCCCATTGCCTCCAGGAGCTGTGGTCCCCAGGCTCACAGTGATGGCATGGGGCACTCTGCCCCCCAGCATCCCCAGTGTGCCGAGTCCCCCCCATCCCCCCCACTCCCCTTGTCCCATGCAACAGCTGGACCCTGATTTAGTGATAATCGTTTGGAAACAAACCACTGGAGGAGGAGGAGGAAGAAGAAGAAAGAGCAGGTGACAGGAACATAAATCACCTCGACAGGCACGTTTATCAGCTGGCAGCAACCGTGTGGACAGGCGCCTGCAGTCCCCATGGCTGGGGGGGCTGCCAGCCCTGACAGTCACGGGCTGCTGGGGGGGCACCCCAGGCCCCAGTGCGGGGTGGGATGGGGCTGGTGCTCAGGCGAGAGGAGAGGTCCCCCGGGACCCCGCAGGGGAGGGCTGAAGGGGCACCAGGGGGTGGGAAGGGAGTGGAGATGCCGCCTGCCCACCGTGCCCTGCCTGCTCACCGTCCGGTCCACGCAGGCGACGGAGCGCCCGGCGAAGCGGCTGGCCACGTCCCGGTTCACCTCATCACTCAGGAGGTCCTCCCAGCGCCCGTTGCGGAGCTTGAAGAGCTTGTCCGTGTACGTGGCCATGCCTGGGGAGGGGGGGGTGGGGGGGGACGGGTCAGGGGGCTGCAGCATCCCTCCCCATGCCGAGGAGGGTGCCCTGTGGCAAGAGGCGGCTGTTGGGAGGCATCCCAGACATCTGCTCTGTCCCCCGCAGCCCCCAGCAGCACCGTGGGGCTGGGCTGCCACTGCAAGAGCCCCTGTGACCCTTAAGGGCCGCCGGGAGACACGCAGAAGAATCAACTCATTAAAGTAAAATGTGTCCCAATGGGGCGCAGCCCTGTACATCATCCCCGGGAAGGTAAAAAAAAAATCGATTCGGTGCCAGGCACAGGCAGCAGCCGCGCTGCCTGTGACAACGCCAATGGCAACGCCTGATTTAGGGACAGGTGTGCCGGCGGTCACTGCCGGCCTGGGTGATTAGGAGTGTCAGGAAGATAGATCTGCTGCCTGGAGGTCAGAGCTGTGGGACGCACACAGGGCAGACCCGGGCTGGAGCACTGACCCAGGGAGCTCCAGGGATGCCTGGTGCTGGGCTGGTGCATGTGGGTCTCCACCCCACAACTGACATCCTGGGAGCTGGGACAGCACCGGCAGGGCAGGAATAGACCTGGCTTGGTCCAGTGGGCACAGGGGAGCCACGACATGGAGGGGCAGAGCTGGGATTTGCTGTGCAGGGTCCCTGTGGCAGGGCCACCCTGGGGTTGGTGAGGAAACTGCCATCCCCCTCCAGGTGCCACTGGGAGGGTGGTGGGCAGCTGGAAATGCTGACTCGGCAGCTGGCTGGGCTCAGCGTCCCACCCGTGCTGCCATCAATCAATGGAGCCACTCAACTGAGAAATTAACTCCAGCCCGCACACATCCCTCACATGCCAAAGGTCACGGACGGCTGTGCTGGGAGCTCTTCCCGCACCCGGGGCTCAGGGCACAGCTGCCGGCGGGGCTCACCAGAGAAGGCGTTGTTGGTGTTGAGGAAGTAGATCTCCTCGCGGCCGTCCCCATCAATGTCACAGGCCGTCACGCCGATGGCGTGGCCCTGCCGGTCCCGCAGCGCATAATATGGGGAGCCCCGCTCATCCTCCGCCACGTTCACCAACCGTCCCCGTGCCTTGTCATACTTCAGCACCAGGTTGGGGCCGTTGTACCTGGGGGTGCAAGCAGGGGTGATGGCTCCCTGAGGCTTGGGGACAGGATGAAAGCTCCTGTCCCCTCCCTGGGGGGAGCCCAGGTGTGACACTAGGTGTTCCCCCATGATGGGGAAAGGGCACATCAGAGACCTGCATAGTCCATGGAGACTAAAGACCCTGGGCTGCCTTCAGCACCCAAATGTGGGGCTGGCTCCTGGCTGCCAATGGGGAGGGCTCAGCCTGGACCTGTTCCAGCACGTGTCAGGCATCCCAAGTCTACCTGGCCCGGGTACTCCAGGGCAATGCCAGGGCAGGGGCTGGGCCTGGGTGGCTAGTGGGGCAGGATGGGGCACAGGTCCCTGCTTGCAGCCCTTTCCCAGGGCTGGGAAACTGGCATGCAAGACAAATCCTCTCGGCATGCTGTGCCCCAGAGGCTCCCCGCCCGCTCCTGACCTGGGTGCCCATAAACAAGTTACACAACAGGCACCACGGCCACTTACAAAACCGTAGCTGGCTGGGAGCAGTGTCCTCGGCCACTCTGGGGTTCCCCAGGGCTGCCTGTAGTTTGCTGCCCCAGGGTGATGCTCAGACCCGGACCCTGCCTGCCACCGTGGTGCCCTGGTTCCCACAGTGCCCCCCCCCGACAAGATGGGCTCTATGGGGGGTGAGGGGTGCCCTCCAAGTGAGCACACCTGTGTGTGCAAGCCTCTCCCGGGGGCGAGCATGATGGTGCATGCACAGACACGCCGCGCCAGCGGCTCACAGCCGTGCCAGCACACACATGCAGAGCCTGTGCTACAATCCCCACTGTCCCTGGCTGGGGCCGGACCCACTGGCAGCAGCTGCTCCGTGTCCAGCCCTGCTCAGGCGCTGGCAGCTCAGCACACGGCTCCCTGCGTCCCCAGTTCCTGCCAGCCCTTCCGAGCCATCACTCCAATAAAGGGCTATAAAAAACCTCTAGCCAATTAACCGAATCTGCGGAGAGCGCTGAGTCCTGTCAGCGGAGCTGAGCCGGCTTAGGGACACACTGACTCTGCACTGCGGGGTGGACCCCGGCCACTGGCAGCTGCCACTGGGGACCTGGACCCAGGGCTGGGATGGGGGCACCCGCATGGCCCCACACAGGCACCCAGCTGACATCAACATCCTATGCAGGTGCACACACACACACACGAGTGGGTGCATGCGGACCCCCACCCCCCTACCCTTGTGAACAACCCCTCAGCCAGCCACATGCCCACAGAGGAGTGAGGAGCTCCTGGCCCTGCAGGGCCACCAGGTCCCACTGTCACCAAGGCGCTGGGTGCACCACTCACCCCGCCACCACGACCTCGAAGTCGCCGTCGGCATCCAGGTCGGTGACAGCCACGCCATAGTTGAGCTGCGTGGGGTTGCTGTCGTAGTCGGGTGGAAGGAGGCGGTGGGTGACAGCCACAAACATGGGCTCGCTGCGCTGGGAGCCCTCGCTGAGCCAGGCCAGGGACAGCAGGCACAGCGCCAGCATCCTGGGCACCTGGGAGAGACCTGCAGCCCGTCAGCTCCAGAAGGAGATGGCTTCGCCAGCCAGCAGGGACCCCAAGGCCCCTCTACACAGTTCCCAAGCATCCACGCTACCCTTACACATTCTGTCCACCCCTTGTCACCCACCCCAGGCCGGAGACCCTTGGCCACTGCCACGGCTCTGGCATCCCCATGCATGGACCCTCCCGGTTGCAGCTCACCCTCAGGGCTTCCTTCGGACAGGACCGTACCCCAGCGAGCTGGGAGCCAGGGCTGAGCAGAATCAGGGCTGTGGGAGCCCATCCCATGGGAGGGACCCAGAAGGTGGTGGGAGGGCTGCAGGGTGCTGACAAATACGAGCTCAGCCCCAGTTCACCCTGCCCCAAGGAGCCACTGGCACCAAAGCTCCTGGCAACTCCTGATGCCAATCACTGCTCCCTTGGCAGGGCCAGAGGAAGCAGGCAGTCACCGGGCTGGGGAGTTTGTCCCCTGTCCAACTGGTCTTCCAGAGCTCGGGAAGGCCATGGGGAGAACACGGGGGTACTCTGCCAGGTGACTTCTGTGTGCTGAGTTTCTCCACCCTGCTAGCACTGTTCTTCCCGGGGTCTCTGCAGGGTGAGCTCCTCCCAGGCTGGCTGGGGAAGGTTTCTGCACAGGAATGCAGCCACGGGAAGGAGATGCTAGGAGGAATGGGAGACTGGGAGGAGAGGCTCAATTAACCTGGACTGCGGAGGACAGTGTCTGCCAGCACTGCTGGCAAGGCTGCAGACATTTTGGAGCTGGCTCTGACCTGGCTGTAGCACAGGTGACGAGCAAGGTGACACCCAGGACAGCCGGCCCTCATCCCAGGCCAGGCAATCCCCTCCAGAGGGAAGAGTCCAGCAGTGAGCAGTGCATCCCCAGACTGTGGGCATGAACACATGGGCCAGCGCTCCAGCTGGGAGAAAGTCCAGCCAGTCCCACTCTTGCAGATTGGAGGGATGGCTGGGGCATCCAGTCACCAAGGTGGGGGACACTGCTCCATGGTACTGTCCCATACCCCTGGGCAGGGCTGCCCCCCCAGCCAGGAACAGCCCCCCCAGCACTGTCAGGGGTGAATGGCCCCATGCTGTGGACCCTGCCAGCAAGCAAAGGAAGCTCTGGCAGCTGCATGGTGCCACATGTGCTTGGCTTGGAGATGGGACCGAGGATCAGATCCTTGAAGACCCACCAGGCAGCAGGGAACAGTCTGCTGCTGCCTTCCCTGGGGATGGGAATGGTCCCAAAGGTTTTTGGGGGCCCAGGATTCCTCTGCCACAACCAAATAGCTTCCAGGACCACCCAGCTGGGTGGGAAGGGGCTGTCTTCCAGCTGCAGTAGAAACCTTGAGCCCTGCTGCCCAGCACACCTGGAGCCCTGTGTCCCACTGCTGGTCCTGCTCCCCTTCCCTGTCCAATCCCATCCACTCCCCAGACCTTGCTGCAAGGGTGGGTGGGTGTGGGGGTGGGGGGTGTGTGTGTGTGTCCGTCCAGCTCTATTCCGTGCTGCTCCCATTCCTTCCCTGGCATGACCCACAGCCTCCCACAGACCCAGGCACAGCCAGCCTCTCTGGAACTATGTTGTCCACCACCCAGCCAGACCTGGGGCACTGTGACCATCACCCTGCCATTCTGTGTGACACAGCTCTCCAGGAGCAGGAGCCTGGGTTTTTCCCTGGTGCAGGTACCCCACACAAGGCACATGCAATGGGGACAGGGTTTCACTGGGTTGCACAGGGATGGGACAGTCCCTGGGTATCACTCTGCAGTGCCAGACAGTGAGGGAAGGGGAGCCTTTGCCACAGCTCCACACTGGGCTCACCAAAGTAAGTGTGGGGGACAGCCATCTGCATGTGGACATATGGGTGCAGGGCTGCCATGTGAACCCCCTGCCAATGCAGAGCAGTGGCGCCTTACCCCTGGCCACAGCCAGGCAAGGGGTGGCTGTCCCCAGGCCACTGGCATGGCTCTCTCTGCTCTGCCCCCCCTCCAGCCCCCACTCCCTCCAGCTTGGCCTGTTCCCCAGGTGCCCCTCCCGCCCCATCCAGCTGCAGCTGAAATCCCTCCAGGCTGGATGGAGCCTTTCCAGGAGAAAACAATGTTCCTGATTGGAGACAAAAGGCTTTTCCCAGCAGATCCGGTGCTTGGTGCCATGGGGAAGGGATGCACGGCCCAGAGCCAGGCCATTTTGGGAAGGGGGAGGAGGGAGGCTCAGTCTCTGTGTGGCAGACAGGAAAGGCCTCGTGGTTCCCAGCATGCTGCTGATAGCACCGAGGCCCAGCATGACATTCCACCTGAGGTTTGAGGCTATGGAGTCCTGCTTGTACGCAGGGCTGTCTTGTCCCAGCACAGTCACGTCCTGGCTTGTGTTGCAGCATCTGGTGGCAAGGTGACCCCAGGGGCTGTGGTCACCCCAGGGCGCCTGCTCAGCATGGCTAAACCTGGTAACATGAAGCCAAGGTGCCAGGCAGGGGTAGAGGCAGTGGGAGGATGGGAACAGGGCAGGGGGTGCCACGGGCACCCACGCAGGGTGCAGCCAGGCAGCGCAGGGACAGGGTGCTGGCCCCATGGCAGGGGTGCAGCATGTAGGGCTCATCTGTCCCCACACATGGCTGTGGCTGGCAATGCCCTGCAGGGAGGTTGAGATGGGACTGGGAAGGGAACTGTGGGGCAGGCAGGGGGTTGAGCCCAGGCCCCTCACCACAGGTGGGGAGGTTCTGTCCCCAGCGCTCCTCATGTACCCACATGCACATCCCCAGCCCTTGGCCCATATCACAGGGAGGGTGGGAGCTGGCTCTCTGTGCGGACACCCCATCCTGCATGCCACCTTGACATTGCTGCCCACCACACCATGTACCCCAGTGATGTCACGCTCCACCACTGCGGCGACATCCCATCCCGGGCTGCAGCCGCCTCTGGCACCATTACAACATTGCACAACACCACGCAACGGGGCCTCATCACACCCCAAAAGCACCCCAGAGCAGTGACAACACGGTGACATCACAGCACCCCATGACACCATGCTGCATGTGCCCCAGTAACATCATATTCCCATTCCTTCCATTCCCAGGCTCCCACAGCTGTACCCGCCAGGGCAGAGGAGAGGCTGGAGACGTCCCGCAGACCCAGGAGCCCCTCTCCCACAGCAGCTGAGCTGCCCAAGGATGCCAACAGTGCCCCCTCCACAGCACCTCAGCCCCAAGCAGCCCTGCCCCTGCAGTGCCTGTGCTCTGGCCAAAGCCCGTGAGCCCCAGTCCCAGTGCCTCGGCTGCTGCTGTGGGCTCACCGCTGCTCCCTCCCACACTCCTCTCGCAGACCTGGCCTGTGCGTGCACCCCATCACGGATGCTTCTGATGGGCCCAAAGCCCCCAGCTGCCAGCTGGCCCGTCCCTGTCCCCTCCCATGCAGGACTCCTCAGCCCCGGACCTGGCACTCTGGGGCTCAGCCAGCAGCAGCTAATGCAGTGTGGAGATGAGCAGTCACCTTAGCCTCCGAGCTCAGCCCAAGGGGACACCAGGTCCTTGGGGGGCTCAGTCCCACCAGCGCACAGCCAACCCCTTCCCACGCAGGCAGATGCACGGCTGGACCCCTCTCCCTGCATCCCCCAGCCCCTCCACGGGCTCAGCCACGACCAAGCACAAGTGCCCCTAGGACGAGGAGCTGTCCCTTGCTTCTCACCACGCTGGTGCCCCTGCCAGTCCCAGCTCACACCCCCTATCCCGCTCCATCCTCCCGAGCCCGTCCCCCCCAGCCCAGCAGTCTTCCACCCCCATCCCCATCCTACCCTTCATCCCCCTTCCTCCCGCCTTGCCACCCCGCATCCCCTCCACGCTGCGGGGGCAGGCTGCGCGCCTGCGGTCCCGCTTCACCCGCCACTAACTTCTCCCCGGGCCGGTGACCGTGCGGGAGTTGAAAACCGCCCCCGAGTCCCCGGGAAACTTCACGGAGCACCAAACCATCCCCTTACTCACGGGCCAGGGGGGCTGCCCGGCGCCCCCGCGGCGGCGGGGGGGGGAGCGCATCCCGCAGCGCCCGCCTCGCCTCACCGCCCGGCTCCGGCTCCGCCGCTCCCCGGTTTCCGACGGGGCCGGTCCGGCCGAGCGGCGCCTTATGTAGGGCCGGGCGGCGGCGGCGGCAGCGCCAATGAGCGGGGTGAGGGGCGCCGCTGCCAATGGAGAGCGCGGAGGTGGGGCTGCGCCGCGCTGATTTACTGTCCCCATCGCAGCGGCAGCCCCGGCCGGGAGGCTGCGGGGGGACCCGCGGGGGACCATCGCCCCGGGCACGGAGCCCGCCGGGGCCTGGACGTGGCGGTGGGGCTCCGGGATGAGCGGGGCGTCGCTTACCGGGCGGCCGGAGCGGCGGCGGGGAAGCTGGCTGGCTGCGGGGGGCTCCTGGCCCGCTGGAGAGGAGCAGCACCCCCGCCGTCACCCCGTGGGTGCTGGGGGGTGGGTGGCACTCGGGGCACTGGTCATGGCTCCTCACCTCCTGCGAGGGTGGCTGGGGCGACGGGGCGAACAGAGCCAGGGGTCTGCCTCGGCCTGGGTGCAGTGGGGGTTTGCCCCACAGACCAGTGCAACTGCGGGCACGGGAGGGGGAAACGGAGTAGAGCTGGGCAGCCCCCGTAGTGCAACACCCAGCCGCACCCCGAGGGCTCAGCACCCTCCCTGTGCCATGACCCTGCGGCTCACCCACCTCCCTCTGCAGGGACCCCGGGAGTGGATGTCTCCTGGCAGCCAGTCCGAACTGCAAGAAAGACCCCATCTCAGGCCACACAAGGCATTGACTTGCCCAAAATCTTGTAGCCAGTGGATGCCCGAGGCAGGATCATGCTTAGCCCGCAAGCCTGCCTTCCCTGACATGTCTTTCCCCTGCGTGGCTGCTGCGGGGCTGGGCACAGAGCTCTCCATGTGTCTCTGGATGCAGAAAGCGGCCGTGGCAGGGACTGGCACAGCATTAGCAGGGCACAACGCTACCAGGTCGCCCCACTGGAGCATGTTTGCAGGTGCCCCAGCATGGAGCCTGGGGCTGTAGCCACCAGGAGAGACAGCAGAAGACACCAGGAGAGACATGCTGGGAGACAGCAGGAGCTGCAGGAGCCTGTGCCATGCGGGCTGCTTCGAGTGGCTAATCACCTGCCCTGCTAAAACCCTTATTTCTCATTTGAACGTGTCTGGCTACAGCTTCTGCCTGTTGCTCACGGTTCTTCTCTCTCTGCTGGGTTCAAGAGCTCTCCAGCCACACTGATTGTCTCCCACGAAGGTGCTTCCACGTGGCCATCAAGTACCCCTTGATTTTATTTCTGATGACCCCCGCTTGCAAGGTGCCTGGCTGAGCACTGGGCTTGCTGCGTGGCTGCGTGCTGCAGGGTCTCCACAGCCAGCACAATGGTGTCCAGGCACTGTGGGGCACTGCCGTGGGGCAGGAACCACCCCTGCTCTCTGCATTTGCCACGGAGAGGCTGGGATGCTGAGCAAACCCACTGGGGCTGGGAGGCCGGCGTGACCGTCACATGTGTGCAATGCTGCGCTCACGTGTCCTCGTGCACCTCAGAGCCGCGGCTGTGCTCTGCCTGCCAGTGGCTCACAGCCCCAGTGCCTGGCTGCAGCTCTGCACGCGTGTGTGCGCTCCGGGCACACACCCCCTCTGCTGAGTCCTTAGCTCATCCCAGATTTAGTAACCACCTGGGTAATTATTAGCACAAACTCTGTAAGCCGGCTCCCAATGCCCTCCCTGCGACTGGCAGGTACAGAACACAAATGCCGGCAGGAAGCCAGCTCGAGCATGCCAAGACTGTGAATGGTGCTGGACACACCAGCTCCCTGGGGCTGCAAACCCAGTGTGCTGGCCCACCGGAGCTCGGCCCTGGCCCTGAGTGCGTGCACACCCACCGGCAGACACAGGCAGGCCTGGCGGCACGCCAGCACAGCACACACGTGCACCTGCACACACATGTGTGCACATAGGTGTGCATGCATGACGTGCCCAGCTAGACACGCAGTGTGGTGCACACACGCAGCTCCGCAGGTGCACACGCCGTGTTAGCAGGGATGAGCTCACACCATGACACCCCGTGGGTACACACACACTGTGTGCGTGCCGGGCACACGTGCTGAGAGGGCCTTGCACGCTGCAGTTCCCAGCCCATGCTACTGGCACCCAGCAGGGTGATTTTCCACATGTGGGGCTGCAAGGTGCACCCCAATGCCTGCTGTCAGAGCCCCTTGGTGCCCTTTCCATGAATGCTGCCACCCTGACGAGTTGGGACATTTCTTTGGGGGAATGAGAGCAGCCAAAAGGCACCTTAGCATAACAACTGCCATGGCCGTAAGCCACAGCCTTGCATCAGTCCATGTGCCCTGTGCTGGCCCATCCTGGCCCAGCCATCTCCATCCCACCCCTCTGCTGGCACCCACATGGGGGGCATGGTGGGGCAAGCACCCCAGGGTGGGACATGGGTCTCTGCAAGGAGCTGTGGAGGGGAGGGCAGAGCATCAGTGAAATGAGCTGAGATGTATGCGGGGACATTCGCGGGGCGGTGAGGCAGGGCGCGGGCGCTGGAGCGCGGGGAGCCTGGCTGCGCGGCGCACAGGGGGATGTGCAGGGGATGGTGGTGGCGGCGGTGGGGACAATGCACAGGAAATTAGAGCGAGCGGCAGGCAGACACGCTGCGGGGGGAAGGGAGCCTCTGCGCTCCACTGAGGGCTGCATGCAGGCGGGAGGAGGCTCTTCTGCTGAGCTGGGGACAGTGTGAGCACCAGCCACCTCCTCGCACACCCAGGACCCCCCCTTTCCCATCCCCAGGACAGAGGTGTCCTGGGTTTCCCTGGCTCTTGCTCCTGGGGTGCTTGTCCCATCCGTGCCGACCATCTAGCAACCGGCAGCCCTGACACCCTTCATCCTTGTGCCTGGTGGCTCATCTGGCACCCCGGGATCTCCAGGGGTAGAAGGGAGCAGGAAGCTGGAGATGAGTCTGCCCCTTGGTTGCACTGCAGTGGGCAGAGGGGTGGCAAAGGGCTGTTAGCTGGCAGTGCCAAGTTCTCCACCCAGTTGGGGTGAGCCTGTGAGGTGGCAGTGGCAGGTGACCCCCGTCTGGTCCTCACAGGGACAGCACTGCTCTGGGAGCTGGAGGACCCTCAGCAGGACGGGAATCCACCCAGGATCAGCTGGATTCATGGAGCACCCAGTCTGTCCCCTCCAGCAAATTCCAGCTGGTGTGACACAAGCTGGGTGCAGGTGAGCAGAGCAGTGCTGACTCAAGGCACTAACCTCCAGGATACTTCACCGGGGCCATCATTCCTCTTTCTAGAGCACTGTGAAGGCCGAGACACCTGCACACAGCCTGGTGGGTGCACAGATTGCACACACACCGTCAGCACACTCACATGCATCCACATGCACACGTGCAACAGTCTGTGTGCAGCTGCCCTGTCTGCACACACTCTCTGTGCACACACATGGTGCGTGACCACTCAATGCGCTGCCCAAATGCATGCGCAGACTATGCACACACACACATCTGCACTCACACGTGCATGCAGCGATGTGCATGCACCGCACCGTGCACTCGGCCCTGGGTACTGCTGCTCGCTGCACCCACCAGCACAGCTGGGTGGGCTGCACCAGCCACCCTTGCTGCTTTTTGGCACTAGAAGAGGGCACATGCTGACACCGCAGCATGCTGCGGGACCCCTCAGCTGCCGAGCCAACCCTGGCTTCTGTCTGGCACTGCTTCCTTCCCTGGGGGTCTGTGCTGGGACCTCCCCACTCCGAGGGTCTAATTTCCACCCTAAATGTATTCATGGATAATTTATCCCCAGTCATTCCTGTGCTAACATTGTCTTTTAGCTGAAATAGCTCTTCTCCTCCCTGGCGTTTACCCCGCTGATGTATTTATAGTGAGTGCTCCATTCCCCGGCAGCCTGCGCTGTGCTGGGCACGAGCCACTGTCCTCCCATCGCAGGTCTCCCAGGCTCTGCCTCCCCTGGCAGTCCTGCAACACCTCTGCTCCTCTGCCAGCTTGGCTCCAGCTCAGGCAGATCCCCTGGGGCCCATGTAGGGCTGCAAGCAAGTCCCCACCCCTGCCAGAAATGCCTCTCCTGGTTCTTCCTAGGATTCCTTTCGACTCTCCCGACTGCATGCCCGTCATGCGGTGGCTCGCAGCGATGGGCTTCCACACTCAGCTGGCTGCTCACGCAGTGCCTCTTCTCCCTGCTGTCCCCTCCCTGTCGCTGTCTGGCAGTGCCTGACCTCCTGCCTTGCCAGCAGACCCTGCCTGCTCTGGCCCTGCACCCCAGGCCAGCCTGCTGCTCCCCACGGCTGGGCACCTCCCAGCCCAGGGGGCAATTTGTGCTGGGGCTGGCAGTGACCTGGGGACTGCCACCCATCCCAGCGGCTCCCCGTGAGCTGCTGCCTCCCAGCAACCTTCTCCAGTCCCCTCCTCCTGCCAGCAAGGTTCCTCTCAGGTGCTCACTGGGCATGGAAACCCCTGGTGAAGCGTTGTCACAGAGGCCAGATCAACCCTGAGGTGTGTTTAATCTTGGTCTTCCAGTCCCCTTCATCACAGGTTTACTGCACCCTTGGCAGCAGCAGGGCACGAAGGCTGGGTCCTAGGCGCTGCCCACCCTGGGGGACTCCAGGGGTGCCCAGCCCCTGTCCCGGGACCCCCGGCCCTGTGGCTTTCTCCCACCCCAGCCCCTGGCTCTGCTCATCTTCCCTGGTCCCCTCACGGTCCCCAGCCACTACTGTCACCGTGTGCAGTGCCCCCAGGTCCCCACTTGGACTCTTCCTGTCGCCGGGACATCATTAGAAATGTTAATTATTAATTATCACTAAAAGCCCTTTTTGCTGCATTGCTGTTCTCTGCCTATCTCTCTGCCCCGTGCTGCCTGTAACCGGATCCGCCCGTGCTCGCCTCCTGCCTCGCAGTCCCCGTCCCTGCTTTCCCTCGCTACCTGCTGGGACTCAGGGTGGGGGAGTGCCCTCACTCCCCCACCCCACTGCATGAAACGGCCACATGGGACAAGCTGGACTTGTCCCCCTGGGATCCTGGAGCTGTGACGGGCATGGAGGTGAACCAGTGCCAGTGCTCAGACCAGGGACTGCCCTGCCCCGTGCCAGGAGAGGGGACAGCAGGCCAGAGGAAAGACCTGGCCGACACTGCGATGGAGCCGGGGACCATCAGCTCTTCTTGGCCAGGGATGATGGGGTCCCTCCTGAAAGGAGCACTGGGACGGGGGTCCCTGGCTGGGGGGGTCTCAGCAGGGTGGAGGCAATGGGTGTGCTCTAGCCCATGCGGGCAGCATCCCTGGCTGGGGAAGAGCAAACAGGCTGTGGGGAAACCTGGGGCGCTGCCGACAGCTGGCTGGGTCTGGCAGGATCTGTGGGGCCGGTACACACTCAGGGCAGCTGGCTGCTTTGGAGGAGCTGTGCAACTGCAGGGAGCCAGGGGGATGCCCAGCTTGCCCAGCTCAGCCTCCTCTGCCAGGGCTCCTGAAAGATTTATCAGCCCCGAGTGGATCCTACTGATGAATCAATTCAAATCACGGTCTATTGAAAGCAGCCAGGTTCCTTCCCACAGGGCAGCAGTTGTCACCCCACGCGGTGGCACTGCCGTGGCCAGCGCTGGGCGAGACTGGGAGCTGCTTCCAGTCACAGAATCCCGGAGCACTGTCTGCCAGGCAGAAACTGCCTCCTGGCAGCATCTCTGCCAGCCAAAGCTGGCCACAGCACTCTGGTACCTCCTAGGACCGTAGCAAGATGGGCCACAATGGAGCGGGCTGCAACACGGTGCCAATGGGGTTACCTCGAGTTAGTATAAAACCTGGATGCCCCCTAAGAAGTCTCTCCTGCTTATTCCCCCTGCCTCCTGAAGGAGCCAGGCTATTCAGGTTAGCAAGCTCCTCAGCTCCAGGGCTGTCACTGGCCACCCCATGCTGCTGCACAGTCCTTCTGAGAGTGCTGAAAAGCAAGACAATAGCGAGATGGAGACAACAGCGATAGCTCAGGGAGAGGCATTCGGGGGGCAGGCTCCCGGGGGAGTGCAGGGAGGAGCACCCAGGCCGCTCCTGGAGCAGAATTGATTCCTGCAGCACAAACGCTGCCTTTTGTGCCTGTTCTTGTGGATGTGCAGGAAAACAGGGAGCAAGAGACCCCGGCTCCCCCCTCCACAGCCAGCCCACTCTCCTAGGGGCATGGCCCCATTGCCTCCCTGCCTGTGAGCTGCCAGCAGCACCGGAGCCTGCCTGCACCGCGGGCTGCTTCCCCACATTATACAGCGCTGTCACGAGCCGCTGAGTCCCCAGGTGTTTGGTGAAATAATGCAAAACAGATCTAATCCACCCCAGCCCTGAGCTCTCCGCAGTCCCCTCCCCGCGGGCTAAGTGTGTCCCCTGGCCAGACATGGGGGAGAGACCCAGGGCTGCGGGTGTTCTGGGTGCCCCGGCAGGCTGCAGCTGACAGGTGATTCCCTCCTTGCCCCTGCGTGCCCGTTGCAGCTCCCCAGGGCTTTTCTCTGCCAAAAGCACTCCGTAAGCATTTGCTCCGCAGCAATAAATCAGAGGGATGCTCACACGAGCATGGGCCGGCGCTGGGCTCCCTGGGACCAGGGCGCAGTGAGGCGCTGGAGGCGATGCTCGATCCAAGAACGACTCATTTATTTCCCGACATCTAAGTGCTAAGCCAGTGTTCACAGCTCAGGGCGGGGGTCCCAGGCCATGCTGGCAGGTCTCTGATCTCCCTGGGTTCTCTGGCTTCTTTAGAGCCAGAGTAGAGCAAGCAGAGACTCCTCTGCACCCCGTGTGCGGTCCCAGAGGGTCCCCAGAGCTGGCTGGGGGCTGCAGTGGCTGCAGCAGCCTCAGTACCCCAGAACAAGGTGGTTCCCTGTCCCTGGACCATGCCTGGCTGTCAGTGTTTCTCCTGCTCACATCATGGCAGGGAGCTGGGGGGGCAGCTAAAACCCCTTCCCCCTCTGACACCCCCATGTGTGTGATGAGCCAGCAAGTTCTCAGCTCCCTGAGAGCCCTGGGAGTCACAGGGATGACAGGCTTTCTGGTGACGGGGAGGAGGCTCGAGGGCTCAGAGGCAGGGCTGGGGGAGAAAAGGCTGTCTGGGGAGGCAGAGCAGAGCCGAGGTCACCCTGTGCTGCCCCTCCTTCCCACCCTGAGACCCAGCGCAGGATGCTGCATGAGCAGGAACTGGATGCACAGCTCGCCTGCCATCAGACCCAGATCTGGGGGTGCTGACAGCTCCTTTCTCTCCCGCACTACTCCTTTCAGCCTGTGCCTCCCCACGGCCCCGGCTGACGCAGCTGCAGATGAACAGACAAGGAGAACCAGGCAGCACTCCCGGCCCGCTCCGCCGTCCCCTGGGAGGCACAGACACGGCAGCTTTAGATCAAGACTCTTCGGAAGCAAGAGCAGCCCTGGCTATCAGCAGACAGCGGGCAGCCAGCTCCCGGCACTCGCTCTCGCTGCCTGCATGACATGGGCAGTGGGTTTTAGGACACTGAGGCAACCAGGACTGAGCACCTGGGGCATGGCTGGCCTGGGGGCAGACCCAGCAGCAACAGCCAACCCTCTGCCCCAGCACCGGGAGCAGTGGGAGCCCAGTGCCACCCTCTCTGTGCAGAACATCAGTCAGCTCCTGGGGAATGGGATCTCCATGCCTGGGAAGACTCCCAGGACCCCTGAGACCCCCCTAGCCCAGGAGAAGGTGGGACACGTCCAAGCAAAGCCCTGCAGCCCCACTCTGGGGTAGCTGGCCTCAGGAGTTGGTGCAAGAGGGGTGCCTTTACACCACCGCCTTGTTCTCACCCATGCCCTCTTTCCTGGAGAGCATGGAGGTGGGGGTGTCAGAGGTGCAGTGGGTCCCTGTCCCCATGGGTGACAGTCTGGAGGGTACCACAGTGTCCCTTATGGGAGCCAGGAGCACAGACACAGCTGCCGGGGCTGGAGGGGACATCTGAGGATGTCTCCAGCAGGGGAAAACAAGAGGGTCCTTCTGCAACCCACACCTCGCAGCACTTGGACCATGCTGCTGCTGCCATGGAAACTGCCGTGGAGCATCATCCTGCTGCACTGGCCAGGGCAATCAGGCCACCACGGTCTCCAGCCTTCCTTGGGCTCTGTCCACAGGCACCCAAGTTGACAGGGTGGGAGAGGCTGGGTGCTCCCTGCCCGCCACACTCCCTGGGTCACCCTGGGCCAGTGATGGGAGGGGGGGCACCCCTCGGTGGGACACCCAGGGCAAGGCAGGGACAGAGAGGCTGGGGAAGTGCTGGCAGGGGGTGTCTGGTGCCATTCCCAGACAAACCCAGCTCCCACGCGGCCAGGGGCTCCACACTGCTTGGCCTCCCACAAACATAAATCATTTTCTAATTTATAACATGAATAATTGATTTTGCCTCCGTAGCTGGCGATAAATCTCCTGTGCGCACATGCATAAGAAAATAATAATAATGAAAGCGATCAGGATCTGCTGCCATCGATTACCTGCTAGAGGGACCATGGTCCCCTGTGTGCTACGGTGGGCTGGGGCAGGGGCTGCTCCCTGGGGTATGGCCGGTGGCTCTGCCTGGTGTGAACCTTCCTTGTCCTGCACAGAGTACACAGCTGGGGCAGAATGACCCTACATATCTGAGCCTGAGCCCCCGTGGCTGTACTGGGATCCACACGGGGCAGTCAGGAAGGTCTGAGTCCTTCAGGGCATCCCAGACCTCAGGCATTAGCCCTGTAGCTGCCCCCGAGGAGGGAGAAGATGCTTGGCACAGCCCCACGCACTGGTGCCCCATGCAGTGCCTCAGTGACACCTTGCCAAGGTGGCAGGTAGCTGCTGCAGTCCCTGGTCCCTCAGCAGCTGCGCAGCCTCTGGGGAGCCACAGAAGCCACGTTGGCTCTGCCGACTGCCTGGGCACTGGCCTCGTGTCCCACCACAGGCAGGCGGTGTGCATGCTATGGGGCATCGCTCCTCCCTCACCTGCACCATGAGGCTGCCGAGGAAGCAGCTGCTTGGGAATTGCATCGGAGAGCTTCGGCTCATTAGGAAGCCAGCCCTGGAGGGTGGGGGGGGCAGAGACCCCCTGTCCATCAGCCAGACAAACCAGGGTGGCTGCACCAGCCTGTCCAAAGCCTTCACAGCCCTGTGCCCCAGCGAGCCCAGTCATGGCCCTGCTCTGCCCTCGGCCCGCAGTGACAGCAAGCCCCACGCCTGCCCTGCAGCCCCTGGGCTGCCCCTTCTCCCCTGCCAGCCCTTGCCCTGCCTGTGGGAGAGTCCAGCCCTGTTCCCCAGGGCGCTCCATCCTTCTCTGGCAGGTGCAGGCCCCAGTTTGGGAGTGCTCTGCAGCACCAGTGCTTCATTAGGAGCTGGTGGGTGCTCGGGGCCATGCTCCCCTCGCTGCCCACGCTGCCTGCGAGCGCTGGGGGCCCCCTTCGTTCTCTGCCGGGCGCAGGCAGGCTGCTCCTTGCCAAACCCCAGGAAGGAAGCGGAGCAATCCTGCCTGGCGCTGGCACCTTCTGCCGGCGGGGTGGCGGGGCAGCCGGCGCGCCGGCCAGCCCGCAGCCCTGCGGCCGGAGCGGGGATGTGTGGCCGGGGGTGCCTGACCCCCCCGGCAATGCCCCCCGGGGACCCCCGGCGGGCGGGAGCGGGGTTCTGCCGGCCCAGCCAGCACAGCCGCAGCGAGCACCGCTGCTCTCGCCTAGTGTGTCACATCAAACGGTAACGGGAAACTCACGGCAGCCTCCCGCGGGGTCACCCCGGGGAGGGAGCGGGGGTCGCTCTCCCCCCCCGCAGCCCTGTGCCCATCACCCCCCCGCCCCCAGTTACGGAGCACCCTGGCCCCGTCCCCCGGCTGCTGGGCGGTGGCTGGTGGAGGAAAGGTCGCGGTGGCACCGGGGCCGCCCGTGGCGGTTCCAGCTCCGGGGATGCGCCGAGGATCAGGGCGGGGCGGGGGGAAGGTGCCGGGGGCTCCGGGGCTGCCCCCGCGGGGGAGGAGCGGCCGGCCGGGGCGCGGGGCGGGGCGCGGCGGCTGCCCGTGCCGGTGCCGGTGCCGCACTACAGGTCCCGGCGCTCCCCGCGGCGGGGCGGGATGGGGCGGGCTCGGCGCGGCGGAAGCGGCGGCGGCGGCGCGGAGCGGCGGGGGACCCGGCGCGGCCACTGGTAACGGCGGGGGCCTGGCAGGCGGCACGGCCCGGCGGGGCGCTCGGGGCGGGGGCACAGCAGCCCGGGGGGCGCGTCCTGCCCGGTGCCCGGGCTGCACACTGTGCCCTTACCCCGCACTTCCCCAAGCCCTGGCCCAGTCCTGTCCCACAACCCGTTGTCCCGGCTCTGACCCCACCCCACCCCATGTCCCTGCCTTGTCCCCACCCCCTATCCAAGCCCTGACCCCAGCCCATGTTCCAGCCTTGTCCCCATCCCCTGTCCCAGCCCTGGCCCCCACCTCATGTCCCAGCCCTGACACCCAGTCCCAGCCTTGTCACCGCTCCCTGTCCCAGCCCTGACCCCACCCCATGTCCCAGCCTTGTCCCCCACTCCCTGTCCCAGCCCCTGACCCCACCCCATGTCCCAGCCTTGTCCCCCTCTCTCTGTCCCAGACCCAACCCCCCTTTCTGTCCCAGCCCTGACCCTCACCCCATGTCCCAGCCCTGTCCCTGACTCCGCTGGCATGCAGCCCCTGGAGCACCCGGGTAACATGGCACGTTGCAGACCCCATAACTCTCCCCACGTTACTGAGTCACACAGCGATGCCGGCAGTGACAGCCCTCGAGGGCAGGGGAGTTATACGGCATCCCCGGGCACTCAGTGCACCGGGCTCCCATGGCTCGTAAAACACATGCCTGGTGCTCCCAGCCACTGGGTGCTGTTTTTCACAGCTGCCTGCCTGCGCTGGGTGTCCCCTCCATCCTTCATGCTGCCTGTGGGGCTCTGTGTGCTGCCCGCTGTGGGGCTGTTGCAGCCCTGGGGTGGCCCATGGTACGGTGCTGGTGACCTGCTTCTGCTCCTTGCGTATTTTGAGGTGGTCACCCCGGTCACCTGCTTTCTGGTCCGAGCGCACTTCGGGGCTCTGGGCCTTGCTTTCCAGGCTGCTTCTGCCCACCAAGTAGCTGCTTGAGGTTATTTTACGTTCATTTTCCCAGACTGGGCCGCGCTTTGTTTCATGCCTACATTTCCTGGATCCTTTGAATGATTTCTCTGCTCTGGCCAGTGTTTGCAACACCTCTCTGCTCAGTATCATCTGCAAATTTAATTACAATTCACTATTCAAGTGAAAGTTTTGGAGATGGTGCAAAACAATACCCTGAAGTTCAGCTAAATTGTGTCTTGCTTGCCTTATCCAAAAGCTTTGCCCAGCAATTCTTCTGAAATAACTCCCGCCAGGCAAGCCAACATCCTTCATCCAGGAGCCCATTGCGGTAGGTGTGCAGGCTCCTTCCTCCACCCGTTATACTCTGCGCTAGGGATGGGCACAGGGTTTATTCTGTGCCCAACACGAGTTTTATTTTCCTTTCTCACACAGAAAATCAGTGCCTCGTTTGTTCTTGCTGTCACCAGGGCCCTGGTTTCTTCCCGGCACCGCATGTGTGTCAGCGGGTTAATCAGTTCATCTTGGTGCTGGCCACGCTGACCAGGTGACCGTGTCTATGTGGAGATGCTGTTTTTGCTTTCCCTGCAGCTGTTTTTGCGATGCCTCCGCCTCATTTGCATTTTTCTGGTTAAAAACAGTAATTTCGCCCTTTTGAGTCATCTTTATTTTTGAGCCATCATTAATTTTCTCTCCCTCCTTGTTTATTAATAGATCTTTTCACTTTTGTGCTGATTCTGCCTGGGTATATTTGTAAAGTCCTTTGTATTCCCCTTAGCCCTCTGGCTGTTAACTCCTTCTGCTGGTTTGTTGTCCCTTTTCTCCCCTGCAGCTATGAGGGGACACTATTGACTTACAGATCCTCCTCCTGTCTGAAATGTTCCCCTTCTCTTGTTCCAGGTATCTCCTAGGAGCATCACAAATGAAAGGCACGATTGAAATCTCTCTTTTCTCAGTGCCTTTTCTGCCTCCTCGCCTAGCCAGTATTTGCTCTGGCTGCTGGAGAGCATCTTTCTCCTGGCAGCAGGGGACAGGGACGTCATAAAGCCCAGGGGGCTGCGGGCAGCCATCGAACAGGATGCGGCTCTCTGCTCCTTGAAGCGCTTTGCTTCGCCTCGTGCCAGCAGCTCTGTGTTCTTGCCTTTGCTTTGCCTCTCCCTGCCATGTATCCAGGTCCTTCCCTGGACCCGTTGCCTGCTGCATGAGCCAGGCAGGCTGGGCTGGAACTCTGCTGAGAGTAGGAGAGGTGCAGGGTAGCTGAATCCTCTGATAATCCTTACCCAGGCTGCCAGGCGCCGGTGTTGTGCAGTCGGCAAGCGTGCCACAGCATGTGCCTGGCATGGGATGAGCCCTGCAAGCGCCGGGTTCCCCAGTGGGGCTGTTTAGAATCTCCTTGTACCTGCCTTTTTATTAGTCTTGTTATTATATTTATTTTTTTTTCCCTCCAAAGAGCCCAATCTGCAGCAGGCCATAAAGAGTGACATTGCGGGTGTGCGAGCTGCATGCTGAGGCTGTACGTGGTCCCCCAAGGCTCCCGGTCCCCCAGTGCTGCCATCCCTGTTCACCGACAAGGCTTTAAGGTTATCTGCTCTATTGATGGGAGTATGGATTGAGTGGAATTAGAAACCTCGAAGGCTAAAAATACAGCTCCCTGCCAGGAAATGCGGCAGCCTGCTGGGAGGGCGCTGGGTGGCACCGAAACTTTTCCGGGAACTGGCATGCTCCATGTGAGCCCCACAGCAGAGCATCTGTGCCTGTCCCCGGGTTACCTGAGCGGGACCGTGGCCGGCATCTCTGCGGGCAGTGGGAGAAGGTGGCGGGAGCCCTGGCTTTGCTGTCGGAGCTGCGCTGTAGGTGTCCTCACCCGCCAGGCAAAGGTGCAGATGATGGAGGGAATTTGGTGATGCGCTGTGCAGTGTGAAGTAGCCTGTGATGTGGACAGCCCTGTCTTGCTGTTGTTGTTGGGGTCCTTCCCTGGATGGGAGGGGGAGAGAAATTGGGGAGAAAACACTGCCTGTTCGTGCTGCAGAGTCGCTAGAGGAGAAACTCAGGTGGGCACATCACCCGGGCAGCTGCTCTGAGACCTCGCAAACTCATGCCACGAGCGGTGTGTTCCTGGGGACGGTGTGAGGGGAGCCGCTGCCCGTGGGGAGCCCCAGCCACCTCCGTCCCGCTGACCATGCCAGGCTGTGCTGCGCCGGGCTGGCGGGCATGACGTGCCAGGCAGCTGGGCAGTGCTCCCACCGCCACTCTTACCGTGGTACTGTGGCGTGCCCGGTCCAGGGCTGCCTTTCCCTGCTTGGTGCCGCAATGCCAACCTGTTTTGCTTGCTGGCTCCAAAAAGCAGGGCAGGACCCGGGGCAGCATGGGCCCTTTTGGGGATGTGCGGCCGATCGCTGCCTGGCTTTGCGGGGCGAGCTCGGTCTGGAGTCTGGAAGCGACAGGGTTGCCCTGCCCAGCGTAGTGTGAATGAGACCCGAAGCCAGGGCTGTTGCTCTGCCTCCTGGAGCGTGAAATCGGTCGGTGCCGACGCGTGGCCATGGCATCGATGAAGTGTGTAATAGGCTGGGGGCAGGAGCGGTGATGCCCTGTGGGGGAAAAGCAAAGTGCTGCAGCATCCCTGGCATCGTGGGCCAGCCACCACCCTGCCGTGCTTCTCCCCAGGCTGCAGGAAGCGGCGCTTCCCCAGCAGCGAGCAGTGGGCAGAGGCAAAGCTGTGCGGGGAGAGGATGCTCCCAGCACCAGCCGTCTGGCTAATGCCGCACCATCTGCTTTGGAGGGTGAGGCAAGGTGAACGGCAAGCTTTCGAGGAGCCCATAAATCCTGCGTGCGAAGGCTCTTCTTGGAGGTGACTTGGGATGTGTGTGGAGCAATGCTGCTCCTGGCTGCTCCCTGTGCTGGAAATTCTCGGGAAGCGGAGTCTGGGCGGGATCAGTGATCCCACAGAAGGCGTTTGGTGATGTCCCATGGGCTGAGACTCTGGGCTTGCCTGGGAAAAGTCCTTTAGCAGAACGTGCTTCGGTGCAGCTGGAAGCTCTGCGTGGGTGGAAATGGTGGTGCCAGGGGGGCTTCCAGTGCCCCCTCCCTTCCAGCACCTAGGCTGCTGCTTGCTGAGAAAATGTATAACACCTCAGTGTTGAAAAATGACTAATCCAGACCTTGGAGAGTTTGTAGGATACGTTTCTTTCTTGCGGTCGATAAAGATAAAGGGCATCGTTCTGCCAGCAAAATTAGCGTATCAAAGAGAGGGAAAAAAAATGACAAGTGCTGCGGAGACAGAAAAATGGTTGGGGCAGCCCCAGGATGGTGCCCAGCATCACTGTGGCACCTGTGTCTGCGCCTTGTGCTGCAGAAGTGTGCAGGGGTGCACCACGTTCCTGCCCACCTCTGCAGCACGAGGTGCAGACACGGGTGCCGCGGTGATGCTGGGGAGCGCTGCCCTGCCCGGGCTTGCCGGTGGTTTCCAGAGAGCCGTGGGAGACCCATCCATCACGCCGAGGCAGCCGTCTGTCTGTCTGTCTGTCCATCAGGAAGAGGGGATGATGCCGTGCGGCACGGGCAGCCCCGGCCGCTTTCCAGCCGGTGGTTGGCCTCCCCTCGCCTTCCCGGCACCGCTGCCGGCTGTCGGTGAGGGGCCGCGGGGAGCGTTCGCGCCTCGGCCGGGGGCTGCGTGGAGGGGAGGCTAATGTACCGGAGGTGCCTCGGAAATGAGAGCCTTGGATGGGTTCCTGGCCCTATTGATCCGCTGGCAGTTTATGCATCCTGACATTCATAATCTCAGTCGGCGCTGATGGTCCAGATTAATGGGCCCGGGGGCTGTCCATCCGTCACTTCACATTAATTACTGAAGAGGTGTTTTTCCAGTGATTTACCTGACAGCGGCCCGTGATGAATCCCCCTAAACAGAGTGGGCAGTGATTAATCACGGGGCCCCGGCCCGGCCCCGCTCTGCCTTCCCCTCAACCGCAGCGCAGCCCCCCACGCCATCCGTCTCCATAAACCCTACCTGATGCATATTTATAGGGGCAGGGGGGCCTGGCAGCTCACGGCGTGCCTGCTGCTGCCAAAGATGATGAAAAATAAATCTCTGCCGGGATGGGGCAGCAGGTGAGTGGGGCTGTGGCATGCTGGAGTGGCAGCTGTGGTCCCGCTCCAGGGTGTCCCCAGGCTGGGGTGTGGTTTATGGTGCTCCGTGGCTGCCATGGGCTTCTCCGTGGTTTTTGATGCATGTATGGTTCTATGTCCTATGGCCCTATGTCCCATAAGGGCTCTATGTCCTGCTTCGGCCACAGCTGCTGACCGCTGGGTCAGAGGAGGACCCAGGCAGCAGTTGCTGGAGCGAGCCAGGTGCCCTGGTGATGCTGGCAGGGTTTTCCTGCTTCCCCCAAGCCCAGTACATACGCCACCGAAGGCTTTAGGGCTGTGGGGTGCTCCAGCTGTCAAACCCCGTCTGCAGCGCCGCTACCGTGGGTGCAGTGTTGGGGCTCTGCTATCCATCACTGTGTGCCAGCTGCCATGGGAGTGAGGGTGGGTGCCATGCTGGGAACCCAACCCACTGACCCGGGCAGGGGCTGCCTGCTCCTGCCCAGCTGTGGGGCCGTTGGGATGCGGGCAGGGCAGTGACGCTGTCTCTCCTTGACAGGGAGCAGTGGCACCATGCAGCAGGAGGCGGAGGGCAGCCGGCCGCGCCGCAGGAAGCCCGACTTGCCCCTCTATGTGCCCAAAGCACGGCGGGAGAGAGCAGCGCAAGTGGCGGGTAACACACTGGCTGGACCCCGTCAGGAGCCCAAGAACCACCGCCTGGTGCAGGACACTTGCTGGGGCAGCGGCGAAGGGCAGCGGCGAAGCCCCTGTGCCAGGACGCAGATGGGCAGAGCATCAAGGAGGGAGAACAAGGTGGATTCTGGCCTGAAGGAGCCACGGGCAGCTTCTGCTGGGCACTGCCGGAGACCAGGAAGCAGCTGTCCCACTGCACTGGAGGGCCCAGAGGCATCACAGAGTGTGCAGGAGCTGTGCCCGGATCTGGCTGTTGCCCAGTCCTGGGACGGACAGGACAAAGCATCCCATGATGAAGGACTTGGGGAGCTCGGCCATGGCCACCGCATGATGAGGACTGAGCCTGACCATCCATCCCCACCAAGTGCCCAGTCTGGGGCTGCAGAGGCAACCCCTGAGCCCAGGGGCAACCCTACTAGCCCAGCACCCCCTGTTAGCCCAGTGCTGGCATGTCGGACAGGGCCAAGTGACATGTCGGAGAATTTGGGGGACAGCACCCCAGATCCAGCCGGGGACCTCTCCCAGCACCCAGGAGAGGGTGTCCTGCAGCTGGCAGGGCCGGAAAACCGGGGCAGTGTGCCTGGACTGGCATGGGAGCTTGCAGGTCCAAAAACCCAGGAGGAGGAGAGGGAGTGTGTGGGGTCTCTTCTGGCAGGGCAGAGCAAGAGCTGTGCCGTTGGGGTGCTAGAGGAGGAGAAGGAGGAGAGGTGGGGAGCCATGGCTGAGCTCGCTGGGGAGAGGGCCTTGGATGCACCAGGAGGAGCCAGCTGCAGACCTGGGTGCTCGAGTGGTGGTGCGGGTGATGCACCAGTGCTCCCAGTGGAGAGCACCCTAGGGCAGGGCATTGTCAGTCCGTCCCAGCTCCCATCTGGCAAGGAGGAGAGCACTGCCAGTGCCGGGCATCCTGGCGGGGAGGGCGACCTGATGCCCGCTGCGGAGGGAGCGGGCAGCACCTCTGCCTGCAGAGATGGTAGTGCTGGGGCTGAGAACAGCCGGAGTGCTGATGAGGAGCCGGTGAGCGGTGCATGGGAGGGGGCACCCCCGGAGAGCCACAAGCTCCTGCCACCCCTGGAGTTGCTGTGCCGTGGCGTAGAGGAGCTCTTGCCCACAGCCTGGGCTGAGGAGCTGGCGGGTGCAAACAAGGACGTGGACTTGCCACAGCAGCACCAGTGTGACCAGGAGGCTGAGGAGGAAGAGGGAGGTTTCCACAGCGATTCCCCAAAGGCAGAGCAGACCAGTTCCGGGACCCCGAGCCAGGCCAGCCCAGGTGCCGAGGAGAGCTGGGACGCGCTGTTCAACGACGACGGGGACTGCCTGGACCCACGCCTACTGGAGGAGGTATGTCCTGCGAGCCAGCGCCTGTGGGGGTTTGCAGGGATGGTGGCTGCTGCCTACTGGGATGTGGGGACGGGTCCATGGCAGTCGGCTTTCCCTGTGTCCTCCGGGGTGGGTGCATGGTGGGGCAGGCTGCACCCGGTACACGTGGCCAGCCTGGCTGTGCTGCCTGCTGTCACCGCCAGCCATCCCCAAGGGCATGAACTGCCTGCAGTTCTGAAACACCTGGGACCTCCACCTTCCCCCCTGGCTGGTTCCCATCCTGCGGTACTGGTGAAGACTGGGGGAGAGCTTTCCTCTATAGTACATAAAGTGCACCCAGTAAAACCTGCTCGAGCGCCATAAACCGCAACTGCACCCTAGTGAAACCGGGGCTGGTGATAAAGAAATGGGCTGAGACGTATGGGCTCCCATTGAAATAGCAACGGGAAGTTTCCTCGAAACTACGGCTTCTTAATCAGCTGTGGCTCATTACCATCCCCTCCTGCACGCGTGCGGCTGAATTTACTACAATTAGCTGCTTAGCACCGGGACCCACGCCGTTTTCCTGCCATTCGCGAGGAAAGCTCGGCTTCTGCAGTGAGGCTGGATATCCCTTATTGCATTTTAAATCAGTAGCATCAAACCGGTAATTTTCTGAATGACATTAATGTGCCCAAAGTAACAAACAGCGCTAATATTGTTACAGCCAGCGTCCATCCACCCCGGGCTGGAAGCAGGGTGTGAAGTGGCAGATGGTGCCTGATAACAGCTTCTGGGAGGGGATGAGATTAACTCAGGAGCATTGTTACTGGGGAGCACTGGTACCCACCTCGTCCATGGGGCCATGTTCGGGCTGGTGTGCCTTCACCAAGCCCCACGTGAGGCTGGGACAGGGTGTGGAGTGCACAGAGCTTGCCTCCGGGGCTGCTCGGAGGGAGATGTGGAAGAGTTTTGGTACCCTCATCCCTGCCTGGCTGTGTTCCCCCCAGCTCCAGGCAGGAGGTTGTGGTGAGCACTGGTGTGAGGAGGACAGTGCTGCCGCTCCAGTGTCAGCTGGCAGACGTGCTGGCACTGGCTTTCCATGGACTGGCATGGCGGGCATGGCTTTGTCCTCGGGCACAGCGGAGCAGCTGCCTGGCCCCGTGGGGAGGCAGGTCAGGGAGGGCCTGTGTGATGGTGCAGCTGTAGGATGCTGTGGGCAACATTGTGTGATGCAGCACCAGTGCTAATTGTGAACAGCTCTGGAGCATCCATGTTAGCTCCCCTGTGCACAAGCTCTGAGCAAAGTTTGGGCTTCCCAGGGAGCTTCCGAAAATGAGTGAATAAGAACCTGAAAAAGGGATTTATCTATTAAAAGTTGACATCTTAACCCCCCTGCAGATTCCCATGCCGAGCTTGGAGCTTCCCAAGCCCTCCAAGCTCTCGGCAGGCAGACGCAGCTGCTCAGGAGGGCGCAGGCTCTTGGGGAGATGGAGCTGTTCTTAATTAACAAAAAAGACGAGAAAATTAGTAGTGTTCTTCCTCATAACCAAATCCTTATGCACTGCAGATAGCTGGCAGAGAGCAAGATTTATGACTTTCTATATGGAGGAGAGATTTCTGATAGCGGACAGCTCTTTAATCTAGCAGGAAAAAACACCACAGTGAGATCCATTGGCTGGAAGCTGAAACCAGACAAATTCAGAGAAGAAATCAGTTTGAATGCAGAGTGTAATTAAGCACTGGACCATTTCCTTGCAGGCTTGGTGGACTCTCCATCAGCTGCTGTGGCGGGGTGGGGACTGTGGTGCGTGCGTGCTGGCACATGCCTCCCCTCCGGCTCTGGAGGTGTGCTCCCGGCAAGCGAGCAGGGGCGTAAGCAAGTGACCACAGCCCCTTCTGATATGCTCCAGCGAGAGTGCATCTTTCCAGAGCACCGAGGCATGACAGACAGGCTTCATTTCCTGCCTCCGCTATCTGTCTGACCATCCATTAGCAGACCCTTCCCAGTGCCAGGTGCCTGCCAGGGCTGGGGTCCATACTCCATGCTCCCTGCCCTTCCCCACAGCTGGGGGCAGTGGGAACCCTGTGTGTCCAGGCTGGCAGCGCGGCAGGACCTGTTGAGCTGTGCCTGCCGTGCGGCTGAGCCCAGCTGCCAGACGGCTCCTGTCCTTGCCGCCCCGCCACACTTGGTGATTTGTGAAGGTCAAGGACCGCTCTGGCACTCTGTGCTCCTGCTCTCTAATCATCTTCCCAGCGCCTGGCACCACCCGAGTGCTCTGCTCCCTCAAGCGGCACCACAGGGCGTCATCCTGCCCGGGGATGGCTCCTTCGCCTCCCCCAAGCGGGCAGGGGTGCCTGATGAGTGCGCTGTCCCGCACGGGGTGCGCTCAGTTAATGGGTGATGGTGGTGGGGCAGGCGGCTCTGCTGGCAGCCCTAGCCTGTCCCGTGAGCTCCATAACTCAGCTCTACCCTCCACCGGCATCCAGCCGCCCTGGCAGCACCCCCTCACCTGCCGTGAATCCATCTTCCCCATAAAATTGTCGGAATGAGCACTTTTTATTGACTGAGCTGGCTGGGATTTATGGACTCTAACCTTCCAGCCGTGGTGTGCTCTGCTACGATCGCTTGGGGGATCGGGCTGGGAACCTGGCTGAGTTATGTGCCCGCTCCCCAGCACCACACCAGTCCCATGCTCTGGGGGGGGACTGGGGAGCCCCCACTGGCTTTGGGCTGCTCCTGGCCCAGTGTCTCAGCCAGAGCAGGGCCGTGAACCCCCCTTGGCCTCCGGCACGGTGCAGTTTGGAAAGCAGGGGTGCAGTAAGCGATGCAGGGTGGCCCACTGGGCAGAAAGTGCTGCAGGGTGGCCCATCAGCACTGCTGTTGCAGGGCGGAGGGGAGCAAGGGGGCAGCTGCACCCCTGTGTCACGGCATTGAGAGACTGCTGCCCATGTTTTAAAATAAAGGTTAAAAAATGGGAGAGGTAGAAAAGCGCTACAGCCGTCATCTTTTAGGGCTGGAGAAAGTGCCCCGCTGTGAGATACTAAAGGCGCACAACCCGTTTAGCTTATCAAGACAAAGATTGAGAAGGGACTTGATTAGTGTGAGTAAGTGCCATCACAGGGAGGGGACTGGTTACTGAGGGCTCTTTAATCCAACAGAGAAGCAGAACAAGAACCGCTGGCTGGAAAGCGAAGCCGGACAAATTCAAATGAGAAATAAGGCATAAATTTTTAGACGCACAGGTGATTAACCACCAGAACTTGCTCCTCAGGGGAGCACGGGCTCTTCCATCTTGGCGTCTGGGGTGCCGATGGGCTGCTCTGGTGCATGTGCTGCAGCTGGGGCATGTCGAGCCCGGTGCTCCCATGTGGCGGGCAGACGTCAGTCTTTCCTCCTGGCCTTGCTGTCCTGCTCCTTGTTGTTTGCCAAATGTATTTCAGCGCATCGCTGTGGAAGGAGGGGTGTGTTTGGGGGTGCACGCGCTGTCTCACTGGTGCCATTCTTACCGTGTCCCCAGTGGGACTGCAGAGCATGACAAGTGAAGGGATGCTGGTAATGGGAACAGCAAGTGCATGGCGTGAGAGCACTGGTCGATAACTCCTAATATCTCAATGCCATGAATCCATCTGCAGTGCTGGGGCGGGGCGCGGGGGCTGGACCACTTCCCAGGGAGGCTTGCCATGGATCTGGAGCTGGAGTGGGGTGAGCGGGCATGGGTTGCTCAGTGCTGTGCCTCTCCCATCCCTGCAGCTCTCGGGAGGTGAGAAGCACCGGGAGAGCCGACAGTCACCCCGCTTCGACTACTATGGGGCTGAGCCCACCGCACTGGACCTCAGCGATGCCGAGCTGCCCCACGTCATCGAGATCTATGATTTCCCCTCGGATTTCCGCACTGAGGACCTGCTGCGTGTCTTCTGCAGCTATCAGTGAGTCTGCTGGCAATGTCCTGTTCCCAGCACTGGGGTCCCTGGCCTGGGCTCTGCTCCAAACCCCTGCCCACCTGGTGCCGATGCCTTGCTGAGCTTCCCTCTCTCTGGCAGGAAAAAAGGCTTTGATATTAAGTGGGTGGATGATACACACGCCCTGGGCATCTTCTCCAGCCCCATAACAGGTATTGCTCCCGGTTTGGCTGGGGATGGGCAGAGGGGAGGCGTCCCTGCCTCTGCTGTGGCCAGATCCTGGGCATAGGGCTGGCGCCACACACGGACACCGCTGCTCTCTCCCTGCAGCACGCGATGCCCTCAGCACCAAGCACCTGATGGTGAAGACACGCCCGCTCTCCCAGGGCACCCGCGCCTCTAAAGCCAAAGCCAGGGCGTACGCCGGTGAGTGATGCTGGCCCGTGCAAGCTTGTGCCATGGTGCTTGTGCTGCAGCATCTTCATCCCTATAACTGGGGAAGGACAGGGCAGCCGGCATGGCTCCACAGCACTTAAATACCAGATGCCCCGTCCCTCCTGGGATGTCCCTACTGATGTCCCCCATCTCTGCTCACCCAGACTACCTCCAGCCAGCCAAGGAGCGCCCTGAAACATCGGCTGCCCTGGCCAGGCGGCTGGTGATTGGTGCCCTGGGGGTACGCAGCAACCAGACGCCAGCCCAGCGAGATGCCGAGCGGAGGAAGCTGCAAGAAGCCCGGGGTGAGATTTGGATATCCGGGAGGGCTGCTGTGTGGGGGGACCCTCTTCGTGGATGCCTCTTCTCACAGGGTGCTGGGTGGGAAGGGGCTGTGCCAGGGTGGGCTCCAGCCACCTCCGTGGGGAAGTGGGTAGCTGTGGGGTGATGGGGATGTGGGGTTGACCCTCCTCTTGTCTCTGCAGAGAGGAAGCGCCTGGAGAACAAGCAGCGGGAGGATGCCTGGGAGGGTCGGGACTGAGCCGGGAAGCTGCACCTTCAGCCCCACTGGGAACCCCCCTGGGGCACCCTGCATCTTAGAGCTGGGACGGATGCCGCACCGCATCTAAAAGCACTGGGCTGCTCCCCTGAAAGGGCTGAGCAGGGCGTGCGCAGGCTGGTTGGTGCATGCGGATGTTGTCGCCGTCAGGCAGCGCTGCCCATTCTGCCCAGGGCAGGATCCCTGGTGCTGCCTGCTGCAGTGAGAGCAGCTGGTGGAACGCAGGGAGCTCGGCAGCGAGCATGCGGGGCCGTGCGGGGTGGCCCTGGCCACCTGGCAGGGCTTTGTGAGCGAGAGTTTCTGTCCTTTATTTTGCTAATAAATACCATTTATTTTACTGTGCCTGGTCTGGATGTAGCTCTCCATGCTCCCGCATGCCAGAGGGGCTTTGCATGCCAGAGGCTGCTGTGCATGGCCCCCGCCACCATGGGGATGTCCACCCCTCCCAGGTGGTGAGTGTCCCTGGCGGGGGGGGGGGGGGGGGGCAGGGGGCGCAGGCAGGAGGGGTCGGGCAGGGTGGTGGGCAGGAATGTTCTGGCAGGGACCCTGTTTACTTCCATGGAACAGCTGCAGCCTCGAACAGCGGGGCCCTTGTCGGTGCGCGGGCAGGGCCCCGTTCCCGGCCCTGTGCAGGGCTGTGATGTGGCGGCGCTGCCGGCGCTGGCAGGCTGGGGGCTTCCTGCCCTGCCCTGGAGTGGGCGTGCAGGCAGGCGGCTGGGACCTGCCTTTGGCTCCTCTGCTTTGCATCGTCTCTCAGCACCCGAAAAACAGCCTTGTGTGCCTCAGCACTCCCACCCTATAGCCCCCCAAACCCTCAGGGCCACGGTTTGTGGGGCTCCTGTGCCCTTCACAGCAGGTGGGGATGGGGACGGTGCTTTTCTGCCACCCCCGCCAGCGGTTTGTGTGTGTTTTTGGTCATGGCTGCCTTGCCCCAGCCTGCCCTGAAGGGCTTGTGTGGCTGCCCTGTGTCCCCTGGCTGTCCCCCAGCCTGGCGGCGGTGGAGCTGGTCATGACCCCGCGGTGGTGGCTGTCTGCCCCCGTGCTGGCGGTGCTGCCAGCTGGGGGCCATCTTGGCCGCCGCTCCCGGCCGCTTGCGGCTCGACCACCGGAAAGTTAAGGGCATGAAGCTGCTCTCATGTGGAAGGCATCTTACCCACTGTCCAGCATCCCTTGAACTCTGACCACGCTGGAGCAAGCCTCTGCCAGCATGCGCCTCTCCTTGGCCCTTGGCCTCAGGCCACCCCAGTGTGTCAGCGCTGTCCCTGGCAGCTCCTCCATGTGTGGGAGCCATCACATGTGGGTACAACCCAGTCTGTCCTGGCTGTGCAGGGCTAAAGTGGGTGCTGGCAGCCCCCCACCCCAGGCTGGTGTCTGCCAGCAAGGTGGGGATGGGCAGGGGTGTGTAAGGAAAGGGGTGGCACTGCCTGGTAGCTGGCTGGCCTTGGGCTGGGCAGTACAGAGTGTGGGTTGGTGGCATTCCCATTTATTTCCTTTTATTAAAAAAAAAGCTAGAAACCACGGGAGGAAAGACACACAGAGCAAGGGCACGGTGTTCCCTGTGTCCCCACCCTGTGCCCAGGAGAAAGGGCTTCAAGGGGCAGAGTGGCCCCATCCCTCCTTCTGGGCCTGGGAAGCTGCCAGGGTAGCCCCTGGGAAAGCCTGGCACAGTGGCTGCAGCCATGGTGGCCAGTGGGCAGCCTGCCAGCCCATGCTGCCACGGAACTGGCCCAGTCCCCTTATGCGCATGGGGTCAGCCAGTTTAGGGCTGGGGTTCCCCAGCCGGTGGGGACTGCTGGCAACGAGCCGGAGCCGCTGGGCACCAGCCACAGGCAGCCAGCTAGAGGGCTGGTGGCCCTGGGTGGCCGTGGGTGGCAGCAGGGGGACACTGCCTGACCAGGGGGACATCATCTAGACAAGGGTTGTTCCTGGCCAGGTCCTGATGTGGAAGAGCGCAGGGGAAGGAGCAGGGGATGGTGGGGTTGATAAGGGAGTACCCCCTCTCCCATAGCACAGCACCTTTATTGAGGACAGGACTGGTGCACAGGTGGCAGTGGCTGGGGCCTGTCTTGAGCCTGCTGGGGCAGGGGGGCCGGGCAGGCAGGCTGAGGTAGTTGTCCTGGTGGCACTGGAGCTACAGAGGTGGGGGCTGCTGCCGTACCTGGATCCCCTCTTGGAGGTCCCACCGACAGCACAGGGCTGAACACCCCCAGGTGCTCCCCGCTGGCCCCAGTGCTCATCTCCATTCTCTGCAGCAGTGTCAATAAATACAAAAGTCTTCGAGTCCCTGAGCTCAGTCTGGTGCTGCTGGGGCGCAGGGGCTGGGGTGTGGGAGGCAGGCTGCCCCGTGGCATTGCCGGGAGCATGCCGACGCCAGGGGGTCACACAAGGTTGTTGGCCAGGCGCTCCCGTCGCTCCAGATCGCTCACCACATCGGCGCCATAGGCATCACCTGGGGAGAGTGATAGCATGGTTCGGGGGGACATGGGAGCTGCAGCAGCCTCCACTTACCCTCACCCTGCCCACCATGCCCTCTCTGCTCCCATCCCTCCGTACTTGTGTGGCAGCCATGCATCCAGATGCGCTGCCCATCATATTTGCACTGGCATTGCATCACGTTGTTGGAGAAGTCTGACTCGGCCACCTCATGCTTGGGGTTCACGACCACCTGGGGAGGGTGAGAGGCAGGGCTGGGGGTACTGCTGACGTGCCTTGCCCAGGCAGGGCCATGGCATGCACTGTGGGGTGCAGAGCAGCACCCCGATGTGCAGGGTGAGGAGTGCTGGTGGTGCCCATGGAGGGTGGCCCCCAGCGCTGAGCTCTGGTGGCTCGATGCCCCCCTGCCCCTCCATCCCCATACCTGGAAGGTGTAGCTGCCCGGCGGCACGTCAGTGATGTCGATCCACTGGCAGTCGATGTCGTGGCGGTAGGTGTCCCAGCACCCCACGCTCACCCCCTGCTCCCCAAAGTTGGCACAGGCAAAGCGTCGCTGCAGCCCTGTGGGAGGGAGGGGAGGTGAGGGAGGGCATGGGCAGAGCCCCCCTCAGGGAGCAGGATGGGGAGGATTGCTGGCAGCTCTGTAGCTGGCACCTACCTTCGGGGCAGTTGGTGTCCTCCAGGCAAAAGCTGGCCTTGTGCCCTTCGGCCACCTTGGAGCCGTTGAGCGTCAGCAGGTCATAGTGGGTGAAGACCTCAATGCTGTGGAAGTGCCTGTGGGGACAGGGGCTGAGCGTGGGGGAGTGCCTGGCTGAGGAGCATGCGGCCAGCCCAGCCACCCAGCCGGGGACGGGCAGCACCCAGAGGCTCTCAGCAAATTACAGCCTTGAAGCCAAATAAAGCCGTAATGACAGTGCCAGCACAGACGCTGCTAATTACCCCGGGCGGGCCAGCTTCTGTGGGACGTGTGCCACCATGTCCTGCCTGTCCCAGGGAGGGGGCAACCCCCTGCCAGCTCCTGCCCACGGGTCACTCACCGGTGGCACTGGTGCCAGGTCCAGGCGTGGCGCCCCATCTTGGGTCGGAAATCGGCTCTGCCCAGGTTGTGGATCTGGGAGGAGAAGCGGAGGAGGCGGCGGTGGCCGTAGGGCCAGTGCATGTGGTCAGCGGAGCGGGAGAGGCAGCGCTCCTCGTGGGCGCAGTACAGCAGCTCCAGCGGCCGGTCCTCCAGGTAGGCTGTCTCCTGCACCAGCTGGGCGTTCATCACCAGGTCTGGGGCATCTGGCAGGGAGAGGATCGGTGCAGATGGAGCAGGTGATCCCCACCCCATGTATTCCCCCCACCCCTGCTCTCTGTGCCAGGAGAAGGGGGGTGCCCCTTCCCAGCGGTACCCCATGGGCTCCTGGTACTCACGGGTGGTGCAGGTGACCCCTGCTGAGAAGCGTCCCCCGCCGCTGGGGCAGTGGACAGGGCCGTGGCGCTGGCACTGCTGGAGGGCCAGCTCGGTGCCGGTGCAGCTCACCCCACTCATCAGCACCCGGGTGGCATCAGGGCTGCCTGCCCAGTACCATGTCTCCTGGGCAGAGGAGGAGCACAGCGCTCGGACCAGCCCTGCCAGCACTCACCCCGCCTCCCCTGCCAGCCTCCCTGCCCCAGCACTGCCACCAGGGCTTGTCCCCCTGGGCTGTCCCATCCCAGAGCTCCTGGCCATCCCATGCATCCCGTTGGACCCCTTGCAGCCCAGGCCACAGGCTGGGACCCCGCTCACCTGGAGGGCATGGCTGGCAAAGCCCAGCCCCAGCTGCCGGCAGACGACCATGGCCTCGTTCAGGCCCCACTGTGCACCACACACTGCACCCCACTGTAGCTGGCCCTGCACTGGTACCAGCACCTCCACCACACCCTCCTCGGGGCTGCGGCCCCCTGCCAGCCGCACCTGCGGACAAAGAGGGGCTGAGCCGGAATGTGGGACAGACCCCCAGCCCTCCCACCCAGAGCTGCAATGTGGCAGGCAGCCCCATGTATCCAGCTGAACATCTCCCCCACCTTCCTCTTCTTCCTTTCCTCCCCACAAGACCACTTTTGCCACCAGCTCATCCTGCAGACCCCCATCAGCGTGCTGCTCTGTGTCCCCCCATCCCCTGGGCCACCATGGGGCTGCTCTGAGCGTCCATACACCAGGTACAGAGCCTGGGGGGCAGGGGCTGTGCAATGGGGCTGGGGCTTCACAGGCTCTGGGGAGGAGGCAGGGGCTCACCTGGCTCTGGAAGTCCATGTGGGGCACGTGGCAGCGTACGGCAGCATCAGCCTCATGCCGGCACCCACTCCGCTCGGCGTCCTGGAAGTGGCACTCACCCAGGGAGCGCTCGTGGCCAGTGCACCGTACCTCACTCATGTGGATGGGCCCCAGGCCTGAAGCGGAGGGAGGGTCAGAGCTCCCTGCTCCATGCCCATCCTGGAGTAGGGAGGACCCCCATCCTCTTTCCCCTGGTCTGGGTGTTTGCTATGGGAATGGGGCTGTCTGTGGCAGAAGCAGCCAGGGGAGCCCCATCCCAGTGCAGGCTGGAGCTGCCTGGACACCCCAGGATGCTCCAGCAGCACCCAGTAGACCAGGGGCTTTCCCCATTGTGCCCCTCCAAGCCCAGCAGCACCCCAAGTCCCTGCTGTGCTGCCTGCCTCACCTTGGCCCATCTGGGCTCCCACCAGGGCTTGCTTCGCCGTCCCGTAGCCCAGCTGCCGGCACACCACGCTGGCCGCGGCCAGGTCCCACTGCTTGTCACACACGGTGCCCCACTGCCCGTGGCGCAGCACCTCCACCCGGCCCTCACCAGCATGGGTGCCTGCTCGCAGCCGCACTGGGAGCACCTGGGCAAAGGGGAGCAGCCGGTCAGTGGCCCCAGGGCATGGCCACCTGCCTGCACCATGGGCACGAGTACAAACAGGGTGGCCGGGTGCTGCCCAGCTACAGGACCCTCCATTGGCAGGATGGGGCACGGGGCTGTGCTGGGGCTCACCTTCCCTGGGGAGGTCTTGCTCCTGCCCTTGCCTGTGCCCTTCTGGAAGACAGGGCTGGGGAGGCAGCTGACGATGGCGTGCATGCCGCGGGGGCAGGCGTGTTGTCCGGGAGCCAGTGGGGCAACCTGCGTGGGGCAGCGGGCCAGGTGGGGCTCTGCGCCCTGGCACCGCACCCTGTGGACCCAGAAGCTATTCTTCTGGCTGAGGGTCTTCAGGCTGCCAAGGGAGAGGTGCAGGGGCCAGCATCAGCTCGGGTGTCGGAGACTCTCCCCCACCCAACACTGGTGCTGGGTGCCCACTCAGGGTGCCCTTGCCCACCCTGCCCAGGGCTGAGCCCTACCTGGAGTTGGGGTCCTTCAGTTTCATGTTCCAGAGCTTCCTGTGGGTGCAGAGAGCCGGGAGGTTGGGGGGGGGCCATGCCAACCCTGCTGGGCTCTGGACCCCCCGCCCCATCATCCCTGCCCTCCCCAGCACCCTGTGGCAGGAGCTGGATCCGTGGGGTCCTCCCACAGCATGGCAGGGTGAGGACAGGTCCTCTCCCTACTGGCAATTACCATGCCAAGCCTGGCTGTGCCGTGTGCCCCAGAGGGACCGCGTGACTCCTGGCACCGGCAGGGGCTCATTATGGACTGTATTTATAGCCCCAGCCCGAGGCGGGGGCGGAGGGGCCGAGGGCCGCTGGTCTCTCCTCTCCTTCCACCCACGCTGTGCTGGCCACGGCTGGTGACTGTCCCCACAGCCTCCTGGCTGCTGCTGAGCCCAGCTCTGCCCCTTGTTGAGGCCCCAAGAAGGGGACCCAGGCGTGGCCAGGCCATACCAGCACCCCGCACACCCACCCACGTGTGCATCCCTTCCCCGACACCCCCGAGTCTCTTGCCCCCACAGCGTGTCCAGCCAGGCCCCCCACCCCACGCGTCCCACAGCTGTGATGCAGGTCTCCTGCATCCCTACCGGTAGAAGTTGGTGTTGATGTGCTTCTCCTGGGGGAAGCCCAGCATCCCGCAGACCACGCGGCTGTTGTTCCTGGTCCAGCCAGCATCGCACACCTGCCTCCAGCGCCCGTTGTGCTTCACCTCCACAGCACCCTCCGTCACCGGCATGCTCAGCTTGGCCCGTGCCAGGATGGGCTTGAGCCGCACCTCCTCCAGGCTCAGCCCCAGCACCTGCTGTGGTGGGCACAGGGGTGGGCACAGGGGCTCCAGCATCCAGGGCAGGGTGTTCAGGATGGGGACAAGGGGAAGGGCCGGAGAGACCTGCTCCAGTCCCCCTGGTGTACCCTGCTGGGCACAGGGCAACCCCATGGCCCTCCACTCACCTCTCCCAGGTGACCAGAGGTGGTGGCCTGGGGGAGGCTGCCAGGCAGACGCTGTTCTGAGCACACCACACCGGCATCCTCGCCGTGGTGGCAGTCGCTGGTGCCCCAGCCGTTGTGGATGCACTCTGCCAGGGAGCCCTCGCTGCCCCCGCACCGCACATTGTCCAGCCAGATGGGGCCTGGGGATGCATATGCAAGGCTGTGGGTCACTGTTGGTGAGGGGTCCCCACCTCCCTCCCCAGGACCAGGGCTGCCTGCACTCACAGCCCCTCAGGCAGGCTTCCCCAGCCAGCGCTAAGCACACTGCCCTTGCCAGGACCCCCTGTCCCCCCATTCCCCACCTGCCCCCTACCTTCCCCTTGGCCGTAGGTGGCACTATGGGTCCAGGTGACAGCCGCGGTGTAGCCCAGCTGCCGGCAGGCGACGGTGGCCGCGTGGAAGTCGAAGCCATCATCGCAGACGGTGCCCCAACGCCCCTGGTACAACACCTCCAGCCGACCCTCTCCGGCTGGCCCCCGTGGCCCCACCAGCCGCAGCTGCACTGGGGCTGGCTCCTGCTCGCTGGGGGCCACCCAGCACAGCAGCAGCACCAGCGGCAGCAGGGTGGGGCTTGTGCCAGCTGGTATCACCATCGTGGTTCCCGGGGGTGGGATGCCTGGGAACAGCCCGACACTGAGCCCTTAGGGACCATGGCAGGGTGGGGGGTGCTGCTGCAGCCCCCCTGTGCCCCAAGAGCTGGGTGATGGTGAAAGGATATCATGCCCCCTCGCACAGCAGTGACACCCTTGTCCCTGCGCTGTGGGGGACACAGGGCTGGTCCCCACCATGCACAGCTTGCAGCATCCCCCACCCCGGGGCTCAGCCGCCAGCCTCACACCCACCTGCCCCTCAGTGGGGTCACCCAGCCCTGGCAGAGCCCTCCCAGGGACCCACGGCCCCGCGCTCAGCTCTGGCTGCAACACTCACAGGCAGCCCCATGAACACTGCCCTGCCCCTGTTGTTCCTGCCTGCCCTATGCTTCGGGTCATGGGTGGGAGCCCCACAGAGCCCCCCTTTATCCCCCACCCGAACCCTGTGCCAGACACTGGGGTCCCCTCCCCATCCTGCACACAGCCCCTGTCCCCCATCACCCCATCTCTCCCCCTGCATCCCCACTCAGAGCACTAGTGGGGTTGCTGCCCCTCACTCCAGTTGCCCAGACCCCCCCACTCCGGGGCCGTCCCCGGCACTCACCCTGGCCGGGGTGACGGTGCAGGACAGGCAGCGGCGTGGGGCAGGCAGTGGCGAGGGGACGCGGTGCTGGCTCACGCCGACCTCCAGCAGCTCTCCTGCTGCCGAGCACCGCCTGCCGCCGCTTTTATGGTGCGGCGGGGTGGGCCGCCCCGGGTGGGGGCCCACGCTGCCCAGCCCGGCCCCGGGCCCCCCCGCACGGTGCCTGGAGCCCAGCCCTGCACTCTGCACCCTTCCCAGCCCTCCTCTGCCACCCTGGGGCAAACCTCCCAACCCCTGCCCCTCACCCGCAGCTTGGGGGGGTGCAAGCACCCCTGGGATAGCCCCTACCTGCTGTGAGTATGGATGCCCCCCCCACTGAATGCACCCAGTGCCTCCATTCAGGCATGCCCCCCCCCCCCCCCGCACCACCACACGATGGGGCTGGCCCCCAGCCAGGCAGAGCATGGGTTTTCTGGGGGTGACAAACTGCTACACTAGGGACACCCCAGAAGGACACCCCTTGCCCCTTCCCACCCCACGCAGCAGTTCAAGCAGGTGCGCAGACATGGGGTACCTGGGGCTACTGCAACGGGGCCGTGACTTGTGGGGCACAGAGACCAGGGGAGGCTGTGGGGAGGCACTGGGAGCCCAGAGCAGGGTCCTCGTGGGGCTCAGGGCATCACCTGGGCCATCACCAGACAGGCTGGCTGCCAGGGTCCCCAGGCACAGCCCCCCTCCGTGGGACCTGGAGACAGGGGATGCCCCCCCAACCTGCCCTGGGAGCAACCTCTGGCTTGGGGTGCTGCCAGTCCCCAGGGCACCCCGCTGCCCACCCGTCCCGCCGTGCCACGCCGTGGGACTGGGATAAACAGGAAGCCCTGTGCCCATGCCGTGGCCGGGGGCTGGCCAGGAATGTGCCGGTGGCCACCGGGCTGTTTGTTTGGCGTCAAAGCAGCTGGTTCCTGCCGGGAGGAGCCAGGATCAACACGGCCGGGAATAGCCCGTGAGCTCATCGCCACGTCCTGCGGGAGCCTCCGGCACCCCTGGGCGTGCAGGGGTGCACGGCCCCAGGCCCCCCCCTTGCAGGGCACCCTCATCCCAGCCCTATGCCCCAGCAGGGCTCAGGGCACATGCTGGAGCCTCTCCTGGGGTGGGGGTCCCTCGCCAGCCCCAATATTGGGGCCATGGAAAGCCCTGGGGAGGGGCAGGGCTGGGCCCAGCAGTGAAGCTCATGACTCACTCATGTCTTGACGTTTTGGAGCTCAATTACTCAAGTGTGAGGCCAGGAGCCCCCCCAACCTCTCCCAGGGCAGATGCTGCCAGGGGTGCAGGGCAGGCGGGTGCTGGGTCCCTCTCCCAGCGCTGACCTCTGCTCCTGGGGCCAGAGAGAGGAGGGCAGCGAGGGGTCCGATGGGCTCTCCCACGCCTGGGACCTGCCAGCCTCAACCTGCAGTGGTGGGGGCACAGTGTCCTGCTGCTCAGTGTGACCGTGGCAGGCTGGAGATGTCCCCCCTTGTTGTCATCCCCCCTCCAGTCCAGCCGCTGGGGCTCACTGGGTGCCAGGGACCTGCAGCCCCGGGGCAGCCAGCAACTGCAACAGCTAAAAATACACTGCCGGCAGCAGGGCAGCCCCGTGCGCGGGAAGCTGTGGGCAGCGGGGCAGGCGTGCGGGGCTATTCTCAGAGGGCTGCGGGACTATTCCTGGCCAGTCAATATTGATTCAGCCAGCTCAGGTGCAACAGCTCAGCCTGGCAGCACCGTATTTAGGGCCCGGCGGGAGGCGAGGCGGGCGGCTGAATCGGGAGCATTGTCTGGGGGAGGAAGAGGGCAGGGAGAGGATGTGAGCTCTGTAATCTGCAGCGAGCGCTGCCGGCAGCAGGTCGGGAGAGGGGCACACCCCGGGCCTGCCGCTGGCTGAGGGGTGGCCAGCGAGTGCCGCTGGGCTGCACGGAGCCTCTGCCCTGGGGATGGAGGGATGGGGCCAGAACACGTGCAGGCAGCTCCCGGCAGGAATGGGAGGGGGGGGGCACGGGGGGGCAGCTGCCAGTCCTGGCTCCTACAGACTCTGAGCTGCTGCACATGTGGCTGTTGTACCCACAGCCACCAAGGGCCAGAGGGACAGAGAACAGTTGGGAGCTCCAGGTAGCAAAGCAGGTCTCAAGCAGCTCCCTAGTTCCCTGCTTATTCAAGGCACCTTGGGGTGGTCGAGGCCAGCCTGAAGTTGGGTGGCTCCAGCTAAACAGCCCTGTATGCACCTGAGCGTGCATCAGTGAGCGGAGGAGAGGCTGAGGGGCTGGTTGTCCCCATTCACCACTCTGGGACATGCCTGTCCCCTCTGGCAGCTCTCCCAGGGCAGCATTGCCAGCCCCAGTGCAAGATGGCACAGTGCATCCCCCCACATTGGATGCTGCACGAAGAGCAGAAAAACCACAGTGAGAGTGCTCCAGACAGAGCCCAGGCCAGGGTTTATTTCCACAGGCGCAGGCAGGGGCTGAGCGAGGCTCGCCATGGCCGCCTGGTGCAAGGCTGGGCTGGGGCTGCGGCGGCCTGGGAGCAGCCACACGTTCAAGGTGATGGTAGCAGCTGGGAGCACAAGGGACCCTGACGGCCAGCGCCCCCCAGCTCTCAGGGAATGATGCTGCCCTGCGGTGCCTGGGAAGCAAGTTGGGGACAGGCAGGGCTTTGCATGGAGACAACACAGCTTGCTGCAGCCACAACCCTGCATAGGTGAAATCAGTGTCACCACTGCCATCACAGGCACCTGAAGTCCTTGAGGGCCACATGGGCAGCATTGCGTCCTGCTGCTCCCATCACTCCTCCTCCTGGAAGAGAGCAGAAATAGGGAGTGGTGGGCAGCTCCAGACTCATGAGATGGGGCTCAGGGCTGCACCAGCAGAGCTGCCCCACCTCCCTGCCCATGCAACAGCAGAGAGGGGAGTGGACACCCCCTCCTCGCCCCATGCTGGCCTTGCGCCTTGTCCACATCCCCCTGCCCTCCTTCTTCAGCCCCCAAGGAGGGTCTCAGCTCCCAGCCCTGCTCACCAGGGTGGGCTCCACTTCCACACAGGTACAAGCCAGGAATTGGGGACCGATAGCCTGAGTAGGATGGTGCTGGCCGGGCAAAGTACAGCTGGTCCAAAGACATCCCTCCATGGAAGATGTTCTGCAAGCAGAGCTCTGTGTGAGCTGGCTGTGCCTGGCCCAGGGCTGTGTGCCCACCAGTGCTGGCACCACCAGAGTGATGCTCAGAGCTGAGCCCACATAGTGCCCACCCCTCCAGGCAGCCCAAAGATCCTCTCCAGGTCTGGTGGTGTCAGGATGTCCCTGCCGATGACAGATGCCTTGAACCCTGGGGCATAGGCTTCGATGCAGTCAAACACTAGACAGGGATGGAGGAACTAGTAGGCAGCTTTGGGGAACATGGTGGCTGGCCCCTGAGCAGCTCTGCTCACGGGCAGGGACCAGTCCTCCCAGTGTTAGCTGGCTCCACATATGCATTACGTACCCATGTCTGCGTATGCATTTCTGGCCTGCTCGTCCCAGGGCTGCCCACCCGCCAGCACGGAGGGGGTGTACTGGGTGAAGAGGGACACGACATGGCAGCCCCCTGGGGCCAGCTCTGGGTCCAGCGCTGAGGGGATGCAGAGCTCGATCATGGGCCTGGGGGAGCAGGACACCAGCCGGACAGGCAGAGGGGGAACCAGCCACGCACCATGGCCATCTTGCCCCTTACCCAGGGCACCGATGTATGCTGATGCAGGCTCCTACCTGCTGGAGGGGTGCCCGTGGGTGGCCTCAGTGAAGGCCTGGTGCAGGAGGTGGGTGCCCTCGCAGTTGAGATGGATGGAGCACTGGTGGTGGGGCAAGGGCTGGCCGTCACGGGCATTGGGGGCAGCCAGAAAGCTGGGCAGGCGATCCACCGCGACTGGGCACAGGAGGGGTGGATGGGGGAAGTAGGGTGCAGCCTCTTGCTGAGCCTGGCACCAGTGTCCCTCTGCTAGGGATGGTGGTGGAGGTGGCCCTGTCACTACCTACCATTGATCTTGGTGACAGGGGAGCGTGTATCAACCTGCTGGATCCTCTGGACAAAATCCTTTGGCAGCTGCTCCTGGGGTGGGAGATGCCAGTGTAGAGGCTGGCTGTGAGGGGACAGTGAGGCTGGGGGGAGACAGCCACGCCAAGCCCCCACCAGCCCTGTGTGCCCCATACCTGGGAGATGAGCTCCAGGAAGGTGATTTGGGGGGAGGCGTTGGACAGCACCATTTTGCTCCTCACCTCTGTCCCGTCCTGCAGCACGATGCCCTGCGCCCGCCCATCCTTGCCCAGCAGGATGTGGCACACTGCCTGGGCGGGCGGAGGGGATGGGACTTCACCAATAGCATCCCAGCTGACTGCAGGCTGGCCAGGCAACTCCCCGTGCCCTGACACCCCGTACCTTCTCAGCAAAGATGTGGGCTCCTTGAGCAACTGCTGCACAGGCAATGGCTTGGGACAGAGCCCCCATCCCACCGGCCACGTAGCCCCAGGCCCCCCGCCGTCCCTCCAGCTCACCCATCACGTGGTGCAACAGCACGTACCTGCGGTGGCAGGACCTCACATTAGCTGCCAGCTGAGGGGATGGGTCTGTCCCCTGCATGGGCATAGTGAGGATGGTGCCACGACCCCCAAAGATGGGACTGCACCAGCTTGTGGGAGTTGGCTCAATTACAAGGAGCACCCACTGGCCAAGACTTGACCTGACCTGGGGACAGAGGTGTCCAGACAGCAAAGGGACAGGTGGGGACCACTCAGGAGAGTGGCAGGGATGGGGGGCAGTCCCTTGTCCAGCCTCAACCCCTGGGCCACCCTGGCAAGGCTGAGCGGGTAGCGGGAGGAAGAGGCAGTTGGGCAGGGCATGGGGTACTGGGATGCGGCAGAGCCAGCACAAAGGATGGTGTGGAGGAAAGGTGCAGCCATGAGCCCTGGGGGGCGGGCAGCAACCCTCACCCGCTGCCAGGGGTGTGGGGGCTGGCCATGGCTCCAATCACCGCATCAGTAGCCAGAGTTGCCTTCAGGGGCTCCGACTCAAACCACTGATCCAGGATCTGGCCCAGGACAAAAAGAGAGCACCAGACTCAGGGTGGGGGGCTCCCACAGCACCCTCATGCAGGCAGCAAGGCAGCTGGTAGCTCCACACTGCTACTGCTGGCACTCACCTTGGAGATGGGGGCTGTGAGCACCTCGTAATAGCAGGGCAGCTGCCGCCCCAGCGCCAGCCCTGGGGGTGGAGAGGCGGTGTGACACCTGCATGGCTGTGCCGGGCCAGCTGTTTGTGCCTGGCTGGGTTTGGGGGTCAGGCAGCGGGACCAAGGTGGGCAAGCCTGCCAGAGCCTGCCAGCTCAGCTGGGGGTCCTGAGGAGCCTGTGCCCTGGGAGGGGGCGGCTCTGATCACCCACTGCAGGCAAACACCCACTGCCATTGGTGTCCCCCACCATCCCAGATGTACCTGCCCGCAGCAAGGGCCGCAGGTCTTGCAGGGCCCTGAGCCGCTGGAGCAGGGAGCCCTGCCCCAGGGCAGCTGTATCCACTGGGGGGGCATCCAGCAGCGGGTCGAGGGCTGACACCAAGCCCCCCCCATGAATGCCTCGTACTCAGGGTAAGCCTGAAAGGGGACAGAGTGGGGACAACAGGGACTGTGCTGTGGTGGGTGCAATGGATATCTCAACCAGCAGCAGCCCCTGGGGGCTTTGCCATGCCAGGTGCATGCCCCCACCGTACCTGGGCATCCTTCTGGGAGAACTGAGCAATCTGCTGCTGGGTCTGGGCCATGTTGTGCCCCAGCAGGAGGGACCGGGGGGGGCTCCTGTCTTCCAGCAGTGGGGTGAAGGAGTAGGGGTCCCGTGGGAGCACCCTCAAGCCATGCCGCTGCAAGACAGGGACAGCAGGACCAACTCTGTGGGGACAGCCCGGCAGCAGGCACACCCTACTAGCTGCCAAGAGGTGCCAGCAGCCTGGCAAGGGATCGGTGCCGGTACCTGCAGCTCCAGCTCAGTGTAGATCTGTGGCCGCAGTAGGCTGAGCAGGTACGATGCCCGGGAGAACTTGAAGCCTGGAAGATGTGGGGCGGTGGGGGGTGCCCATGCCCAGGGCTGGCTGGGGGCAGGGGGAGAGTTGGTGTGCAGGGGTACCTGGCACGATCTCCTCTGTGACAGCCGCGCCACCCAGCACGTGGCGTTTCTCCAGCACAGCTGTGCGCACCCCTGCCCGCTGCAGATAGGCAGCCTGCGGGGAGCACGGCATCACACTGCCCATCCCTCCAGGTGGGCATGGATGTCACCCTGAGCACCCTCTTGCACATGGTGCCCCCCTCATCAGGGAGCACCCCCCTCCTCACAGCCCTGTGGGAGCCCCCAGCCCCACAGGCACTGCCACCAACACCCTCCCTTGGCCACAGTGCAGACCATTCCCCACTGTCCCCCGCAGATGCAGGAGACACAGCACCCCCCTCTTGGTACTCACTGCCACCAGCCCGTTGTGCCCTGCAAGGAGAGAGCCAAGCCCAGCGTCAGGGTGGTCCCACGGCACAGGGCACCCTGCCATGCTGGGGCATGGGGCTGCCACAACCACCCAAATAATGGGGTTCTGGACATTGGGATACAGGTGACAGGGAGCATCCTCCACTGTCCCTACAGCCCTGGCCCTAACGGTGCAGGAGAGGGGGACAGAGGTGCTCAAGGCAGATACCCCAGCTGTGCCCTGCATGCTGGGGGGCTGCAATGTGTGTCCGGTCATGCCAGATCCCTGCATGCTTCCCGGCACAAGGAGCACGCTGGCGGTCTGCAACATGCCCAGCACCACTGTGGTCCCCACCTGGGCACTACCCCTCCCACCCGCCCTGGGGGGGAGCAGCTGGGGGTCCCCGTCAGCTCCCCGCAGCCCGGCACTGGCTCCCTCGCCGCATTACCTGCCCCGATCACCACCGCGTCGTATTCCCGCTGCAGCCGGTCTGCAGCCCCAGCATGGGCTAGCCGCCCTCCTGGCAGCCCTGGGGACAGTCTCCAGCCCTGCAACCAGCAGGAAGGGTAGCCAGTGCCCAGCCTTGCCCGGAGCCTGGTTGCCATCGCCCCACAGTGCCCAGCCACAGCTGCCCTGCGCCCAGCAGCCTGGACTTTGCTTTCATGGCGGAACTTTTCCCAGGGCTTCCGCCCACAGGAAGGGGACGGGGGCCAGGGCAGGGAACGCTTTGGCACAGGGCCAGATGCTGCATCCCAGGGCTTGCGGGGAGGCTGGGCAGGACAGGGGCACACGTCGAGCGCTGCCCCACTGGCACTGCCCACGGCAAGGTGTTGACCCTGGCAGAGAAAGCTCTGGAGACCAGCCCCAGTGCTGAGAAAGCAACAGGGTTGGATCCTGCCTGGTGCTCAGCAGGATGTCAGGTGCTCCCCAGCCTGTACCCCAGGAAGGTGCTGGGCAGGCAGGGGCCTGAGAGCCCCCCCAGACCCTGTTCTGCTCCAGGGAGGACCCAAAGCACATGGCCAGGGTGTTGGGCCAACAAGCACTGCAGGACAGCAGGAGCTTGGCTCCCCCTGAGCAGGAAAGCCCCAAGAACAACCCTGAGGGCAGTGGGAAAAGGGGCAGCTTAGGGGTGAGCTTGGCCCCGAACCCAGAGCTGTTGCTTGCCAGGGCAAATTCCTGCCCAGCAGGAGGGGGCAAAGGCCCTGCCATGGTCCAGTGCTCCCTGAACTGTTGTCCCCAGCTCCAGCACGTGGCACAGTGACAAGGGGCAACAGCTGCCGGAGTCCTCTGGGGCTGGCCCCATCCCCAGCTGTGGCCGGGGGGTCTGCACATGCCCCGACGTGCCTGGGAAACACAAGCTGCCTTGGCTTTACCCACTGTTCACAGCTGAGCTTGGCCCCGCAGCTGACTGCTGCCTGGGAACTTGGGTATGGGGAAGGGGGTGCAGGATGGGCTGCACCTCCCCAGTCTGCCAAGCCCCCGAGGGCCCCACACCCCACACTTGGGGAGGAGAGGGAAGGGGGATGCACCCTGGGCCATTCCTCCACACAGGCTTGGCTACTCCCTTTTGTTCTCCAGCCAAAGCCTGGCGGCGATGCCAAGCCAACACTATAAATCCTGCTTTGGAAACGCACTTTTCAGCAAGATGGTGATTTGCCAACAACCTCTCAGCCCCACTCTCCGCCTGTCCCTGGAGGCTGCTGGGTGCCAACAAAGCCTGCGGGGAGTGGGGAAGCAGGCAGCGCCAGCCCCGGCCGGGCTGGAGGGTGGGAAGGTTGCCCGTGGCTGCCTGCAGGCACAGCCAACGGCACACAGACACCGAGAAAGCAGCCCAGGCGCCGGGAACACCCACACACCCACTTTAATCCCGGCCCCGAGGTGGCTTGGAGGCAGCTCAGAGCAGGGGGATGCGGGAGGGTTCCCAGAGGCGCCGGGCCAAGTCGCAGGCCTGCTGGACCATAAGCTCAGAGGGAATGATGCCCAGGTGCACGGTCAGCAGCTCGTAGCACTTCACCACCTCTGCCTGGTGGTTCTTGCTGTAGTAACGCAGCAGCTTCCTGGGGAACAGAAGACAGGGGGCTCGGCAGGCACAGCACAGACCGGCACCCCCTTTCTAACCACCTTGCCCCTAGAAAGTCCCTGTCAAGGACACAGAGCCTGTCCATTGGCAAGACCATGGCACCACACTGGGGAGAAGGGCTGGTGCAACCCCAGTGACACCACAGCACTGGTACCACCCTGCTGTGACATCCCAGCGAGGACAGCATCACTCACAGGGACCCCTGTGCCAGCACAGCCCCAGGCCCCAGTGACAAATCACAGGGCTGGGGACTGCTCACCTGTAGTAGTCTCCTGCCAGCATCCCAATGGGAGCAGAATCATCAGAGAGAACTGGCACCTCCATCACATCCAGCTTGTAGCCCTGGGGAGAGATGACAGCAGAGGGCATGAGCAGGGAAGGGACCGCCAAGGAGCCAGAGCTGGCTGTGCCTTACAGCTCTGCTCCCAAGAAGTGCTGGGGGAGAGGGGTTCAGCCCCTTCCTGGCCCCACATACCAGCTCGTTCTCAAACCAGAGAAAGTAGGAGCAGCAGTAGTCACCATCCTGCAGCATGAGCGTCGTGTAGCCCTTCTGTAGGTATCGCCGGGCCAACGTGATCAGGGACCAGACCTGAGGGACATCAGACACCTGAAGCCTGAGCAGAAAACCCTCCAACCATCACCCTCTCCTGTGGTCCCCATCACACCCCTAGCCCCATGAGCAGTACCTTCCTCTTGATGAAGGTGGCCAGGGGTCCCTTGCCCAGCTCTGAGCTGGATTTCTCTGTCATGCTGAGCGATGGTGCCATCATCTGCCCGGCCGTCCGATCCACATAGATGAAGTGCACCAGGCCAGGAAAGTCCTCCAGGTATGTGTGGTGGGTTAAGGGTGTCCAACAACTCTGGTGCCCTTCCAGGACAGCCCCTGAGCCTTGGGGAAACCTCCTTTGCCCACCACACTCCTCTCCCTGAGCCCGGTGCTGTGGGGACAGGGGCCCACTCCCACCTCTGCTACCCCCTTTGGGACCCCTCCTCACTGGGCTGGGTTCCCAGCCGCAGGGACGGGTATGACACCATGGTGATATTGCGCCTGCTCTTCACCAGCAGAAAGTCCCGCCAGTCCAGCAGCTTCTCCCTGCCAAGAAGAGGCATGGTGAGAGGCCAGGACCCCCTAAGCCCCAGCACAGCTGGGTGTGGGGCAGCCCCCCAGGGATGCCAGCCACCCCCATGCACTCACCTCAGCAGCTTCTGGGCACGGTCCCGCAGCCCCTGGGACAGGCTGTGGCCAGTGGAGGCCAGGAAGAGCTGGCGGTACACGGAGCAGAGCTGCCGCTTCACGTTGGCTACCGCCTGCAGCAGCCTGAGCCAGGAGACATGGATGGCACCAAGTTTGGCCCCTGGGTCCCCAGTACTGCAGGGGTAGCCGTGCTGCCCGCAGGCTGGGAAAGGTTCCCCGCCTGCCCTGGAGACTTTCCCTGACCACTCTGTACTCACTCCAGGGAGCTCCCAGGCTCGCTCCGGGAAAATATCTTGTTCTTGAAGTCCATCCAGGTGTTCTGCAACTAGAGAGAGACAAGGCTCAGTGTCAGGCTGTGGGGACAGCAGGACAGGGTCCTTCGCATCCCCACTCCCACCTGGATGTCCTGCCCGCTCAGCTTCTTCACAAACTTATCCATGCGCTGTCGCAGCTCGGCCAGGAATGGGTAGGAGCGTGGGGCTCCCACCTCCGGCCCCTCTTCCAGCTTCCTCTCCAGCAACAAGAAACCATCCAGCAGCTGGTACATGGTGACGGCCACCTGGGTCATGGGGCCCTGCCAGGGAGGGGAGAGGTGCATTAGCCAGGACCCAGCCCAGCATCGCTTCCCTCACCTTAGAGGCAGCTCACCTTGGTCAGGAGGACGAGGGAGATGCCCGGCCAGAGCGGGAGGCAGTGCATGGTGTGTGGCAGCAAGGGGCAGTAACCTTCCCGCAGATTGGCATCCAGGAAGATCCTTCTGGGGTTTGAAGCTTCAGGGACAAGAGGCTCCAAGGTCTGGAGCAAGTCCTCTGCCATCTGGGGAGAGAGGGGAGATGTTCAGCCCCCTGTGGGGGTGACAGCCTGCACCAACCCAGGACACTCCGGAAGGACACAGCAATGCCCTGAAAACTGCAACCGGGCATGACTGATCTGAGGGAGCTGCAGGGGCCATGTGGCAAAAGATAAGCAGTGAGGGAAGCACCCAGGGACCCTAAAAGAGCAGCAGGTAAAGGGGAAGCTGTTTGCAAAAACACGGGTTGCAAACACCTTATGCGGAGGCTAGCACTTGCTTTCAGAGAGTGTGAGGCTCTGCAGCATCTGTCAGGGAAGCAGCCCAGAAAGCCCAGAGGCAGCAGAGGGAGACACCAGACTGCTCTGAGGCAGCCCCGGCCCCTCTGTGCTGACAGCTCTGGACAGGGAGACCATAAGCAGTGCCTCTGAGAGGGCGATCAGAGCTGTGACAGTTACGCACAACATGGGGGATGCAGGGCACACCCGCAGCCCTAGAGCCTGGGGTAGCCACAGCTGCAGCACAGCAAGGGACAAGTGACAAGAACCAGGGACTGCAAAGAGCACCAGGACAGGCTGAGGTGTGGAGCCAGGAGGGACTGCAGGATCCCCTGCTCACCTGGACGTCTGCAGCGTCCGCCTCCTCGGTGCCCAGCATCTCAGCGCCCTCCGACCAGCTCTCACTGCCTGCAGGGAGCATGGCAGGTCGTTCTCTCTCCCCACCAGCCCCCCACGCAGCCCTGGAGCCTCTGGAGGGCTCGGGGGCACAGGGCAGGGCTGCTGCCCAGCCGGGCACTCACCCGTGCTGTGCCCACCCGGAGAGGGCTCAGGCGTGTAGTAAACCTCAGGCACGGAGAGATCGTCTGTGTCCTGCCAGCGAGACTGGCTGGGTCAGCAATGGGAGCGATGCAGGCAGCCCAGCCAGCGTCCCACCCTGCAGCTCCTGATCCTGGGGACTCACCTGATCATCTGAGTCCTTCTCTGCAGCTCCGTAGGAGCCAGGGCTGCTCACGGGGATGCTCTCGCTTCTCTTGGGTCCTTGCGGGAGCACCTTCCCTACCATAGGCTGCCGAGGGAAAAAAAATTAAGCCCTGGCCGTCAAGGCATCACCTCACTGGGGAACCCTGACCCGCTGCCCCCCACAGCCTGCTCTGGAGCACCTGGAGGCCGAGCTCCTCCTCGGCACTCTGGCTGGGGTACAGGTCCTGCACCAGGAGGATGAGGATGAGTAGGTCGGCAGGGCGGATGGAGCTGGCGTTGCGGCTGTGGGCCAGAGAAGGGAAGGGTCAGCCAGGAGGGCGAGTGGCTGCCCTGGGGAAGGTAGCGGTGCCGGGGCTGGGCGCACCTGGAGTAGAAGGCCAGCAGCTTGGTGTGCACCAGGAGGAAGGCATGGCCCACCTCGTCCCCACCGCGCTCAGGGCTGGTGTTGATGTACTGCACCACCTGCCGCTCCAGGAACTCGATGCACTGCTCACACAGCTGAGGGTGGATCAGCCGCTCCACGGCCTGGGGTGCAGGTGGGGGGGAAGGCTGCTGAGCCCCTCCAGACCCAGCCACACAGCCCCACGGGCAGGTCTAAGCTTCCACTGCTCCAGGGTGCTGCCCCAAAGTCCCCGACCCAGAGCCTTTCCCCAGGACTCCACGCAGCCTCACACCCCTGGGACGCCCCAAAGGTGAGGGACACCCCGGAGCATGGTACCTCCACCACAAAGCTCTGGTCCTCCTCCCGTAGACGGCTGTAGGTCTCCAGCAGACCCCGCAGCAGGCTCCAGACACGCTCCCTCTGCTCCGAATCAGCCGGCCGCAACCTGCAATGGCCACAGTGTGAGCTGAGAGCCGGCTGACACCTCCCTGGCTGGGACTGGCACCCCAAAACCCAGCTGCAGGCCAGCAGGCAGGGGGTCCCGCCGCAAAGGGGAGTCCCAGCTTGCAAACACCCACTCCAACCCCCCCGGGGCTGCATGAAGGCCCCGCTTGGCAGCTGCCCTGGCACCCTGGCAGGTCAGCCCGTGCCGGTGGGCCATGCCCGCTCACTCCTTGCGGACGAGGTGGGAGTCAAGCGTGACGAGGCCGCAGTGAGCCTCCACCAAGCGCCGCAGCACGAACAGCGTCCGGCGCAGGTCGTCCTCACTCTCTGTCCCGTCGCCGTTCACTGCGATGTACAGGCAATCTCCGAACTGCAACCGGTAGCGGGGTCAGGTGGGGGCCAGCCGGGGCGCCCCGGTCCCTGGTGCCGGTGCCGGCCCTACCATGTGCAGCACGTGGAGATGCCGCCCGTGCTCAGTCGCGAAGCAGGTGTAGGTGTCGGCGAGCTTCTCCAGCAGTGCCGCGCAGGAGATGATGAGGGGGGCGAAGAGGGTGTTGAGGCTGTCCTCCAGCGCCGGGCCCTGGGGCACATGCTCCCGGGTCAGAGCCCACGCGCGACCGCGCACCTGGCCCCCCCCGTCCCGTCCCGTCCCGTCCCGTCCCGTCCCGTCCCAGCCCACCTGCCCGGCGTGGGGTGGCCGCAGCCGGCGGAGGAAGGCGGCATCGGCCCAGTAGAAGAGGAGCTCGGCCGCGGTGCTGGCGATCAGGACGCAGCGCATGGCTCGGCCCGGCCCGACCCACGTCACCGGCGGTGGCGGGGGGCTGTGGGGGGGCACCGGGACCGCGCGGCTCCGCCCGCCCCCCGCCGCTTCCTGCTCTGCCGCGCGTGACCGCCGCGCCCACGCGCGCAGCGCCCCCTGCGGCCCGGCGCGGCTCTGCAGGGCGGTGGCGCCCGCCCCGGGAATGCCCCGCCCCGGGAATGCCCCGCCCCGGGAATGCCCCGCCCCGGGAATGCCCCGCCCCGGGAGTGCCCCGCCCCCTCCCCGGGCTGCCCCGCTCCCGCCCCGCGGCGGACAGAAGACGCCGGCGCGGTTGAACAGCCCAACTTTATTACACCTCCGGTAGCGCCTCGGCACGTCTCGGCTGCTCCTGCCCGCGATACCGCCCCTCTCCCGGGCAGGACACACCCACGGCCCGGCGGCCGCCGCCGCTCCCCGCCCGTGGGGGGCCGGGGCTGCCCGCTGGCCCCGCCTCCCGCCGGTCCCCTCCGGGCCGTTATAATTTAACTATCGACATTTCCAGCCGCGGACCCTCGAGCTCCGCCCGCTCGCCCGTCCGGGGCGGACCCCGGCGCCCCTTCTCCCGGCCCGCAGCATCCCGGCGCCGGTCCCGGCCGGGCTGGCGGCAGCAGAGGGAGCTGCTTCCATGCGCTTGCTGCACCGGAACCCGGGAAGGTGCGGAGGAAAGGGGGACCCGGCTGCCAGAACGGTCCCCGTGCGGGGCAGCGGGACTGGGGAGGCCGGGGAGGGTGCCCCTCCCGGGCTACACCAGGGCTCAGCACCCCAGCCCCCCCCAGCAGCCGGTGGGCACCGGAGCCCGGGTGCTTCTCGCAGCTCGTGGGATGGATGGCGGCAGGCCCTGCAAATTCACCGTCACACCGCTCCGGCGGGATGGTGGCCAGGGCCAAACGGAGCTCTGCGGTCACAAGGCGGGAGAGGGTGCCAGGCCAGAGGGCATCCAGGGTGCAAGGATGGGGGCACGACGTGGTGCCCACCCGACGTGGCCCCGCTGCAAGGCTGTGGGGGCTGCCAAGGAGGCAGCGTGTCCTGGGGAGTGCACGGGGGCAGAGGCGGTGCTGGCGGGTCCATTCTGGGCCACGGGCTATCGGTACCGGCAGGCCAGCGCGTTCACGTTCTTCACCACGTAGAAGCTCATGGTCAGCGGAGGGATGACCAGGGTGCGGCCAGCCCGCAGCGGACGAGGCTTCAGCTCGGGGAGGGTCCCATCGTCCACCATGGCCAGTGGCTGCCCGTTGAGCTGGACCGACCTGTGGGACCAGGACAGGGTCAGGGTGGTGGCATCAAGGATCGGCGGTGGTGGCAGCCCCAGCCATCACCATCGCACTTACTTGGAGTGGAGCCCGTCCTTGCCATAGGGCTGCAGCAGGTACTGGTGGACAATCTTATCCCGCAGTGTCCCCGCCAGCTTGATTTTCTTCCGGGAGCGATGCAGGTTGATGATGTAAAGGGTGATGGACCCCCGGACGTAGTTGTGGCTGCAAAGGGGAGAGTGGGAGCTGAGGGGTGCATTGGCACATGGCCTGGGACCATCGCCTCCAAGAAGTGGTTTGGGGGTCTCTGCAAGAACCAGCCTTGTGCAGCGATCCAGAGGGGACATTGCTGTCCCAACTGCCCCTCCACAGGGAGGTGTCACCTCCCCATCGCAAAGCCTGGCTCTGTGATGATACCTTTCTGACCTCCTCCTCCCCTCTTCAGCCAGGGGTGGCATGGCTCGAGGGGGTGCTGTGCCAGTGTCTGGAGCTGGGGGGGGTGGTGGTCCTGGGGCAGCCCCCCCAGGGTGTCGCAAGGAGGAGGCTAAGAATGGAGGGGAGCTCTGTGCACAAGTGGCATCTGCCCCTGCTGCCCCGGGCACCTAACTGACAGGTCCAGACACTGATCCTCTGTCCCTGCCTAATCAGGCAGCCCCAAACAAAGGCTATAAAGCACTTTGCACCTGTCAGTTACTGGACAAGGTTTCCTACCGAGCTGGAGGCATGTTGAAAGCATCTGGACTGTGTAAAGAAACAGACTCTCCTCCTCCACAATAGCAACTTGTGTCTGCAGAGGAGGTGGCCGCCTCCCTGGCTCGCTGGGGCGCTTTCAAAGACCTTATCAGCGAAACAATAACCAGGCCAGGCTCCCCGGCAGCATGGCCTGGCAGGTAACCCGACCGATCGGGGGCCCCTCGTGTGAAATCCACTCCCTTGATCTCTGCTGCTGGGGCTGCCCAGCGGCCACTGCACCGGCCCTGGCCGGCCCCGTTCCCAGGCACGGGCTTGCCACAACTTTCATCAGAGGCATCGCCATTCCGGTGCGCTCCCTCCACCACCACAGCAGTCAGAGCAGTGCCCGAGGGAGTCCCCTGGGAAGTCAACCTGCCTTGCCGGAGCCAAACCCTGGGATCCTGCCCCAGCACGCCTTTGGTGGTAACCATCTCCTGGGGGTCCCACTTATCCCCCCACCTGCAGCTCCCAGCCTCCCTCACTCCGCTTACTTGTGGTAGCTGGTGCAGTGAGCGTAAATGCGGAGCTTGTCGCGAATGACCCTGCCGGGCCGGGGTTTCCTCTGAAGACCAGCCACGTGGATTGCCAGGACCTTGGGACCGATGAGCCGCTTGTAGAGCAGGGACAGCCAGTAGTCCTGGGGGACAGAAGGGACAGTCAGCAGCACAACGGTCCTCCCGACTCACAGCGGGAGCGGGCAGGAGGGGCTGGCTTCCCTTCTTACAGCCTAGCAAAATTTTGGCTGGTGGGGTGAAAATGTTGCGTGCCAGATATCTGCCTTGGGGTGAGCTTTTTTGTGCAGCCCAAGCCAAAATGACATCGCTGTTTCCAGGAAAGAGATTAAGGGAGGAATACATTGCTCTGCCCACGCTGAGAGACATCAATACCCTCTAAAGGGGCTCAGCCTTTGGCTGGGCTGCAGAGTGTGGGGAGTGGCAAGGATGCCCTCACGCATTCCCACGGACCCGCACGTAGCCATGCTGTGGCCCTGTGCACCAGCTCCAGCTGATGCACACAGGATGGTGATGTCTCTGGAGCAGGCAGGTCTCCCTCTACCCAACTCTCTACACGGGGCTGGAGCACACCAGAGCTCCCCCATGGTCTCCAGCTCTGTTCATGGTACTCTGGCTTTGGTGACTGCTGGGGGTGCTCCACTTCCCAGAGGTATTTCTCTATTTTAAAGCCTGCCGTGGAGTTAAGCACCCATGAACACAGCACAGGGAAGCCAAGCACTCAAGAAATAGGAAACGTTCAGCCCCTGCACACATGCATTAATGATGCAGCCTTTAATTACGTCACCACATACTACTTTTTCCCGCAGGGCACGGCCTCGCTCAGCACACAGGATGGGCCCCAAGCCCCAGGGAGGGAGGTGAGGCTGTGTGGTGACGGAGGCTGCTGCCGGCAGGGCCCCCCACTCATCCGCTGCAGAAGCTGGGAGGTGTGCGGTAAATGAAGCAGGGTTCTGGGAAGGGAAAGAGCAGGCTCAGGCACTCGCCTGCTATTCTGCAGGATGGGACTCTGGCCCTGCTGCTGCTCCGGGCACCCCGGGTGATGCCAGGGAGATGGACCCTCTCACCCTGTTTCTCTGGGTGCTGCCTGTGGGTGCACTGGGCACAACCTGGGTGCTGGGACACCTTCGCATTCATGAGCACTCTGGTTAAACCCCCTCTGCGCAACCCAGACTGGCTGCCCCAGAGGGATCACGTGCCCCAGGGCAATTGGGATGATCCCCCATCTCAGTTGGCAATGTTGAACTCCCAGTAGCAATGGTCACGCTGGCACCAGGCACTGCTCTGCTTGGCAGTGTCTGACCTGCATGGCGAGGAGGGCTGCTGATGGGGAAAGAAGCATGGATCAAGCACCCTGTGGCTCTGCACACTGCCTGGGGAGGCATGAAGAAAGTCCTGTGTGGTCAGGATAGTGCCAGGAATGGTCTGCCACCCCAGAGGGGCCTGTGGGGGGGGAATGGGGTCTCCAGGACACCAGGCTACAGGGCAGGATGGGCAGGTGGAAGTGCAGATCCCCTATCCATCCCGTGGATGGGAAGCCCTCACACAGCCCCCAATTAACAGGCATTTTGGATGAAGAGGCCAGCAGATGAAACACAGAGCAGTGCTGCAGTAGCCACTGGCACAAGGAGAATACCCACTGGCCAGGCTGGACTGTGGGCCCCATCCTCTCTCCAGCCCAGCTCAGCAGAAGCTGACCTGTTCCAGCAGCACTGAGCTGGCTTGACAAAGGGAGATCCAAACCCACTTCCCACTTTCTGGTTAAGCCTTTGCCACAATGCTGAAGGAAAAGCCACCTCTTGCTCTCCTCTCACTGTTCCCAGCCAAAACCACGGGGCTTTGTGCCACACCAGCCTGGTAACTGCTTCCCCTGCAAAACCCAGGCCCTGGAGGAGACACGAAGGTGAAGGGAGAGGCTCGTGCACCCCAAGGAGGCTCAGCCCGAGAGGCTGAAGCTCCCGAGGAGGACGAGCTGCAGTTGCTTAATACCACAGACATGTGCCATCCCCGAGGTGCGTGCCAGTGCCACCGTCCCTGTCCCTGCTGGCTGGCAGTGCTGCCCCGCACCCTGGGGCTGTCCCTGCCTGCACCACGTTGCAGGGGCTGTGCCAGCCTTCCCCCGCTGTGGGAAGCTGTGTCAGCCCGCCTCGCTCAGGCTCCTGGCAGGCGGCAGAAGCAGTGCCCAGCACATTGCCGACTCCCCAGCGAGCCACGCCAATTAGCAGGCGTCATTAGATGAGTAATTACTTGAGTTTACTGCGAGGCCAAAGGTGAGCACAGATTGTAGTGTTTAGCCCCATGGTCATGAGTTAAAAATAAATGAGTTCAGTGCCCCAAGCTACCTGTCAGCTCAGGCTCTTAGGTCTTTCTAGCAGCCCCCTTGGGGCTTCTTGCCTCCTCTCCATATTTCCACCGAAGAGCTGCTGCTTTTGTCCACAGGTTATGGGAGTGATAGAGGCCAGAGACTTCGTGGCTGCCCTCAAAATTTCCATATGGGTCTCAAGAGCTGTTCTGCAGGGGACTTGTGACAAACTTGTCATGATGGGGAGCTGGCACCAATGGCTCCCCTCCAGGCAGGGTGGCCCCCGGGGGTTTTCTGCTTCGACACCAGTCGAAGTTTGCTGCTCCCTCCACTCTCAAGGCTCAGCAGCAGCAAGGTTTGCAATGTGGGGTGCGGGGAGCTGCCTAGTCTCGCGACCTGCCCTGGTTGCTGCCAAATCTCATGTCTCAGCATACAGTCTTCCCAAAGGTGCTCTGACAAACCCTGCTCCCTTGCAGAGCTGGGGGAGTTGAGCCCATGGCTCTTGCCATGGCAGCTGAAAGAGCTGTGCCATTCAGCATCTCCTGGGCTGAGCACAAGGACAGATACTTGTCTCTCTGGGAAGCATTGGCCACATTTTGTGAGCTTCTGATCCAGCTAAGGGTACACAGCTTTTCTGAGAAAAACTGTGCAGATGCTATGAGTAAGGCAGTCAGCAGTGACGCAGGGTGAGCTGTTCTGCAAAGTGTGAGATGACCACAGCTCTGTGTGCAGTATTTCAGTGCAGGCAATGCCCCCAAGGCAGCATGGGGACTGACCTCTCCCTCCAGCATCTGCAGAAGGCGAGGGGAGAGCAGCGATTTTACCTTGCCTTGCTGGCAAGGCTAGCTCTGAAGTCTCTGTTTTGAGAAGGATGTGGAAATACCAAAGAGAGTTCAAAGGAGGGCCAGAAAAACGACCCAGGGCTGGAAAAGGAGTCGTCAGCGCTGGCCTGGAGGCACTTGAGCTCTTCAGCTTACTGCAGGGAAGCGCTGAAGACAGCTGCAGCTTTTCGCGTCATCGCAAGCCCGCTTGCGGCAAGGGCCAAAATCACGTTACTTGCAATAAATTACCAGGAGCTGGTGACACTGAGCATTTGGATAATGAATTACACACACACCTAGCGTGATGGAAACAAACTTTCCGGGTGCGGGCACTTCCCCTAGCTGGGCTGATGCTCCGGGGCTGCTCCTACAACTGGCATGAGTGAACCCCAGTTAAAATCATACCAGGGCTGCTGGGCACCCGCAACTACTGTCTCCTGTTCAAATGGTGATCAGCTTGGGAAGCAGTTGCTCTTGAAACCCAGCTTGGCTGCAGCCAGGGTGGCTTTTCCACTGATCAGTGACCTCTTCCTAGACTGCTGACAACAGCTGGCACCCCTTCCCATATGGCAGCACCCACATGCCCCTTGCAAAGACAAGTGCCCACCTGGCAGTGTGGTGCCCTGAATCCCGACGGAGGCAGCCTCGACCATGCCCAGGGAGACGTGTGGCTCCAAGCAGTGCAACTGTAGAAAGGATTTGGCTTTTGGAGTCACAGAGGGCTCCCGTTGTGAGGGCTGAGCCAGCAATACAGCTGTAGCAGCAGAGGAGGAATAGCAGACAGGAATCTGGTCTGCTATTAGTCCCCCGGGAATCGAGGGAGCTTTCTTGCTTTAATTGCTTTGCAGACCCATTAAGCAGTGCTGCCACTGCAGCCCTCAGAGCTGCAGGCGAGGAGCACCTGAAGGCAGAGCTGCCCTGGGCCTCAGGAGGTCTCCTGGCCAGGAGGGGCACTTGTCTCAAATGAGTTGATGTGCAGAGCTCAGGCCAGCCACATCTTCTGAGCCCCATGGGGCCAGTGAAGATCCACGAGCTTTCCACTAGACAGGGAAATCTCAGAGGGTCACACTTGATCTCTTTGCACATTTTAATTAATTGCAGGAGCTTTTAGAGACTTCAGCTTTTGGAAATAAGTCTGATTAGGCAGACCTTCAGACAGACCTATTAACCAGACTGTCCCATCTCCAGAACCATCAGGAAGGGTGCAGGAGTATATATCCCCATGCTCTCTCCTAGAGGCAGCAAAGCAACTTTACAGCCCACCTGAGTTTGTTCAGCTTTGCGCTCACCACATGTTGAGAAGACGTTGCCATAACCAGAAAACTGGAGTAACAGAGCTGTAGTCCTTTGATCTCCTGGGGACTGTAACCAGCAAAGGAAGCCGAACTTCAAATGAGCAGGCTGCCGACCCCACAGTGCACAGCCTCCTCTGGTTGGGGCTGCCAGGGCATGGCTCTGTGTCCCCATGTCACTGGCAGCATCAGCTGGCTGCTGCTCACCCGCCTTTTCTTCCTCTTGCTCTTCCCTCTCCTGAAGCTGCCCAAGCTCTTCCTCCATCCCTCAGGCACACTTGAGTTTCAACAGCCTGTTATAGATTGCTCCATTCCTGCACCTTCATCTGCCTTTTTCCAACTGCAACTCGTATGGAGATAAGGTCTGGCTGGTCTGCCTTCCTGTACATCACAGCACAGAGCTTTGCTCTTTCATCCCTCTGTTGAGCTTGATGGCTCGTTTTTGGCAAAAGCATCTTCCAGAAAAGTAGTGATTATGGTTGTGAAGGCTTGGAGGGATGGAGAAGCTGCCACTTCCCAGGGAGTCTGTTCCAGCAGTTAAACATCCGCACTGTTAACAATCCCACTCCTTATTTTCAGCCTGAATTTGTCTGGCTTCAGCTTCCAACCAGTGGTTCTTGTTCTTTCTTTTTCCACTAGATTAAAGAGATCCTCAGCATCCAAAGCTTTCTCCCTGTGGAGGTCCTTACATCCTGTTCAAGCCACGGCTGGTTGTTCCTTCAGCAAGGCTGGACTAATGCCGCTTTTAACATTATCCCTGAGTTTTATGTGCTTGTTGGACTGTGGGAGTTCGAGGCTTTCTCACCCAAATCCTGTGCCTTGCAGACAAGCAGAGCCTCTCCCCAAAGGGAGCATTTGCTGAAGTCAAAATGATCGGCTCCAGGAGTGGGCACTGATGCTTTTCTCATGAGTTCACATGCACCCATCCTCAGGGACGTGAGCTGTTTGCCATTTTGCATGTGCACCCTCCTTGTGTGGACGTCCTGAAGAGCTGAGGACTTGGTGAGCAGCCTCCTACAACATTTGCTGCCGTACTGGGGAATTTGCAGGTGTGCCTGAGCACCACAGAGGACATTCCAGAGAGGGTCTATGAACAGGAACAACACTCCTCCCAGCCCCAAATGAGGGGGCTGCCAGGACCTGGTGGCATCAGCAGGGCAGGACAGGGCCAGCACACATGGAGGTGCTGCAGCGAAGTGGCCCCTTGCCTCTTCCCTCTGTTGTGCCCACACAGCCCTGCCCCTCCTGGGCAGGACAGAGTCTTGCTTTGATCCAGGCACCTGCATCTACGAAAGGATCAGCCAGCGCTGCCCAAATCCTTTCTTGCATAGCCTCGGTCCCTGCAGGTGCCCACCACCAGTCCCCCAAAGCTGCTGACATCTCCGCCTGGGTGTCGGTTGCTTTCACCATGCTGATCTTCTTCCTTCCCACCCTAACAGCAGCAAACGCCTCATCTCACAGCACTCTTTCCTGCATCGCCTTCCACCTTCACATCTTCCTAGCAGCTTTCTTTGCTGGCAAGTGGTCTACAGCTGAAGCGTGACATGAAGACCTGCCAGTCCTGCACCCCAGTGCCTTTCAGTTAAGGAAGGAGAGGAGAAGAGACGGGCATGGCAAGGGAGGGCAATGGCTCCACTAGCCAGGGCAGGGGCAGCTCTGTAGAGCAGAACAGTTGCTACTGTGGCTGTGTTGTGCACCCTGTGCACTTATGGGGGCTTATGGCAGGCTGCTCTTGTCTGGCCCTGTGGACTGAATATCTACTCATGGTTAGGGAATGGAAACCAGGTTACATTTTACAACAGCTCTTCAGTAAATCCCAAAGCGCAGAATGTGGGGGCAGCCAAGAGAGTTGCTCCCGTCCCATATAACCTGCTAATGTGTGTGCACCCATGGGCTTGGAAAGCAGCATTCTCATCCACCAGTGCCAGAAGCACCGCAAGTTCTGTGTTTGGGCTGAGCATCAGCCATTCATCCTACAGCCTGGGGTCTCCTCCCCAGCTATGCCAGCAGCACAACCCACCAAGCCTCTGATGAGCATCACGTGTTCCCAGTCTTGGAGACGCTGCACACTTTGCTCAGCCCCTCTCCCTTGTCTCTGTTTCTTCTGCTCTTTTTCTCCATCAGGGAGAAAGACCAAACACTGACATTAAGGCAAAATTTCTGCTGTGGGAGTGGCAGTCACAGGAATTGCTGCTGGACACTGGTGGCACAGAGGGGACAGCCTGCCCAGGCACTGGGAAAGTGGCAAGTGGGAAGTGGCCGCTGCCTACTCCTGCCCTTTGCAAGCTGGCCCCCAGCCAGTGGCCTCCACCTTCCCAGGGAGCTGAGCAGATGGAGGAACAGCCAAACCTCTCTTTTGTCATCACCTCTCCCTAACAGGGTCCAGGCGATGGAGGCCACAGGAAGGGAGCAGAGCTGCTGGATCAGAGGGCTTGGAAACCAAATGCAACTTCTTTGCTGTTTTCTGTTCTTCTGCTGCTTTTCACCATGACGCTACTTCCCTCTGCTCCACCAGCAAGCACCAACCCACCCTGGGAAGGGTCTCGCTGTGCCCCCTCCTCCACGGCCCCAGGATGACTGTCATGAAGGTGGGCAGGTCTGTCACTAGCACAGTGCCTCTGGGAGACATGGGCAGTGGCTGTGTCCATCCTTCCAAGCACAAGCCACCGCTGCTGGTCCCAGATGGTGTGTGTCTCTGCCTCAGTCTCCAGTGCAGGAGGAGCAGCCCGGCTCTGGGTCTGCACATGTCCCGCAGCTCCGGCAGGTGGGTGCCAGAGCTGCTAGCTGCAGCATGGCTTTGATGCATTTAACAGGCCAAGCATACAAACTTCAGAGACATTTTTTATGGTGCACTAAGAGGGAAAGGCCCCTTAACCTGCTGTGACAGCAAGCAGAGTTTAGGCGCTTTAGATGTTTCCTTGTTCTCAGGTAAAACAAGCTTCAGAGCAGACTTAGAGCTCCTGGAAGGCTGAATGCAGTGAGGGTGCAAGGAGCAGAGGACGCTGCAGTCCTCGAGACATGGTATGATCATGCTTGAAAGGAGAAGGCAGTGGAGGGGATGCCCTGCTCAGACCTGCTTCAGGTGTTTGTGCCGAGGCTGTTTGGGACATTTCTGCAGGGCACCGTTTCCACTCTGTGCTTCAGCAGGCCATGCTCTGGCTTGACATCTCCTGGGAGAGCCTTTTCCCTGCACACGCTCGAACTGCCTAGGATTTCGTCCCTCCCTTCCATGACCAGAGAAAACATCCCATACCAAGAGCTCCTGTCCATCTTTGCCTCTCCCACCCCTTCCCCATCTGCAGGCGTCACTCCTGTCAGAGCCAGTGCTCCAGCGTGCAGGGCAGATGGGGGTGCCAGACGCCTGCGCGGCAGATTTACGGTCATCAGGAACAGTTTCCATGTGTATGCGAGCTCCATTGGACCTGCTCCCTCTCCCCACCCTTTGTCGCTCCCAGGCTTGGGACAGTACCTCTGCCTCTGCCTGCGCGATGCATGGCACACTGCAGCCTGACCTGGCTGCCCTCTCGCCAACAGTGACCCCAAAGCTGAGGGTCCCTGCTGGGGGGGAACAGCAGCCGCAGTCCTACCCCTGGCAGCTCGGCCGGCTATCTGAGCGTAGTGCAGTGACTCAGTGCTGGGCGTGCAGATGGGCCGGCGCAGCAGCAGGGCTGAATTCCCCCGGCCCCACAGCCAGCTGGCCGGGCTCAGCAGTGGGAGCGGGAGCGCTTGCAGGAAAGGGCTCTCCATAATCTTCCTGCTATGGATGCCGGTCTCCTCTTCACCCCTGGACACTGCCCAGCCCAGCAGCCAGGCAGCCACCGGGCGAGCGGATGGCAGGGTAGGGATGGGTGCAGGTGGGCGAGGACCTGGCCCCCACAGCCCTGAGCTAGGGAGAGCCCCCTCCTGTGCAGCGCAGGGGCGGGAGAGGCACCGTCCGGGGAGACAGCTAGGACCTCCAGCTGCAATTAGCAACGCCTCTGGCCAAGGCTGCTCAGCTAATGAGTGCACCGGGGAGTGTGTACGTGCAGCAGGCCGGAGTGTGGCCAGGGGACCCACTCCCACCCCTGGCACCCAGCACAGGACCTCCCTAGCACCCAGAGACTGGGGTCCCAGCCCGTGCCCCGCTGGGGAGGTGCTCAGGACGCGTGGGGCAGGTGCCATCGGTACCCACCCACCAGGTGCAGCCCAAGGGCACGGCTCGAACCATGGCTCTCCCCTAGGGACCCCGAGGGATGCTGGGGACAGCCGCAGCCTGATGCTGAGCTTGTTCACACCACGGCTTTTATGAAAGCCTGGTTAGGAAGGGGACAGATCACTAAGGACAGACCCGATCCAAGCCTGGGGTCCTTCTTCCTCCAAGACAGACAATAAGTTTCCCAACAAGTTCCTCAGTGCCTTTGGACTAAGGAAAGGAGGTGAAAAATCACCCGCAGCATCCAGGAGTCCGACCACGGCACTGTCAGGCACAGACCTCTGCACCGCTGTGATGCTTTCTCAAGGACGCCATCAATTCACAGGCAATATCATATTGTCTTCTACTACCACAGCTGAGCAGGCAGCCCCTGCTGTCTCTTCACCCTGTGATTCCTCTGGGCCTTTCTCATGCTGTGTATGAAACTTATAGGCAGAAAGGAAGTTTTAGCATCTGCCTAACTCAGGAGAACCAAGTATCTCACCGTCCACAGTCTTTAGGAGAAGGTCCAAGAGGAGCTACAGTTATCAGGAAATGGAATCCTGGATTTCAGCTTTAGCTTTTCCATGGGGTTTGTGTTGCTCAGGTTCTGCATAGAAATATGCCCAGTTTCCCATGGACAGGTATAATCTTACAGCACTGTGCATTAAGGGAGCAGAAATTACTACCAAGAATGGATAAAAACCAGGCAAGTGCCATGTGGAAGAGCATTCAGCAAGGTCTTTAACATGCTGTAACAATCTGAAGAGAAAGCTCACACCTACCTGGGAGGCTCTCTGGTGAAATAAATGTATTGCATCCCTCTGGACTGTTTCAGAGAGATATTAAGGAAAGAGAGATGGAGTATGTACACTGCATGCCTGAAATGAGCCTAGAGCTACTAAATGCCAGAGCAGCATTTCAAAGGCACTGCCCTGTGAAGGGTGAATATCAGTGCTGTTTCTGCCCTCCTTTCTTCTGCTCCTCACTCCCACACACACGTACAGATGGGTTTAGGTGCAGGCAGGCAGACTGACATACCTGTGAAAGGTTTTATTTGAAGGGCTTCTCAAGCACAAGCCCTGACTATTATACAGCTGGCTGCATCAATCACTCAGGAAGGCAAAGCACTCCAACCATACATGAAAATGTTATCTCAGAAATAACAAGGCATTAAAACACTTCAGCTCAGTTGCATTAAGGTCAGCTGGAACATTTCTATTCCCCAGCCTGATCACATCTGTGTGAAGGCCAGGGAACCTCATGTTGCCCAGTTTCTCCCGCTTTACTTCCCATTAGTCCAGCAACAGAAACCCATTTCCTCAGATCTGCACCTGGAAGGAGGCTCAGAGAGACAGCCTTGCCTTCCCCTGCTGCAGCACCCATTCCTTGCATGGGACTTTGAGGGCACCACCTCTGAGGAGAGGGTGGATGGGCAATTCTGCAGCCAGGATGGGCACTCAGAGATGCTCTTTCATGGGTGAAGGACCCAGATGGGTGCCCAAAGGCCATGCCCCTTGCAAGATACCTCTGAAGCTATAAGACTGCTTAGCTCATAAGCCAGCTGTGTGTGGAAAGCCTAGTAGAGACAAGTGCATCTCCCTCATTTCACTGTGAAGCTGCAGTGCCCTTGGCCACACTGCTGCCACCTGAGACCATTTTTGGGGAGCCAGGCTGCATTACACTGGCAAGCCACCATGGCCAGGGATAAGCCAGCTTAAACCTCTCCTTTCAAGGTTTCACTGCATTCCTGCCTGCAAGCAGCTATTCCCAGGTGCTCTTGCATTTCCCACTGAAATGGCCAGAGTTTACAAGCTTACTTTCAAGCCAAGGCTAACCCTCAGAAAACATAGAGCAAGCCCCACCAGGCCGCCCGAGTTTGCTGCCCAGTGCCCATGCCCAGACAGGAGCCGTGCTCTCTGCCCGCCCAAGGCACTGGTACCCCTTGCTCGCTAGCAGCATGGCCCACGACGGCGACTATCACTCTGCTATACATAGAGTGGTGCAGCGATTTGTCTGCTCCTTCCCTTGCACATAACAAATCCCCCCAGTGCTGCAGTCCCTGGGGAAGAGGCAGAAACAAACGTGGTGGTTTAGAAGCTGAGAATCCCACAGCGGTACCCACCAGGCGACCTCCATTATCTGCATTCCTCAATCCCCAACTTGGCACCCACACCACATTTTACAAGTTTCCTCATGCCACCTGCTGTAACATGCCCTAACAGAGACAGTATTAACATGAGCAAGACCAGCAGCATCTGAGGGGCCCGGTTGAAGGACAGGAAGGAGTGCTCGCGTGGCAGTAGCACAGTGCTCGTACAGCGACATACTACAAATCACTTAGTTTTATATGGAAAGCTCTTTAGCACAAGGATGGAGGGTTGTATTTGCATCGCCGCACCATCCCTGGACCATGCAGAAAACTCTCCCTGGACCATGCAGCTACCTGGCACCTAAGGACGCTGCTGTAAAAGACTCAGCTTCAGCTCAGCATCCCAAAACACACCGTTTTCTTATCTGACAAGCAGGGATCAGTAGTGGCAGGGGAGGAGGAGGAGGTGCAAAGGCTGCTAAGGGGAGCCCAGCCCTGGCTCCCGGCTCCTGGAGGAGCTGCCAGCCGGAGCCACGATTGATGCTGCGGTGGTGCAGCCCTTCTCTCAGCAGGCAGCTGCCTCACGCCCAGTCGGCGTGCAGAAACCTCTTTGTCGTGGCAGCTAATGAGCAGATTGTATTTCACAGTGCCGCGGCCCCGCGCAGGTACAGCCAGAGGCTTTCATCTCCCTGATAGCTCCCACGGGAAAAGAGCAGCCGCTGTCCCACAGAGCAGGTCACAGTCCGGTCTCACCGGGTTTTTTGGTGCTTGCAGTTTTTAAACCCTCTGTCAGTTTGCACCTGCCTGTGGCTCTTTCATAGCACAGGAGTGGAGGGAAAGGGGTTGGGGAAGCACCCACTGGAGTTTGTGCAGAAGCACAGTCGTGGGATGTGAGATCAACACTGAAGCACATGGGAGAGTGAGGAAACAGCCATGAGGGGGGTAGCATCTAACTTATTGGGAGACATCTTTAAAACAACAGCAAAATCCATTTTAAAGACCTCCATTGCGTTTAACAGCCCGGGGTTTATTCCTCTAACTCCTCTCCTGGCTTTAATCTGGCTCCTAACTGCACGCCTGCTTCAGCCGCTCTGGGGCTGCTGCCCCTGCTGTGCCAGGACAGCTGGCCACGGGCCACCCACTGCCCCTGCTGTGCCAAGAGAGCTGGCCATGGGCCACCCCCTGCCCCTCCTGTGCCAGAAGAACTGGACATGGGCCACCTGCTGTCCCCACATGCCCAGCAGGCAGGAGCTAGCTTGCACCCATCAGCCAGGAGCAATCCAGGGGGGCCCTGAGGCCCTGGGGAGGGGGGTGATGTGGCTTGGCCAGGGGAATTGGCTCTTCAGAAGAAATTCATCAAGCGCTTGCCCCAGTCTCAGATTCATCTCAAACAAAGTTCAAAGTCCCCCAGGCTCCCCCCAGCCCAGGCCCCCAGAACTGGCAGGTATGCTTGCTGGAGGGGAGCGTGTGGAAGCAGCTCAGGGTGCTCCTGGAGATACCCGGAGCAGCACAAGTATGGGACCATAGTCTCCTGCTCACTGGCTTGCTCTCCAGAGCCATGCTGCGGGCGTTAGCACAGACCTCATTTCACCAACACCTCCCGCATCCTGCCCTGACGCTCAGGGATGCTGTAGCAGGGATGCTGTTTTCATTGACTGAGTAGGTAGAGCCGACTGAGATGTAGCTCCAGCCTGGCTTCCCCCGGGCCAGCTCACCATTAACGATCCGGCTGCCCACCCTGTGTACATGCATGGTGGTCCTGCCACATCCCTCCCTCTCTCTGACTCTGCAGTCTGTGCCGGCACCCCTCAGTGGCACCAGCCTCCCTCCCATGCTACCAATCCTGGGCACTAGATGAAGTTTCAGCTACAGAGGTATCGCTCTCCCATCTGCCTCCAACATGTTGCATTTGACATGAACTAATGTCTCCTATTAACACTGCAAGAAACAGATCTGGAAAAATTCATTTTCAAGCAGAATTCAGACAGGTCACAAGGAGAGAATCCCCCCAAAATGAGTGGGGAGAAGCCAGCATCAGCACGACACCCCCGGGCAGACCTACCGGCAAGGGGTTGAAGTTCTGGTCCACCAGGTGGTTGTGGCCGTGGTCGAGGAAGGAGTGCCGCACCACCACGTCGATGCCCCGGCTGGCCAGCAAGCCCAGCGTGTTCAGCCACCTGGGGATGGAGGGAGCAGAGTCAGGCCGCTGCAGGGGGACCACCTGGCCCCAGTGGCATAGCTGTGCTCCGGCACATGGCGTAAGTCTCATGCACCTGACCTGGTGCCTGCCCCCAGCACCTGAGCTCAAGCCTTCAGGTGGTTTTGCGAGCTGGGTATTAACCAGCTCCCACCATCCCTACCCCAGCAAGCCTGCACACCGCTCCCCCCGCCACAGCCACCTCCGCCCCAGTTGTGCCTGGCTTGCATGTCCCAGCATGGTGCCTGAGCCCCTGCATGCACCCCAGCACTGCAGCCCTGTGCCCAAAACCTGGGGTGCTCCCCCAGCCTCCCAGCACTCTGCACCCGCTGTCTCAGCAAAGAGGACTGGACCTTTGCACCAGCCTGTTTCCTCACACCCCCCAGGGAAAATCTTCAACCCTCACAGCTTGCCACAGCCCTGATACCCTGGGCATGTCCCCACGCCTCCCCACAAAGCCTGGATAATCTTCCTCCATCTTTCATGACCATGGCCAGCTCTGAAGATCTGAACTGGGGCTTTGCAGCAAGATGCCCATGCTGTGAGGCTGTGCCAGTAGACAAGCCCCAGGAGCCAGGAATGGTTACGGCTTTGAAGAAGGAGAAAAAATGGTTTCCAGAGCAGAGCCCTGTTGAGCACTTCCCTGGGCAGATGCCCCAGGAGTGAATGCAAGCAAGGACACATGGCCGCAGCCTGAACCAAAAATGCAGAGCAGGTGAAGGGCCAGGCGATCCTGAGCTGTCGAGCGAGGCAAGCCTGTCGGGATGACAGCCCTGGGGTCCCAGAGCTGGCGTGCTCAGATCACACCTCCCTTCCACACCCATACCCTGCGAGCACACCGTGGGTACTGGTGTGCGACCCTGTGCTGTCCCCTCCTTACTCCACTTCTCTGGGTATGCCAGAGACTGGGTCATCTACAGGAAAGCAGAGCTGAGGAGGGGTAATAGGGATGCTATGGAGAAAACAATGGTCCCTAGGCTGCTGGGGAGTACCAAGGGGGTACAGGTGGTGTCTCTGGGCACAGAGCTGGCCCTCTCCTGACCGCAGTGGCTTTACAGCACTGAAGCCTGCAGAGCCCATGGGGGTGGCAGTGCCCCGCCACTGGCGAGCCGGCATAACTCACAGGAACCCGGCCGCATAGGAATCGGAGAGGTTGTTCATGCCTCCGGCCGAAGTCGCACCAACACCTTCCAGCCAGATCTTCTTCCCTGGTGTGTATGTGTTCACTACCTGCACAGGAGACAAAAGCAACCAAAATGGGTTTCATCAACCTGTGATTTAAAGCCAAGGCAGACATCTCCTGTGCTACACCCTGGAAAGAATAATGGAGACCTTTGGTAATGATGCTGCTGGGCAGTCAGTGCCTGCCTGGCCCTGGCATGATCACTAGGTGCCTTCACCGTGGCTGGGTGGTGGGAGACTCTTCCTCACTCTCTTCTGCCACTGTCACATGTCCACTACACATCTTCTGGAGCTGCTCCAAACACACTCTCCCAAACATGCTCTCATGCTCCCAAACCCAGACCCTACTCTTTCCCCATGGTCTCCCCACACACTCCGTCCCATAGGCTGCCCTGCCACGTCACCTCAGCTCTCCATGTCCCCACACAAGGTCGCTGCCAGCCACAGGGAGCATCTGAGCCCCAGTGGCTCTACGACGTGAGAGGACTAGGACACACACTGGAGCCACATGGAGGAATGGTGGACACCCAAGAAGAAAGCAGTGAAGCAGTGAAAGCCCCTAGACGTGGGTAGAGCCAGCCCCATGGCTGAGCAGGGGCTGCTTTGCCTCCTGAGGGGTCCCTGGCACAGGCAGGACATGCAGGTCCAAGCATGCTGGCCCACCACTTACAAGGCTCCAGCTGGCAGCACAGACACCCGTGAGATGCCGGGTAGGACAGGAGGGCCCGGATGACTGGAGCTGCCCTCTCCCAGCACAAGCAACCTCCAGCACCACACAACGCCCTGTCCTCTCTCCCGCAATCCCACTTCTCCAGGCCGGGCGATAAGTTCCTGCGACCAGATGTCTGCAAACCCAGCGGCCTGCGGAGCGCTCCGTGCAGCCTGATGGATCCTGCCCCATTAGTGAGGAGCACTGGAATGTGCTAGATGGACTGGGATCCCTCAAAGATGTTAAATACGCCAGCTCTGGGCTGCCTCCCACTCACAGCCTGTGAGAGTCGACATCCCTGACTGAAGCCCCAGAGGTGTTGGCATCCTGCCTGTAATTATCTAAGCCCGCCACCTTCCCCCGTCGGAGAGGAAGCAATAAAACAGGCAAGTGGACAAGCCCAGCTGCTCTAATCAGCCCCGGCAGGATGCATGGACTCAAAGCCAAGCTGGAGGCTATTAGCACCCAGCGCTGTGCTTTTGCTCAGCCACACTGGCATTCCCGGGAGAGCCCTTCCCCGGCACTGCCCTGTGCAGACCAAATCCTGCCCCGTGGGTGTGAGGGTTCCCCCAACCCACACTGAGGGTGGCTCCTTGCTGCCTCTGTCTAGATGGGGTCCTGCTCCCTTCCCAGCAGGTTCCCGACCCGCAGCAGAGGTGGGACTTGTGCCACCACTTTTGGTGGGGTATTGTACCCCCAGTGGGAGCAGGATCAGCAGGTGCCTCTTGCTTGCCCCCACGCTGATCCCACTGGCTGCCCAGCCATGCCTCCCCACAGCAGGAGAATCATTCACATGTGTGGACAATTCCCAGCTTGTGCCAGAGGACTCAGCAAGCAGCTCCTCTCCTCCAGTTTTGTTGTGCCAACCCTCTCATCCCCTTTCCTGGGGCCTCTTTGAGTTGTTTACTCATCCTATGGTTTCTCTCTGCAGGAATTACAACAGTAAGACATTGTGGTGACTGGTATGGTTTGAAAACCTAGACAAGACAGATGGATGGACATCTCTAGTCCCTAAAGCCTTACCCGCTTACTAGAGGTTCCTTATTTCTTCTGCGACTGACAGCTGAGTGGGCTGGTCACAGCCCTGGCCCCTGTATCAGCCAAAGTGGGGGGACCCTGTGAAGACCCCATCACCTACCCTGTTGCTAGAGATGCAATCCAGGTCCCCCCAACCGGCGGTGAGAGGAGTGCTCGCTGCAGGCTGCACTGGCCAGGCAGAGCTGTGGGCTTTGACACAGCACGCCAGCAACAGCTGGGTTTTATAACAGTCAAAACATGATCATCAAGGAAAAAAAAAAAAAACAGTTGTTCATAATGATCATGATTCTCCTCTAGTGAAAATCATCCTGGAAATGCAACTGTCACAACTTTTAGTTGCAAGCAACATTTTTAGTCACTGCGAGTGAGTGGGGCAAGACATTGCAGTAGGAGCCTCCTCCTCTCCTTGTCCCCTGGAGCAAGTTTCAGAGAATACCCATGTTACACGCTGCTCCCTTCAGGAACAGACAGATGGGAGACTCAAGCCAGACGGCTGCTTTAGAAAGGCTTTGCACAGCAGTGTCTGCTCCTGTCCCGTGCACCCCGCAGCCTGGCACACCCGCGCATGCCACGCCTGTGGCTGCTTCCCTCCTAACCCACTGGACATCCCACACTGGGGCCAGGCATCATGCTGTCTGGTCTTTCCACCCATTCCCTGCATAAGGGCTGGCTGCATTTAGGCTGCGAGCACAGCCACCCCAGCAGCCACCCTCCATCCCTGCCCCACACCAGCTCCTCTGGGAGCGCGTCAGTGCTGAGGCCAGAGCCCCGGCCACGAGCTGTGCCAAGGCCAGGCACCATGGGCATGGTGCCCCCTCGTCCCTTGCAGAACCTTTGCACTCACGCACTTTCTGGATTTTCCTGATCTGGTCAGAGAGCGTGTCTAACAGGCGTGTTTTCAGGAAGTCCGTCACTTTGGCCACTCGGCCATCAATGTAGTAACTGGAAGGAAAATAAGAAGACAAGGATCAGACAGCTGGGAGGAGTTCTGCCCCAAATCACGTCCTCTCATCCCGCTTCTGTCTCAAACCAAGAAGCCTCCTCTGCACTGGGGAGTCCCTGCTTGCACCCTGCCCTGCTCTGGCTCACTGGCTGTGCCTGTGTCTGGCAGATGCTTTCAGTCTCCAAAACAAGGTGTGAGGTGGATGCACCCTGAACGCTGAGCATTCTGCACTGCAGAAACCATGGGAAGTTTTGCACTTTCTTAACTATTTCTGATGAAATGCTGGGAGCAGAACACCAAAGGCTAGGAGCAAAACTCCACCCACAAAGGTTTTGCAGCACCCTTTTCACTGGTCTCACGGACACCCTACAAAAGGAGACCCTCCATCACGATGACTGTGATAGCAGCGCCTGGACTCCATGACCAGGGAGATCTTGGGAGATCTTCCACTCACCTGGCTTGTCCTGCCTGTATCCATCCTGTCTTAGGGACACACTTTTTCAAAATGCAGATAAGCCAGTCAGTCCTGGGCCCAGTATCATTGCTACTGGAAAGATTGCTTTTACGGGATGGCAAAATGGAAGATGTAAATCTAATGGCTGAAACAAAGGGCCTCTTAAGCCACAGGAGGACACTACGCAGACACCACAGAGGAGAAGGGTCCTGAGTGGCAAATACCCTCTCTGAGACATACTGGAAATTGCTGCAGTAAGCACCCAGAAGGGGACGGAGGAGGCTGTCCGTGTTCCCAGCTGTGGGATTAACTGCACCTCTCTGCCCAGGTCATGGGACACTCTCCTTTCAATGGCTGGTCTGCAGGTGAGACTGTCCAGAGCCTCTTCTGGTCTGAGAACCAGAACTGCTTGTGGACGCCCTGCTGCAATAACACCCCTCCAGGCTACACTCTGATGGTGTTTCTGAGACAGGATTAGTGACTGTGGGGTGCACAGGCTGAGGACCAACAGCACCAGAGCAAGCCCTGCTCCCAGCACCCCTGCATCTTCCTTGCTCGCTCTTCCAACAAAATCCACAGCTGAATCCCCCACTCAAGAAATGCCGTGGCTGTTACCTGCAGGGAAGTCCTGCTCTCACAGAAATCCCTTCTGCCCTGGGAATGCCAGGGAGTATGTCCTATACCTCTGTATGGAAATATCAGCAGGCTGATTTCTGCTCTTCATATGGTTGCTTATATAAAACACAGCTATAGTGCTGCCAATCATGATGTGAATCATCTGTCTCTTAAGTGTGGGAGGAAGGCTCTGAAATACCTCAATACTGTCTCCTGGCTCCAGGACATAGGGTGAAGCAGTTTGTCCTGGAGTGCAAATACCCTGTGGCTGGACGTACTCCCAACCAGCTCCTCCTGAGGAAGTACCTGGGGCTGGCACCTCTGTCCCCACGCAGGGAGCAGTGGCAGCCCTTGCACATCTCCCAGAGGCTCCTCCCAGCCTTGCAGGGACACCAGGATGCCTGCTGCAGCATGCACTGCCATACCCCTGGGACAGCCGTTTGGCTGATAGGTTTTGCAAGAGAAACTTTCTGAACTTCCTTCTTCCAAATCTGCAGTGTGCATCAGCTGCTTGACACGGCGAGCCCCAGGGTGTGTTGGAGCCGTGCTGGGGGGGACAGAAGTGCACGGGAATTACAGCGGCTCTGGCTGGGGCTGGAAAGGCTCAGCCATTGCCTCCCATCCCTCACTGGAGCAACACTCACTCGGCATTAACCAGTTACACAGACCCTTTTCCCTCTCCACAGACTTCAGTGCAACCATAGGTGCTGGGATGTGTAGCGGGCCGAAGACCTGAGGTCTGAAGAAAGGTGGATTCACCTTTCCAGGGCTGATTTCTCCATAACATGCATCTCATCCACACCAGAGAGCAGCTGTAGTGGCCAAGGTGGCTGCTTAACTTGGGTGCTGGAATGCAGGAGCATTGCCAAAGGGTGCTGTGAGCTAACTCAGCCTCAGACAGAGCACCCAGCACATGTGCAACATGCATGAGTGTTCAGAGAGGATTTTTGTGTCTCATTGCTCCAAGTCACTACCCAAGTAACAGAGTAAATGCACTTGGAGCTGTGCAGGGCTTGGAGCTGTGCAGGGCTGTGGTGAAAGGGGAACAATGCCAGCACTGTCCCAGAACAGAAATGTGTTACAGGCTCAATTTGCAAAGCATTAAATGAGAAGAACCTCCTCTGTCAACCTTTGTCCAGGCGTGCGGTCCCAGCTGTGTCCCCAGCAAAGCATGAATCATGCCAGCCACACCACAATTTCACTCCAACATTGTGTAACCTGAGGAAGGAGGCAAGAGGCATTCCGTGGTGACTGGAAGGTGCTAAGGGCAGAGAGTATCTCCAGGTGGAATTTAGGAAGTGTTCAAAATCCTTCCGATCACTTATACACTATCGAACCACTGGCTGCTGGGAGGAAAGCAGATCTGTAAGCAGCAGGCAGCAGTGGGGTTTACAGAGATTACTTTTTAAGACAAAATTACAAAGCAATGGACTCTGGGGATGGCAGATGTTTGGATTTTAGCACAGCACTTAAGAACTGAACAGAAATGATTTTTTCAGACTGCTGTGGACTAAAAACCCCATCACCTGGGCTGAAAACTGGCTGAAAGGCCATAAAAAGAAGGTTTCACTGACTGGGAAAAGATGTAGTTAGAGAGACCTCAGCCTGCATATGGCCCCTCCAATGCAGCAGGCTTTCTGCAGGGTTTGGCTTGTCTGTGCAAGCCAATAAGGCCCCAGAACCCAGAATAAAGCCCTTGGAGAGCAAAGGCAGGCTTGCACCTCCTCACCATCTCATTCAAGCACAAGGGGTGCTCTGACCTACAGCTCTGCTGCTAAGGGTGAGGACCACCTCTCCAGGAGCAGCCCCAGAGGAGGCTCTGCCCTGCCAGGGACTGCACGGAGGAGGCAGCCTGGGAAGGTGCTGCTGTGCTGAGCACAGATGAGACCCTGCAAGGAAGAGAAATGCCCCAGGACAGTGCCACGGTCACATTTTTTTGACACCTTCATTAACAACCCAGAGAAATGGGGACTGGTAGAGGAATGCAAGGCAAAAATAAACCTGCTTCAGTATCAGGAAGTCTTGTTGGTAGCATGTCTCCTGGGGGAGTAAGGAGGGGAGGGGAGCACCCCGGCTTTGGATATTTAAGCAGAGCTTGAAGGCAGTTACAAGCTTCTGTAAGATGGGCAAGGATCTCTTGCAGGTCTGCCTGGGAAGTTCTCGGACACCAGCAGGTACTTTCAACCTCCCCAGACTGGGAAAGAGTGAAAATGGCACCAGCTGCACAAGGCTTTCGAGGAAGAGAGAGGCACTGAGGTCTTCTCTGGTACCAAGCTACTCAGGAACGGTGAGCCATTTCCAGCTGTAGGCTTTGTTATTGAGATGAGGGCACTTCCTTTTGAGAACTTTAACCATCAGTAAAGGCAGGGTAGAAATCTGCAAAATGCAAACAACTGACAGGCCTTTAAAGCAGGAGAAGTGCTTTAGGCGTGGATTATTCCCAGCAGCAAAGGCTGCAGCTTTGCTGATATTTACAATGACTCAGTGCACTTGACTTTAGAAAAAAAAAAAAAACCCTGAACAGTCGCAACTCTCCAACCTCTAAAAAAGCCAGCAGCAGCTGCAGAGCTCCAGCGCTGACAAGTACCTCCCCAGGCAGCAGCACGGTGCACAGGCAGCCGGGTCGAGCCAGCCCCAGCAGCCGCAGCATCCACATCCTCCTCTCCCAGTGCCGGTGAGGTCTGAGTGCCAAAGGAGACGAATGGACAGACCCTCCCCAGCACGGGCAGGGGTCTCTGGCAGCCACAGCTCTGCAGAGGCAGAGGACATGTAGGTCATGGACAAGCTATTTGTCTCTAACACAGGCTGGCAGATCTTCCAGCGGGCTTTGGGTATGATGCAGCACCAGAGCTGGCCCTGAAGCCTAGGAAATAGCATGCCCACCACGGGCACAGACGATACCGTTTCTCATAATACAGGAGAGAATAGATAGGGGCAATTACATGTAGAGCTGACCCATCATGTCCCCCAGTTTGATCCACTATCTCTGCAGACAGACAATCTGCAGGAACATGAGAAGAGCCAGCCAAGGAAAAGAGGAATCTAGCAACTAAATCCTAGATGAGACATATGTCTCAGAGGAAAGGCCATGTACAGGCACTTTGGGTGCCCTATCATACTATACAAAGCTGAGGCCAGTTCTTCCCCTTCCATTCACATTACCCCATTTCTAAAAATCCCATTTGAATATGCCCTAGAAATTCAGGATGGGATCAGTGCACTTTGCAAAGGGAGGTGTGACTCTATCACTCTGGAGGTGGCCAAACCAGAGGGAGAGGCACAGGGGAAGGACTCGGCCAAGGGCTGGGGAGGGATTTGTGCCAGTGCTAGGAAATGCACCACCTCAATTCCCAGCACCCATCCCTGGCTGGAACTGTAGCATGAGACTGGAGACACAAAGACAAGAGCTGGGAACAGTACTGAGACAGGGCTGAGCACAGCTGCCAGTCAGAAATGCACTGGGGCATTTGTTGTGGGGCAGGCTGCAAGGCCAGGATGCACAAAACTCCCCAGTGCCTCCCAGAGAAGGACAGTGCCAAGCACCAGGGCACTTGGGCAAACCTGGGGCTGCCTACATGTCTCTATCCTGTCACCTCCAGCTCTTGTGCTGCCTTTAAAATGGTTTTCTGGAAAGATCCACAATTTGCTGCATGGGACCATGAGCATCATCCCATGTTTAATGAAGGCAGTGCACTAGCTCCTGGGCAGCTGGTTTCATTTACCTCCTCTTTCATTTTAAAGAGAAACCTTTGCCCCTATTATCTGACCTCTTCTTCTGTTGCAGTTAATTATATTAAAGCCCACTTCCCAAAGCTCAGGAATTTCCGGATCTACTTTGTTGCCTGCTGCTATGGGGAGAGTCTGCTAGGAATTAGGGCACTTGCCTGCTGGGGACGCTGAGTGGGGCAGATCCCCGCCATCAGCATGACACCCGCCACCACAGCAACTGTGAAACTGAGACACCTTTGCTGACAGAGCAGCCCCCATCCCTGAGCATCTTCCAGAGGAGAGGGCAGAGCCCCCATCTGCAGCACAGGACACAGGCAGCCCCACTGCTCCCCCCAGAGAGGAGAGGTGGGATGCAACCTGCTCCCCCCAGGTAAAGACCTGAGGGCACAGAGGAGAGGTGCTGCCCACCTCCAGTCCACTAATAAATGCACTGGTAAAGAAGAATGACTGCGGGCTGCTCTCTGGCCCCAACGACACAACCCACACCCATGCCTTTCTCTGCCCCGAGACAAGGTGCCTCTGTCCATCCTGCTGGTGACAGCCATTTCTGGCCCATGCCATCTCCCTAGCCACACGCTAGCATTGCCCAGGACCATGCTGGTGGCCAGAGCCACGATGCTGCCAGGGACTGTGCCCTCCATCAGTGCAGAGGATGGCAAGTGAGTTGGAAAAGCTGTGACCAGCCAAGTTTATTTACAGGTCGAGATGGGCCAGTGATTTCTTCATGCAACCCCTTCCTCCAGGCATACCCTCCAAACACACCGTGTTCTGAGCACTCACAGCAGGCTCACACAAGCCCAAATACATACCCTTACATATACATTAGTATATGGTGTATGTACCCATACATATACATTGGTGTGTGTGTGCACGATGGGCAACTGTCCCCCGGCACCTTTGGGAAACCTGTCCCCTGCGACTGCCTCATGAGCATCTCCACCTACACACTCAACACGTCTAAGCCAGAACAGATGTCACCCAAACCAAGCCCAGCAAAAGCATTTTAAGCAGCATCTCACACATGCCCATGTGCCTAGCATCTCTGATTTGCCACACAGGGCAAGTGACTTTCCATCTTGGAAGATAATACGGCATTCTCCAAGGAGCCACAAGGGTAGATGTCCACTGGCTTTGAAGACGCAAACATTTACTTTCCCCCTAAGTAATAGGGATTTGTTCTTCAGAGGCAGCATTGCATAATGATTTGCCCATTAAACATGACAAACTTGGAGCTGTGCACAAGACTTCAGATGGAAAACCAGTTGTACAGCCTGAGAGAGCATGCCCAGGGATGGAACTGGGCACGGCTGCAGGTTTAAGTGGGTAGTGAATCTTCACCATGTGTGAGGACACCAGTGCTGAGCAAAAAGATGGCTGTGGGGAGGTCTCTGAGCAGTGGAAACCCGCATCCAAAGGCTGAGGGGGTCCACAATAAACCCAGCATTTACTCATAACCAAACACCACAGACAAACTAAATTATCAGGGAAATGCCAAAACTCTCTGAGCCACTGTCAGTCCCACCTGCCACACCCTCCTTTAGTGGAAATTCCCTGAGAGTTTTGAAGCCATTCACACATCCCTCTCCAGCAACACATTACTTCTGAAGAGGGAGGCACACATGCTGAGTTACATATGTAAGCAAAACCATACTCAGAAAGGCTGGCGAGGCTGCTTATTTCCACCCAGTGTCACTTTTCTGTCAGATACATTTCAAATATATTCTGTTTTCACACAGAGAATAGGGATCCCTGCAATGTATTCCCTTCTCAATTCCCTTTCTGGATTGAGCACAGCCTTTTCAAAGGAATAACAGATTTGACAAATTTATAACCGATATCCCAGGAGAACGTTAGGGTTTGGAACAGAAATATTCATACTTGAAGTTAGACAGCAGTTTAGTTTCCTGCTAATAATTTTCTTCTTGGATACAAAGGAACTTGTTTTGTTTTGTTTTGCTGTTTGGAGCAGAGGGATGAGACACTGTTTTGACATTTATTCATAAACAGTACAGAAGCCCAGCTCGGAGCTGTGGCCATTGCCAGTCCTCACAAACTCATACGGGTGCAATCTCCAGAGCTGCAAACCCAGGCTGGGGGAGAAGTGCCTCCTACGCTGCCAGGGACGTGGGTCAGCAAACAGCATCTCGGCTCTGCCGACCCTTGCAGGGAGCTGCACCAGCCCTCCTGCTCGCGGATTGCTGCTTCAGCACAGCCGCTCAGAATCAGAGCCGCCGAGCACTTTGCACTGCTCCTATAAGAAAAGGTTTCAAAGCAGCGGTGCAGGCAGATTCCCTGCACACCAGGATGAAACTCTACATCTGAAGCCTGGAAGTTTGTTCCTTCAACTCATCCAAGGGCTTGGCCCAGTGATCAAGCCCTGTTGCAGAAAGCAAATTCCTGGACTAAGTAAATGTGATCAGCACATCGTGTAATCATGAAAAGCAAACTCCCAGCTGAGACATAGATCATCATTGCACAGCATGAGCCTGTAAGTAACACAAATCCGGCTCCAAATGCTCTGCTACCCCACTGCCCCCATTGCAGCAAGCTGCTGCTGCCTGGCAGGGGAGCCCCAGGAGCCAAACACCCAAGCAAGCAACACTGCGGCACAGCGGGGCAAGCTCAGCTCCCTGAGGAATCGGACTTGCTGGATGCTGGTCATGCCTGGTGCTATAAACCATTCTGAGATGCCAATAGTTGCTTCCGCAGGAGGCTCCAAGGTTGACACACCAACACAGAGACTGTGGGTGCACTTGCAAGGAAACCTCATGTCTTAAAACCCAGAGAGCTCTTTTTAAGAGCAGGTCTCCAAGTGGGATTTACAAGAGATGGGCTTTACAAACCACACTGCTGCACTTCAGCAAAGCAACCTGAGCACTCCACAAAGGGCCACTGTGAAGGACCAGCTTGGGGAACAAGCCCTGTGGGCAGCACACACAAGCCCACTTGGACCCGAGATCCTGGCTCTGGCTTCTGTGCTTGAGGCCAGTGCCCCATGTGGGAAGTTAAACCCAGCATCAGAGCAAAACCACTTTTTCTGGGAACAGGGGGGTCTCACCATAGTTTCTGCTCCCAGTGAATGCCTGTCTCTGAAATGTGTCCTTTCTGTTGCAGAGAGCCTGCCCCACAAACCCTTTTTCTATCAATTCTGGCAGTCACTGCTGTGCTTGAACATTGCCTCACCTTTGCACTGGCATTTGCACTCCCACTGCAGATAGCCACAGCCTGCTGGGGAGCTTACCTCTGGCCACAGTGTGCAAACTGGGATAGTTGGAAATAAGAGGAGAAAAAAGGTGTTTATGGATTTTCCTCCAAATAAGAAAACCTTTCTCTCCACTTGGTGTTTGTCACACTCAGTGCTACAGCTCAGAGCTTGCTTTGCTCTTCTGAACTGCGGCACATGTAGGAACCAGGAGGAAAATCACATATCAGCATCTCTCTGGCAGCCCCAGCTGGGCCTGGATCTTGGATGTTCACCCCCTTTCCACCAACATCTGCTCCTGGGGCTCCATCTGCAGTGTAGGACTGCGGCGTGTCTATGGACATCTGAGACCCTTACAAAACGAAGCAGGGACTGGGGCATTATGCATTTACCATTGGACTAAGCTGCCTCTCCCTCCTCTGGGCCAAACCAATTTAGCTTCAGGCCAGTGGTCACCAAGAGACACTGATTAAGGTGAAAGGAACAGGGCTTTCAGATAGTCCCATACATCTGCCACATATGGCTTTTTCTTCCCCATCATCCCCACCCCAGCCACCACTGGAGCTGCCTGTCCTCCTAACTGCCTCCGGGGACCCAGTGGTCCAGTGCAGGGCTTTGTTTCCAGCAATCAGGCAGGCCAGACATGCAGGCAGTGGTATTTTTAGCCTCTGTCTCAGCTGCAGTGGTAAAGGTTAATACATCCCCTCCTGTATTTGTTCGAGAGACTCCAGAAGGAGGGGCAGAGACTCTTATGTCTATTTAAATGCAGCAGGAGGACAGAGGAATTGGCTGTCACACGTTTGCCCCCTTTCACACCCAGACAGCACATCAGCTCTGCTCCCAGCATTGTCTGATCACTGCAATTAGTGTTGGAAAGTAGAAGGAATGATGAATACCTACTGTTGCCAGGTAACAGCATCCACCGTGCTGCCAGCCACTTTCATGAACCTATAGGAAACAGAGGAAGAAACTATATAAGCCAGTGTTGTCACAGGGGAAGTCCTAAAACAACCGATGCCCATCCTACATCATGAGACACCAAAGGTGGCCACCACTCTCACAGACCCTTTCCAATGAAAACTTTGCATCCTTAAATGGAAGGAATAAATTATATGTAATACAAATGCAAGCACAGCTGAGAATAACAGAGTGAAACTCAACTGGCAGCAGAGCTTTGAGCATCATTTTGGGGCAGATAGGGAGAGCTTTTGGAGCACAACAGCATTTCAGGAACAACAGCTTGGTGTATGTACTTAGTTCTATAACTGGAACAACACTCAATAGCAATTAAAGAAAAAGTTTTAAATGCCCATCTTAAAAGGAGACACTTCTTCACCCAACATGTATTTAAGCTGAGGAACTCCTTGCCTGGATTCAACAAGGACTGAAAAAATGGAAGAAAATGGAAATAAAACCTAGCAAATCTATTAGATGCAAAGATGCCACCTCCAGCTCAGGAAGCCCCTGAGCATTGGAGGATGGGAGGACAGGCTTGACAAATACTGCTACATGCTTTCCTTATTTTGATGCTCTTTCTTTGCCGTTGGCTGTTAGCAAACTGATGGGATTTTGAGCAGGGTGCACTCTGGGTTTGTCCCATTCCTATGACTAACCACAGCACTTCCGTGCACAAGGTTACAGCAAGTTATAGATATGTATTAGACTCCTGACAGCTTGTGACCCAACTATCTTAAAGAAAATACACCTCTTCCAGACAGCTCCTGTTTGTTGCAGACTTGAGGCTACACAGGTGTATCTGGCTACACTGCCAATGCCAAAACCAAAGCAATTTCTAATCTTGGGGACCGTATGCAACCCCCAGAGCAGCAGCCTCTAGCACAGGCATCCAAGATGGGCCCTCCCTGGCTCCCTGGTCCAGCAAACCAGACTGCGCCTTGGAGAACTGCAGCTCCCATGAGGAAGCCCAAGCAGCTACTATATTCTTACTCTTAGAGGCACAGATATGAAAACACACCAACTGCACAGGCACACTTTTCTGTTCAGTAGTGTAAAGTGTGCTGGGTAGCTGATGCATTTTGGAAGTGATAATGTATGTGCATGTCCGGAGACATTGGCCTGAGCAAGTGAACGTGATGAGAAAGAAACTGATGCTGTATTGTCTCAGGCTGCTCTTTGGTGCATGGGGATCCTGGGAACACAACAGGAATCACACAGCTGTCCTGATCTGCCAGGACACAGAGATGAGTGGCACTGGGTCCTGCAACTCCAACTCCCTCAGGACAGCCCCATGACCAAGGGTGGGGAAGAAGAGGGAAGTTTTGTGAGGAGAGATGAGACCTTTTATCAGACTAGTTGTCATGGCAGGGATGAGCAGCAAGCTTTCCAGCACACGAGCCTCTAATCAGGTCTGAAACAAGAGCATCAAGCTTCAGGCTAAATATAGCTCAGAAACAATCATTCTGACTTTAAATTAATGACGATGGTCAATTATAGACTGGGACAAAAGGGCAGCTGGACCCTGTGAAGCATAAGAAGACACTGGCAAAGGCAGCAGTAATAAATCCCTCCAGACAGAGAGGGAAGAGGTACAATTAGAAATGGAAAAACAATAACATGCTGTAGAACCCTGTAGCACTGATGCACCCCTGATTCTGCTGCCTAGCAGTGCTGTGAGCTTCAGTTCCCAGGCTCACCTTTCAGAAATGCTTTTACATCTCTCTTGAGGGTCAGGGCCGGGAGATCAGTGCCAGGGTGGTGGTTTGGGGATGGTTCCTTCCCAGTTGAGCAGGGTGAGGAGACCAGCTGGACCAGCCCCAGTGCAGCCAGAGGGAGAGGTGTGAGCTACCTGCAACCCACACTGGTCATCTGGCCAAAAGGGGATTTTGCAAATATTGCTAAGGAGAGGCTGCTGTCCTACAAAACTAAGTGTGAAGAAATATGCCAAAAGGATCTAAAAACCCAACTCCCAGGTTTTAAATGCTTGGTACAGGGACTGCTGCCTAAAATATAATGCATGCAGTGTACAAGCATGAACTAATGAACTCTAAACTGAAATTATGAATTCAATCTATATTGGGTTTGAAGATCAATATATTGCACTTGGGTTTGAAGATTAGCCCATCTTGCTTTCTAACCTCAAATGCTTTATGTTCTGGCTGCAAAATAAACCATCCTGGACTTTGCTAAATCACCTCTTCAGGCTCAGCTTGGCACTCTCCACTCACAGTCCAAAACCATGAGCAGACCAAGCTCAGAGGAAGAAGCTCTCCAGTTTTCCTCGCCACTTCCACAGTGCCTACAGCTCTGCTGTAGACACACCTGCTACAGAGGTCTTTGGGAAGGGACTGAAAAGCAAAGCAAACCCACGGTATAACCTCCAGCATCCCTGTAGCAGCAGAAGCAGGACATCCATCTGTCCCAACTTCCACATATCCTGGAAGCTAACTGGACTGTTGTTAAAAAGCTCATGAGAAAATTTTGTTGTAGGACACAGGTATCACTCAGACAATGCCAGTGCAGACCAAAAGCAGGACAGAAAAGGCCCTGGCTTGCTTAGTGTTCCTCTTTGTCTCCATAAGACAAAAATAAACTGGTTAGTTCTGGTAATTTTCAAATTTTACCATAAAAAATGCACATTTAGATCAAATTTTGCTTTCCATGTCTGTTTTTCTTTCTTTTATTTTTCCTTTTATTGAGATTTTTGCAGGATGAAGTTCAAAAGTTCTTGGTAAAACTTCAAGTCCTGCCTTAATGGTGGAGTTGTGCCTGGAGCACCCCAGATGACTTGGACAATGGTCTCTACCCTCCAAAGGGAGCCTAGAGCAACTCAGCAGCCAACGAGCAAGAGATGAAAGGCCAGGGCAGGTGGAGATGCAGTGGTGCACAGGTATCTGAATATCCCCAGTTTAGGAATACAGATGTTACTAATCCCTTTATTCCTGTAGCACCTGTGCTGCTCAAACCACAGATTTTGAGGCCAGTGAAGACCCATATGGTTCAAATGGCCAGCACTGGCACATTTTTATCTGGGATTTCCTGGACTGTGATGTCCGTGTGTGCAGCGCAGCACAGGCAGAGCAAACCAGACGCTTCCGGGAGGGCTCAGATCCCTGCACATGTGCTGCACAGATGGGCTGGGCTGGCGCAGTAAATCTGCCATTTTCCTACACATTGGGCTTTCTCTGTGAGCACCAATTGACTGCACAGCGCACGTGTAGTAAATCCCAGCCAGGAGCAGTGGGACAAACTCAGCCTGTGCTGTGCAGGCAATGTGGGCAACTCCTGTAGTGATGCCCCCTAATTCAGATGGGTGGCAGCCCCAGGGCACATCTGTGCAGTGTCCCAGGCTGGGCTTCCACATAGCAGAAACCTGGACAAATGTAAGAGTCCTCAAAATCTGCTGGGGCAGCATCTCTAGGTGGGAAAGCAGAACATGTCAGAGGCATGTGGAGGAACAGGAGCCTCAGGCAGGGAGTTTGTGATACTGAGGATGAGACAAAGCCACTGAGCTTGGATATGTCCATCTCCTTACCCTTGCAGCTGCCTGTATGCCTGCATCCCATGCCAGCATTACTACTTGTGGGGTCCTGCAATGAGATGTAACTGAGGTTCAAGCTTGTTTTTAAATAAGCACTATGAAAAATGTAATTTAACATTGTTAAGTCACCCAAACAGTTCACAGCTCTGTCCCAGAAATGGTAATAATGGCACAAGGTGGGACAGCACCTCACAGGTCAGGAATGAGCTGTGGGAGAATTGGGTGGGAGGTCTGCAACACCACGAGATGGTACTGACATCAAAACTGTATTGTGAAACCATGGCTCAAACCTGACCTGTCCCAGAGCATCTCCCATAGCCACATGTCTCGGGACCGCAACTTCCACTTGAGTGTGGGCACGTCTCTGAAATAGATCTCCTGTCCTTATTCAATACTTACCAGTCATGGAGCACCTCCTGCAACCTTAAGCAAATTGCTCCCATGGTTAATTAGCTTCCAAGTATGTTATTTCTCATCTGAATGTGTCTGGCTTCAGCTTCCAGCCACTGGAACTTCCTAGGCTTATTCCTGATACATTAAAGAGCCATCTGTACTTGGAAATCGCTTTCTAATGCAGGTAATTGCAGATTGTCATCCTTTAAATAATTAAAAAAAGTGATCCTGTAACAAACAATGCAGCTGCACAAGATGACAATTTACCATCACACAGGCTCCCAGGTGGTTTAGCATTATTGTCTGACTCTTGGACGCTGGACTTCACAAACACAGGTTATTTCATCTGCTACTCCCTGGAGTACTACAAAAGTAAGCTGACCCTTCCCAAGTCCCAAATGTAGGAGCAGTACTGGCCTGCCTGTGGTGCCGTGGCAGATCCCTAGAGCTGGGTGGCAGATCTCTGCCCTTTGAGCCAACAGTGATGGGTAGAAATAGCTTTATCTTGTGTCTGAATTGGTTGGTGAGGGGGACTAAAGCACAGGCTTCACTTACTAACTTTTTCAGGTTTCAGCAGCACAATCAAATACCTACAGCAACGGAGAGACCCAATTCATGCCACCCGCTGCAAACACTTTGACCTGCAGTGCCAGATTTCAGACAGGGATTTCTCTCCGGGGAGCAGAGCCTGGTGGGGACTATGTACAAATCTGCTGCTATATTGTATTCTCTCTCTGCTCAGCATCACCTTTCTTCAACCAACCTTAACTACAGTAGGGCTGCACAAGCCTTCTAGCAAAGAGGGGGGCTTTATGTTCCAGACTGCCCTACCCAGCCTTGGTAATCTGCACTCCAGGGACTGTGGAGGTTGCATTTGGACCATGATGTTGCATTACCATTGATGTTTTTTCCCACCATTGATTAGTCCAGTCCCTTTCTGAACACACACCTCTGGCCTCCACAATACCCTGTGACAATGACTTCTGCAATGCCATTGCATACCATGTGAAAAAGCTTCCTCCTTCTTTCCAAAGCTTCCTTCCAAACTACTTTCTGCACTGTGAAAAAACCCACCCCATTCACAGGCTCACGCACCTCGATAACATTCCCCCTGGGCTGTCCGTCTTCTGAGCCAAAGAGGCACAGCCTATTTAATCTCTTCTCACGTGAAGACATCACATACCTCCACACATCCTCAGCTCCTCTCCCTGTAACCCTCCCGATTCTGTTACATCTTTTCTGAGATGAAATGACTAAGATTGTAGATAGCAATCAGGATGAAGGTACACTGTGTACTTATACAGTGGCACAATCTTATCTCTCTTTTCTTACTCATTTTGTTCTTCCTATACAGGTGACTCTGATTTTGGCATTCCAGCCATCCAGATCAAGTTTCAGCAACAAGTATCTTAACCCTTTCCTCCTGAAAGAGTAATAGCTAAATCCTTTGCTTATACCTCAGATCCTTGACCCTGCTATATAAGGAACTGCAGAATGCCTCATCAAATCCTTCACACCTCATTTCAATGTATTTATGAATGGAGTCACTCATAAATTGAATGCTACCAGAGCTTGAGTTCATGCTGCAGTGACCTCCTCCTCCCTTTGTATCATTAGTTTAATGTTGTTTGTCTTGTGGCTTGATTTTTTGCACAAAATTCTTGCTCTATACCTATTCAGTGTCCTGGTACTCTCTGTGCCACCAGCCTTGCTGTATCTTGCATAAGGGTGAGGCTTCTTTCTCTGCTGACTGAGAAACGCTCACCTCTGCAGCATCACTAAAGAGCCTTAGACCAATACAGCAAGGATGTACTTTTTAAAGAAAGTCAAACAGGCAAAGCAGAGCTTCTAAAAAATGCAGTGCTTACAAGTTGCCTGTGTCGAACAGGGCAGAAGCCCTTGTCAGGAAGAGGACAGGACAAATACATACATTTCTTTCTGAAACCCACCCAGAGTCATTCCCTCTGCCAGATACCACCTACACTGGGCTCTCCTTGTTTCTCTTACCTACATGAATTTAAACAAACAAGCTCTGTCCATATGCTGCCTTTGGCTGCTACTCCAGAACAAGTCATGGATAAAAAGCAACGCCTAGACCAACTGATGTGTGCTGACCCGCTCAGACAGCCGTAGCCCTATTTGCCCTTGTAGTGGCATGGGCAGTCATCATAAAAATACTAGCAAAGACTCTCACATTTTTAGCACCTTGATTTTGCTTTGGCCACTGGTGGTGTTGGATCCCAAGTGTACAGCCTGTACCATTTCATGAGCTATAAGCTAACACCTCTCTCTACCACATAAGGACCAACACAGGAACCAGGGTTTGATGTTGGTTTGTGGATGCAGGGAGCAGGGCTGAGGATTGGGACAAGTTTTAAACTGACCTCTACCTGGGCTGCCCACAGATAATCAAGACATTATCTCCATGCCCCCTCCCAGCCCTGCCATGTCCACAGCTGGCAGGGATGAAGGGCTTCATCACGACTGACAAACGTGCTTCCTCAACTTTATGGGCTCCTTTCAGAGCACTGTGGAATGACATCATCACCAAAAGGAGCCAAAGTGACCCAGATGGGTGGTTAACTCTCCACAGGTACTACAAACCAGGTAGTTTGTAGTAAAAAAATCATGAAGGATGAGAAATTCTTGCGCCTTGTGAGGTGAGGACTGACATGTGGGAGCTTCCTCGCCTGCTGCTGCCACCTGTCTGGAGGTGCTGTGGCTCTGTGACCAGAGCATGGATGTGCAATGGTGACAGCAGTAGCAAGAAGGGGCCAAGAAGGCTGGAAAGAGGGCAGACAGAAATCCAAGGATGCAGCAGGTCTGGTGGCTCTGAGAGCTGGGGTATGAGGAGGTAGGAAAAGGCTGTAGCTCCAGACGAGAAAGACTTCAACGTCTTTGGTGACTTCAGTAGGCTCAAGACCCAAAGCTGTCACAGAGCATCAACAACAGCCAGCCTAGTGTGGACACAAGTGTCTGCCAGCCCTTATCCTCCTGGCGCTGCAGCTCCTGCCATCGTGGAGGTAACACCCCAACAATTGCCCAGGGAGGTGGTGGAGTCCCCATCCCTGGAGGTGTTTAAGAGTAGGGGCGACATAACGCTGAGGGATATGGTGTAGTTGGGAACTGTCAGTGCTAGGTTAACGGTTGGACTAGATGATCTTCAAGGTCCTTTCCAACCTAGATGATTCTGTGATTCTGTGAGTGTCCAGTGGCAAAATCTGGGCTACACCAGCTGAGGAACAACAGGTCATGAGATCCCCGAGCCAAAACTGCCTGGACATGCTGGTCTAAGTTTTGTACCAAATGTTCTGAGCTTTAACACATGTTAGCATCTCTTCTTCCTAATAGCTTTCCCTCATGTTTCTTCTCTTCCAGCACTGAATGTGTGATTCAGTCATGCATTAACTTTTGTGTCTGATTTCTGATCTGCTGTTAAAATCTATGTTAATTCCTTAGAATCTCACAATTTTTTCCCCAAGCAAATTCTGAGGAGTTCTGGGATTCCTGTACCCACAGACGCAGTAGGTAGCTAACATGGTCTGCTCTCCAACAGCTCAGGCTGCATGAATGGTCTAATTAACACCTCATCAAACTCAACTGTTGGTTGTGTCTGGAGAAATTCCCTCTTGCACCTGTGCATTCACAAGACACCACTTCTAGCCTCCCGCACAGCAGGCCCCAGCCATCGGAGCAATGCTCCATCACTGCAGAGCCTGTCCTTACATCAGCAGTAGCGGCCCTGGTCCAGTGGCCAGGACTTGCCAGCCCAGAGTGACACTGATATGCTCTGTGACTGCTCTGAGCCATTGCACTGTGCAGGGTGGTGCAAGAGCTCAGGAGCAATAACTCAGCAGTGAAGGGTGTGCAAAGCCTGTGCTGTTGTGTTTCAGGCAGGGCTTTCCTCCCCTCATCTTATCTTACCTCCATCATCAGGAAGACCATAGGTTTCATCCAGCACAGCTCAGTGTCACCTGGCTAAGGACAGCCTTTGCAGTGAGACAGCATGCACACACCCCTGCATGCTGCAAACCTTTGGGTACCTGATCTGCACTCATCATCTAGCCCGTCTAGCAGACCCCAGAGAAAGGTGGCACCCCAGGAGGGGTTCAGTCCCACCCTGCCCTGGAGGACAGGCCTGAGGACTGTGTCAGAACAGCTCTGGAGATGTCCATCTTCCACCACTGAGACAGACACAGAGCCTGGTGCACAGCAGAGAGCAATGCCCAACTCGTGATGACACTGTCATTATTGCAGGAAAATGTTTAAACATAAAGAGTAAGTTTAGCTTGGTTGCTTGAGATAACAGTTAAACAATAGACTGCAATGTTTGGAACACAGAGTATGCAACAGGAAAATGTAATTTTAGGTAATACTTCACAATGAGACTTTTCTCTGAGTGTTTCAGGACGTCAGGTAACTCTAGAGACTTTCCCTGGAGAACATCTAATGTCAGCTTCTACTGTCAGAGATCACTCCCTGGGCCCCTCTGAGCTCTCCTCTCCCACTTCAGCTCATTTCCATTATTTCCCCCACCAAAACCTGCTTTCTCACTGTGTAACAGGGCACTGCTTGCCTGGCAGACTAATCCACTCACCCTGTCTGCTACTCTGGGTGCTCATCTCTCCCCTCCTTACTTAAACCTTACTTAAGCCTTACTTAACACTTGAGTCTTAATCTTCCACTTGGCATATCTCTTCCTACCTGGCTGACTTCTGCTGTTCATCGCATTTTTTAAGATAAGAGATAAACTGTGCAGATTTTGCATCATCAGGACTAGTAACTGCACACACTTTATTCGCTCTGGAGCCTTCAACCTACTGTGAGCACTACATAGAACACTCATGGTGGTCTAGCAAGGCAGACAGCAGGCTTGCCATTGAGAGCACCTTCCTAAATTCTTTCTCCTCTCTCCTGCATGCTGACTCTGTGGGGTTCATTCAGGATTCTGAGAGGCATGTCCTGGCCGTGACAGCCCCAGGCACATGCTGAGCCACATCCCATTGACCAGTTCTGTGATGCTCCTGCAGAAGGCAGAGCTCTCAGTAGCACTAACTGAGTACTGAAGTGTCAGGGAGCTGCTGGGAACAAAGCTCACACTGTCAAGCAGCTTAGGCACTGGGGTTTATCTATTCATCCTTTAGCAACTCCATTTCCAAATACTGCAAATGAGCATTTAGCCCTTTGTCTTTGTGTAATCAAACTTGCTCCTTCTCTTTACACCCTGCCTGGTAATAATGGGGTCTTTATGTGGAAAGACAAGCAGCTCTTTTCTCACAGGACCCCATGGGCTGTAAGGTCACGCAGGCACGTGTCACTCGCCATGAGCTGCACACACCAGGGTTTGGAGCGCAGGACACAAAGTTTCTCCATGGGAGAGAGAAATCACTTTGAGTGCCCGTGGACCAGCGTCACCCTGGCAGGCAAGGATGGCAGCAGAGAAACAGCATATAGCTTGGAGAGCAGGCACACTCATTACAGCTCCTTCAGACCAGTGTGGGGGTCTGGTGAGCCCCCACCATCCTGTCACCAGGGCTGTTCAAACCCTAGGTGTTACCTACCTTCCCTTTCATTTGAGATGGCATTTCTGCCATCCTCTCCATCAGATTGTATGCTACAGTCTCACTCCCAGGGTTGCCGTCAGTCAAACTGCAGCTCCAGCAACACAGAGCTGCCAGACCACCCTGGCCGTGCAACTCAGCTCTTCCGACCCCTCTTCCCTGGGACCCGGCTGCGGCGCACGAAGGGCAAACACAGCAGTAGGACTTCCCTTTCTCTAAGAGCTTCTTGGCTCTCATCCCTGTTGTTTTCCTTACTCAGCCCGCTCCTCCCGGCACTAATAGATTTCCTGCTGATCAAGGCTACTACAACATTTTGTAACTCCCCTTGCGCTGCTTTCACCGCACCGTACCGAATGCGGGGGCTCCAGCAAGCGATGCGCTCACGCGGCATTGCCGTCAGCCATGGTGTGGGCGCACGGGCTGCTCCCCCACTTTGGTCGGCAGGAGGGATGCTGGTGTTGCAGATGGTTCAACCAGCTTTATGGTCTCTTTGTGCTGCTGCAGTAGAGCTAAGAATCTGGCCCTGACTCCCTCCCCGCCTCGCCAGGGACTGCATCAGTGTGCTGTTTATTGTTTCTGCCAGATCATTCATGCAGATGTTAATGAATTCTAGACCCAGCTTTGCTCCCAGCAGAGTCCCTTCCACACCTCCCCCTGCCCAGCCCTCTGCACTGGAGTTTCTGTTTACAGTCCTGCAGGGAATTTCCCCTCTGCTGCACGGTCTTCGAGCCACAAAGTCCCAATTCCTGCTGCCAGCAGGCTCCCACACCTCCCTGGTTCCTGTAGCTGTCCAATGTCACCTCCAGGTGTCTGCGTCCCCCACTGTCACCATTTCTTCTCCACCTCTGGCCTCCCCAAACTAGAGACATGCCAATTCTCCTAGGAGGGAGCCAAGGGCTTGGCCAGTGAAGAAAGTTGCTACAGGTTCTTCCTCTGCACAGATGGAGAGAGCACAGGGAAAAGAAGTCACCAAATGGGAAGAGCAAAGCAATTTGTCCAGAAGGACTCTGAGACAATATCTATACTGGTAAGGAGTGCCAGGATCTACCTCCTGGCCCTGCAGCCCACAGGAATGCAGGAGCCTGCATCCACACCACTGCATTATCTTCACATCCCAACAAGGTGGGCGCCTCAGTCTGCCTATAATTGGGAAATGATGGGAATACTTGGGAGAGTGTTGATCAGCCCAGCCCAAAATCCCACCAGGGATCTCTGCAGAAGTTTAGCAGCACAGATGACCATGTCCCCAGGCCTCTGGTACTGCGGTGGCTGAGCCACACAGATCCTTGCTGTCCTGGCAGCTGTTGGACATCAGGAAGCCAAAGAGCAAGTCTACCTGCTGAAAAGGGCATCAGTCTCAGGATGGGTTTCTGATCTCTTCTTGATCTTCTTGATCACTTACCCTTCCAGGAGAGCAATGACATTCTTTCTGGGCCTCCCAATGTTCGGCCCATAGAGGTTTGCTCTGGAATAAGTGCGGATAAGCTGCAGCAGGCTTCTCAGCTGGATGTAGTCCTTCCCCAGCTGGCTGCCGTTCACTGAGCGGCCAATCAGGGTCCGATAGTTATTGGGCTCTGGGAAAACAAAAATAGACAAGCAAGGCTTGCCAGCTCCGCTCCTTCATCTGTGCTTCCGGAGAGACACACATAGCTCATGCTGTCGCACAGCTTGAGCTCCACAGAGCTGCCTGCCTACTCTGCGGAGCAGCAGAAGGAGCCTCTGAGGAGTCGATGAGGGCCATTGTTTGCTCTTCTGTGCCAGCATTCCTCCTGCACCCCTTTTTCTGTGTGCTGGGTGAAGCACCTGCACCTTGGTGTCATGCTCCTCGCCTCGTAGGGTCCCCCACTTCTCCTGGTGCTGCAGCCACCCTACAAGCCCATACAGCTGCTGGTCTGGCCACCCCAGGACTGGCTGTGCCCAGCAGCCAGGGCAGAAACATTTCATGTGCTTAATACCAACTGATGGAAACGTCTAGCTAAGGGGCTAACACATGCCAGGTCCATCTTAAAGGTGGTGCTGCCTTATAGCCGCAACCTTTAAATCCCTCTGAAACCACATTGGCAAAGCATCCCGAGATCTGCAAATATCCTCTTCCAAAAGGGAATACCTTTCTGCTACAGAGAGCTCCATTCCTGTGACTCTCCTGTTCTCACACTCACCATTGCCCAGCTCCCAGGAGATGTTGTACTTCTTGCTGGCACTGTACTTCAGCAGGCTGAGAGCATTGGAGCTGTTCCAAGAGTTGTTGGGATTTCGGCGCAAAGCATTCAGTGCAAAGATCAGGTGAAGGCCAGAGCAGTCAGCAAAGTTATAGAGTTTGTCTAGAGACCTGGCTGGGAAGAAACAAAAACCAGTTTGTAATTCAAATGAAAGCTAGTTCCAGGGAGGTTCAAATGATCCTGCTGTCCATCAGACCTTGCCTTCTGTGTAGGATGAGCCAGGGTCAAATGCCATCCCCACGACATCTGTAACTACAGAAATGCACCTGACCTTTGAAACTGGGATAGGATTCCAGTTATGGGCTCATGTCCTTCCAGCATGAAACTTGGATGCCCTCCACCACTGTGTCAAGAGCTAGGGGCCATGTTACCAGAGACAAGTGACTTTATAACATCTCTTTTCATCTGCTCTTGGCAAGGGAAGTTCAGCCTTTCCTGTGCTTATTCTGCCTTGCATCCCTTTCAGAGCAGATCCCTGCAGTGCCTGGGGGGCAGAGGAGGACATCACCACCCCAGGGTTGCCAGCTCACAGCTGCCTCTCCTGCATGCCACCACAGCCTGCTCTCTGCTCCCACAGTCCCCTCTGCAGTAACCAAGCCCCAGCAATAATCATGTAGAACCTCCAAGGTGTGCACCACACAACCAGCTAACCTCCGCTCTGCACGCAAAGAGAGGAGCTTCATGCCACCCCTTGAGCTTGGGGACAGAGGAGGACTCCCTGTCTGGTGACAGTCTGGCCAAGCCCCGCAGCCGGGGTGGTCCTCCTGGGGTGCTGGGGTCTTTGTGGGATTCATCTCCTACCTGCTGGCCCCAAAGCTCCCCAGCTGGCATCTCGCCTGATGTACTGTGGCCTTGATGAGCAATGGGGCACCAGCCAGCAGAAAGAGCTGATCAGGGAGGATTGGCATTAGCACAGGGCATTGCTAGGAGAGCCAAAACACTTAATGTCTTTTTTTTGCTTCAATCTTCACTAAAAACTCAAAAGCAATCAAATGCCTGATGAAGCTAATGCTAGTGGTAGCAAGATACAAACTCATGCGACAGTGAGAGGAGATTTGGTTAGAGAGTAATTAGATAACTGTGGTGTTTTCAATCATCCCTGCCTGTTGAACTGCATCCCAGGACACTCGGCGAGCTTCCTGAAGCAGCCTTGGAGATGCAACCACTTAACTGCGAGGAGCCACCGGGGATGGGGAGGTTCCAGGGGGCTGGGAGGGCAGACCGAGGGCTCCGCTTTTAGAAGAGGGGAAGGAGGCACTGGGGAATTACAGAGTAGGCAGACTGACTTCAGGTCCCAGAAAAATACTTGGACAAATAATCAAGCTGCTTGTCAGCACTTACAAAATATAAGGAGATGATCAACAGCCACAGGAATGTGTCAAGAACAAATCACACTGAAGCAATCTACTGACAGGAGAGCAGGGTTTGCAGGCAGTAAAGCAGCCGTTTAAGTCTTATACCTTGATAGTTTTTTAGGCTTTTGACACGATTGCACATGATGTTCTCTCCAGAAAGTGAGGTAACCCTGATCTAGACTGAACTGCAGTGAGAAATATGCACACCAAGAGCATCTACCAGTAATTTGCTCTTAAACTGAAGGGTCTAGGCAGCCTGCTCTGGGTCTTTTTATACGTTTCCAATAAAGAGGGGTATAAAGGAGCAGAGGATACATACATCAGACTTGCCACGGCATTAAGGTGATAGCATGCACCACCATGGCCAAGGGAGCTGAAGGGGTTGGAGAAGAGGCGACCACATGCTCAGGGAATTGCTCTAAGCCCAGGGGTGATACTCTGAGACTCCCCGTACCCTCACTGCCCGACCAAGGGGCAAGTGAGATGGTGACAGCTGGGAGCTACTTGCTCCAGTCAGGATAAGCTGCTCACAGCCTGTATGTCTATGTTTATTCTGTCGCCTTTCCTGGTCACTGAAAGCCTTGGTGAATACAGAGCCAGCTCTGAGGTCTGAGAAGAATAAACTTATTTTTAAAGTACTGTTTTAAGGAGGGTCAAGGAAATAAGCTAACTGAATACCTAATGTTTAACGGAATGCAGCAAAGTCATGCAAAGGAGAAGAAAGGAAAAATGTGGAAAAGAAATTGCTAATCCCTTTCACAACCTTTTTTTTTTTTTAAATGCTACTGGTCGTTTGAGTGAAAAGTAGCTGAATTAGATTAATCTAATGTATTCATTTCACTGGTTCAGGCACATTAGCTGTTTTTCTGGATGTTTAGTGAATTAGAGACAGATACAGTTACTTAATACTCATTTACTTCAGACCTCCAGGCAAAAAGCTGCACTTGAAATGACACTCCTATAAAGAGGGTAAGACAGACACCTAAATGACAATATGAAGATAGCAAAAAGGTGTTACCTGCAGTTCCCTTGCTAGAAATGAAACGTTTTTGCTGGTGCAAAACAGCTGTAGTTCTTAAATACTACAGGAGGGGATTTGGTTCATGTTTAGGAGCCTCTGCAGAGGACTGGGAATTGATTTTCCATGCATCCACCAGAGGAAACAAGCCGTCTGTTTATCCCAAGTGCAGGGCCTGCCACTGTGAAATTATATTTTTCCCATGACACTTATTTAGTTTCTGTGCGCCTGGACAGAGAGATGCCACGTGTACTTCATGTTCTGCCATGACTTTCCAAACTGGAAACCTCAGCGATCAGGCGAGAGAGCTAAGAGAAAGACACAGATGTCTGGGGGTTGCTCCTGAACATTTCCAGTGGTCTCCCAGCATACAAACCTTGTTGCAGACTGCAACAAGGCCACAAAGAGCAGAAAACTACTAATAAACCTATCTCTGCATCAAACCAGATTGTTAATAAGGGCACTCTCGGTATCAAGAGTATCAGATATCAAGTCCACTTATCTCCTTCATCCTTGGCAGCTGTCTTGGGATAGTGTGAACCTGGAAGCACCAGTCTCTCCAGTGACTCTAGCAGGGCCTTGACCAGTTTGCACAAGATGCCCAACCGTTAGTGGTTAAAGGGCCTGTCTGACCCCTCCTGAGCTGACTGCCTTAAACTGGATGTCTCTGTTGCAGACAGCTGCAGTTAGATGAGAACAGTACTGTCATGGGTGTCTAAAGCACAAAAAGAAGCATATTTAGAAGACCTCAAGTGATGTCCAGCCCTCCATAAGTACAAACAGGGCCAAAAGAGAATGCTATAAATATTTTACTGCCATGACTAGGGATGGCCACATTACTTCTGAGTAATGAGAACATGAAGAATCGCAGTATTATTAACAGCTGGCTAAAACTCACTTTGAATTCTGGATAATTGCACTGTTCTTCATCAAATACAGAAAATCTTGCAGGAATTTAACCTCTTCCCAGCTAACAGATCATTAGGCAAGGCTTTCACAAAGCATTTCAATAGAAAAAGCCATTGTCATACCAGAATGAATCTTAATAGAGCAGAACTAGATTTATAAGACATTCTCTCTGCCCCTTCTCCCCCTCTGCCTGGTGCAGACACACACACTCAGCATTCACATGCCACTGAGCTCAGGGAGAAGGAATAAAACAAAACAAGAAAAAAAAAGAGAATAAAAAAAGTGCGAGGATACTGAGAGTCAGCTTCTGCCACTTACTAACGCTCACGTAGTTGGAGCGAGGCTAACCAAGGCAACAAAGCTACGTGCTCTGTTCCCTCACACCCAGCGGCAGTGCTTGCTGGCAGGTTTCAGCAGGGATGGGCTCCTGCCTCGGTGGGTTTGGGACTAACAGCAGCCAGTAGGTAGAGACAGAGGCCCCATGGCCCTGGCACAAAAAAGAAATCAGGAGATATTTGGGCTTTCTCAACCTTTTACATCCTCAGTTGCAGAGGCTTGAACGCATCTGGAGAGTGAATACTGCCCGACGATGCATGGCTGGGTGGCCGCCAGTGAAGATCTGCTCGCAATCCTGCTCTCAACTGAAGCTCTGCACAGGAATTAAAGATTTTGGCTGTTTGCATGGATCTCTCACCCTGCACAGAGGGATACAAACAATTTCAAAATGCAGGAGAAGGTGTCTGTGAGGCCACAAATGGCGGTGGGGTTCATGGGACAAGTACGTTCTTTGGGATCCTTTCCCATTTTTCTCCTTTTTATACGAGGCTAAATTTTAAAGTTCTCTGAAAGATGGATGGCACTTAACTCTGTGGCATGCCAACACAAAATCTGAGGCACATTAAAACGTCTCTGGCAGTTTAAAATAATTGGAAAGACTTTCTAGTTGTAGTTACTGAATTAAACATTATACTAGAGACTTTATAAAGAACATAGTATTGACTGCCATTTGGTAAGAGGGACAGTTCAACAATCTCTGGGTTTGAAAGTCTTCCATGTTTTTTATTCTGCTTCAGGAATTTTGCTTTGGCAGGATTTAACACAAAGAGTGGAAATTCATGTGCACGCTGAGATGGAGGCTGAAATCAGCCAGTGGGCTGAGGGGTGGCGGGGCATGGCATGGTGTGCCGGGGGCTTTCGTAACTCTGGGAAGACAACCAGGAGGACAGGAAAGAAGAGCCTGTTCTCCCTCTGTCCCCACCATTCACCACGTCTGTCTCTTGCACGTACAGCTCATGCCAGTGCTGAGGAGGACAGAGTGAGAGCTGAGCACAGAGCGGGCAGCACACACCACACTCCCCAAATCTGCAGGTTAGCTGAGAGACCAAGCAAATGCACAACAGATGAACCCTTCTGTTGATAAAGCAAAGAAATGAAGTTCTAGAAATATCGATTTCAACTAATCATGGGTATTGCTCGATTCTGCATTCCCCATAAATTTTGAGCAATGCCTGGAGTGTCCCTGCAAAGAGCTCCTAGTGCCAGCACCAAAGCCAGCAGCATCCCCTGCCCCTCAAACACCCCGCAGGAGATAGCATAGAGAAGGGGTTGGGAAAGACCTGGCAAAGAGCAAACAGAAGCCCAAAGAGAGCTTTACAGTGAGGGGTAGAAAGGGCAGTACAGAGCGTTCAGACAAGAGATGAGTAAGATGGCTGGCGAGAACAATGAATGGAAAAAGAAAGGTATTCCTGCTTGTAGAAGAACAAGTGGGTACATGGAAAATTTATTTACAAACAAATTGCCACCATAGTCAGCTGAATCCCATTTGCACTGGCTCTCTTGGGCTGAAAATCCTCATAAAACCACATGTGTGTGGCAAGGACTTAATGTTTTCTTAGCAAATAAATATGAATCAGAAGATGTGCAACAGGCAATCAGAGTAACTCCAGACCCATGGGACAGGTCTGCAAAACTGTCTTGAAATCTCCCCATGGATTCCATCCCCAGTCACAGTAGGGTTTCAGAAACCAGAAGCCCCCATCCATAATTTGCACAGTTAGAGCACCAAAGAGTAACCTTTACCACCACGGCAAGTTCAGAGGAAAAGCAATATCCCACACTGTCCATATGCACTATAACATCCAGCTTGATCCACTGGATCATGGGAAGATTTTCCTATTCTAGCTGCATGCTAAACCAGTCCTTCAAAGTTGCTGCTTAATGAGAATTTTAAGATTTCGAGGCTACCAAGAAACCCACACAGTTGCTGGAAATTGCATTCTAATGATGACCATCCCAGCTGGAAAGCTGTTTGGTTTTAATTCAGTCTTCTGAAGCATTTTGCTATGCAGTAAAACCACACTATGTAAAGATGCTGAAGAATTCCCAGGCAAAGTTGCCGGCAGGAGGGAAAAGTTTGCTTGCCTCAGACACGCGTTTCACCTGAAATGCTCCCTCTACCTGGTCAGGCTTCCGATTTCCCTCAAAGAGGATGGAGGTGTGTAGAACCGTCCCTTGCTCTCATTTACTTCCCAGGCTTCCTTATTGCTCTATGGGACAGCAAAGGCTGGGGGCGTGCTGCGCGTGGGAAGCGCTTCCCAAGGCAAGGTACAGTGTTGGAGGTCTGCTCTGAGTGACAAGAAGTGCTTTGGCAGAGCCTAACAGTGCTATAGAAAAGGGATCTAGTTTAATCCCATCTGAAGAATACCTGAAAGTTGGAGGAACTGGCTTTAATACTGCCAGCCAGTAAAGAAATGCTGCACACTGTGTGTTAATGAGAACCTGGATTTTATATCCAGCTGGATGACAGATGGGGGATCTGGTGTTATTCCCCCCGGAGTATCAAGGGGGCCTTGTTCCAAGGGAATTGTTGTCATCATCCATGGTCTTTAAGCAGCTGAACATCGACCCTCAATATTCATTCAAGTCTTTAACTAGATTTTTCATTTCACTGCCAATGCAGAGGTGATTATGCTGACCACGTGAGCTAGGTTTAGGCCTTAACACCACCATACAGAAATAGCAGTCTGGGGGCTTGGTGTCAATCTTTCGCCAATAAGGAGCTTGGCCGGCAGCCATGGATTGTGGGCTGAGTTCCCAGCTGGCATATAACTTGGAAGACAACCATGAGGTCTGGGTTCAATATCCAATTGCTAAGGAGTCTGGCTGACAGCCTCATTTTGTGGAATGAATCCCAAATTAATATAATGCTTTTGATACCAGACAAGGGGCATGGCCCACTTCCAAATGCTGTAAGGGCTCAGATAAAAGCCGTAGGCACTGGGTTCAGTGTGTAAATGGTATCAAGGTCGGATAACAGTCAGGATTGCGCTTAATCCTCAGATGGTGAGAAAAAGGAATGAGCCCTGAGCTCTGCCCTCATGCAAAAAAAAGAGCTCAAACGAGCAGAATAGCTCTGTTTTCAATCCTCGTGTGGTAAAGAGTGCACAGGACAGTAATGGTTTCTAGAAACAAGTGTAAATTGTCATGGAGCTTCAGAAGAGATGTGGGATCTGGGTTCAATCTCCAAATGCTGTAAAGCTCAGATAATGGCCAGAGGGGCAATTTCCAAACCCTGGTGCTTGGGAGGGGACCAAGATCACATTACAGCTAAGAAAGCTGTTTTCTTCTGCTGCATAACTTAAGACATTTTCCCTTTTGGATCAGGATGAATCCAGCATCTTCTAAAATTTCAGAGGCAAATGGAGGTGGGTGGGTAGAGACTACAGGTCTGAGCAAAGCAAAAGAACAGAGCAAGAGAAAATAAGACTGTGAGCACCACCTGCTCTTGCGCACCTTGTTGGCCACCCCAGATCACTGGGCTTTAGCCACAGAAATTGCTCCAGAGAAAACACGGGTACAGTTCATCAGCATCCTCACTCCTCTGCAGTGCCTGAACCACTGGCTGTCCTCAGGGCCTCTGTGGGAGGCAGCTCATCCCACCGAGAGATGGTGACAGCCTGCATTGCAGTTACCTCTCACGGACACCGCTTGCCCAAGGGATTGGTGTGAAACAGCATGCGCAGCAATAACTCACTGCCGCTCTCATAACTCATTTGTGGAGTAGCCTCCTGATGTAGCTAGGTTAGTTTACTTGAAGTCGTTCCACTTTGTATAAAGGAATGCAAATAAAATGTGTATAAAATATTCAAATACTACTTTGAGTGGGCATTTAAAGTTGGTCTGTTACATAGGAAACCCTTCCTGGACGATGTTTTATCAAAAGCGATATTGATCCCGTGAAAAGCTTCAATTTGATAAATTGGCACTATCTCCCTTCCCTTGAGGAAATTCTTTAAAATCTAAATCTGGTCCCTGGTACTCTCAGCTTTAGTTCTAAAGTCCAAATAGGATGGACCACAGAGGACAGGGCCTGATCGCTGTGAGTGCTGCTATAAGATGTGGTTTGTCAGTCTGACCTCTCGCTAGCCACTTTTGAGCAGCAACTACAGACACGGTGTAAAAAAAACCAAAACCACCTTCTCAGGGCAGCAACTACCCATTCCTAACAACCAAGGATGCTGAAGACAAGCCCTGTCAGCACCATCCCCTGCAAGGGCAGTGGGCAGAGCCCAACATTTTGCTCCTTACCCTGTGCAAAACTGTGACGCTGGGGACAGGTTACAGCCCATGCCACAAAGCCACCTTCCTCCGGGCTTTACCTAGGCACGTGGAGGGAGTGAACCCGCCAGGCTTAGAAACATGGCTGCAGATATAACCCAGCTCTGCTGCCAGACCGTTTGCTGACAGAATGACTGTTTTATATGGCTATAAGAGCAGCTATAAGCGCAGCTGTCTGAAAAGCAACAAAATCTATGATGTGTGTTTCTAAATCCAATGACAGCTGGCAGTGCTGCGCTGCAGCTCATTCCTTCTTTTACACAGTTTAGCTAAAACACTTCTCTGCAATCGCCCTGATTTATCAACAAACAGCAGTTTCTGGAACAATTTAAAAGCATTCCCAAATAGGCAAGAAGTGGTCAGCTCTTCAAGCACTCAGCGATCTGTGAGCTCCCAAATAGGCAGGCAGCTGGAGATGGATGGGGACGGCTGATGACAGCACCAAATGCCCTCCCTGGCCACCTCACAGGGAGGACAGGGCTGTGGATCACATTGGGATGGGGGGCTTTGAGGCAGGGGTACCTGGGCAGCTGCAGAGCATTACCCATGGATGGGAGGAATGTGATTTATACGGTTTAAAGCTGGCTTCAGGCACAAAAGTGAGCCACTTCTGCGCTGCCAGGGAGGGGAAGTAACTTGGTCTCTGCATGGTGCTGCTCCTCAGTTGAGGAAGCCACATGGAGGTGGATCTCCTCCTGCGACCGAGTCTCACCTACCAGGCATGGGAAGCTCCATGCAGCCCAAACCCACACAGGTGTGTAGAAGGTAATGCTGTAGCTTGCTGTACAGCTGTACACTAACATGAGGCAGAGTGAGAAGACACAAGGGCAGGTACCATGCCTGTCCCCATCCTCACCTCCTTCTGCCAGCTGCAGGGCAGACAACACCAGCCATCAAGGTGACCCACTCCCCTGTGCATCACTTGCTGCTCAGGCAAGTTGCATCCACATCATTCTTTCAAAGTGCCACAGTGCAAGGCAGAGGTTTTCTTTATAAATACTTTTCCTTGACAGCACCTGAAGTGCTAACACTGCAACAAGAGGATGGATGTTTTCAGCACTTTCCTCCAAAAAGTGAGCTGGACAGCACAGGCTGAGCAACACCCTGCGCACATGCTGCGTGGCTAAACTGAAATGAAAGATGTACAGGTATGAAGCATGTTTTTAACATGTTCATTTAATCCCAGTAAAATGATCGACGCAGGTAAGCCGTGCACCTAGCTCACCAATTCCCTTCAGCATGGCCAGCAGCTCCCATACTCTGTTTTTGCTGCCTGAACTGCTGTCATGTGGCAGACACACAGCTTGATTCAGAAGAGCCTTGGGCAGGGATGTGAGCCAGACCCACCCGAGAGCATCCCTGGAGCCGAAGAAGGTGTGGCACCTTGTACTGGACCTCTCTACTTCCCACCCCCCGGGTCTCCTGTTGCTCTGGAGGAGAGTGACACTGATCAGTCATGCTAGGAAGCCGAAATACCACATCGGGAACAAATTCAAACTAAGGACTTCAGCGTTGCCAAACCCCAACATTCAAAAATCATGAGTCAAACTCCCAAAAATCATGGGACTGGCTCTAGAAACCCAGTTTTAACATAATTTTCATTGTCTGCTGTTTTCAAAAATTTTGGGTGCCTTTATAGGACATTTTAAAGCTCTTCTACTACCAGGAGAGCTAAAATCTGGCTTGTTTTTATTTTTCCTTTTAACAGCAGTTGATGTGCAGCAAAAAAACCTGTTTTATTTTACAAGTTGTTTGGGTTGGCCTTGCCTCCCCATGGGTGGGGGCTGCAGCTGGGTGGCCAGGGATGGCAGGGACATATCTGACACCCCTTGCCAGCGGGCACTGCCACAGAGATGCTCTGCCATTAAGCAAGGATCTGCCCATCTCCTCTTACAATCCCTAGCTATTTGGGGGGTAAACCCAGAATCCACAAAAATCAGGTGCTTCATTTTACGGGTCTGAGTCAACGTTTCCTATCGTGCAAGGAGCCACAGTCATGGTGTGCCTCTGAAAACTGCCAATCCCCGTCCCAGCCCATCCTCTCCTGCCGGCTGACCCCATTCTCACCATTGGCCGTCCCTGGCTGTTCCCGCTTGGCGGAGCAGCTGATTTCCCTGGGAGGAAGAGGGAGTGACTGGGGCTCTTTGCACACTTTGTGAGCTGGGCATCTGGTATTTTTCAAAACTCTAAAACATTTTAACTGAAAACTGTCCTAAAAAAAAAACCCAACCAAAAAACAACGCATAAAACCGGAAATGTTTCAATCTGAAATCCTTAATTAAAACCACACTCTTTAGTACATAAAGAAGGAAGTTAAAACAGAAATGTACTTTTGCACATTACAGACAGCATTATAATAAACACAAAGCACTGCCAAGAAAGAGGCATTTTCAAGGCTAAAGTAGATGCCTCCAGCTGCACTCAAATAATGTCAGAGGGCTGGTCCACACTGCCGAGTGTCATTGAATTTGAACGCAATAGCAAACAACCAAGCTAGGCAGATGAAGAAGACAGCAATTATTGGCGCAGACCGTTAGCGCTGCAGCAAGGACCACAATCCGCTGGGGTCTGTGAACTCCACTGACTTCCCACAGATCCCAGACCCTGGTCTTAATCTGTAAAATATTTGAAGGAACTGGCCCTGGCTCTTCCTGCTCCTCTGGGCTCGCAGATACGGCTCAGCTGGAGGGACCCGGTTTGGCAGGAGCTCTCCCCAGCTAATCTTTGGGGGAATCTTGTACCAAAGCACACAGGGTGGAGTCTGAACCTGATTTTGGAGGCACAGATGAATGGCTGGAAAAGGCAAGCATCATTAGCCTGATGTCCTGCATCACGCAGCCTGGGACACACACAAGGAGTGCAGGAGTCAAATCCAGTCCCTCAGCAGGACAGATCACATCTTTTGTAAAGGTATCCACTGCCAGCTTAGAATTTGCTGCAAGTATGGAAATCAGCCTATCCCCATGTAAAATTTTGCAGTTATTTAACCTCCATGTTCAAAACATGCACCTGTCTTCTAATCCAAATTTACCTGTTTTGGCCTTCTAATGACTGAATCTTGATATACCCCTGCCTGCTAAGTTTTTTGTTTCTGGCAGATAGCTCAAGATTAAGATCAAGCCTCCTCTAAATACACTTTCATTAAGCAGCATTTGTTTCAGGTCTTCAGTATTTTCACAGTAATGCAAGTTGTTCCAAGCTTCCAATAATTCTGCAGCTCTTTGCTGTCCTACAAGTCTTACCAGGTTATATCAACAAACCAATGCTACATGCAACATTTAGGATCTCATAAAAAAATACTGATGTGCTGACGGAGGATAGGTGTGCTCAGACTCCTGCTCCTCCACACCAGCCACGGAGCCATGCTCGAGTACCTGCTGCCAACAGCCCAGCGCTGCTGCCCGGGCGAGATGCAGAGTCTTGTGCAGAGTGAGGATGCTGGAAAAAAGTAGTGTCTGGGTGAAGATGGTTGGTACCTCTCCAACCTAGAGAGGGGTCTGGAAACTACGTCTCAAGGAAGACACTCACAAAAGCTAATGGGTGCCCTAACACCAACTGAAAGCTTGGGGTATGGCTAAGGTAAAGGGAAATTGCAGTAAGCTCAGAGAAAAACTCTGAGTGAGAATAACAGGGCAGCCTTCTGATCATATTATATGTGTGCACATAAATGCCAGGAGAACAGAGAATAAACAAGACTGCTTTAAAGCCCTCATATACAACTACAGCATTTAGCCTCACACATGCTTCATGGAAAGACATTGTTGGATGACTTGTTTAGGAAACAGAAGAAGAAAATAGGAAGGGGTTTTTTATAACAATAATACTTTGGTGTTCAAATAGACTCTGTGCATGTCCTCAGACAGAGAAAGACACAAGGAGCACAGGAGATGTCCCACAGAGCTCCATTAATCAGAAGTAGGACATGGACGACACCTTTTTGAGCATCTGACTGAAGCAGACAAATACTTGGAGTTGGTAGGAACACGTAATTTTAATTACCCTGCCATCTGCTAAAGACAGAGCAGGGTAGGTCTTAGACACACCAAGCTGCTGGAATGCATGGGGAAAGTTGCTTTGGAGAAGGGAAAGTAGCAGGGGAGGGGATGTTTATTATTTGGATATTATTGATACAGCAAGTTGATTAATAGCCCAAAACTGGAAGTAAATTTGAGTGCAAGTGGTTACAAAATCATAAAGTTCAGCAATTTAAGGCAGTGAAGGAACAAGAACAACGGATTAAAGATAATGTATTTCAAAAAAAAAGCAAATTTGAACAAATTCAGGGCACAGGTCAAGAGGATCTCTGGGGAAGGGAGTTTAAGACAGCATTTCCCAACCAGTGAGACATGGAGAGACAACAGCTGTGCTGTGGGTCCAGGGGAGAAAGCAGCACAGACAACAGCAGGAAAATACCCTGCAAATACATACAAATAAGAAGAAGAAAGAGGAAAACATCAATCCATAACTCAGTGCGAAAGAGTAAACAACGTATTGACATAGAGACAGCTCTTTGCTTTAGTTTTCATAGAAACAATTAACTGTGACATGGCTGTTAATTACATTAATTTTAAGTGTGAAACAGAAGCAGACCTGAAGAGAGAACAGATGAAAGACCACTTAGGAAACCTAAACCACAAAAGTACTCAGTTATCACTATGAAATCTGTGTCAGATTGTTTTGTCAAATACAGAAGACTCATACGTATTTAATAAATACTTTTTCTGCATTTTCACGCAGAAGTTTGCCATGATCAGCATGTCCTCTTACAATAATGCTGGACTTTGCTGAAATGGTTTTATTGCTGGCATACTATACTGCTTTACTCCTCAGGACACACACACATCCCCGATACCCTCAGCATACCCTCACTGCTTGTCAGCGTTTCAGGGGAATGCATCTCCTCCCGCTTTACTGCAATGGAGATATCATCTGAACTACTTTTCCTTATCCTTTTAAGGTGAGCAGGGAAGAACAGGCATGACTCCTTGTAAAGCAAGCACCCGAAGTGGCTCAGGTGAACTCTATAGGATCTTTATACCTTCATCTTCCTGGAGAACAATCCAAAGCCAGCCCAGCCCTGGAGATCAACACAGCAGATATATGGACTTGGATGGGATGGATGTTAAATTTCACAACAGTTACTCTGCAACCACTGCTGCCAGCACAACTCCTCCGCATTACTTAGCACATCCTCGGTCGCTGTGGAGATGGAGAGGGGTCCTCGCACAAGCTGCCAGGACAGTAGCTCCAAATATCTTCCATTAATTGTATCATGCCTAGAGTTGGCTGTCAAAAATGCAGAGAGCCACGTAGGCAGATGAAACAGATGAGAGCGTGGCTCACTTGTGGTATGTGCGACCCAGCTAAACACACAGCAAAAGGCTCTGCTGTGAGTTACTCCAATCAGCGAATTGATTTACATGTCAGATGTTAGCTCTTTTCCAGAGAGACCCTCTGCATGTTTTTTAATACATCTGTGTACCCAACTGCTGAGTGACCTACAGCACTACCCTCCCTCCTTCTCCCCTCTTAGTACTGGAACACAAATCCTTCAACTGAAAATATATCATATTATGGAGCTAAAAAGTCATGTTAAAATCGAGTATATGAGGTGCTGGATTAAGCTAATGGTGTCATTGGCTTGCCTCCTGGGAGAGGGATCTGAGATTTTTGCAATGTACTTGTCAGATTTTTAAACTTACTCTGCTAAACAAATAACCACCGTTAAGCCTCTGAAAGGGCTTCTGCCCCTAGCCAGAGGAGACAGCCTTCTGAGACAATTCTTGGGGATAAAGGTTGGTCTAAAGAAGCAGAATTTCTCAGGGTTTAACTGAATGTATCTCACTGGTTAAGTAAATGGTTATCTTTCTGGATACGGCATAATCTTCACTGAAAAACAAATTAATGGAAAATATTAAAATCAACTTGTTAAAATAAAAACAACTGCTTGGCAATCTCTAATTAAATAATTCCACCTGATAATCCCATCCTCTCCGATCACATATGGGACATGCCCACTGGCTCCCACCTTCGGTAAATGGAAACCATGTGGGCAGCATTAGAAGTGGAAAGTACAAGAAACGGTGAGCCCAGCAAAAGGCAGATGAGCACACCATGGTATGTTAGAGAAGATTAAAGAAACCAAAAAGGAGGGCTGAAAGCTTTTGACGGTAGAGAACAGCAAAGTTTCTGTATCTGAGAAAGGTTATGGGCCTGCTCTGCATGAGAAGGAAGGTGTTAGCAGTTGGAAGAAAACACTAGGTCTTGTCCTGGGAGGAAATGCTTCAAAAGCATTTACTTTCCAGCTTAGCAATGATCTTGCTCCATTTACTGCTGAGGGCTGTGGATGTTGGAAGCCTGATCCCACAAAATGAGGCTGGTTGTGCGTTATTGTACAGCTGATAAACGCTACACTTTCAGAACTGAGAAATATATTTATGCTCACAGCATTCAGAAATGACTCAACAGATTCTCACTCAGATTTCAGGTCATCTCTTCAAGCCCTTGGTCTGAAACTTTAGCATAAGGAATTCCCATTTAGGGAGAGATGATAGGATAAAATTATAAACACTCAAACAATGTTTCCAACCACCAACCTGGGTTTCCACATGCTCTTGTGCTATACCAACATTAAGGGGACAAACAGAGTGAGAGGTTGGACACCAGGAGGACAAGTGAGGCACCAGGAGCACCTCCTGGAGAGAAAACTGAGAGAGACAGAGGGTGCCCAGGAGGAAGGCAGTAGCAGCAGCAAACAGACAGCCCCAGCCTCTCCCCAGCAGCACTGACCAGACTAGTGCAACAGCTTTGATCACAAAGACCGATGGAGATGAAGAAGTACATATCTACAGTGATTTAGGGAGGAATGTGAAATATTTTGTCTGCACATGTGTAGAAACAGATGACTACATCTTTCTAGAGCACTTTTGGCCATCCAATCAAGAAGTAACATATGTAACACTTGTGTTAGAAGAGGTGGCAGCATTCAGGAGAGGTTTCTCAAGCTGATCCTTCAGGCCCTAGTTGATCATGATTTCTTTCTGGTGAACTTTACTGACACCCCAGTGTACACAAGCTCTGGCATGACAAACCCAACATAAACCTGTAACTATCAGAGGGGCCTGGAAAACCTCATTAGCTAGCTCTTCACCCAAGTACAACTTAATCACCACAAGGCCTGAGCAGAAGGGAAACCCAGCCTCCATGGTGCCCTGGAGGAGTTTTGACAATTCTGTTGATAACCATGCTCCAGGAGGCCATTGGCTGGGGCATTGCATTGACAGCTAGGTTGCAATCAGTGCGTTCCCTGCATATCCCGTTCCTTGAAACAAGAGGTGCTGCAAGTCCTATCAGTGACGATTTCCTACTTCTCAAAGGACGGAGATCTGCAAAATTTCCTTAGCCTCTAATGGCTCCTTCCCAAGGACAGACTCGCTAGGAGGTGCAAGCTATTGGCAGCTCAAGGGCCCAGAGGAGCTGTTGACCGTGTTTAGGCCACAATCCAGAAGACTTGATTTCATCCAGTGTAAGTGGAGCTGTTTTATTTATTCTAATCGTCTGATGGCGAGGGAGGAGTGCTCCCTGGCTGCCCGCGACAGCCACAGCCCTCTTCCAGACATGGGGTCCAGCCCTGCTCCAGAAAACACTGCTCACAAGGACGAGATGCCCATCTTCACGTGTCACCTGGAGGCAAGGTTTCAGCAGATCCATGCTGCCTCCCCAGAGACGTTTATTCTTCTCCTAGAACTGTTGTCTGACCCTGTACATCTTCCCCAGTCAGGTGAGCCCATGTGGTTGTTCCACATCATGCTGGAGGACTGTTTGAACCTCCCATCTCCAGCAATGGCCAAGAGGAGATGCCTGGAGAAGAGCGGAAGAGGGGCAATCATGACATGACACCTCCTGGGGTACACTCCCAGCCTCCAGAAATTGGTGGCATAGGGCACCAAGCATACAAGGCATGAGTCGTCTTATTTCCCAAATAAAAGTAATAGCAAAATCCAGTAAATAACGATAGCCCCAGCACTTTACATGCACCATGAGTATGACGAAACTCAACTCGGAGTAACCTGCTGTCCCATCTAAAGGTCTGAGAGCAAGATGTCCTAGTTCGCACAAAACAGTGAGTCTGCTGAGCCCTCGGAACAGACTCGCGCCAAATTATAAATAAAGATCCAAGAAGACTTGACACAAATACTGAGGCAATGACTAGAGAAATGACTTATGAAGTGCACAGTGAATGCCTGCAGGGCTGACCAAATGGAGGAGAAGCTTTTAAGAACTGCAGAAGCTTTCCAGAGGAACAGAATCTAAGGAGTGCCAATTTGTGTCAAAGATTTTCCATCTGCACATAAATAAATAAATAAATAAGATGGAAGCAGACAGGGAGAAATCTGTATTGTCCATCACAGAGCCCTATGTGGGTGTAGCTCCTCCAATGCAGAGTCTGTGCTGGACTCCAGTGAGACTGAAGTGTTGCAGATGGCCGGCAGTAGTCATCTGTGTGAAGCTGAATTATACTTTATAGGTCCAATTCTGCCTCTAAGATTAACACTATGTCCTCTACGTGTCCGGGGTACTCTCTGGATCTGCACAGCATTCACCTGCTGGAGAGGGAGCAACAATGTCCCTCAGGCAGAACGTAGTCTGGGAGGACAGCAGGAACAAAGGAGCAAGAAAAGATGATGCAGGACAATAAGTAGAAAGGAAAAAGAAATAAATTTATTGGCCAAGCCATGATGTCCCAGCTCACATTAACTCCTACTATTGCTCACCACAGCACCTCCAGCATAAGGACACCAGCCTTGCCACCCACCAACATGTCTGCAAAGGAAGCAGAGAGGGAGGGATGGCAAGCAAAGAGGGGATGAAGGCAAGCCAAAGAGTGCAGGAGGAAAAAAACATTTTGGGGTTTATTTTTCACACAAGATTCACAACATTCCTCAGAAAATTTAATTTTGCTGTCCTGTTCTTGTTTGCTAACCAGAACCAATTTAATTTTAAAACAACACGCAGAGCCAACGGGGGGAAAAACATTTTGCAATGGCTCTTCGCTCCCACTTGGAACGGCAAGCACAGCTTAACTCATTCGGCTCCCACAGCCACAACACCAGCTTGCGGGGAGCCGGCCCGCCGGCACAGGAAGACTCCGGCTGGGAGGGAACAGGGGACTCACTGGCGCCGGTAAACGATATGATACAAATGGGTTTTTTTGAGTAACTTGATGAATCCCACCCTGCGCATCTGCAGAGGCTGGAGGTGGTGGGAGAGGAGAGCAATTTGTTGCGTGGAACATCTTCCTCTCACCCCGGCTCCCTGCTCGACAGCTCACTCCACAGTTTGTAGAAAAAAAAATGGCTTGTTACCACATTTAACAAAGAGCAGAAAGCTCCTATTCCTCTTCCGCTACCAAGAACATGCACATTTCTCATATCAGCATGTGAGTCTTCTGTGGTTTTATGCTTTGTTGTGACAGTTTGGTAAACAAGCTGATAAAAATCAAGCGTTTTTCAAAGGCAAGGTTAACACACTCATGTGCAACCTGGCTTGTCAGAGAACACCAGAAACTCCAAACAAGTTGCTTCTGCTTTCCATCTGCATGAGCTTATTCAGACTAAAATAACAAAGCATGTTTCCTGATCTCCGTCAACGTAAATAGAGCCATTAAGCTGCGAGGCTGTTTACATTCTGGGAAATAGTCATTGCATTCATCCTGATTGCTCCTCGTCCTGCAGTCACAGCATCCCCACACTGTGCTAGTGGCGGCTCTACTGCAGTCCACAGCCCCACTGACCACTGGTTAACACCAGGCACCAGGACCTGCCACGTCTGTGCCACAAAGCCAATGTAATACCCTTCGCAAATATTACACGTTGCTGTCCAAATTTGGTTTTATAACTAGAAACAAGGACACACTTGAAGGATCCAGCTCTCCCAGTTGTACTATCTGGCAGGCAGAAGTAGGAACATTCACATTTTTAAAAGGGAGCTCTTTTGGTAGGTAAAAGACCTGGAGCTTGCCGGCAACGTGCTTACAACAGCTCTGTCTTCTGCGTCGTGCAAGGACCAACCCTCCAATGCAAGCATGTAGAGATGGCACAGCCTCTGTCCCAGAGGATTTATGTCCTGGAAGAGGAGGGGACGGTACCATCTGTAATCCGTTGCATCCCGGAACACTGGAGCCAAACGCTGCGCTCTTTTGGCTGAGGCAATCCATCTGCTCAGAAGGGCTGAGCGTGAACGTCGCCCAGCGCCGTGGGGGTCCCATCGCTCCAACCAGCGCCTCTTTGCCCATGTGGGGACCAGGCTCCTGGGCGCTGTCAGGGACGTTTCCACAACCGCCCGGGAACATGTGCCATTCTGGATGCTGGCCTGCGTTGCTAGCCTCGTTACAGCCCTGATAGGTGCTCCCTGTAATTGCGGGAGACCATTGTTTTTTCTTGGCCTAGCTTCACCTGCAGAATTGTAGAAGAATGAGAATTCCACATTTGGAAATAATAACAAAAGGATAAAACTGGGCAAATAATGGTGCAGGCCAGGTCACACATTCCCGTTTTATTAGACTCAAACCCTCCTGAAAGAATTTCCTTGAATCTGCGTGTACTAGCTAAGTGCAAATATTTTCTAGAGGACATTCTGTTTCACAAAATGGAGGGGCTCCGTTTCTGCGAGGGTTACATCATAAATTATCCTTTATAAGTTCAGCAAGTTTTGCCTTTATGTTATCTAGCATAACAGCTCTGGACCTGCCCTCTTGGCTCTGCTTGGCAAGCCAGCTCCACGGTTTCACGGTCCCATCAGAAATGTTCCCCATTGCAAGGCCAAAAAGTTGTGCCTCTGTATCACCGCTCTTCACAGCTTGTGTCTTTGTCTCCCTCCCAGCTGAAAACATCCCCTTCCTCTTTTGCATATGGCTCTTCCCTACCCTCTCCCTCTGCTGGCAGTTAACTCACTGGAGCATTCAGGAACCAGAACAAAAGACAACGTGGAAGATAAATCTGTAGTCCCATTCCCCATCGCACTGATGGGGACAACGCTGCTGAGCCCAGCTTTGTGCCAAAAGGCAGCGTGCAGCAGAAAGCCGGCATGGTATGAACAAGGATGAGAAAGAAGCAAGTATGAGTGCGTTTGCTTTAGCTGCTGATGTTCTGCCAACCACGTCATACGTAACCGTTTAACAACGGAGCCTGTGAAAACCAGCACACCAATATTTGCTTTTACCTTGACTTTCAAGGCATTCGAGCTATGCAAGCACTGCTTTTAAAAGAGTAAAACAAATATGGTTTTGTGCTTGTATGTGAGCAACGGTGAGGTCAGATATACCACGGGAATGCCATTGCCCTTGGCAGAGCCAAGGGAACTGTCCTGCCTTGATTCAGAGCTGTTAATCATGTGCCAGGAACCATCACTGGTTCCAGAGCTACGCACCCGCTGGGAGAGAGGCTTTCAGCACAGCCCTGTAATTAAGGGGAAATGTTAATGTTTCATGCTAATAACTTGGAACATCAGTTATCCTGGGAGTTCATAGAATTTAAAAAATGTAAGTATTTTGATAAATCTAATCAGTTTACATACCAGCTTTAATTTAACTCCAAATAAATCAGGAAGGTTTGACATTTTTATGCCAAGATATTCCTGCAGAAATAGAAAGTACCCAGGTGTAAGCATAGCAAGTCTCAGCCATGATACAGGCAGACACAGCATGCCAGCATGCAGCACCTTGCATCTGTCCCTCCACATCTAAAACAGTTAAAGAATTACTCAATACTTTGCACAATAAACTAAATATTCTTACAACCCTCAGGTTCGCTTGCAGGGGGAATGCTGAGAGAAAAAAGGATGCCTGTGGCTGGACTGTGTGTTTTAATCATGTCCAGCCCTTTCCATTTGAGGTGTATGTATCAAGTATCTGTCCAAACAGGAAGGACGCACACACGGGATAGTCAGAACAGCTGAAGCTCACGCACTCGAGAAGGAAAACATCTCCCGGTTGTGCGTGGGTTGGCTCTGAGGATCAGGAAATACATGGAAAATGATGCCCAGGGACGTGCTGTCTCAGCCATGGGACGTGCTTGGGCACACTGTGGTAGGGTCACTGGAGAATAGGTTGTTTCGGGTCAGGGTTGGAGAGGACACTGTCACCCGTCCAGGGTCAGATCCTGCTCAGAAGACACTTAACCTGGATGGGAGAGGTGAAACCGGCAGCCCTGGTCCATTCTCAAGCGAGTGGCAATGTTTCACTGTCAAAAAGACTGTGCTGGCCAGAAATGTTACTACATTATTCAGCATTAAGAAACATTTTCCACTTAAGAACAGACATAAGCTTGAAGCCAGTGTAAAAGCACCCTTTCAATCAGTAGTAACAATGGCATCATTCAGTTCTGCTGATGCTTCAGGAGAGATCAGTACTTTTGCCTGTATGGTTTTAATAAAAGCAGCCAAATAATCCGGGGATGGGCTCTCCAGAAAGCCCTATGGAGGGTTTGCGTACTCAAAAACGGAGCACAGGATTCACGACAGTTAAGGTGGTACTTGTGTGAACACAGCTGCCCTGGGATAAAGATGTTCCCGGCACAAGCCGAAGCAGTACAGAGCTGTATGCAGACAAGCCCCTGGAGAGGCAGAAGAGAATTATGGAGTGTTGAGCTAATTAAGTTCACAGCCTTAATTATTGGAGCACTACAGCTGATAATGCAAAACCAGTCTTGTAAACAAGCTTCTATTTTCAGCCACTCATGCCAACAACTTTCTTCCGAAAGCATCTGCTGCAGAAACTCAGACTTGTCCCATCCCAAGGGCACGTTCTGGAGAGTGTAAAAAGGCGCTCTGAAGCCCTGTAGCGTCAGGTAATTAAAGCAAAAGAGATCTCGACAATTTCCATTTTTAAACAAATAATGAAAACATGATGGAACATTTCAAACTCATATGTGGGCTGGATCACGCATGGCTTAAGTGCTGGTTGCAAAAAAAGAAAAAAAAAAGAACATGGGAATTTAGTTTTATATATGGCTTCCAAACTCATAACCTTTAGCTTCTCTTCAGAGCATCCTCTCCTGAGATCAGGGGAACAAGAGGCAGGGTCACACGCAGACCCTCTTCTAGTCCCAAGAGAGCACAGATGGAGTCACAGGCTCACACCTTAACTGGCCTCATCCTTCCAGCCACACTAAAACTTCACAGAGGCTCTAAAGCCGGAGGAACCATCAGATCACCTTGTCTGACCTCTTGTACATCACACGCTATAGTATTTCACCCACTTATCCATGTGCTGAGCCAAATAACTCAAATTTGGCTGAAGTATATTTTCTATAAAGGCATCCAGACTGAATATAAAGCATTACAAGATGAAGAGAAGACACTTTTTTTTTTTTTTTCCTGCTTAGGTAGTTTATGCAGCCGGCTAAATATTTGTGTCCCATCCCTAATTGGAATTTTTTGGTTTTGGCTTCCAGCCCCTGATTCTTGTTCTGCCTCTAGCCATTAGATTAAGAGACTCTGCAGTAGATTATGGGTTTTTTTCTTGAGAACACACAAATCAAGTAACTTTTTGGTCTTTTTGATACACTAAACTGACCAAATGTGCAAAGGCTCCTGCAGTGGGGTACTCCCTCCACATGGTGAGCCACTACTTCTCAGACCCTATAGAGCACCCTCCACACCCCCCACCCACACACATCCATGTGAAACAGCAAATTGAATGTGTTCAGTAGATACGTGCCTCAGCTGGTGCATGGGGACCCCAGGGAGGAAGAAGCAAAAGGGAACAACAACTCTCAGCCACAAGGAAGAGTCAGGGAGCTTGGAGACTGCACTAAACTCTGCCCTGTAGAGTGCCGGTATCTCCAGTTATAGCAACATACAAAGCGTCATTCCTGTTCATACATGTGATTCACACGTTAATGCACAGAAAATGACCCTTGGAAAAAAAAAAAAAAACAAAACCAACCCTCAGTCCATATGAAGGCCAGAAGAGTTAATCACATCATCTAGGTGACCCTCCCGCACAGCCAAAGCCAGGTATCTCCCAGAGCCACCTTCACAGAACTCAGTAATCTGAATTTTAGTCAATAGCAAAAAGCATGAGCATTTTTATTTTTTTCTTAAATGGAAAACACGTACACCAGATCCACTTTTATACTGTTACCCACTCAGTGAAGGGTTAAACATTTCCTGGGACAGGGTGCAAGCAATGATGTAAAGGTTTGGGAGCCTCAAGACATGGGCAGCTGGAACAAATGGCCCATCATGAGCTGTCAACATGTGAACAAAGACATCAAGTATGAGATGGGATTCTTGGACATTAAAATACACACTTCACAATTCCCACAGCAGATGGTGATTTATAACTCACCCAATTATCCCTTTCTCATGATGGTGTACAGCAGAGATGTTAATGAGGGAACTAGAGCTAAGGGGAGACAAAAATGGATCTCCCCACAGTCATGCACAATATGGTACATATTACAATATTCCAGTGCTCACCCAAGGAACAAGCAGGGCTGGGCCAATGGGGGAAAGAAGTCATAAGAGGACCACATCACCTATTTCTGCTGTGAGTAGCAGTTTGAAGAACTGGAGAAGCCAAGATACTGCACTTCAGTCCTAAGAGAGTGGCAGTGACTGATGAGCCAAGCTCAGACCCTCCAGATATTGCAACCTCAAGGACAAACTTGATCTTTAAATGACAATGCATTTTGTTATTTCATATTTTGCATACTGTTATTTCATATTTTGCACTCTAAGAATTGCGGCCAATGGCTCAATGTCCCAGAGGAGAGCAGTGACGAGTGGCATTCCTCAGGGGTCAGTGTTGGGGCCAGTGCTGTTTAACATCTTTGTTGATGACATGGACAGTGGGATTGAGTGCACCCTCAGAAATTTTGTCAACGATACCAAGCTGTGTGGTGCGGTCGACACGCTGGAGGGAAGGGATGTGCCATCCAGAGGGATCTGGACAGGCTTGAGAGGTGGGCTGTGCAAACCTCATGAAGTTCAACAAGGCCAAATGCAAGGTCCTGCACATGGGTCAGGGCAATGCCAAGCACAAATACAGGCTGGGCGATGAGTGGGTTGAGAGAAGCCCTGCGGAGGAGGACTTGGGGGTATTGATGGGTGAAAAACTGAGTATGAGCCAGAAACGTGTGCTCACAGCCCAGAAAGCCAACCATATCCTGGGCTGCATCAAGACAAGTGTGGCCAGCAGGTCAGGGGAGGTGATTCTGTCCCTCTACTCTGCTCTTGTGAGACCCCACCTGCAGCACTGTGTCCAGCTCTGGGGCACCCAACATAAGACAGACATGGACTTGCTCAAGCAGGTCCAAAGGAGGCCACAAAGATCATCAGGGGCTGGAGCACCTCCCTTATGAGGACAGGCTGAGAGTGCTAGGGTTGTTCAGCCTGGAGAAGAGAAGGCTCCGGGGAGACCTTATAGCCGCCTTCTAAAGGGGGCCTACAGGAAAGGTGGGGAGGGACTCTTTGTCAGGGGTGTAGGGATAGGCTGAGGGGTAATGGTTTTAAACTGGAAGGGGGTAGATTCATATTAGATTTAAGGAAGAAATTCTTTACTGTGGGGGTGGTGAGACACTGGAACAGGTTGCTCAGAGAAGTTGTGGCTGCCCCCTCCCTGGAAGTGTTTGAGGCCAGGTTGGACGGGGCTTTGAGCAACCTGATCTAGTGCAAGGTGTCCCTGCCCAGGGCAGGGGGGTGGGAACTAGATGATCTTTAAGGTGCCTTACAACCCAATTCTATGATACCTTTGCCCTACTATTGCCAATCCATGGGGGTCAGGCAAGTTAATGAAATAGTGTGTCACTTAAGCCCTGCTTAGTGGTAAACCTGACCCCAAGGCTCTCCACCACATAGCACACCTGCCCTACATCCCAGAGAAGTCATGTCAGATGGGCTGCAAGCACGCTGCTCTGTCTATACTGCACAGAAATTGGGTGTCCCCTCCCTCACCAGGCTGTACTCCAGAGTGCTATTGTGTTATTAGAATTTCTGTGCATCTTTTATTTCACAGTACTTTCTAACTTAACTCAGGCCAATCCCCCACTTAATTGGAAGGACTTGGTCATTAAGCAAGTAACATGAATTGGCAGGTTACAAGAAACATCTTTTCTGGAAAAGGTTAGCCTGAGCTGCTTAATAAATTATGTGATAGCAGAGAGAGTGTCTAAGATTCAGGGGTCACCAGGAACTCATTGCCAACACAAAAGCTTTTACAGGTTCTCTTGGACCTCCTAAAAAAGCCACTCAAGAAACAGGTGTGAAATCAATTAGTCACAGAGTAGCAGAGCTATGTGCCTTCCTCATTTCAAAGTACAGGTCAAGCACCATGCAATAAAAAGAGAGATACAGGGCTGGTTTTATGTGCATCTTTTATACAGACTGGATGTAAAGGCCAGGGATGGAGCAGCCCCTGGGGTCCCTGACACAGCTCTCCCTCAGCAGCACAAAGAGGCACCTGGGACACAAAGATGTGATTTTAAAATCATGAGTGTCAGCGAGGACAAAACCGCAATTTTAATTTCTAGCATGACTTTTAATTAAAGGAAGCAAAGATTACAGTGAGACCCTCATACCACCAAAGTATATAGGGTATCTGCTTCTGCACTGCTTTAACAGAAACTTCCTTCAGACACCAGGAGGCACCAGCATCCTGAAAGGGATGGACTTCTTGTGGGTGATGCTCACAGATAACTCCTAGGTATCCACATATGCACTTTCTCCAGCAGGGCAAGCACTGCTTTTCCCTAAGCGTGAGGTTTGTATTTGCATGTAGCTTCCCATATCCCTTTATTTTCCCCCAGCTTTCCTGTATATGAACTTTTCCACTATCTGTCATCTTTTTGCCCTCTTAATTCTTTCCAGAGACTTGCACTTGCCTGTTACCCATCAAGTTACTTAAAGTAAAACTTTGCTTTTTCTCCCCAGTGTATGATAACCCCGATGTGTGCATCATAACCCAGTGGAACCACAGCAGCACCCAAGCAGCCACTAGCCACTACTGGAATCACTAGCCCCAAGTTTCCTCTTCCTATCATTATTATCCCAAATACCGTCACATGTAAGTTGCCACTGGGAGGAATGCACATTTGCATTCTGAGCTCCAGCTTATTTCTGAGCATATAAAATTTCATGTCCATGTTATTTTCACACCAAGGCACTCAAATGCTGAGCAAGCCAAAGCCTGAATGTCTGCTGCGAGAGATGCACTGTGGCAGCTAAATCCCCAGGGTGTATGCAGTCCATTTGTCTTTACTTGCAACAAGCCAAAATGAGGACACACCATAACACCTAGTGTTATTCTCCTCCTCATCTCTTCTGTCACCCTGTTCATCTAGGGAGATAAACCCCTCCCAAGGACAGAAACCCATGGAAGCTCAAGTCCCAGCCTTAACACGGGCTGTATTTAACTTCCTGTTCACAGACTCCATCAGTGGGAATCAGGCTCCTTCGGCATCCAAGGAGGAGGCTACCAGAGAACTGTGTTCCCATGTCGAGAGCTGACAATCCAACAGCATGAAACCAAATGGCATTGAAGCTGATGGCACCGAATTATAGTGTTGGAGGCACTCTTCCCTCAGGAAGCCACTTCAAGAAACACATGCCATGGAGGGGTCCCCATCTCCGGGCACACCCAAGCCTCACAGCTGCACGGGTGAGCAGGAGGCAGCGTCGATGTCACGGTGTGCCAAAGTGTGTGGCACTGCTCCAAGCCTATGGAAAGCCACCAGCATGGATCTGCCCCACAAGGTCCCAGTCAGCATTTCTGCAAAGCATAAACCCCTTAAACCTTATGTTTCTGGAACTTAAATCTGCCATTTTAAAGCAGCTTAAACGTGATGCGAACACTAATAAAAACACCATCCACCAGCTCTGCTGCTGCAAAGCAGCTGGCTTTGAAGTTGGATAATTCACTTAACAGGAGCTCAGCCTTGCAGTGCTCTTGAGCAAGGACAGAGGGACTGCAGGAGCATCACTAACAGCAAAACCTATCTAAAAGAACTAGCAGGTTGTTTCTATTTACTGCTCAGGGTACTAACAAGTCCAACAAGGAGAAAAGCACATATACTTTCCTGCTACAAAGGCAATGCGAGCAGCCCAAATGCATGAGGTAACTAACACATGGGCTTTTTAAAGCAATGGCTGTGACCATTTCTGTGGTTCAGGACATGTTTGCCCCAAGGGAATACATAGATATGTGACACACAACCTGTCTCTGAGATTCACACTCTCGAGAATTCACTGAAGCTAAAGCTTTTATTGCATTTTTACTTTCTTTCAGGGCTGGGTAATTTTATGGCCATTAATAACACTTACATTTAAGTAAGATACACCCATGAAAAGGTAATCAAATGTCATGCATGAATCCAGAAATCAGCACTGGTTCATTCAGAGAGGGCTGAGGAAATGACAAAATAATTATCTTTGAAAGGAAAGAGAAGATGTATTTATATATTAGCAGTTAGCAATATGTACTTACACATCAAGAAAGCATACACCAGTAAATTAAACACGGGCTGGTGCTTTGAGTGATGGGGACATGAGCACAGCTAGCCCAGAGGTGGGCTAGATTACAGGGTGGGAACACAAGAGGGGATGGATATGACCTAAATTAGGCATCACCACCTTGGTGATGGAGGCATCCCTATGCTGATACAGCAGAGGATTAACCTTTGCAGCTAGACAGTCCTGGGCTGAGAGGAAATAAATGAGAGCAAGGAGATCAGAGGCCAGGAGTGCGAGAGACACAGCTGATCCCGCTGAAGGCTGGCTGTGCCATGCTCACAAGCAAGAAGATCCCACTGATTTGTCACAGCCACCCCATGAAGCAGCCGCCCTGTGATGGTGATGGATATGGGTGGTGACAGCAGCACTGCTTGCTCTCAGCCAGAAGCCCGTCTGCTCCTTCACCACAGCAGGGGTCAGTGGGATGCTGCGGGGCAATGCATCCATAGCCACAGCAACCAAGCATCTTCTGGTTGCACGGTATCAGTGTAAGTGGTGCCCATTAGCTGTTTTTTTCTGAAGACATTTCCTGAAAGGTTAATGTGCTTCTGAGGTACACACAGCTGATCTGTCCAGCCCAACAGAAGTAACGACTGAGGGTTTGTTTGTGGTGTGACCTCCACATCCTGGTGCCACACTAAATTACCCTCCTGGTCATTGTTCAGCGAGGAGAAAGCAGGCTAAGACTGTGGCTACAGCAGGGTATGTTACTACAGTCAGGATGCATTTCTGCACCCAGTGTGGGGACACTGGGGTCTTTTTTAATTGCATGTTTTCCTGCACTGGCCCCTTGGGGTCCTGGGCTGAGGATGGAAGGGAAAGAGACACCACAGCACTTGTCAGAAAAGACTTCTGCATACAGGTTCTTGGATCATGGGGAAGGAAGGGCAGGTTGGGACATTTATGTGGGAAACAAACCCCCAAGAACTACCTTATTGCAGGGTGAGGAACAGTCTTTTTTTCTCTGAGCTCCATGTGGACTGTTTAAAAAAAGAAAAACAACAACACCCACAGAAAAAGCATAAACTCTGGCAAATTAAATGTGTGAGCATAATAAAGCAAGTCAAAAAGATTTTAAGAAACAACTTACTAAAGCCTTAAAAACCAACAAAAGCTTTTTTCCAAACACATCAAAAGGAGGAAGCCTGCCAGAGAGTCTGTAGAGCCAGTAGATGGCTGAGGCAAAAAGATAAGGCTACAGCAGAAAAGCTAAGTTAATTCTTGGCATGTGTATGAAGAAACTTAAGAAGGTTCCCACAGAAGAGCCTTGCTCGACATGGGATGAGCCAGAGGAATGTCTCCAGCCACAGCAACAGAGGTGTAACCACAGAGGTGCAACTACAGAGGTTTACGAAGCCAGGCAGGACAGGGGAGCTTTGGTCACTGATCCCCATTGCAAAGGGAACACCAGCACCAGAAAAATCACAAGGTGGAAATACCAACTTACACAGCCAGTGCCAGCTTCCCTCTCACCCTATGTAATTAAGTGGAGGAGCTCATTACCAGAAGGGCACTGAGGGTCCCACAAGGCTGGTTGGATTCCCTGGGCTCCGAGATGAATGAGCAGGAAGGAATCCACCACTGGCAATGAGCACCAAGCTGCAAGTGATGAACTGTCAATTCCACAACTCTCCTGTCCAGGGTGTCTGTTAAAGGTGAGAGACACAGGAGATCCCTTCAAGGGAGGGAGAAGCAGGAGGGAAGACTGAAGGTAAACACCCAAATGAGACTTGCCATCACCCTCATGATTTCTCTGGGAAAAGATCCCTGTAATGAGGACTTACAGTGCAAGTTATAATTAAGGGATGACAGCAGAGAGCGGGAGGATGATACTTTGAAACAGGCCAGTCTTTTGGGGGTTCATAAGAATTTTGCTGTGGGTGCTATAGAGGGGAAGGACTGTACCTATAACCACCCTGGAAGTCCTTCGTCATAATAAAACCTGATCCACCAGTAGCTGGGCAATGCATCGGTTCAAGTCCCTGGCTGCTTCCAGCACAAATTCCATGTGATTTGGTACCAAGCATATTCTGTCATCATCATTCATACAGCTATGAAAACTAGTCACAGTACCACAGATGATGAAATTAGGACCAGGGTGCTTATGCTGAGCAACACTTCTTGGCTTCACAAAGTACATCCCAGGAGAGACTGCTGCAATGCTGTCTGTAACAGGGTTGTATTCTTAAGGTTAATATTGTTTTTATGGGGAAAAAACCACAAATATGGGAGTGGTGGAAAATTTGGGGGGTGGAGGTGGAAATGTGTAGGCTGAGGAAAATTGTAGTTTTATAACTGGACATTTGATTTTATTTTTTTAATCCCAACTGCTTTGAGCACTACACAAGCCCCTTCCCCTCACCACCCGCTTACACCCTACGCATTTTCCAGCCTCAGTTTTTCATCACTGAACCTTCCCGAGGGATCAGGCTGCTAATCAGAGGCAAGTCCTGATCCATTTCTCAAACTTACAAAAATGGGTTTAGCCTACCAGGGCATGTGGAGCCTCACAGATGAGGGCACTGCACAGCCACCGTGGTCCCCTGACCCCCGTGGGAAGGCAGCACCTATGGCTACCCTGTGGGACACAAACCCAGGAATCCCAACACCTGGCGGGTGTCATTTTCTATATATGAGCCTAATTCCCACCCACAACCACCTTGAAAATTTCATGGTTCAACCAAAAAAATAGTCTACAGATTATATACTCATATATTTAGTTTAAAATAATTAAGTCTCACTTTCTCTTATTCACTTAGACCTCCTTGGGGCAGGAAATGAGGGCTTTCAATTTGACTATAGCAAGGGGAAATTTGCAGATGAATGAAAGATGGCTTTTCTCCTAGAAATGCTGGCATAATGACTTCACAGTGAGATACCAAAGAACTTCAAGCTATTCAATTTATTCTAGTGACAGATAGCATGTCAATCACCTCTTAAGCACCGGAATACTTAAAAAGATTTTTTTTTTTAAATTATACGTTACACTTTATTTTATCAAAGCCAGGGCAATTTTTAGAGACAGAATGAAGCAAGACAAATGTATGTACTAGAAATAAGCCTTCTTTTTATACATACATACAGTGAAGGCAGTTAATCATTGGAACAATTTATCTACATTGTGGAGGATTCTCCATCACATGTTATCTTTTTAAGGCAAGAATAGAAAATTTTATTAAAATCTGCTCTGGTTCAACCAGAAGTTGAGTTTTAAGTAGGAATTTCTGAATAAGAATTTTTGTTCAATGTTATTATGCAAGACAGACAAGATTTTTGTATTAGTGCCTACTGATCTTAAAAGCCAAGAATGACTGTAATGAGAGAGGTTTCCCATTAAAGGAGATGACATTAAGGGCATCAAATTGTATTTCTTTGAACTACTCTGAAAATTTTTGCTTTGATATAGATATTCTTATTTAGTCAGTGTTTATTTAGATATCAAAAGATACTAAAACTAATCATGGGACTTTTCCTTAACATATATTTAACATAGCACAATAGACTTACTGAGGCACGTAAAGTATCTGAAGTATATTAAGATTTTAAAACCTTGTAAAACTATGGATTACTAACCCAGTGCTATGAATGCATCTGGGGATTTGATGGGATGTCGCAGGATATTAATTCCCACCTCCAATAACAGCAGCAGGGTGAAGGGAAAGCTCCTCCAGTCCCTCTAGCAACAGAGACAAAATATTACAGCCCAATAACGAATTTCTGCTCTACTCGCTGAGGTTTGGGTGCACGAAGGTCCTTCTCTGGTTGCACACATGTCCTTTGCTAATACAAACAACCACCGATGAGAAAGAACGCTGAACTCTGAGTCAGAACTAAAATAGGTAGAATAGTCAAGTATTAAATTAAACAGAACTCTGGATCAAACTTTTCCACATTAGAATGAGCTCCAGCTCATGCACACCACACAACCTCTTTTAGTCAACACAGACACAATCAGATCTGATTCATATTCCAGCTAAGGATCAGCTCTTAATTCCCTCAAACGAAATCCAGACGCAAGGTGCCCCACGTTCCTATGCTGTGTGGATTCTTAAACATTTTCCTCCTTCGTGTACATGCTCGGGACACACAAGTATGCACCACCTCAGAGCAGGCAAATACACAAAGATGGCTTTTCGCCAGCCGTGCTCTTCTACAGCAAGACATAGCAAGCCTCTTCTGTCTAGTCCTTGCTTAGCTAAAAGCAATTCCTATTTGAACCGGACATGAATAGCCCAAAACGACAACAAAAAAATCGGGCATTGTCCACAAAAGGCAAACTTAGCTGGCCCTCAGTTTCCCAGACGTGCTTCTGCCCCAGCTACATCGTAACATCTTACACTGCGCCACTGTGCTGGTAACATAAACCCGCCCAACACCTAAGGGAAATAGGTATTTTTTTCAACCAAACTACAGCCAGATTTTCCAGTGCTTCAGTCCAGCTGCCTCAAATTCAAAGCTTTTATACTATCTGCAGAGCAATTCAAGACGGCTGGTCAAGAGCTCTCAATTTATGCTGTTTTCTTCATCTCCAAGCCCTTTCTATAGGTTATGCCTGTGCTGGGGGAGGAAGGAAGGGTTAAACCCAGACTGGTCCAGGTCCAGTAAGTGCAGTATCTCACACCACTCTCACCCTGATGATGGGGAGGGCTTCTCCCTTCTTCTCAGCTGTCTTTATTAACAAACACTTACATGCCACAGGGAATCAACAGTGGAAATGCGCTTGTTTGAAACACCTCTAAATTGCATCTAAATGGAAGGAATGAAGTAAGTTAATGAAACTATTGAATAATACTGGATTTGGCCCTTAAGGCTTCCTACATGATTTATCTTCCCAGTTTGACAGAAAACTAGCTGTAGTTATTATTTGAATATTTTTTCACCTATTTTGTAATGATTTCATCCAAACCAAGTGTCCTTGGTTTGCTTTTGAGATAAATATTACCTTACAGTTAAAATATATCACAGCTACTATTACCTTCCCAGATCAATTGATGTCAAAAAAAGAAAACAAATTTGGTCTTGACTGGTCTAGGTTAGATCAGTGTTTCTTGTCATCTTATTATCCTAGAAGTGTTTTTAAAAGGTTCATAATTTGGTCTAGTATCTTCCTCATTATCAGTCAAAATGACCAGTTTATAATTACCCAGGTCTCCTGTCTTAGAGAAGGATTATGCTTGTTGTGCTAGCTTCTGCCAGGACACAACTCTATGAACTGTTAAAGATGACTGTTTTGGTGCAGAGACTGGATTATCTACGTACTCTCCCCACAACCTTTTCCTAAAACATTTTCCTACCCCAGCTACATTCAAGCCCCATGTTCATGGATGCTTTTGGAAGGGCCTCATGTTCTGCATTCTTGGCAGTGCCAGCCAGGCTCCAGCATGGTCCCCATTCCCCAGAACCACACACCAACACAGCTTCACCTGGTCCACTGCTGTGCCACAGCATCAGCTCAGCCACATCTCTCTGTCCTTCCTGGGAGCAGAGCAAGCGGTCCCCAGGAAATCACCACCCCATGGATTTGAAAAGATGAGATTCATCCTTCTCTCAAGGGTTGATAATGGGATTTGGCATTGCATGGCATAAATAGGGCCTTCATATCCCTGATCACGGGCCCAGCCAGGATGCACTAGACAGGCTCTGGAAGAATAAGCGTCATGCAAGACAAGAGGGTGGGAGCATGGCTGATTGTGGGTGAGGAAGACACTGGAAAGCTAGGACAGACATCCCTTTCTGCCTTTGAAAACCCCTCGCTAAGTCTTGCTTGCCATTAAATGATGCCCAGAGTCTTGAGCTCTACCCAGTGCCAGCTCAGCACCATGCAGGACTGATCCTTATATCAATTACAAGTCACACTTTGACATCAAAGGCACAGGAGACGTCACCATGGGCAGAACCAGCCCCAGTGTCAGCAACAACAGCACAGCTTCGGGCTAAGGGGTCTGTGAGCACTGGCTCACCAGCAGTTGTTTACATGTGTTTGTCTGAAGTTTGAAAAGGAAAGAAAAAAGAAAAAAGGAAAGAATAAGAGAAAATGAGCATTTTAATTTCCCAATAAAATCTATGCCACAGTATGAGTCATTGTTTGCTTTTTTACACTAGTTGGGAAAGGCCTTCTGGTTTTAATAACTAATACTGCTGAGTTCAATAAAAAGCACTTAATTTAATTTAATCCAAACCCTGATTAATGCCAGCTTCCCCTGGAATTTTATCTTTGTTTTAATTTGAGTCACTATGTTAAGGGGAAAAAAAGACAGAAGGGGATAGAAGTCAATTAGTTCCTGTGCTTGTTTCTGGGCAAAACACTGGAAAAATGGAAGATTGACAGGTACGGTCTCAGAGTCTATTTTTCCCCATTCCTTGGGCTGACTTTCCCCTAAGAATGTAATGTTTGCTTAGTCTTAAAAAAGGAAGCTTAACGGCTCACAGCTCAGTTTGGAAAATAAAATATTCCAGGGCCAATTAGGATCAGATTTCTTTGCTGGAAGTATATTGCTTTTAATGTGTTAATATTCAAGAGATATGCTACTGTTTAATTGGACACAGAGAGCCCTTAAAGCTTGAGAGCTCTAACATGAAAACAGCCAGCCTCATTCATGGACTCTGGAGGGGCTACAGAAGGAAATAATCTAGGATAAAACCTCTGATAAGAGGTTTTCATCCTTTCCCTACAACTGTCTGCATATATGTTTATTCAGATTCATATCTTATACAAATAACCAGTGCTAACGGATTTTTTTAGCCTGGAAAGTTGAATATTCAAAAAGCTAGTGTAGGCGAGCTGCTGATAATGGAGTTCAACACCCTCTGTGGCTGCAGGGGGATCGGCTCTGCCCAGCATCACACAGGAATCCTCTGACAGCGCCAGGGTTAGGATCCAGTTCTCCCACATCCCTCACCAGTGCCTTAACTACAAGTAAACATTCCCTCTCTTCTTGCAGTCCTCTATCTTATTCTGTGCAAGCAGTAAGCCAAGGTCCTGCCAAGCCAATAGTTTTTAATTACATGATCACATACTCTTGTAATGCATATATGCAAGGGAACTGAATTAAGGTCGCATGGGCCTGGGTATTTTCTAACTTTTGTATGACTGATTTCTGCACCTTTATAGAGAAGGTTTTGGATACGTTGTCTAGGATTACCTTTCATTAGAGAAACAAGAGAAAAATAGAAATGAAATTATGCAAAGGTACAGGACTACTTGCAAACATCTGCAGCAGAACTTTAACTCAGGACCTTAAAGGAGCAACATAGACCTTGGTCTCTTCAGCAAATAGAGTAACTGCTGGGAGCAGAAGGCGGGAGCAGTAATTACATAACAGGCACTTCACTGCATATGTGGTTTAGATTTCCACCCCCCCCACCCCCCCCCCCAAGCAGTCAGGGATGCTGGAAATTCGCAAGTCTGAGCTCTTTGCTGTGCTAGAGGCGCTCAGCAGCACTCTGGCGTAGGCGGGTGTTGCCTGCTCATGCTCAGAGTCAGATGTCTGCTTGAACAAGACTTAATTTTTTATGTGTGTTAGAGACCTGTAAAACTATGAGAAAATGGTGCATGGGGTGGGGGGTGGTGGTGGGAATTTCCCTGGACTTGCTTGCTCCCAGCTCATCCCATTGCCCTGAGGCAGAGGGGCTTGGGGAGACCACTGCCACAACTCTGCTGGCCTGCAGCACTGGGACAGAGCCATGCTGGCCGGCACCCTCAAGCACTGGTGACATGAGCCACTCCTACTGACCTCCAGCACTAATGCCTTTCCCAAGGAGATGGTGCCTGAATGGCCGAGCATCTTCTCCTAGCTCTAGTGCAGAACTGGCCCAGGAGACAGGGGGGCCAAGGCCAGCCAGGAAGGATGCAGGACTAGGCAGCTCCTTCCAAATCACAGCAGGAGGAATAAGCTCTCTCCTCCAGCACCCTCCCAACGCCAGGTACATGCATCAGCACCAGCCCTGGTCAGGAACCCCAACATCCGCTGCCCCAGCAACAAAGGAGGTGGGGTGGCTGGTGCTTAAGAGTCTCTCCTCTTCTCTGGTCCACAGAGTCTGTGGAGCAATCTCCTCCCTGGGAGTAAACCACCACTCTGCTGAGCATGCAAGTCACTGAGACAAAGGAAGGGGCACAGACACCATCCCCTTCTCCCTTTGCAACCTTGGTTCCAGCCTTCATCATCCCCCTGCTAACACAAACACAGAGAAAGGCAAAACCAGACAGGCGACACTATCAAAGAAAAGGGTCAGCAAAGTGGATGAAGGAATTAAAATTTCAGTAACAATCTTTTCAGGAAAAAAAAGAACTTGCAAAGGAAGAATTAAAAACATGTCAGTCAAGAAAGTATATACAGGACTTTGGGCCCTCAGTTGTGCACACATTAGGTAACAAAGTTCATTACTCAGAGGTGCGGAGAGGGACTCATGAGAGGATGCTACCACCACCATCAGCCTGGCTACCTAAAGCCCAGAGCTAACCATCTGCACCCTGCAGATCCCTAGAGTAACTCAGGCTTTCCTGCTCACACCAGCAATTACGGGAAAGGGATTTCAGGCAGTGCCCCTGTACCTCCTAGGAAATTAATTCCCTGTGGTTGTTGGGCAACCCTTCTCTAATAAAAATTAAACAAACAAACGTAATAAAGAGTTTTATTCAGAATAGGGGCCAATTTGCTACTAATGGCAGCATTAAGATCCTAAAAGGGTATTGAATTACAGAGCAGTAAAGCCACAGAAAACAGCCTGTAGTTCTAAAATAACTACAGGTGCCAAAATTAAGGAGGACCAAATTACCAGCCTGTTTCCAATGTTGGCCTGCAAATACTCAATATGACATGAAAAATGAATGGCAAATGACTGTTTTTATATTAAGAAAGAGCTGTTTGAATATATTAAATGTGTTTCATTGTGCAATTTCTATGTTTGCTCTGTTCCCAAAACAGAATTATTCACCTAATAGATTAATGAGATGACACTAAGCAGAGGGGGAAGATCACATAGTCAGAGCACTTTCAGACAGTGTTTATAAAAGCTATTTAACAACACTGAGGACGAATACATTGTACTTAAAGCTGAGTGCTTCTAGGAAGGGCTGAGCACCTGTGCTGCTCAGCATGCACAAGGGCTTTAAACCAAACCAGACCCACCTTCACATGAAGGATGGCAGTTCTGTATGACAGAGAATGAGATTTCCTGTCAACTGACCTCCCACCTCCCAGGTGATGGGAAGTATAGCCAGCCATTGGTAGCATCACTGTTCAATTTGAAAGAGCACATGTTCCTTGCCTGAAAACATAAAATCCGGATTCAAGGTGCTAGCTGCCTGCGCAGCCATGTGAGGGAGTATAATGGCACATGAAAGAAGAGGTCAAATTTATGAAGTGTTGAGGAGGTGTCATCAAGAGCCACATATTACTTCAAGATGTGTCTTCATCAGCAGAGCCCGCACGAGCCCCTCTCATGCAGAAAACTCTTCCACTCACTGGGAGTTGGTGAATTCCTCCCAGCTTCAGTGGAAGCTGCTGATCTACACAGGCTTGCATAAGATCCAGCTCTTTTTCCTGCTCTGTCCTCCCTTAAAGAGCCACAGAAAAAAACAAACGGATGGGAACAAGCCTCTGGCAAACCCCTGTGCTTCTTTCCTGTTTGCAGAACCATTAGCATTACCTATGGATAATTAAGCTTTTGTAGAGCAGTGGTGGTATCCCACATCATCCAAACAGCTGCTTTCACCTCCCTCAGCTTTCGCTTTGCTTCAACTTGAGTTATCAGTTTCCTCTCACAGGTGGTAGCAGCCTGATGCCTCCCAGGAATGGAGGAGGCATATTTTTACCTGTCAGTAGATGGTTAAAGTCAGAGTCTCCAGACCCTGCAGAAATGCTCCAAACATCTCCAAACTGTTTGGTTCCTGACCCATTAACACACTTCCCTGTCTCTGGGTTTCCCATTGAGCAGCACAGCACAGGTGGGAAGTGCCTGCCCAGGGTCAGGAAGCCCAGCCGGCAGCACTGGCTCCACACAGCACGACACCTCTTCCTCACCGCTGTCTTCCTCACCACCACCCCCCTGCTACTTTCCAAATAAAACCACTGCCAGCACAACTGTCAGCAGCAAGAACAATGTGCTAAGGCAAGCACCAAGGCAAACAGAGAAGCCATCAGGCTCTCCGCAGAATAAACACGAGCTAAAATCCGGAGTCACATAAATCACACAGATACATGCAATTCCAGTGGGAGAGGAGGAAAAGAAGGGATTAATTTGTCTTGCACCAGCCCTGGAGGCCCCTTCCCAAGACCAGAGCAACTTGTCCAGAGGCACTGATGATGCACCGTCTGGTTTAGCCAAAGCCAGGGAGGTAGCTAGGAAGAAGACCTGTCTGTGCAGATACCTGCTCCTGGGCTCCTCCAGGACAGTTTTCAGCCTCATGACTAGCTAATACCACTCTTCTGCAGTGGAAGAGCTGCAGCCAAAATGCAAAACCCCTCTGTTCAAAGGCCTGCTTACGGGAAGTGGCTTTTGCTTCTCATCAGACTGTACATCACAGGCCACTTCTGAGGGCAGATCTGCAGCTCCAGACCATGCTGCTGAGATTCAGGAGAGTTAGGGGTTTGACCTGAAGAATCACAGAGGTCTAGTTGACTCTTCACAGGACATGAATCCCGTAAAGATTACACATATGGGCTGAATATCCCAACATATAAAATAACTTCTGTAGCAATTCTAGTTTCCCCAGCCATGCTTGGGCTAGAGGCACTAAGCAGATGGACTTCCTCACTGTCTCTTTTGCAACTTCCTTCTGAAATGCTGGAGAAAAGCCACACACAGGAACAAACAGGGTAAAAGTATCCAAACTCTCTTGAGCTTCAAACAGCCTCAGACATGCCAAGTAGCCATGGAAGGTGCAGGAGAAAGAGGAGGGTGTCTTACTGCACCTTCCCTTTGCCCACCACCAGCATGGGTCACTGCGTTTCGTGGCACATCCACAGGTCTCCATCCTTTTTCAGCAACAGTTCAGTTATGATCAGTGCCCAGAACACCCAGTTTATATCCCATGTGTTCATCTTCAGCAGAAACAGGATTTGCCACAGTCTGTTGAAGATACCCTGAACTGGACTCAGCACAGTAGCAGCCAAGAATGCTCATCAAGATCCCTGCTCCTGATGGGCCTTAGTCCCCCAGAGGACAGTCACTCCATCCACTAACCACAGCATTGCAAGATGAACTTTGATATAACATTTCAGGCTTTTCACCCAGCAATTTAGCGGCAGCTCTCACCATAAATTGCAGGACATGGAAGGAGGAGATATTCACTGTGTTAGAAAATGAAAGGCTGCCACAGTTAGAGTATAACAGAAGAAGTCTCTTCATTCTTCAGACTATTTCCCCTTTTTTTGAACCACACAACCCTCACACTGGACTGCCATAACACTTGATTTTAAGAAATCTGCTATACACTCCTACTGCAAATGCACTCTTATTTTTAGTGGAAATAAATATATTTAAATATATATATCCTTGGATGCTTTGACCAACACTTTTTGGTTGTCTTGCAGCTGCAGCACCAAGTCACACAGGGTAGTACATCATTACAAGTGTAACAGTGGCAGAGCATTAACTTGTGAGAGTCCCTAAACAGGCATAGCACGGGGCATGAAAAATTTGAGGTAAAGTATTAATATCAAGATTTAAAAGCATAAGCACTTTCATGTATTGAAGTGTCTGGTGAAGCCAGCATTTTCAGAAGACTTTAAATTCATTAGTCATACAAGACTAAGCATTTGGGGACAAGCAACTGTTCACTGAGAGGAATGGAAACAGGGGTTGGCTGTGTGCATCGAAGAACAACACTTGTGCCCAAGTTTCCAGTAAGTTAATGTGCTTTGTGTTACGTATTCTCAAGTTCAGCTCTCCATTTGCATTATTTGGCTGTTGAAGAAACTTTGCGCTTTTCACAAACAGTAACACAGATATTTCAATATTAAACACGTTTTCAATTTTCTGATAATCTCTGCCTGGCAAAAATCAAAGAGAAAATAAATAATTACAATAAGCTGCTGAAACAGTGAACAGCAGTTATTTCTTAATTCAGAAGCCTCACATTTTATGTGCATGTCTGAGCTTACAACATCCACAAGTACTGCATGTTGGTTTAACCTATTTTGCAAAGCTTGGGAGGAAAGATTAATTTAGCTCTCTTACAAGTCTCTCCAGCGGTTGAATATGCTTTGCTTCAACAAAGACTTGCAGGCAATCCAGGAAATTGCAAGAAAAAAAGACATTCAGGCAGTGCCATATGTGATGTTTCTGATACCTACAGAGATAAGGTGACTTACAAACTTTCCCATCATGAAACAGATACAGAAGGAAAGGCATTTTTTTTTTTGTTATATAGGAAGTGACCAACTGAAAGCAGTGTTCCTAAATGCTTTGAAACATTAATGGTGAAATATTTGTTTTAAATTAGTACTATACTTGCACTTTTTTTTCCCCCCTCCTTATTTACAAAGTTAGCGTAAGATCAGGGAAGGTCTGAAAAATCTTCTTGAATAGCAGTTGACAGTGGTTTTGTTCAAACCCAGCAATGTATTTGAATCCCAATATAAAAATCTGTCTTTACTTAGTGTCACCTCCTTGCAAGGACTTATTTGATCCCCAGTCAAACCAGCCCTGATAATTCATACATCTGAGCTGCGCTGCAGGACATTTGTTTCCAGAGACTCTCCAGAGCTCTGCTGCCTCTTCTAGGTTTTCCTTACCAGTAGGGACAGCTTAGAAAATTATTTTCTTTTCCTCTATTTACTCAAAAGCGAGCTGTGCCCATTTACAGACACGATCACTTTGCATCAGACAATGTGCAAATAAAAGTGCTACCTATCTTGTTTCAGGCATCTAGGACTTAAGGACCAGCTTAGCTGGATGGCTGATGCTCATCCCCAGACATGATGAGGTGCCCAGCCAAGCCCTCCCCTGCTTCTGACCACCGTGGCCTTGGGCAAGTGCTCCCCTCTCCATACCAGGGCAGCAAGGGCTTGGCAACAACACAACTGCCAGTGGCAAGTGCTGAAAGATCAAGACTTGCCCTCTTGCCAAGACTGGGGATGTTAATGTACTCAGTGCACTTTGAGAAATACTATCTGTGCACACAGGACAGCATAAATCCACAAAATTGCTCCGGATAGTGACCAGGTGTACAAGAAGTCATAGTCATCATCTTGTATAGCCAGACACAGTTGAAAAGGGAGTATCCCACATCCCTCATTTCTCCCCACTGTAAGAAGTCAAGAGACTCTAAAGCAGAGAAGAGGCATAGGAAGTGCTCAAAGTGCATATGGATAGCACATTTTGAAGAGTTTGGTGCCAGTACATAACCTGATTTTTTTCCCCTCGCACTGTCCACATGCATATTTATTGAGTGGGCAACCCTCAAATCCCCCTTCCAGGGCACAGTCACATCCCAGGGAATAACAGCTCTGGAGTCTTTACAAGGGCAAAGCCTGGAGGGCTGCTGTGCCAAGTGCTGTGTCATGCCTGGAAAATGGTACAACAGATCAGCACTTGGCAAAGATATGAAAGACACTCCAGACTACCCAGTGACACACCAACAAACATTACTCAGAGACACTACTGGATACATGAACATTGGACAACACATGGGCAACACTACAGTTATTCAACCTTGAAGAACTCACGCTGAGCCCTGACACAGCTCATCCTTCAGTGCAACAACCCTGCTGCTCACACTGATGGACACATGAAGCCTTGCCATGGAGGCAAAGAAGGGAAGGTGTTTCCCAAATGTTATTTTATGTACATGTGATAAAAGTTCCCCCAGAGAGTACAGAAAGGGTAGAAAGCAGTTCATTGGACATACAATACGGGGATGCTGCAAACATGCAGCAAGTCTGACACTCCAGATGTGCTCTGTGCATATCCAGATGTGCTCCCATTTGAAGTCTCTGGTATTCCCCAGCTGCACATGTGACTCATCAGCACACGTGCCAGAGTGGTTCCCAAACTGTGAGATTCCCATGGCACACTTGGGTGGCACATGTTGAGATTCCCCAGGCACCTCTGCAGCAATTCAATCCTCCCAAGGAGCAGAGCACCCTTCCTGCCGGTGCACATAGGCACCACACTCCTCATGGGGCAGCATTTAAGGATAGAGTAGTTCTGCTTTATCCTATCAAGGTCAAAGCCAAAAGCACTGGATTACAATATGGAGAGTTATAAAGAAGGTAGAATAACGGATGCACAGTCAACAACTGCCTGAAATTTAGATCCATGATTTGCTGTTAGCTGATTTCTTCCCCATGGTATCACCCGGTCATTCAGGTTGAGGATGGGCTGTAGCCAAAAATCCCTTGCCAGAACATGCTCTGAAGAAATAACCTCAGCTTGGAATACAGCCTGTGAATATCTACTCACTCAGTTCCAGTAAAACACTGAAGGGAAGCGAATCTTCAAATAATTTCTGGTCTCTCCTACTCTTTTTCCGGTTGCTCAGTTCGGAGATGGTAACATATGAATTTCACTATTTCTCTCCTCTTCCATCATCTGCTCAGGAGCCCACTCTCCACTAGCTCACACTAACACTGATGTTCACACTTCTGTCCAAAAATCCTAGTGTTCACTTCTCCATGTGGAAGGGGAAGGACTGCTTGCTTCAGCCCAAACATTTTTGCTGTGTGTTTTTGTTTTGTTATTCCTGATTTACCTTTCCAGTTCGGACAACTCCACTGATGCATTAAGCTTCCAATAAATTCCCATAAGAATCAAGAAATAATTACCCTGCGGCAATCAATACATCTTCAGCCATGTGCTGAAGTTCTACAACACGCAGGTAGAATAAGCAATTACGTTAGGAGGGGGTGTCCAACCATGCTCGCATCAGCGGGTACCCAGCAGGGTTTTAGGCTGCCATCACATGCTTGGGCCAGCCATGACAGGCCAGCTGAGAGGTGATGCCACACAGCAAGGCAGGGAGAGAAGGACAAAAGCCAGGTGCCCCCTGTCTTCCAGCAAGCTGGGCTACATGAGGCACTCATGCCTTTAATTCCTGATGCCAGTACTCAGCTCCTGTCAGGAGTTGGGAGGGATTTTAACATTCGGCCAAGCACAAAGCCAGAAGGACAGGGGCAAGCAGGAGGAAGAAGGATGCACAAGCAAGGAGCATCCCTGCTTGTCCCTCAGTCTGCAGTGAGCCGTCAGCCATGACTTGCACCAAATTTCCTAGTGACAATTCTGCTGGCAAAATGCTTTCTGTAAACCTTAGCACCAGGTCTTGCAGTATGTTCATCCCACCGCATAGATCTGACTAGCATATAAACACCACCGCCTTCACCACTGCTTGGCACGTCATAAATACAACTGCTTGAAGCTGGCCATTGGTCACTTGTCCAAGGGATGGTGCTGTAAATTCAGAGAGCAGGAGAGTCTGCACAGGAACAGCCCAGGAGGGAGCGGGAGACAGCTGTTTCATTTCTACATCTTACAGGAAAATATTTCCATGAAGTGTAATGTTTGGAAAATGTCTAACAACCCAGTTCATGCTTTCTACAGATTATGTGGACTTAGCATTTCTGTTGTCTATACTGGGATAGATGAATAGAGAGATAAAAGAAGGCATGAAAATATAAGACACTTGGAATGCAGGAGAATCTACAGAATGTGCGAAAAATGTAGGAAAAGCTAAATAAAAGAAGAAAAGACAAATGACATATTGTCAAGGCAGCCAGTGAAGCAGCAGGGTCCCAGTTCAGAGGTGGAATCATTAAACGACAAGCGAGGCAGCTCTTAAAGAAAGCCTACACGATTTTTTTAACCCTGGAATTCACTAGGGGGAGCGTGTGGACAAGGGCGAATGCCAGAACAAATCTGTTTTCCAGAAGAAAAAGGGAATATATCAGGAGTTCAGTCACCCCAGAACAGGGGCTCAGGGAATGAGGCGGCTTCTGCGCCGGCCACACTCAGGGCATGTTACCTAGCAGCTCTTGGGAAGGTGGGAGGCATCCACCACCCATCGCACACAACAGCAGCTATGGGAAAGCAGGTTTGCTTGCTTCCAGAGCAGGGACCAAACACCATGGCGCTGTAAATGGGAAGTGAAGAAGTGCCACAGAGAAAATATGGTGAATTTGCTTGCATTTTGCCTGGATCTAGGAGAAAATGCTATTAACCCTTCTTCCCCTTCCTTCTCCAGTCTGTTACAAAAATCTGGGATCCTGGTCCAGAAAAGCCACAGTGCAAACACAGCAGCCTACACTCAAGTTACAGTCCTTCCATGTCCCAAATGCAAGCAAGCAGCGTGTCAGACATATGGTAGAATCACCATCTCCCACATCCTCTGCTCTTCTCCGCTGCAAAAAGGAATGGGAAGGTACAGATCCCTGGGGGGACCTGTGCAGAAAGGGGATGGAGAAGATCAGCAAGGAAGTACAAAGCTCAGGCAGAAAAAGGAATTTTAGGCACAGGACAAGTACAAGGTCTTGCCTCAAAGCAAGACCACAACACAGAGGGCCTTCCAACTGATCCTGGTGGAAGATACCCACATCTCAGAAGGGAATGTAAAGGACTAGGACAGTCTGGCATGGATTTCTAAAGTATGCACACTTGTACAGAGCAGTCTACACATGTGCTAACTTAATCCTAAACCTCTGGGGATGTACTAGGCTTGGACACACAGACCAACTCCTCTTCGAGATCTTGTGTTTTCTTCAAGTGCACTAAAAGCAATTGCACAACACATGTACAGTTGGCCCATCCAAAACTCCTCAAGAGTGTCCAATCCCTTGCACATAAAAAGTATCAGTGATTTCCAGACAAGCAGCAGCTCTAGGCTCCTATGCATGTGGGCATATCCTACATTTCCAGACATTTGGCAGCCCTTCATGATTCCTGCATCTGTGGACACATCTGGGCTTCCCAGACACAGGGCAGTCCACTCAGAGTCTCTGTACACACACGGCAGCGTGCAAGGCTAGGAGACTCTTGAATCCTTCAAAGCTGGCTGGACAGTGACAGACGAGAGGACACGTCTGGGGAAACCTGGACAGACGGTCATGTGAAGAGCGGACTAGCCCAGGAGATGCAGCCAGCAAAGCAGCTGTTGGCATCAGAGGTGAAAGACAGGCATGGCAGCCTGGGTCCTTCTCCTCACACCTTCTACACAAGGGCAAACCAGCACTTGCATCTCTTGGGGACAGGAACGCAAAGCTTGTGCTGCTTCTGGACTATCCTGTCCTCATAAAGAGAAACAAGAGGCATGGAGTTACTCCCAGTCCCCGTGGGGCTGCCAGAAATAACACAAACCTAACATCTCACACCAGCTGGCGAAGACGACTAATCTGGCTTCAGGAACTGCTTGAAAAAGAGCCAAACCTCCCATCCAGTTCTCATGGCCCCCTCCACCTCCTCCCAGACCCAGTTCCTTTTCTGGCATGATGGTATCCTCAGCTCTCGGCTGACGGCAAGCCTCTCCCCTCAAACCGCTCTGCTGACCCACCCTGCAGCAGCATGCTTGCCTGGGACCTCTTGGCACTTTTGCCATCCCACACTGTGGCCAGACATGCCACGACAGGCCCTAGCTCTGTGGTGGCCAAAGGGTGATGGGGCAGCAGACACGGCAGGGAGTTCCACTCCTTCCTCCCTCCACCCCAGTCCCTGTCATTGCAACTGCACGTCTTCCCTTGAATTAGGCATCTCAAGAGCTTCCCCTGCCCATGAACCTGCATTTCTCTCCCTCCTCCCAAGAGGCTGTGCCTCTTTTGAACCCCCAGCTTCAAGGCCTGCACTCCTCTGTAGCAGAGGAACTTGGTCATATTTTTGTTTCCCTTTATCAAACACCTCTGCTGGCTCCACATTCATTTCAAGCTGTGAGGGGTCTTTTTTTTTTTTAATAATTATTTTCAAAATGCAGTATAACAACCAGAGCAGAATCATCAGCATCATGGTAACTAGGTCTGCCTTCATTTCCACGACCAGCTTGCAAGATAACGTGAAAGAGTCATTTGACAGTCACATAACTAATGGCGACTATTCTGACCCTTTGTTTGAAGATACTGTGTAGCCCAAACCAATAGCTGTAAAGCACGGTTTAATTTCGATGTTGGTGGTAAAGAAGGGTTTATTTGCATGACTGCTGTCATGTAGACCTCGGCTCTGCTCTTGCCACCACTTTCCCCCCATAGCCCTGCCTCACTGTGGCTCCTGCATTAGAGAAGCTGCATAAAAAATAATATATGTAAGAAAGCATTTTTCCTCTTAAGTCAGTGCAAAGGAAGAAGGCTGGCACACTCAGCAGCCTTCAGGCTGCATGTAAACGAGCCAAAAGACAATGTGTTTCAGAAAGAAAAGCTAAGTCCAAAACTGAATTTTAAAAGGGCAAGTCCCTTATGAAAAGATACCCTGCATAACAAGTGGACAGAGCTGGGCAGAGCTAAATTCAAAACATTCCTAGCCTGATTTTGTCTGCAAGGTTCCTATCTTCTTCTGTCACACATTATTAAACGTAGATCAGAAACAGGATCTGGGATTACAGAACAGACTGAACTTGGGACATCAGAAGACACCTGTCCTATAAATAGGAATCATTTACCAATTCAGAGCAACACACATATGTTTTGGCAACCTCTCAGCCAATAAAAGCAGAAGCCCCAACATCAGAATTATCTGAGTGCTATTATTTTAAATGTGGAACAATGATTTACATCATTATGACTTAACTCCTCATTTCCCAAATTCACATCATGCATGTCTGTGCTGAATTGCACCAAGAATTAACCCTTCCCAAAAAAAGCCCATTACAATTACCAAAATCCATCCCAATTTCTGCATTGGAAAATTGTCTCTTTTTTTTTTTAAAGAGAAGAGCAGCAACAACAAGCAGAACTTTAGATTTGGAGCTGTTTATTTGGAGCTATTGATTTCTTCAATAGCTTTTTTGCCTGTATCCCCACATCCCAGGGTTTCAACTTCAAAACTCCAAAGTCAGTTCAGTCACCCAGACCACAGACTTTCCACAGCAAAGTGCTCAGAAACACACCAATTTGGGATTTTGCACACAGAGTTGCAATGCAGGGGCTCCAATTTGTTGACACTTGGGTTTCTAGGAAAAATTAACAGAAACACGTGCAAGGGTCTGTATCAGAGAATAACATGAAGCACCGCTTCCAAACAGGTGCAGCCGATTATCTGAGGCAACGTTGTGCTGGAAAAAAAACACTGTTTTCTTCACAAATTTTAAGAGCACTAAAAACTTCCAGATAATGGGAAGTCCCTGAAGCTTTTAGAAAGTGTTTTCTCATACTCCGTACCTGGTATGACAGCTGCTTCTTTGCAGCTATGGGGAGTTGTGGTTTTCCATTTGTGAAAATTCAAGTGAAATCTATCATTTTTTGGAAAGAGCCTAAGTCCTGGGGTTCTCAAATATCTTTACAGGTTGAACATTTGGAAAGGATCCAAGACTCCAATCAGAGCCTGAATATGTGGAAATATTTAACTCTCTAAGAAACAGTATATAAAATAAGCTGTTTCTCTGCTTGATGACTATTTCAGGATTGACTAATGACTTGTCGTGGTGCCAAACACCACGGAGATGGCTCAAGAGGATAATTTCTGAAACTTGAATTTGTAACATTCTATCAAATGAAGACTATTTCTGTGTCAAAACCCTAGATCTGGGAATTTATATACAGCAAGATCATAAATGAACTTTTGGACACCAAAGTTCAGAAGCAGCTCTACTACATTTATTCAATGAAATATCTGTTAAATCTTTTGGGGGGGAATGAACAAGCTTTAAAATAAAGCAGGAAAATAAAGACTACTGTATCAAACATAGGTGCCTCCTGGGGAAGCTCTTGCACTTCAGCTGGTTGGTCTCTGGATCTTGTTTCATTTGGTGGCAGGGAGCGAAGACTGTCCCACTGTCCTGGTCAGCGCATCAGCTCCTCCCTGGGGGTGGCTATAGCAAGGAGAAGCAACTAAGCTCTCCTAAATTCAGCCACCTCTGGCCAAAAAACCCTGACCTAAATCTGATCTTTCTTTCAGTACCAACACACATCACACCAAGGCCAGACAGGTTCTGGCCTAGGCAAGGGTTAAGTTCAACTTCTGTCTTAACCCAGACAGAACTGGAACCTATAGTCTGAGCTCAGCTTTGCTCCCAGCAGAGTGAAAGGTCCATTTCACCAAATTACTAGCAAAGGCTAACAAATTCAGTTTGGTTTCAGGGAGCAATTAATTCCTGCCATCACCTATTCTCTAGGAGGCACAATACTCATGTTACACATTTATTCAGATTATAAGGATGAAAAGAACCATTAATATAACATAATTTTGCTTCCTGCTTCATAGAGGTTAGAGGATCTAACTTAGTAATTACTACACAAAACCCATAACTTCTGTCTGAAACAGTTTCAGCAGGAGTCTGGCTTTCAGGCTGACAGTGACTGTTAATCCACCTCATACCTAGGTAGAAACATTCTGACTTTTATTCTCAGCATTATGAACCTGCACATTATTGTGCCCAAGGTTGTCCTGCATTAGGCTTTAAATCATAGCTTCTCCTTGTGCCTTTCTTTGATAACATTTCAAGCTATTTGCTTTGAACTTTTTCTTTCCCTTGTTGCTACTTGTATATTATGATCAAGTTATTTTTTGATTTTCCCTAAGTACATGGCTCTTACTAAAACTTTGTCTATAGCTCCATATTTCCAGGATTTGGTCACATTTATTGCTCTTTTCTGAATCTTTTCCAACTATACAGCATCTTCCTCTGTTAAAATGGACAGGAGGACATGGTGCTCAACACTGCCTCACCAATATAATTTCCAGCATCAGAGCTTCCCATTGACTCTTAGAGGGCTCTGCTTGTGCCTGTCCTTCCAGCTGCTGCTCTGCTCATGTGGCTCATGCCCACCCAGCTATTTGCAACACCTCCAATTCCTTTTTCTTTATCTGCTTCCACCTCAAATTTAGCCTATACTCTTTAATCCTGTAAAGTCCAAATTCATACCCAGTAACAACACACATGAATGTGTGTTCACGTGTAAAACTATCGGATGCCAGTTCCAAACTCAGAGGTGTACAGGACCTGCTGCTGCAGGAGCTTGCCAAAGCCAAGCAGCAGATTTTACACCGGTCCCCTGACATGCCATGTAAGATAACTGAAGGCTTTGACACAGAGAGGACAGATACAGCAGGTGGTAGAGCAGCAATGTCTATTTAATGTCTTAGCATTTTAAAATAACCTTTTTCTTGTCACTAGCGTTACAGAGGAGCTGCGCCAGGTGGAGGTGGGCATTGTGTGGGGTTTTGGGACCTTTTACTGGTGCCTGAAGGGGCTGGAGCACAGCTCAACACCAACTGGGCAGTGAACTGGGCAGAAGGAAGAAAAGAGGACTTAAGGTGTGATTAGCAATAGAGGCTGCCATATCACCACAGGAGGGAGAATGAGAGGGAGCTTGAAGGAGGAAAAGCTGCAAAAGACAAGCAGAAGGGCCACGAGGCTACGGTGTGGACAGATAACCATCAGAACAAGCAGAGCTCCAGCACGGCAGGAGGGGACGGCAGCACAGCATCTGGTCTGTGGGAGAAGGGGAGAGGGAGCCGCGTGAGCGCATTACGAGGCCGCAGGGAAGATGCAGCTGTCAACCACAGCCCTGCAGAAAGGCATGAGTGGGCTCAGCAGGGGAGACAGTTTGGTTTGGGCCAGGCTGAGAAGAGCAGGGAGCCGTCCATCATGGAGGCTACATAGGATGTGCAAGGCTGGCTAGCAGAGGGAGGGAAGAGGTCCCCTCTGGGGCATTCCCCATCTCAGATGGGCAAGTTGGATCCAAAACAACACAGCAACCCGTAACCCTGAGGGGAGGAGAACTGAGAGCAGGATCTCATGTTTGTACAGCAAAGGGGCAGGCTGAGACCACTGAACCTGGCCAGAAAAGGAGGAGAGCTGTGTGGAGCAGCATCCACCAGTAACAGCTCTGGCACTTTGTTCATATATGCCAACCTTGCAGGGGACAGAAAGCAGCTGTGACATGGGGCCACCTTGCAAACCCTGACACCACCTGCATGCAAGCACAGAAATCTCCTTTTCCTTCTTTCGTATTCACCTGCTGAGGGGCTCAGAGACTGGCAGTGCAGCTGTCTGGCATACAAGGTACCCACCACCCCAGGCAGCCTTCTGGAGGTGCAACCTCCCTGCCTGCCCAGCTCACCCCAAGCACCATCCTCCCTTGTTCACTCCCAAGCACCCTCCTCACACAGACTTGCGCCTTGCAACCTCAGCACAGCTGACAGAGCATCTCACCCTGCGTCTCACGCCAGCAGCATGAACAAAGTGTCACAAGCCTGGTTGGCTCCTTGGGACAGCCTTCTGACATCAACTCCACAGGTCTTATATCCCCCCCAGGCTCTCATGTTATACCACATGGCAGGCATGATACGCCCCCAGCATCCTGCTCTGGCACCACTGCTACCTTGGGGTACCCAGAGCTAGCCGTGCCCATGCACACACTCACAGGAACCAACACCCTTGTCCCACAAGGGAATGGAGATGTAGGTTAAGTGCCATATGTGTGAGCAAAAGCAGACAGCTCTGCAAGGCACTAGTGCTGAGCAGGTTGGGCAAGAGGCAGTTCATACCAGCAGGCTCAGACATCACACCCTGGCATACTCACCTAAATGCAAAGCTTCCATAGGTACATACTTTGCTGCTATGCATGTACACCTCTAGGCTTATAGTCTCCTGCTGATCTAAGGACTGTCACTGATCCCAAGTTCCTGTTTTATGTAGTAGACAATGGTTTAGACCCACAGCTTTCCTGGGAGTACCTAGGAACAGTTATACAGGATCAAAAGGTTTCCAGAAGGACCTTCTGCAGTTGGTACAGCTGTAACTTTGTCAGACATCTAAGCAATTTCTTGGCCTGTGTCCCCCCTACCCCTTCCCCACACAAGCAGCAGGCTCCAAACAAATCCCAGAGCTGAATCAGTTTCCTCCATTTAGAGGCTCCACTCAAATTGTTTCTAGGATTCCCATCTTTCTCTCCTTCTTTTTACTTTACAAATATATAAATAGTCACATCGTCATATGAGACAAGTAGAGACTGACTCTTACGGGTAAAAAACAGATGTTTCCCGATCTTCCCTAACAAAGTAATATTTTATATAAGGCTCTTCAATGGATTTATAGCCAATGAAGGGATGTTACTACATTAGCTCATGGAGGGGGTGGGTGATAAAAACTGGAAAGGAAGAGCCAGACAGGGAAAAAAGAAGCTATCCAGAGCGCTGCAATTGGAGAAGCATGACAAATGGGCAGCACAGTTTTAGAGGGCTTCAACAGCAAGGCAGATTGCCTGGCTGGGAATGATTGTCCACAGCTGGAACATCGCAGAGACCATCTGGTATTTCTTAAACATGCTTTCCCCAGGTGATCCGATTCTTGGAGTGCCCCAGCAAAGAGAAGAAAAGAGGCTTGCGAGTCTCAGCCCCATTTCCAGGGTTCCCCTAATTAGTTAATAGAATTATATTTGAACCGGTTTCAGTTTCTCCTACAAAATCTTTGCTTTTGCCACCTTTTCAACAGGAAAAGAAAAAAGTATTTAAATTAATGGAGTTTTTCATTTCTTTAAGAAGGTCAATGATTGTGTCTCTTGGCACAGCAACCCAATATAAAACTTAATGAAGTAAAGAGATCCAAAATTTCATTTGAACACCTTGTAACCTCACTCTTCCCCACACCACTTAGCTGCACAAAGCATGCATATCCACAGGCTCTTAGGTTACTCTCCCACCTCAGCATATCCATCCCCAGTATGAGCCTCTGAAAAAGAAGAGTGTGGACCACATGGGGGACTCCAAGAACCTCTTATTTCCAGGATTTTGACCCTTTTCTCAACTTGGAAAAATGTTAAAAAATTTAATTAACTGTGCATGCCACTCCTGTCCCCACAACAAGGAGGGCTGGCAGAGGAGCAGTACAGCAGCGCTTGCTGCTACCTCGTGTTCCCTGTAAGACACCCCCTTCCTGAGCCAGGAGCATTGGGAACCAGCTAACGAAGAAAATAGCAAGAGAAAGCGGTAAATAATAAATGAACGGACAGATGGAAAAGGGGTTAGAGCAAGCAACCGGAGAACAAGCCTTGGGAACCAAACTGCGTTCCCACCAGCAGGCAGTGCCCCCACCGAGCAGCGCAGGGCAGGCGGGAGCCAGGGTCCGGCCGCAGAGATTATCCCTGTCACTCCCCGCCAAGCCAGGCTTACCAACTGCGCCTCTCCCCTCTCCTCTCTATTTTCTCCATGAGTTAGCCCAGCCACAAAGCACGAGTCTGTCAGAGACGTATCCTGCACACCACAGACACACACCCCCGATCCCCAGCTGCAAGCTTCCCAGCAGCACGAAAATAACCATTCCCGTTGTTTTTCACAGGAAGAAAATACATAGGTATGGTGGCTGGAGTGCTGAAGCTGGTAATACTGCAGTGAAATTTGTTGCTGTGTTACAATTTGCTAGGAAATTTTTTTAAAATGCAGAGAACTCAAACACAGAATTCCCTGCTCTGTCCATATTGGCAACTGCCTTCTCAAAGCCTACATTTGAGAAAAGCTAGTGGGACCACAATCACAGTCAGAAATACATACACAAAGTCCTTGCACTTCTCCAGGCTAAGAAGAATTATCCAATTAAATCATTGGGAAGAAAATACTGTACAAAAGAACCCAAAGAGATATTTTTAAGGTTTTTTTGCTTTGTTTTTAGGTGGTTTAGATGGCCAAAATCAGCATATTCCACCACCAGGCTGGAAGGGGATTTTGGCTGGAAACCCATCCTTATGCAGCGGTATAGACAGCAATAATAGAAAACAATATAAGCCATGATTGTAAAGCTAAAGAAATAGCAACCAACTGCAAATTACAAAGTGTAGAAAATTATTAAAGTATTTAAAAAACACGATGGAAAAATTCATGTCTTGCCAAGGTAATAGTGGGAATTTATAGAAGAAAGAAGGGAAATATGAACAGTCGTTATCCATTATTCTGCGCACACAGTAACATTACCAGTATAACTACAAAAATATAAATATATGCACTCTCTATTTGGGAAAAAGATATGATGATGGACTCATTGTAAGACTATGACATACTTCACAGTTTACTAATGACCAAGAGACATATTAGATAACATCTGCTTTAGATAAACACTGTTAAATCACCTACCCTGGATAATTTGCACCTCCAAGTGCACTAAGGAGATCTCTGACCCATTGATGCTAATTTTTAATAAATCTTGGAATGCCAAGTAATTCTAGAAGGGTAGGAGAGCCCTAGCCCCATGCCGGCACTTAGGCAGGACTAGCTGACCTAGGAAGCGACAGCCAGTCAGCCTGACAGCAGACCTAGACAGAATAATTAAAAGCCAATATGAGAATCTACCGATAATTCATTATATTCATGTCTCAGCTAATTACCAGCCAACATATGTTGTACAGAATCAAGTCCTGTCTAACTGATGTTACAGCTTGATTTAAGAACTTGCGTTAATAGAAATAATTTGGCGTAACTAGATGGATGGAAGTGGCTGATGAGACAAAAACGTATTCATTGCCTGCTTCCCATCCCACAGGATGTAGGGTTTTTACCAATCATTTAAGATAACTATAAGATCCTTAGAGGCAGCTTGCAGATAGCACAAACGTAGGTTAGTAAATAATGAACAAAACAGCCCCCATTTGCCCTGTGATCCAATTTGTACAGCTAAATGGCCACCATCCAACCAAGCGTGCTTTAATTCAGCCAAGCGCAAGATAATACACGTACGGGAAAACAATATAGAGCTCGTATCTCCAGGATGGAAAAGTCTGTCCTGCATGGCCACAGGACAAAGGAGGAGCTATGAAGCGACTTTGTCAAAGCAAAGCTTAAGGAGCCAAATCTGTTCAGCTTATCAAAGGAAAACCCACAATATTTGAACATTGCTCGTAGGCATTACATCAGCATGGGGAGAGAGGGGGTTTCTAACCTGATGGTGAGAGGAAAAGCAAGTTCCAGGGGTTGAACGTCAGAGTTAAGCACGATGTTGATAAAGAAGAAAGTTATCAGCACAGCAGAGGATGAGAAACGTCACACAAGAAGGTCTGGATGATCTTGGGGCCCGGCATAAAAGCAGGGGGTGAAATTCAGTAATACAAAGTGCAGGTATAAAAACCTCTGTGTAACGTAAGAGTGGAAGGAGCCCAGACACTAGCACACTGGGGGTCTGCTTTAGGCTACAAAATCACGGAGATCAGAAGCACAGGCTTATTGGGAGCATCTGAAACACAGAACCCGCTGGTAATTAGGGACCTTTAACTGCCCACACATTTGCTGGGAAAGGAAGACATCAGACACAGCCTTGCATCAAGTTCCTGGAATGCACCAAGAAAAAAAAAAAATGTGAAAGAAGAGACAGGAACAAAACTAGGAAGGAGGCTCCTCGAGGTTTGATTCTCATCAGAGAAAAGACGGGAAAAACCACAAAGGTGGAAAGCACCATGGGTGAGGGAGCCCAAAACTAGTGTTTGTACTGGTTAGGAATAGAAGGTAAAATAGCAGCAGAAGCAAAACAGTGCTTTGTAAGGAGGGAGGCTTCAGTAGTCTCAGAGGGTTGGCAAGTGAGATTTTGTACAGAATGAATAGGGAGTTCAATAAAGGTGGTGTTTTGTAAACACACAAAAAAAGGGAACAAATGCAAATTATCTTAGTGTGGGGGTACAATAAGGGTAAACCACGGACTCCTCCATGGCTTGCAGCACACGAAGGAGAAATGGAAACCCCATCAGGCTGATGCAGATGAGCACAAAGGAACGGCATCACGAGAGAAGGACGGAGCGAAAGAGACAAGCGTTCAACAGAAACAGCTCACAGCAGGGATCACCAGCAGTACTGAGGAGACATTTGATAACTACATCAGCAGGAAGAGGCAGACCAAAGAGTTCATCACCTCCTGAGCAGGGAGAAAAGGTTAATAGATTGGTTTATGCCACTGAACACACCACAGGCCCTTCTAAAGCTGTTAGTGCATGTCAGCCGCCCTACCCCCTCCCACCGAAATCTGTTTTCTGTTAGGTTTATGTGTTTTCTTTATTCTCTACACAGCACCCAGAACTGGCTGGTTCTGGTAATGACATTACATATTATAATGTACGTATAATTGCTAATTTTAAGATGTACAATTTATAAAATATCTTCTCTTGTGAGGCTAGTTAAATTGGATGGTAAATTGAATTTAATAAATACTGAACACATCGTAAGAAGCCACGTTCCCCACAGTTACAAAAGCAATAACCAAATCAGATAATGAGAAAGCCAAAATGTTGCCTAACAGACTAGAGAGTGTCACCTGAAAAAGAGATTCACCTTCATGACCTCTCTCACACACACACACGCCGTCAGCACACAACGAGTTGTAAAACTACTAATTAGGGTAAGAGGAGGCGGGGGATCCCAGGGGTTTGGCTCACAGCTGTCTCAGGAAGCAAAGAGGTATAAATTGGGACACAATTTCACAATAGCCAGCAACTCACAGAGTTAAAGCTGAAATGTTTAATGCTTTTGTTGGTTCAGACTTCATGAAAAAGGATAACTAAACCCACAAAGTTAACACAATCAAAACCAGTAGAGTAAAAGTGTAAGGTATAGTAGCGCATGAGGAGAAAAAAGATTACTGAAGTTTGATGTTTTCAAATAGGCTGAGGTGCGTCAGCAACTATCTCTGGGAATTTCTGGAAGATAAATGAAGTTTCAAAAGACTGGAAAAGGGCAAATATAGTGGCTATGTTCAACAGGTTGAAAAATCAAGGAAATTGCAGGCCAGTCAACATAACTTCAATTCCTGGAAAAAATTTGAAACCAATCATCAAACGATCCATCTGCAAGGAAGGGCTGGAAGCAATAGCCCTGCCACGTGAAGGCAACCTGCCTTCTCTTTGACAGAGTAAAAGGGTCTCGTATGTGAGATAGAGGCAACAGATGTTCTATACCTTTACTTTTGCAAGGCTTTACCTCCAGTTTTGTATAACTTTTTAATTAGAATATTAGGAAAATAGTCTAGATGAAATTCCATATGGGGAACGCACAGCTGGTTGGGAAATAGTACACAAAAGTGCAGGCATGAACAATCAATATTGTACCAAAAAATCATTATACAGGGGTATACAGACAGGAGTGTCATGCACAAGATACATGAAATAACCCTGCTGCTCTTCTCAGTCAAGAAAGGCCTGGGCTACAATACTGGGCTCATTTCACAGCAACACGCTTCAAAAGCGGCCCAGACCAAGTAGAGACAGCCCAAGGGACCCCAACAAGACACAGAACCACAAAAAATTTTAAAGAGGGCTGAAAGGGACCTCAAGAAGCAGAATCAACCATGCATGTGTCATTCAACTTGAAAATAACATGGCCATGAGGAAAGAGCAAACGAAAGGCAGTTGTTCAGTGTAGAGAACAAAAGCCTTCAGGGAAACATGATAACAAGCCTCAAATATGTAAAAGATTTCTGCAAAGAGGAAAGGAGTGCTGTAAGCTGCTCTCCATGTCCACGGGGAGAGGACATGCCGTGACGGGCTTAAATTGAAGCAAGAGATTTGAAAAACACCAACTGCGTAATGATATAGATAATTACACCCTAGAGCCGATTGCTAAGAGAGAATACATCACTCCCATCACAGGAGGTTTAAGAACAAGGATAAAGCCACATCATTTGATTCAGTTAACAGTGATGTCCCCATAACCTGGGCAATGCCGGTGCCTGGCCTCCAAGCCCTGACAACCTGCTGGCTTTACACAGACTGCCCAGAAACACAATATATTGCAGCTACGTACCAAACGCCCTCAGAAGGCCGTGTAGTGAAAACAAACAGCCAGTTCGCTTCAGAATGAGCTCATATAAACAACTGATAATGGCACAAAAATACTCAGTTACAAGAGATTGTTTTCCACGTTGGTTTTTTTTTCCCCCAGCACAGTCCCCTCAGTTCTTATCCTGAGGTCTCAGGAGACACCTGCAAACCATCCTCAGAAGGGACCCAGCAACTCTGCTGGTCATTAACTGTGGGCTCGACACAGATATGGTTTTAATGACATATTACAATTTTTCTGGTCCCTTCCTCCCAGGAAACCCCCAAGTGTTTCACAGCAATTCTGTCTCCCTCTCTCTTTCCCATACGAGCTAATGACATTATTGTGTTCCCCCCTTGCTGACATGACTTCACCAGTACCTCTGTTGTGCTAATCAAGAAGACAAACTCAGGGAAGTTATTTCCATCGTATATTTAGCTTCGAATGTTGCTTTTTCTTCTTTAGCCCCAACAAAGGGTTTGAGCCCCCCAGAAGTTTGTCTGGTTTTCCAACTGTATCAGCTGATCACATAAAATATATTGCCTCTCCTTATACACCTTTCCCCAAGCAGAGACCAGGTACAGCTGATTTGTCACGGAAAAGGCTAGAAGATGCCCTCTTGAGGTCCTTTTCAGATCTATTTTGTGCAATGCTGTGGATAATGTGTATAACGTAAGGGGCTGCGACGGACAGAAGGGCAGACAGCCTAATCCAAAAGCCACTCACAGGCCTGTTACACAGCCCCAGAGATCACTCTCCTTGAAGGAAACCTGGAAGGCAAGCGCAGTGCAGACCACCCCAGTGCGGCACCCAGTAAAACAGCTATGATACATATCACTGCTGTGCAGACCACAAGATGTTTAAGCTGCTGATCCCAAACAAGCTGCCAAAAGGGCATTGAAGCTGCACTTACCTCTGCAACAACCCTCCCAGGTCCCATCTCATGATGCGGCCCCCCCTCCAGCCCCGTGGAGTTAGGTGTAACTGGGGATAAAACCATATATCTGGGGAAAACTCCAGTAAAAACAAGTAGAGCAGCCTTACTGCCCAGCAGCACACGCACCAAGAGCACACTCTGCCCTATGCCCTGCTCTCTGCATAGACCCCCTTGCAAGGGCAGCCTCTGAGTCATGGTCCCCTCCAGACCCAGCACGCCATGGGATGAGTCCCAGGCCCTGCAGATATGTCCTGCTCCAGGACCACCATCTCCCAGAGCCACGGCATTCAGCAGAAATCACAAAACCACCAAGGGAGGTTCACAAGTGCAGGAAACACAAATGTCACAGGTGCTCAACCTGAGCCGTGTGATTCACTGCCAAGGAACAAGCACAACTGTGACTCTTGCTGTCTGCAGGGGAGAAGAGAAAAACATATTCCTGTGGGGCAGCTTCCTACTTGCAAGCTCTTCAGGCAGACACACTGCCCTCATCCCCGCCCTGTACCACCCCACGCATGGTTGCTCTGCAGTAGCCACACACACGCTATGCTCCACCACGCTCTACTTTGCTCCACTCACCCCACCATTATGCATCCCCACTTGGGAAAACCTGGCATGCACCCTCCATCATCACACCACCACCTCACACACCCGTACCACTTACCCTGGATGAAAATGGTCTCTGCCTGGCTGTTAACATCACCAGAAGTAGACTTTTCCAAGGAGAGCCTCACACAGAGCTCACAACTACTGTTATGGCAGAGTTTAAGTTATCTAATGACCTTAATAGGGGTAATGGGATGCCACTGTAAAACACCTGATTGCAATGTTGGATACAATGAGATGCACTCTTCAGCAGCTCTCAGCTCTATTCATAGCAGCTCCAACCTGATTTTAATCCCCTCAAGTCTCTCTCAGTGCAGCTGGAAGAGACCCTCTATTAACACCCTCAGCAGGGTGGGGCCTCAGAGGGCCAACTGAAAGCATTATGTACCCTGTGGGGAGGGTCTCCTCCTTTAACCACTGCTTTTGGCAGCTGTGTCACATGATGGAGGGCTCCCACCACACACCCTGCAGATGCCTCACTGGCTTTTCAGTGCAGATGTGGTATGGTAGAACAGGCTGGAGAGCTGTCATCACTAGTCTCTTGATGCAGTGAAGTAATCTGCATTGTAGCTTCAGGCAGAAGGTGGAGTAGAAAGAAGAGACATTTCTCCACTGTTCAGAATAAGTGGGGCACTATTTTGTGTCCTCAGGATGGGAACTCCTAGAGGGAAATTTATGTTCGTACTTGTATCTTGGGAAGCTCAGTTACGCTTAATACTTCATGTAAATACAGGAGGGGGCAGTTTTTCACATATTTCTATTGACCTGAGCAACTCCCTCTTCCATTGGGCTTAACAGGTTTTACTTAATAACAGTGCAGAAACCTGTGGATATCCAGTCTCTTAAAGCACAAATGCAGTACAATAACCCAGCCCAAACTGGCACCGCAGATGGAGGGATTCAGATTTAATCTATCAAAGCTCTGCCTGGTGCTGCCCCACTCTCCACTGGCTCGCTCCCTAAAACCTGCATGCACATTTTGTCTCCACTGCCCCAGGCAGTTCCTCACACCTCACCTGCTGCCAGCCCAATGCTATGCATTCACCCCTCAGCTCCAGGGCTCCAAAATCACCTTACTGTCACCTGGACATTTCTCCTGAGGACTGAAAATGAGGGGAGCCTGCTGTGATGATTGCAACTTCTACTCCAGCTGACACAAGCCATAAAAGAATCACCACTTGCTCCACCTAAATCAACTGGGAAGGAGTAGAGAAATGTTTCTAAGGAAAGATTCCTCCTCCCCTATCCCACTGCAGGCTGAACTGAGCGAGCTGTTTCCCAGAGGAGAACAGGCGAGGCTGTGCACTCTCCCCTGCTCTACCACAGGCTCACCCGAGAGCATCAGAGACGCTGATCTGTGAAACAAGATACCTATCGCTGAGCACCAAGAGGGAAGCAGCAAAGATTAATAAGCCTCAAAATGTTGTACAGCATTTAAGTAGTACTGTCACAGATCAAAGACTATCACTCATCTCAGTGGGGCAGGCTCGGTAAGCCTAGAAAGATCACGTACTGAAAACAAATGCAAGAGAAAGCCTGCAGACAGGAGCTGAGGAAAGCTCAGACTTGCCTAGAGAAACTGAAGTGGCCTAAGCCAGAGTCTAACATGTGTTCCTGGAGGAACAAGAGCCAGAAAGACTGCCTGGTTTCACTCAGTCTCAGTTGTGTCTTAGCACAAAAAAAACCACATTTCATTTTAAGAGACCCTCTTACCTTGGAGGTACCTGCTGCTGGGAGCAGCTTAAATCCCAGTGCAAAACCACAACCCTGTTGGGTCGCTGAGATAAGGAGCACACTGAGAACCATGTGCAAGTGGTGAACAGATTTGAAAAAGCCCCCAGTTTACACTGATGCCACAGGGACTGCAGAATCACACTCCCTGCACTCTAAGAGCTTTCATTCTTAAAGCCATGAGGATACTGCATGGAAGTTTGATGGCAATATCGCTTGCCCACACTTGCAGGCAGTGTGGGAGGCCTGATCTATAGTCTTTCAAGTTGTTCATATAACTATGTCATCTGGGAGGAGGCAGAAGAGAATGAGACTTTTTATCCAAATCACTACAGTTGTAGTCGTAGTAGCACAGGAATAAAGACGCCTCACAATGGTATTCCTACTTCCAAGCTTTCCTAGTATAGCTCTCCCATCGTAAAGCACCTTTATTCTTACATGACTTTGGGCAAGACACTCCATTTCCATTTCTTTGGTACAATTAAAATGCTGCAGGAACTAGCAGTAGTAGGAGCCCCTCTTACACAGAGGTGTGGGGTTGAATCCAGTCTAGGTCAGACACTAGTGTCATCCACAGTACATGCACTGCATGAGGCCAAGTGACTCCTGGATACAGACCTCCAGGAGGAAACCCTGTTCCCCTGCAAACTCAGTCCCTCCCTAAACCAGGTCTGGATCCTTGCTCCTGCACCTCCCCTCACGACCTGGGGACTCCCTGCAGCACTGTATAAAATCACAGTGCCGAACAAAAAGAAGTCCTCAAGCAAACTCTGGCTGATTGAATTTTGAAGGTAAGGAATGCCCTTCTGCAACAGATGTACAACCCCCTCTGCCCACCCCAAACACCAGATCCATCACGGAGAAGGGAAATATTTACACAAGTTAGTAGAGTTCCAGTTAAATATTATGCTTAGCTGTCTAGAGTCCATGTTCTCAGACTATGTCTACGAAATAAAAGATTAAACTTCATAACAATTATGAAGTTGCTCTGCTCACATTCAAAGGGAGTTAAAGGACATTAAAATAGTTCTTTGGGTAATATTCCAGTGAAATTGCTCTTTCCCCCCTGGAGAGTTAGAGCTAAAACCTTGTGAACTATCCTGTAAACACACTTGAAAAGGCTAAGAGCTGAGCTGATAACCAGGTAGCACCTCTGCTCTGCAGGTTCTGTAAAAAATGTGAGCAATGCTGGAGAGCTTTTGAAGCAGCAAGGGAAGGAGGATAGGGGAGAGCAGCTTCTCTTCTCAAGGGAAGTTTGTTTAGTAGAAAGTAAGCAAGTTGTCAGGGGAAAAGCTGACAATGTTGATTCCAGCAGTTGTACTGGGAATAAACAGCCAAGTGGATTACGTTACAGAGAATGAGAAACGGCTCTCAGGATCCCATTTAAATGCTGGGCTTTCAGGAATGATGCGATTCAGCCACACTCATGGCCCCGATGCCCACTGGACCTCTGGGCTGAGCCCTCTGCCAGCCCTGGTATTGCCATCCCTCCTCTGGGGTCCCCGAGGGGTCCAGCACAGCCAGTGTCCCCAGGAGAGCCAGAACTCACTGCTGCACTGGCAAGGACACAGACCCATGCTGGCTTCTAGGCAGGGGATGGACATTGAATTAGAGACAGCAGCGGAGTCGGGGGGAAGTTGCACAGGACCCACTTGCCTCTCCCAGCCCAGCAGCAGGGTAGGGCCACCATGGGGCTTGCCATCTCCTCCTCAGCCAGAGCACGGGGCCCTCCCTCTCATAAAAATCAGATGCCTCCCTGCCTTTCACAGGAAAGGGACCCAGCAAGAGGAGAAAGAGATCTTGTTTGATTTATTAGTCTCTTCCTCCTTGCCATAGTCTGTGGCTCATCCAGCTGTAGTGATAAGGAGAACAGCTATGAAAGGACACTGCTGGCTGCTGGGATCCCATCCTTCTGCCCACTCACTGCCTGAAGACTTCAGTCCTTTACAAGCACCACTAAATGTGTATCCAAAATGTGGCAGTCTCCTCCATCCTTTGAGATTCTGTTCCCTGGATAATACAAACAGTTGCCAGAAAAAGAGTATCCTCTCATCTCTGTCTGGGCCATTATCCCTTTATATTTGCTCTTTAATATTTACTGGGTTCACACAAAGTGCATGCTCTGGAAAGAAAAAAAAAGTCAGCTGCAGCTTAAAGGACTCCAAATTTAGTAATTGCTGCAGCCCCATCGACGTGAACTGTTAGCAGGGAGATTTCTCTAGCACTTCACGTGCCGTGGTATTCTGCTTAGGTCAGACTGTAGAAAACATTCTGTCCAGGGGCACCAAATCTGGAGTGTCTGTGTAGGTGCCAGCTGCAGAGGCCTTATGAGTCCACCACAAGTTCCTGCAGGTCCTTTCCCTCCCAGCACCCAGTAATCTTGGTAGGAAACAGAGGCAGCCAGAGAGATGCTAATTCATACAGAGGTGAAGCATCCAAGGGTTTTAACACACCTGTGAGTTAGCAAAGAACTAGCCCCAGCTCCTGGCTCCAGAGCTGGTCTTGCAGCCTTACCTGTTAATGTGAGGTTGCTGTATGTGTTTGAAAACTGCTCCTTTAACAAAACCAAGTGCATCTGAGCTGCCTTTTCCCTCTGTAGCTCCAACATTATGTCAGGATGCTGGGCGATCTTACAGCCTTTCTGCTTATCCAGGGCAATGTCGCTGCGAACAATGTCTACAGCAAAAGGGAAAGAAAAAAGGGAGATGGCCAAACCTCAGCTTTCATTTTCACCAGATGCTTGGATCAGCACCAGCCAACATGACAGCCACACAACCATCCCTCAGCACAAGCAACCCAAAAAAAGGGTCCAAGCCCCTTGGATCCACCTATCCAATGAACCTCCTCTGCCCAAGTCTCCTTTTCTCCCACAGAAAGTTCAAGTCCTTGACTTCAATATGCTCGCACAACCTACCGCCCCTTCCATCCTTCACCTGCCTAGCAGCTGATGTCTTACAATGGTGACTCCTCCCTTGCAGGAAAGTGCAAAAGTCTCCCAACCTTTATATTACAACCCTATTACCAGTCTGTTTGACACCAAATAATGAGAAAAGACTAAATCCCATTCTGGTGACCCCTGGCTTCCATTTACCCTTGCCTGTCAAAGAGGTGATGAAGAAGGCTTGTTCTCACTTTGTTTATCCTCACTGCAGCTATCACAACTAGAGTTAGGTCAGCATGGCTTATGACTCTTTGAACAGGTCTCTGTACCCTTCCAACTCCTGACATTCAATTCAGGAGGATTATTTAACAATTGTTTTCTCTTCATATGAGCATTTTATATTGTGAAATAAGAATATGATAGTCCCTCTTCTAGAACTACTCACCTGCTGGGGAAATGGAAAGATGGGGGCAGCAGGGCAGAACAAGAATCAAGTAAGATATGTCCTGTCTAAACAGGAGGGGAGTGGTGCAAACTAGTCCTTGTAAGGTCCCTTTCTGAGTTTAATAAACTCTGCAACATGCTCAGGTCCAGAGGCACCATATGCTGTGTCTAATTCTTACAAAACCTTAGGCAGCCAGCACTGATAAGGATGGATGGAAGTTGGAGTTCTTCCACCACATTGCATGAGGTCATCCTTTGCATCACGAGGCTGCGCTTTACTTGGTTTAATCCCTATCTAGCTAGAAGTTTCTGAAGGAGCTTATTGTCAGAAGAGAGTCATGTCCTGCTCCACATACTCTCTCCAGCTTGGTTCAATTCCCATGTAGCTAGAAGTTGCTGAATGAGCTTATTGTCAGAAGAGTCACATCTTGCTCCACATACACTCTCCAGCTCCATTATTGTCACACACATCAAGAAACACAAAAGATGTTTCCAATGCTCCTGTCTTTCAAGGTGTCAAATCTCAGGTTCAACAAACTTGGGTTCAAAGCTATGCTATGTCTTGGACTGGCAGGGAACCCCCTCCAAAGGTGGGTGGAGGACTGGAAGCCACGTTATCTTCCTGTCTCTGAGTCTCATCCTAAAGTCACTACAGTTGTCTTGCCCAGGCTGTGCTCTGTCTCTTTACTGCATAGTTTGCAATTAACACGGCTTCTCTAAAGCCTGCCTAAAAGAGACTGCTCAGAACAGTAATGTCATTAAAGCACCTGTCATCTGTAGTTGGGGACAACCTCTTAGGTAGACACTGAGTAAGATTTGGGTCTACCCAGACTCTGTCCAACTAATGAATGACACAATCCTAAATCTCTGTTGTGCAAGATATTTGGAGAGCTGAAGATTGAGAAACACAACCTTATCACTCTCCCACACCAGAAAGGCTATTACTACAACTACCGGTGGCACCTGGAGCTTACGAGTAGTCATTCACCTTTCTGGGTGATGGATTTCCTTTTCTAGAGAACTGAATGCAACAGTTATACAACCCCCACCCCCCAAGGCAAAATGGAGCAAAACACATCAAGGAGGCCCTGAAGGAGGAGAAAACTGAGAGGCAGAGAGGTTTGAAACTAGATGGTCAATACACTGTCTCCAATTCTCTTCAAACTGTTACAAGGGAGTCCAGGCTGGGTCAAAACAAGTTTGTTTCCTAAAAGGGATGGAGGGCTCCTAAAACCCAAACCAGGGCCAACATGGACCCATGTGGAGGAACCATTGGCTAATGTGGACCAGGGTCCCTCCCCTCCCAGTCAGGGGCCAGGACAGCATCTTGAAGAGTGCAAGGGGACATGGCAGCAGGTCCTGTGAGACACTCCTACCTCCATCTTCAGGGACCACAGGTCACAGCAAACACAAGGCTGGGCAAGGGATGGCCCTGTGTGCACTGTCAGCAGGATCTGGGGACAAAAGGCAGGCCCAGAAATGAGGAGCAAGAGCAGTGTTTGGAGTCCTGTCCTTAGGTGAGGGAGCTGCTGTGACAGGAATTAGCACAAGGAAGTCAAGTCACATTCAGAGAAATCCCTGGGAGAGTCTGGGAGAAGGTGTGCAGGACACAGAAAGTGAGTGCACTCTCTAGCAGTCATCTTCATGGGGTTCTCAGAACTGCCACTGCAGACATTCAGGAAGCAGAGGCAAGACATGCAAGGTCCTGGCTTCTCAGATTGATGAAGGATGCAAGAAACTTGCCCAAGACCTAAAAATGGGGGTGGACCCCACATTCATTATAGCTCCAGCTTAAACAGTGGGCAGATGTCTGGGATATGGAGCTCCCCAAAGAACTCAGTGTCTGGTCATGCAGACCTCACCAGGCTGTACTTGGTATAGAGGAGGAGACACCTCTGTGCCACTCTTCTGAACCAGCAGCACCGAGGGAAGAGGGGTAGCAAACCACAGCTTCTGGAGGCTCAGGGGAAATCTCAGCAAGAGCAACCCAGGGGAAACAGCCAGCAAGGAGTCTGCAGCCCTCAAATCTTAAAGAATGAGATAGAAAAAAGAAAGACGCAAGGAGAGCAAGGAGGAGGGTACCCCAAGAGGTGCTGGACAAGGCAGCCGCTGAGCAGGAGCTCCAGGAGAAGCACAAATACAGGCTAGGTGATGAGTGGGTTGAGAGCAGCCCTGCAGAGGACTTGGGAATATTGGTGGATGAAAAACTGACTATGAGCCAGCAATGTGCGCCTGCAGCCCAGAAAGCCAACCGTGTCCTGGGCTGTGTCAAGAGAAGTGTGGCCAGCAGGTCAAGGGAGGTGATTCTCTCCCTCTACTCTGCTCTCGTGAGACCCCACCTGCAGTGCTGTGTCCAGCTCTGGGGCACCCAACATAAGGAGGACACAGACCTGTTGGAGTGAGTCCAGAGGAGGCCACAAAGATGATGGGGGGGCTGGAGCACCCCCCTTATGTGGACAGGCTGAGAGAGTTGGGGTTGTTCAGCCTGGAGAAGGGAAGGCTCCAGGGAGACCTTATAGTGGCCTTCCAGTACTTAAAGGGGGCTACAGGAAAGATGAGGAGGGACTCTTTATCAGGAGTGTAGGGATAGGATAAGGGGTAGCAGTTTTAAACTGAAAGAGGGAAGATTTAAATTAGATATAAAGAAGACATTCTTTACTGTGAGGGTGGTGAGGCACTGAACAGGTTGCCCAGAGAAGTTGTGGCTGCCCCTCCCTGGCAGTGTTCAAGGCCAGGTTGGACGGGGCTTTGAGCAACCTGGTCTAGTGGAAGGTGTTCCTGCCCAGGGCAGGGGGGTTGGAACGAGGTGATCTTTAAGGTCCCTTCTAACCCAAACCATTCTGTGATTCTATTCTATGACACTCACTACCTTCCCGAACGTCGATTTAAAAAAAAATAGAAACAAACTACCCAGCAAAACGCGAAACCAAGCAGCTCTTGCCAGAAGTGCGAAAGAAGAACTCCAGATGTGGGAGCCCCAGAGGATGCCAAACGGTTTCCAAAGGCGGCAGCCCCGGGGCCGTGCCCCGAGCGGGCCGGGCCGTGCCGGGCCGTGCCGGGTCAGTACCCTGGCCAGCTCAGCCTCCCGCGGCGGCGGCCCGGCCGGGCAGAGGCAGACCCCCGGCGGCGCGGCGCTCCGGGGCGGCCCGGCGGCAGTGCGGGTCCCGCGGCGCCGGCAGCCGCCGTGCGGTATGCCGGGAGCACACCCGTGTGGCGGTCAGGTGAGCTGCGGCTGCCGGGAGGCACCGGCGCACGGAGGGGGAAGCCCGTCGGGCGGCGGCGGCGGCGGGGGGGGCCCGCCGCGGGACCATCCCCGGCCCCCAGCCCCGCTCGCCTCCACCCGCCGGGAGCTCCTGCGGGAGCTCTCCCCTCGCCGGACTGCGAGCCCTGGATGGGGGATGCGGATTTGCAAAGGCGGTTTTGTTTCCGAGCGCCTGCGCATTTCTCTGTCCCGCCTTGGGATCCGCACGTCTCCAGAGCTTACGCGCATGCTGCCCGTGGAGGACACGGAATCTACCAACGGAAATTCTGAAGAACGAGTTAGAAAATACCCCTCAGGAGCGACACGAGCACAGCACTCCCATCCCAGGGCATCCCAGGATGAGCTCTAGCAGCTCCTTTCTATGAGTCGCCTGCACCAGGGGGTTGCACTGACCATTTCCCACCATACCTGTACCAGGCCAGAGAGCTCCCAAGCTGTGAAAGCCCCAGGACGGCACATGGAGACAGCTGCCTGCTGGGGAGGGTTCCCCTCACCCACGGAGTGAGCTTCTGCGCGTGGGAATTTACAGGGCATCAGCGTGGCCTGTGTGCAAGTGCCCGTCCCATGGCTCACGCCACCATCTGCCTGTGAATTCCCTTCCAGGAGTCATGGAGCAGACACAGGCTATTGCAACTGATCAGCTGGAAGATGGGAGGAGGAAGGCACAGACCCAGGCTTGTGGGGACAGGGCAGAGGGATATGGTTACGGTCAAAGGGATGTGTGACAGAAGGGTGAAGTGACTCATCTTTCTGTGTGTGTGAGAAAGCGAGCACTGCTCACGGCCATCACCACTCCAGCAAAAGCCACAGTCACCACTGCCGTGGCACCAGAACAAGCTGAGTTTGCCCATCATCCGAATGGAACTGTTTGCTTCAGCTTTCCAGTCTTAGAAAGTGAATCTAAAAGGAAAAAAAACCAAACTGTTTTGTTAACAAAAACTGAATATTCTTACTAAAAAATTGAAATATTAGAAAATGGTGTTAGTGCAGAAGTTAAATAGATGCTTAATGGCTCACCAGGCAAAACTCTTATGAATTGCAGGTTGCCAAACTTGTAAAACAACTATTGTTTTAAATTAACGCATTATAAAATGCTTTAAAAGACAGATTTGTCTGCTGAAATTATTATAAAATGCCCAGAAACTGTGAAATTTGGAACACAACTTCTATTTAGAAAGCCTGAAGACTTCTCAAGCCAGAAACTGCATCCTTATCATGTCTGTCTTCAATAGGCAAATTTCTGACACATTAGTATCATTCCTTTCTTTTAGCTGGGAAAAATTCCCTGACAATGAGTTCCACAAGTTATTTCCCACTATACTTTTTTTAAAAACATCATATTTATTTGTTTTATATGTAATAATTCCACTGGCTGCTCCCTATTTCTTGTGTCATGAAAACAAGGAAATAATCATTCCCAAATTGTCTTCTCTGTGTGCCACTGGGTTCACAGCATTTATCATATTCTCAGTCAGTTTTTTCCAAGCCAAAATAAACCCCCTAATCTCTATGACTGAAGGCTGTGACTTTGATCACTTCCATCACCCTGTTCTACACATATATATTCTTTACACTGTTTAGTATGTCATCACCTAGTTTGCTTATAGCATAAGAATGCTCTCAATGAGTTTCTCCAATTCTTTTCTACTGTTCCTTACACTGGATTCACTTTTTACTTCCCTAAATGTATTCGGAGATCAACCCATAATAAATTCAAAACATTTTCCCTGAATGGTAACTGCTAATTTAGAACCTATAGTTGTATATGAAAAATCACATGCATTTCCCTTGTGCATGTAACTTTGCATGGATCACTTTTAACTCGTAAGAAGATGTAGCATAGAAAGAAGTGTGGAACTAGTAAAAATATGTAATTTTTTTAGAGAATTTAAGAGTGCTTATTATAAACAACCAAACATATAACCATAGAAGTCTTTCATCTCACCCATATACCAGCAAATAGCTAACAAATCAGGATCTAACTGTTTGACTGTACCATTTTCTGCAGTCATTAAAGCAATTTTCATGTACGATTCTAGTAAAACAGTTTGAAATTTAAAAAGAAAAAATTGAGATAAACAGGCAATCTTTGGAATTATCTCCTGCATAGGCAGTATCTCCCTTATCACCTTGTATAAGATGACTTCTACACCTTTTTTTTTTTTTTTTTTTTTTTAATTTCTGAGGAAACAACTAAGCACTGGAGCCTGGAGCTCCTTACACAGAAATCCCTGCCAGGCAGAGCAGGTTGCAGTTCCTTCCCTGCAGTCATGGTTCCTGTGAATACGAGAGCAGGAGGCTGCCTCAGAGTTCACACCAAGGCTCAGAGCAGCCCCAGGTCTGGCAAACCCCAGAAGACTGAAGGACATCAGAGGATTTACCTGTCTTGGGGACTGAGTGCTTGCAATATCTGAAATGCTGCAGCCCTCCCAAAGGAGCTGTGTTTTAAACACTCGGAGGGTGAAAAAACAACTGTTTCCTCTGCAAGCTCTGAAAGGACAGATGCCTAAACTGTCAAGGGATGCTTAGGCAGACAAAAAAAAGAGGCTCTGGGTGACCAGAAACAGAAGGTGATTCCTGGAATAAAGTTCATTTTTACTGGGACAACAGGGTTGTTCTTCATTCAGAAACACCTGCTGCAATGTTTTACGAGCTGGCGGAGCCAAAGGGGCAGTCCCAGCCACATGGCAATAACCCTCCCTTGCTCCAGTTCTGGTATCCTCATACTCCATGATGACCCTCATGATCCTGCTCGCTAAATTCACAGTAAAACAGTTGCCTTTTTTTTTCCTGAATTAGTTTTCTGCTGGCTTAGCAGAGTATCAGAAACATGCCAGAGCCAACACAAGGGAAGCAGCAGCAGGACACGGCACAGAGCAAAACGAAGGCATGGGGACCAACCCTTTTGGTGGCAGAGAACCAAGAGATGAGTTTCACCACCTTCAGGACGCAGTTTTGTACAATTTAATCTGACCAAGGCTGAGGCTGCTGCAGTCCCACCTTGCACTGCAGGCTTTCCTTTCCCAGCACTGTCCTCTATGCCTCTGTGGTTACGCACCATTAATCGATTCAGGTGGCTGAATGAGCTGAACTGCAATCGCCTCTCCACCATCAAGTTTTGGCCAGCTGAGTTCCCTGACCCGACTCACCATGTAAACTCAGGCTCCAGGCATAGGAGAGAGCGGGAACATGCCAGAAGGGGCAGAAGAATGGGATCAGCAACCCTGGCTGATGTCAGCTCCAGCCCCTGTGCAACCACACAGACATAGAAAGGAATCCTCAGGTCATTTAGCAGTTTATTATCTTCCTTTCCACTCAATACCTAAGAGCCTCGCACATACTCTAAAATTGCAGCATCCTAGAAGCCACCTGTGCAATACAAGACCAAGCAAGGGCGAAATGATGTTCCCACTGTCACACAAATCTCGAGGTTCAGATGCAGGGCCAGGTACCTGAAAGCGTCTGAAGGAATGGATCCCAGACTCAAAGGATGCCCAGAAAACCTATGCCAGGATTACACTGCATAATGTGAAGTTTCCCACACTATACAGCAAAATCTCCTGACTATTATGGAAGGCATAAGAAACATGTCTTTCTCCTGTTTTTTGTGGTAATTGGCCATTTTTCCACATGCCCAGTATCCTCTCCAAAAAAGGAGACAAAATAGAAGGAAGTAACTTACCAGCAATTAAGAGAGTATTTTTGAAATGTGTTGTCCATATGCACTTCAGCTCAGAAACTTTTCTGACGCACTACCTACAGCATGCATATGTGCTCCCCTTCCCCTCTCCCTCCCATGACCCACACGGGGCCATACTGGCTGTGTGTGGTAAATGTCCTTTGGTCTCTTCTCAGACACAAAATCCCAATAGGCTACACAAAGCCTGAGGGACAGAATGGAGAAGCCGTGGCTTGGGCCAACACATCTTGAAGAACTCCAGCTATGAGTAACTTCTCTTTTTCCCTTGAGTTTTCTTCCACAGCACATATGCACAGGGAGAAACTCTAAGCAATGTTTATGCTACCACAGGTCATCCAAAGCTGGTCTGCGTGGCTTCGAGGTGAGAGACAGTTGAGGACCACCCTGCAGATGAGGAGGTTCCACCTTAGCCCACAAAATTCATGCTGTAGCACCAGCACAGAGCTTCCAAAATGGTCTCTAGGTTCAGGCACTGAGACAGCACCCCTTGCTGAATCAACACCAGGTCTCCACACGACACGTAACATTCCAACACCAAGCTCCAGGGCAGCATACAAGTCAGGTTTTAGCAAACCCAACTTCAGAAGACATTTTGTACCAGCAACTACAGCCTGAGCAAGCAGGTAGCCCTGTGCACTTGCTCCAAAAAGGAGCTTCTTAAGCCTGTTTTCCTGGAGACCAATGTTTCTTATTGCCCCGTTCCTCAGACCCAACTAGTCCTTGGCACATGCGAGGCAGTTGAAAGGACAGGACAAACAGACTGCTTGGTAGACAATCCAACAGCAAAAGGAGAAGCACGTCTGCTACATGAGACCTGTACATGAGACCTTACATCTTGGTACCTGCCCAGGGATCAGACACGTGTCTATGGCAGGAAGGAAACACATCTCTAGGTAACAAAGCACAGCTCTCAGCACAGCTGGTGAAGAAAAACAAACTCAGCAGGACACATACAGAGAAACACCATTTAAGGGAGAAAAAGTCTCTCAGGCTAAAAATCTTACACCTCTAGATCACTAAATGTCAAAAAGTCTCTGGCACAGCCCCACCTCTTGGTACCACAGAGCTTGACATAGATTAAACTGGTTTTCTGCTTCTAACAGACCTCAGGCTGGACAATGCCATGTGCAAGGCAGGGGCTGCAGGGGATGGCAGCCACCTGGTGTACACTACAGACAGGGGTGTCAATATAACAGATTAGTTAGATGACCTTCTAATATTTATCACAGTTCACGGGGTACATACAGTCATACTACCATCAACAGGGACTGCATGCCCTACGGCTCACCTAAACCATTCATCATAAGCAATTGCTTTTACAAGTTGCTCTGTCACCAGGTGATGAAACTGCTGTGCCAGCTTCATATGCAGTGCTGAAACAAGTTGACACATGCACCCTCTTCGTGGGCATCACAGGCTGCCACCACAGATCACTCACCACTTTGCTACCTTTACTGCCCAAACATGACTGGTCTGGACTGGGGTGAGGCTGTTTGGAGTTACAAAGCAAAGACACCATACACACCTGGTATTACACAATACTTCCAGGTCTGTGCTTCCAGGAAGAATTTGTACAAGAAAAGAATGACCCTGAAGCCTAAATGAAACACCTTATTTCAGGAAAATGAAGTACATTTTAGATACAAGTCAAAAGCAACTACTATAACTGTCAGAGAGCACCCGTGCTCTCTGTGGAGGAAAGGAGAGGAAAAAGATGGGCTGGTGAACCCGAAGGCGGGTCTAGGTAAAGGCAATTTTCAGAAGGTGGAGGTACACATGGCTATAACAGTTTGCAAGGGAAATAAATATAATTTTAAATGGAGGGGAAAGAATAGGGCGAATCTCTGAGGAGGTCCAATCGTCAGGAAGGTGGAGCTCTACAGAGATAGAAAAGACCATCAAAGGCAGCAGTGAGGAAAACCTGGTCTGGAGGGCAACGAGGTGGCAGAGGGATATTTACAGCACAAAGATCCCTGCACAGAGATTCATTCCAACTCCAGCAAGCAAGGTCACAGAGCAGAGGATCCATGAAGGATGCTGCAAAGCAGGCCTGTTGCTGCTGCTGTCCCTGAGAATGCCCGAGATGGCCACATTGGGGTGGCCCGTGAGCACGCAGGGGAGTGCAGCTGCCTGTGATGTGAACAGCACTCACAGAGTCACTCACTAGTAACTGCAGTTCTCGGAGCAGTCTTGTACACATGCCCTCACCCCTCAGTTCTGCACCCTACCGAGCTGCTGCATCTGAGAGGAACATCAGGTGTGCCCTTCCCTCCCCATCTATGCGAGCACCACATGGGAGCATGAGGCACGGGAAGACCCACGGGGGCTGCAAAGAGAGCCCAGGCACTGGGGTCATGGGCCTGGAGTCTGTGTGCACACCCACAGGGTGAACAGGCAAAAAGACACACACACACTCGAAGCAGAAAACAACTGAGCTACCACTTGTCATGTCACTAAAAATCACTAAGGTGATGCGTAAGACAGAAATTCACTGGTTTCGCTTTTAATTATTTTCTGACTTTTTAAACTAATCGAGGCCCCCAGCTTCTTCCCCACTCCTGTGCCACTAAAGCTTACACAAGAAATTTTGGAAAATAGATGCCGGACATAAGAAGCCCACAGACATGGAAAACAACCCCAACCACCTCAGATGACCCGGGGAGGAGGAAGGGTACCTAGAGGGATGCTTGCTGGCTTCCCCCATGCTCAGGTGCCTGTGGCCATCTTTTTTCTGTGCTGTCTGCTCAGGCTGTAAGTTCTTTGCAGCAAGGGCATCTGCTTGCACATCTGTGCATGCCCTGATCCCACACAGGTCCCGGGTGAGCCACAGATGAGGGAACAAAAACCAGACCGGTGCTTCAAAAGGAGAAGATGGCTGCTCAGATCCAGTACAGCAGGGCAGAGAGTTGCAGTGGCATCAGGATTTCATTTTGGAGAACTGGATCCCTCTAGTGAAGCGCTCAGTGCAGCCTCAGCACAAAAAGATGCGAGCTACTAGCAACTCTAGCCCTGGAGTTTGCACACAGATCTTAAGAACAAATACGAAAGCTTTGCTTCCAGGCAGGAAATCCCTTTTACCACACCTTTCTGATTTACACCAATGCTTGATACACACCACATGTGTCCCCTCCTTCCCTCACCCACATTTGCAATGGTTCTGTTCCATATTTAAGTGATGAAAAGTTAAGACCTGTGGTTACAACTTCTATGAGAAGCTTCATTTCGAAGGGCTGCTACATTTCAACTTTATTGCCACAAGGAAAACTGGAAAAAAAAAAAAGCTTTCAGTCCTTTCCTAACATGAAAGCTGTTGTGAAGACATTTAATAAGTGTAAGTTCTCTCCCGTAAGCTGCTGAAATATCGAAAGTGGGAAAATTTATTCCTACAAATGTTTTGTGCAAGTCCCATCCACAGTTTTATGCACTACACTTAATTTCTTCTGTTCAAGGTGGCTACAGCAGGTTTGGTCAGCATTTTCTCCTGAAGTGCATCTCAGTAGGCAGAGCTTACAACAAACACTTTGCCTGAGATTTGCTACGAGGAGAAGAAAAACAAGGAATAACATCAGGATTGCTCCAGCTAGGAGATCAAGCAAAAGACGGAGCACGCAAACTTACCCACCTGCCTGTGTGTGGGAATAGAGGGACATTCATCTCGGTGAGATCAGACGTTACGTGGGGGAACAGCAGGAGCAAGAGCCATCAGAAAACTGGCAAATGCATCTGCTTTTTCCATTCAGCACTGTGCTGCTGACTAGATCTCTGCAAAACTTCCTCTGTTCTACAGACCTGCCCACTGGGATCTGTCTGGCATTAATTGGCCTTCGAAATTACTTATGGAAATATCTTCAGCTAATTTTTGTAAGTCATTGAGTAAGAAAAAAAAAAAAAAAGGTTTTTTTTAAAAAAAGCAAAAGAGAAAAGTCAATAAATTCTTGCATGTGGACATGGTATTCTGCTTCTTAAAATAAACGCCTGAGGATGGAGACTTGGCCCTGACTTTTCTACGAAGTTTCTTTGTGTGAATTAAGGGCCGCAAAAGGTGAAAGCCTTTTGTGCAGCCGAGGACCGCTGGGGAGGAGGGCAGGGTCGCGGGGAAGAGGGAAGCAGCCGAAAGCCGTGGGCCAGGCGGTGGCTTTCGGCAAGACCTACGATGGCAGAGCGGTCCGGAGGGGCAGCGGGGACCGAGCGGCCCAGCCGCGACCGAGCCCGGCGGGGAGTGCCGGGGCTGCGGCGGGCGGAGAAACGACGTCGGGGTCCTTGGGGAAAGGCAGGGCTCCCCCAGAGCCGTGGGAGAAGAGCGGGGCGGTGCGAGCAAAGGCACCCCGGGGCTGCGGTGCCCGGTCCCCGCCGGGAGCCGGCGCAAATCTCCCTCTGCGGCCGGCGCTGCCCGCGCGGGGCTTGGGAGCGAAGGGAGCCGGAGGAGCGGCGGGGCGGCGCGGGGGGGATACGAAAAGCCCCGCTCCCCGATACCGGCCTTTTGTTCCCAGGGACCGGCATCCGCCGGATCCACCGGCAACGGGCGGACGGGCTCAGCCGAGCTCCCCAGCTCCCCCCGCTCGGGAAGGAAAGGGTACGGGGGAGGCTCCCCTGCCCGGTGCCCGGCGGCAGCGCTGCCCGGGCGCGGCACGGCCCCGCCTGGGCGCAGGGAGCGCGGTGCAGACGGAGCAGGACCGCCCGGCGCCCGCAGCCCCCCGCGGCCGCGCCCGCCCCCCGTCCCGGCCCCGGAGCTCACCGTCCTCGTAGTTCTTGAGGTAGTAGTCGGGGCCGGGCCCGCCGCGGCTCTTGGCCGGGTTCTTCACGTTGTGGAACTGCAGAAAGTCCGTCCTCTTGCCCGCGAAGCGCAGGAAGGCGGGGGCCAGGCCCCGCGCCAGGGTCACCAGCCGCCGGGAGCTGGGGAGAGGAGAGAACGGGCTGAGGGCGCCGCGGGCCGCGACGGGCCCTCCCTGTCCCGCTACCGGCAACGACCGGCGGCCACGGGCCCCGGGGACCCGCCGTTGCCCTCCCGGGTCCCGCTGCCCCTCCCTGCGCGGTGCCGCGCGGGTCCCACGGCAGCGGCGCCCGGTTGCGGGACTTTGCGCTGGCCGAGCAGCGCGGCCCGGGAGCGGGGAGCCGCCCCGCCCGCCGGCGGTGGTGGCCCGGAGGCCGGCGGCACTCGGGTCTCCCCCCTCTCGCATTCCCCCCCCTCCCCCCCCCACCGCCCCCCGGACAAGTGCAGCGGCGTCCCGGAGGCAGAAGCGCTCAGCTCAGCGCCCCACGCGTGACCGTGCCGCGGGCCGAGCCGCCGGGGAGGGGAGCGGGGCGGGAGGGGAGGAAAGCGGGAGCCGGCCCGGCTCCGCTTCGCCCGCGCCCTCCCGCCCCCTCGCCCCGCTCCTTCCCCGGAGGCGGCAGCCGAAGGGACCCTCGGAGGGGGCGTGCGGGGGGGACCCGCTCTCCCTCCCCGACTTACCCAGCAGGGAGAGGGGCTTTCTGGGCGTCCCAGCGCCTCCAGGCCGCGGCCGCTCCGCACCGCCGGTGGAGCCCAGCGCAGCTGCAGCCCGGCTGGAAGTCCGGGGAGCAGAGGGCTCTGAAGACCTGGCCGACACCCCGCTCTCCGCCCGTCGGGACCTGGGGAAGGCTCGGCTCGGCAGGCGGCCCCGTTCCTGCTGCTGGGCTTGGGGGTTTTTGGGGGGTTAGTTTTTTTTTTTCTTCCCTGTGCTGCCTCGGCCCCGTGTTGTGCTTTTTGCAGAGGAGCGGTTGTTGGAGCGAAGGGAGCACGACATTTTTGCAGTCATAACTGATAAGTCTCCGAAATGCTTTCTCCATTGCAAACATGTGCATCTTAATGGAAACCATGGCCTCGCTCCCTCCGTCACAACAAGCGCCGCCAGCAGCGCGGAGCCCGGCGGGGCTGGGCGGCGGGGCCGCCGGGGCGCCCCGCGGGCGGCGTGGGGAGGGCGCCGGGGGGCTCCTGCCTTACCTTAAGAAATCGAGCCAGCCATCATGAATGATGGAGGGGTCCAGCTGCAGGGAGAGGAAATTCTCACTGATTATCCTGACAGGGCTCTTGGTGTTGACATCAAGGAGAATGAGAGTTCTTCCCTTCACACCTGAAGGTTTCTCCACCGGCAGCGCTCTCCTGTCCCCGGCCTGGGAGGGCAGCGAGAAGGTGGCCATGAGAGCCAGCCCAGGTGCCATCAGGGCTAAGAGCCCGGGGGGGCAGGAGCTGGGACAGGGCATGCCGGAGAGCAGGAAACCCCTAATTAACTCGCTGTCTGCAGGGGCTCGCTGGTGGCTAATTGTCCTTATCTAAAGTGTGGGGCGCTCTGCCTTTTTTTGCAATGTTTTGGTGCTGGTGGAGGGGAACTCACGCCCCTGACCAGCCTTTCTCGCAGCCGGTGCCAAGACTCCTTGCAGCCAGCACCGCCCCTTTAAGAGATGCAGGCTCCAGACATTTTTAACTTTTTGAAGGTAAGGGGAGGCTCCTGGTTTAACCCCCTCGGCTCGGGGCCCGCCGGCCCGCCTCGGCCCCGCCAGCACCGAGCTTTCGCTTTGCGCCGGCTCCGCCGCCCACCGGCGGCCGCTTTCCGCCGCGGGAGCTCCCGCACGGCGCAAAACCGGGCCGGAGCCGGGATACCGAGACACCGGGGAGCTCGGGACCGGGGCTGGAGCACGGCGGCCGCCCAGCGCGGCCCTAGCCTGTCGCCGGTTGCGGGAACGGCCGAGGCGGTAAGCCAGCGGGGGCGGCCCTGGTTGAGGGAAAGGGTGGTTAATCACCCCGAGGAAAAAAAAAAAAAAAAACAACAAACCACCAACTTGGGGAGAGCTCGCCCCGAGCTAAACCGGGACCCGCCGTGCTGGGCGAGGCCCCCGGGGCTGAGCTCTGGCGGCTCCGCGGGACCCGACGGGCGCAGCAGCGGGGATGGGGGGCCGCCGCAGCCCGGGGCCCCGGCGCGGCACGTTCGGCTCGCCCTGCCCGGGGCCACCGGCTCGGCCGGCTGGCGCACGAAGGGCGGTCGGGCACCGTGGGGAACCGGGGCCCAGGAGATCGGACCGCCGGCCGGCCTCACCCGCCGGCCTCGGGGCCCAACGGTGTCCGACCCGCGGCGGGGAAAGGAGAGGGGCGGCGGCAGCAGCGCCCGCTGTGGAACCGTCCGCACCGGGGTGCAAAGGACAGCACGGTTCGATGGAACCGACGGCGTCCCCCCTGCCGGGGCCAGCCCGTGGCCGCTGCAGAGGTGCAAGCGGCCGCGATTCGCGGCGCTGGGCGCAGGCTGATGGCACCGGGCCCGGGATCGGTGGCGGCTGTCGAGCATCCCGGGAGCGATGGCCCACTTCGGGGAGTGTCCACTCGAACTGGGATCAAACCCCGGGCTCCCGCACGCCAGCAGTCGGCGAGCTCCGGGACGCGTAAGTCGCCCCACCAGGGCCCTCCGCCGCTGCCGTGGCCCACCCCGGTTCCCCCCTCGCCCAGGCCGGGCGGCACGCAAGGCTGACAGCGGCTGGGCTGAGCCGGGCCCGGTGCGGTCCGTCGGGGCCCCGCAGCCCCGGGGCCGGGGCGCCCGCAGCACCATCTGCTGGTGAGGGGCCCGGCACGGCGGGGGAACCGGCACCCACCTGCGGCCACCCCCCGCGCCGGAGCCGGGAGATGCCGGGGCCGCGGGGAGCAGCGGGGCTCCGGGCTCGAGGAGCCGCACGGAAGAGCGGGCCGGACGGCGGGGACCCGCCAGCCGCCCTCGGGGAGCCCGGCCGGGGTCGGGTACGAGCACTGCAAGGGGGCAGCCCGCTGTCCCGGTAGGGCTCCCCGCGGCTGCGACCTCCCCACCCCGCTCCTCCCGGTGCCCGTGCGGAGCCACTGCGCTCCTCGTCCGCCCCAGCCGGGGCCCTGGAGGCGCAGGGAGCGGATCCGGTGTTTCCCACGACGGCAGGTCCCGGAGCTCGGTGCGCCCGGCGGAGCCCCGCGCAAAGCGGAGGCAGCCGGGCCTGGGTCCCGGGGAAGTCCGCGGGCAGCGCCGTCTCCCGTGGAAATCTCCTCTCCCCTGGTCTCTCCGCCCCACGAAACGCTTTAAGCCCATCGCCCCGGCGGGCAGCCAGCCCTGCCCCGCTGCTAGCCCCGCTGCTAGCCCCGGGTGACCCAGGCAGGGCTTGCGGGGGCACTGAGGCACCGTGCACTGAATCGTAACGGCGCGGGGGAGGACGAAACCTACCTCTGGCTCTGCTAGGGGTGAGCAGGGGGTGCACAAATCAGGACTGATCATGAAATCATCCCGGTAAGGCAGAGAGGGGCTCAGAACGCGCCTCGGAAGAGGCTACCGAGCGCAGCACAGGCTGACAAAAAGCAGCAAAGGGGTGCCCGGAGCAGCGGGGCTTCGAGCGCTGGAAGAAGAAAGAGGATCCGGGGGAAAGGGCTGTGCAGTTTCAGCTGTGCAAAGCCCTGGCATCCCGGGACAGGAAGAAGGCAATTTAAGCCTGGAAATTTGTGTTCGGCTGCAAACACTTCGGCCGCAGTTTGCAATAGCGCTTCAAACTGACCCAGGACCTGAAGCCTCCGCTTCAGAAGCTGCTCAGTTTTTGGGTCACCTCCGAAAGAGGGACACCAGTTTCTGAATCATCTCGTTATTTTATAATTCCCCCTCCCGTGTTATCAGAAGACGTCAGCAAGGCTTCAGGGACATTTGCTGCTCAAATCAGTGTTGTGGTTGCAGGCCGAAATTTTGTATTGTGCCTTCTGCTAAGGATGGCTCTATTTTGAAACGAAACTCTAGTGCGTTATGTCGTAAAGGACAAGAAAGAAAACAAATTTCCCCGTTTAACCTCCTTTATATTTTTTTTCCTTACAAACAAACTACTTTGGAAGACAAATGTGTTTATTCTGAAACGTTCCTCACAATTAGTCTCTGCTTTGAATGCAAACTCCGGATGCAGTGAAGTCACTTATCTGCGGAGATATCACCAATAACATAAAACAGCAGGGAAAGGAGCAAAAAGTCTCCCAGCTGCCAGGGTCAGCTTCCAGATTCTGGGAAGACAGCGCTAAAGGAAATATTCACTTACCTGTCTCAGCTTTCCAGACCAACACCTGGAGCCTACCCCGAGCCAGTGGCCTCAGAAAAGCAGTTGCACCCCACTTTGCATCTGGCTGCAGCAATGGCAAGTCGAATCTAAAAATAAACCGGTGTGGGGTTTTTGTTTGTCTGTTTGGGGGGGTTGTTTTTGTTTTGGTTTGGGTTTTTTTAACTAAACTGTAGGTTTTCTATAGAAGCCCTTTAAGCGCTAAAAACCTTTGGTTCCCTGCGAGCACTGGGGCAGCAGCAGAGGTGCAGGGAGCCCCGGGAGCCGCTGCTGCCACCCGGGGACGGCCCGGGAACCGGCAAGGGGGGGCCACGGCACACCTCCTTCACAGCAGTGCATACCAGATAGGAGGTATCTCAATTTACACCAGCTGCGACCCTGGCTCGCCGTCCACCAGCGTGGTGAAGTGCTGGTCCTTTCTTACATTACGATAATTACTTCAGAAAGCCTGACTCACATAAAAAGTATCTATAAAGATTTACTCGCGGTTTTGTCGATTTGGAAATACGTTTCTCCATTTTCCATCTACTCTAAACTTGCTGTTTTTAATCTCCAAAACAGTCATTGGAAAAGAAAACTGGGGGATGAGAAGCATTTCTATAAAGAGTTTAACCAAAGCACATTAAATATTTTCCCAACATCACCAAATAAACAACAATCCTCCAGCTCCCTATAAACTATTTAAAGCATGTCATATCATCTCTTCTGCTCTTGCCAATGTACTTTCCTTTTAATTTATAAGCCGATTAGAGCAGGGGCCTGTCTTTTTGTGTATATTTGCAAAATGTTTGGCACCCTTTCAGTCAGTCGCAGTTCACAAACACTTAAATCTGCATTTAACTTCGTTATTATAGGTAGTTAATTCGATTTTTCCTCACTTTTGTAGAACTACAGCCTGTGAAAGTGCTTGTTGTAAATGGTCTGAGCAGTTGTTGAAGGGTTTCAGCAGAGCAAACCTTTTTGGATGTCAGGGCTGATTTAAAAAAAAAAAAAAAAGAAAAAAAGAAAAAAGAAGAAGAAGAAAAAGCACAACGGAAATCTAAACTGAGATCTCAGGCTGTACAAACCAGTCCAAAAGAAATCGGGGAAAACCTCCTTAGGAGGAACATTTTTAGTTCGCTAGAAAATAAACTTCTGCTCATAAATGATGAAAGTTATTATCATCAGAGGATGTGCTGTACCAAACAAACCTCCATTAGGCTGGGAAGGATAAAACAGGCTAGACAGCCTTTTTTTAAAAAAAATCATCATGTCTTTGATTCCCAAGATATCAACCATGTCTGTTTCTGTAGTGCTGTCAAGTAAACCTGAGTTATGGATGCTCTAAAAGAAGCCAGCAAGGAGAAAATTCAGCAAGTGAAAATTAAGAGCATTATCCATAGATACTTTACAAAAATATACTTTCTTTTTCAGACTCTTAAGTTTCTGTACCATGGCATGACAATTTCTGAGAAGAGCAAGGCCAGTGAATATGGTGAAGCAATTGCATGACAGATTCTTTTTACTGAGATTTTTGTTCCTTCTGCACTGCAGTGTCCATCATTTTCAGCACAAGAGCCTTAATGTCTGGAATGCAACCTCCTAAAACTGCCAGTGGCTCAAGGTGGGTGTTGCACAGTCTGAACTCCACTGCTGAAACCATTTTCTAGCACGTTCATGTATCATGTCTAACCTGAACAAGCAGGCAGAGGACAGTTGCTTGATTTAATACAGTATCCATGCATTGCTCTTTAATGTAGATGACCTGGGAAGTTCTGTAGCAAGCAAATACATTTGTCTGGGTTAGGAGGACTGGCTGGCTAGAGAGCTCAGCGGCAGCAGGAGGAAGGCAAGCCTACTGAGAGCGCTTCCTCCCTCCATACGTGCAAAAACCAAGGCATCGATCAAAAACAACTGCCTGGTCAGGAAAAGCACAGTTGGCAATGCTGTCTTTGCATTTTTGCCAGCATGAAAGGAACACTTAACTGATATTTCCAAATCTAGCCATAGGAAAATAGAGCATGGTGGTGCCAAGCTTTCCTTTGAGAGTCAATCTGTACTCACTAGCTGCCTAAGTAAGAAACCTATTAAAAAAGAAAAAAAAAAAAGGACAGGGACAAAAAGAAGGCACTGGTCTGATAAAGGTTGTGAGTGTGGGCTCTCCCTGGTGGGTACACCGCAAGAAGACATATGGGAAACTGGGGGGATGCAGCTGACTTTCAGGCAGCTGCAGATCAATGATTTTTTTTTTATTTTATTTTTTCTTTTTTTTCTTTTGTAACTTAATTCCTTGAGCAGTTAGATACCATGTCCTATGCTAGAATAAAGTGCATTTATTAATTTTCTTAATCTCCCTAATTTGATGCATCATCTCAAAAATACTCTGACAAGCCCAGGATACCCTAGTCCTGCAGATTTGTCTATGGGGAGAACTAGTAAGTTCCCAAAGTGTCCATCTCCCAACAGGTATTTTGAGGTTATTGAAAAACTGAGATGCATGATTTCCGTAAGGCTGTGGGAACTGACTGCTCTGGAGGCCGGGTGCCATCCCAGCAGACAGAAATTCCCTTTGCCCAGTGCCTCTTCAGCAAACAGAAAAAAACCCACATAATGACTGAGAGTACCTCTGTGTATAACATCCTTTGACAGAGAATGCTTTTTGGATCCATGAACTTCTCTGTACTCATCAATGGCTGGGTCTGATTTAGCTTTTGTCTTTCATATCTTGAGTAGAAGCAAATGTGGCAGCAATTTGTCATAGTCAAAGAGATACAGAGGAAAAACACAACAGTGAGACCCAGAGCTCTGCAGTGCCTCAGAAACGTTTTCCTCAAACTGAGCCTAGCCCTGAGGAGCAGAGAAATGTGTAGAATTATCCTTGTTTCACATCATCACGTGAAAAAGAAGAAGTGAACACGCCAATTTTACAAGCCTGAGAATGAATGCAAGCAAGTATTTGTCCCACCATCTGGGAGGAGATGATAGAGATGAAGGAAGAGGGAATACAGGGGGGATGGTAAAAGTTCACAGAAATCTTCTATTTTTCTGGAGAGATGCTTCACATTCCAGCAGCAAAAATGAAGGAAGCGGACATGAGGAGTAGATCAGAGAGGGGAAATAGGAAGATGGATGAAGTGCAACGCTGGAGGAGCAAACGAGTCAATTATGAATAAGAGGAAGGGGCTGTGTGCAGAAACCAATGAGGAGATGGAGCTCAGGGGAAGAGACAGCAGCCAAAATGCTCTCAAGTCAGAGACACTGCTGGGGTAAGAAAGACAAAAAAATCAGAATCTTTCAGATACTGATAAAATTGTAAACCTCTGTCCTCTGTATCTATTTGATTATGGCACCTCTGTCACCAGGTCTATCAGGACAACTGAGCATGGCCCTGCTATAGACAAAGACAGGAGAAATCAGCTATGCCAAAGCTGCAAACTGTTGGTTTGCGTAGAGAAATCAGAAGCAACCCATGAAACTCATGGCTAGAGAGCAAGAGGAGGAACCACTGAGAACTGTGGGTCATGCCTGAAAACCAGACCAGTAGATGAAGGAGAAACAAAGTGAATGCCAGCAGTATAGAAGCAGTGAATGCCCAGAATGAACCCAGGAGATGAGGAGGATCAGCAGTGAGCACCACTGAACGAAGGGGAAAGGCCAGCAGTATATCACTGAGCTGTACTAATGGAGGGAGGAGGAGATGGGCTGATGCTGGATAGGCCTTAAACCAGTACACTGCTTCCATTGCCCAGTGCAAGTCTCGAATAAATCCAGAAAAAGCAATCCTCTTTCTGCATAAATTCCAATAACAGTTAAGTTCCTGAGATGCTCCTCTTTAAGGTGGTGATGGAGAGACAAAGGTCTGAAAGCATCATTTGTAAGGCTGAAACTATGCAAAGACATGGTCTGCCTGCAGCTTCATACAAATCTGATCTAAACCCTACCTCCTCCTACTGACAATGAACAAGCAAATAGTTCCTTCCCCTGTCTTGGGAGCAATGGGGCAGGAGAAAAATGTTGCATGATGACAAAGAGCCCTGAGAGTAGCATTTCCACAGCCCTTACAGCAACACAGCCTCACCTCAGCACTGCTCCAGTGCTGGCACATCTGCAGAAGAGAGGGGAAAGGCGCAGAGTCCCTTGCTCAGGCAAGCTTATCGCCCAGAAACAACTGAAGGGAAAGAGCACATATTCATAGCACACACGTCTCCTTTGTCCTTTCCACCACGATCTGGGTGTTGCCTTGTTTCTTCTCTCTCCACAGTTTCCCTTCTGTTAGCCCTTTAGTAACAGCAACATGGAGAAAGCTAAAAATAAAGCTATATAAGCAATGTAATAGGCATGCAATTGCATGTCTATTTTCTTTGAAAAAATGATGCTTTATTTCCTGTACAATGGAAACTACAGTTTGATGTTACAACTATTGGGTTTTGACTGAATGCAGAAATTTGACTTAAACAATGACATTTCCCCCTGTATTTAGTATTACCATATGTCACTGATTATATATTTAAGTTACAGAAATGAATTAAATTTCATGGCTTCCTCAAGTTAGATGCTCTTGGAGTGGACTGTCTTTTCTTATTAACCAAAATGCTTGGAAAACAGTTTAAATCAAACCAGCAGACTTTTGGTATCATTTCAGGAGAAAATTGGTTATCACAAACCAAGCACTTAACACGTCATCATCCAGAAAGCTGGGTAAAGCTTAGCAAACCTGCAGCAACCGTGGCCAGGAGAGAGAAAAGGGGTTAAGTGAACACCACACACTCAGAGGTGGAAGAAAAAAAAGACACAGTGCACTGTTTGGAGCTCCCTTGCCTGGGGTCTTATTCCTTCTGCCTCAGAAGTTATCGTATATCTCACATCTCAGTGCTTATTTCATGTACTTGGGGAAAGTATCTTCTCTCAGCTAGCTAGAGAGCATTAGTGACAATCACACTGCACACATGTTCCAGGAGAAACCAGCCTTGTGCTTGCTAGATTTTTTCCTGCTGGGGGGGGGGGGCGGAAATCCAGATTTTCTTTACTCCTTCTGTTTCCCATCACGATTTGGATTGCTAACATTTCTATCCCCACTAGCAGTCCCCCAGTGGCTCCTAGCCCTTTTCTAGAGGACCAGCAGACAGCAGACCCCCTGGGCTCCCATCAACCAGGAAGGAAGCGAATTGCAACCTGCAGCCTCTGGGGCTCTGACCTCAGACCTTGAAGTCAAGGTGATGCAAAGGGACTTTACAAAACTCCCTATGTCTACACTTTCCTCCTCCTTCAGGTCCTGCCTGGACCTGCACAGTTAGAGCTGGAAGAGGACAGCCGTGATCAGAGATGTTACCACTGGCAGGGGTCGTGGACATTGCAGGCTGTGACACAGAAGCTGCAGAGGGAGCTCAGTGATGGCAGACATGGTGTAAAGCAGAACCTGAGCAGTGCTGGTGAGCAGGAAGCAGGTTATTATTCCTAACCAAAGAGCAATGTCATAAGGGGAGAACAGGTAAAAGAAGGAGGCTTCAGCATAAGAAGAAAACAAGGACAGCTATGCTGTCCTTGCTGAAGGACTCACCAGGCAGGATACATCCCGGACAGGCCTCACTGAGAGCCTTGCAAATGCATGTCATACTTTGCCAAAGACTCAATCAATTGAGCATGTGCTAAAGCTCAGTTTGTTTTGTCTTATTTGGAGCTTTGGAAGATATTTTCTATCTTGACTCATTGAACATGCTCCAGCCACACACCTGCAACTTCTGGAGTGCATCCTCTCAGCAAGAGGCTGCCTAGCACGTCGTCACTTATGCAGGGCAAATCCTACTGAAAGCACATCAGACTACAGCTTTCGCACCAGTTTACTTTTACATGTAGCACATGTAAGCTAACATCTGGCAAGAACACAACTATGTCCTGATCAAGATGGAGCTCATCGCAACAGATGGTGTTTGATACTGCAGGACCAGGGCAGCTCCACCCCAAACTGCGCATTATTTCTCTTATGCATTTTTACACCCTCTGGCCACATCTTTTTGGGAGGGGACCTGTTGTCACTAAGGCCTTGCAGTCCCCTCGGGACCATATGCCACACTCAACCTAGAGGTCACTGCCTGGTCCTAACATCCAGGTTATGTTGCTCCCGTTGAGGCATCTCAGTGCATGAAGCAGGATCCTGACGCAACTGTTATACGGTACATTAATATAACATGAGGTTAGTAATACTCTGAACCAGATAGTGCCTTCAGCGCAGGAGGAAACTTTCACTCCAAGCAGCCAGTAGCTCTGCCAGCATGCACGCAAGCAGCACTGGTAGTTAGCAATCTAAGAAGCAACATCTGGTGCCCATTTTGGGGCAAAGGATGAAAAAGCCAGCAAAAAGCAGCCTCCAGTGCCACCTCTTCAAGACTGAGACTTTCATCCTGAAAGGAAAATTGTTCAGAGGAGAAAATCCAGCATTGAAATAAATGTTGCTGCAACTCTGGAAGATGCGAGACGTGACCAACCGTCTCTGCAGCTTTACACAGTTACTGTCCGAGATCTTTTTGCTAGAGGTTTATTTTGCCAGTAGAAGTACGGAGAGAGATTGCCACCTTGTGGTTCCTCATCCTGCAGTGCCATGTGTCTTTTTTAACGGTACTAGCCTAGACCACTGGTTTCGAAACTGCTGTCGGAGCATTTCTGATGACAAGGGTACTATGGACAAGAATACTTTCCAAGTACTTAACTAAAAAAGCAAGCCTGTAACTCACAGTCTTCAGTTCCTATACTGAAAAACTTAGTACCAGAAAATCTTTCAGGAATCTAATCTGCAAGTTAAGAAACATGAGTACCTACTGACATGGGTACACAGCTTCCAAACAGTGATCCAAAATGCTATGGCAGTGATGCGCAAAACCACGTTGTCTTTACAATATTATCAGCATCAAGAAAACTGTAAGAAATTCAGTGCTGATGACGGCCTGCAGTTTCAAAAATCTGTGATGGTCTCAGACAGTAATTCCCCCAGTGTCCTAAGAAGGAAGGAGCAGCCATGTGCCCATCCCCGCCACCTGCAGGCAGGAAGGCAGGAGCAGACTGAGCTCGTCCCTGGTCACTCCGCCTACTGCTTAGGACAGTTTGTGAGATCTGTTCCTCAGGTGGTACAAGTTGGGGTAAGGTCTGCAAAAGGAGGGTACCAGTCGTCTCCTCTGTAAATCATGCCCAGGTAGAGCACCTGGCAGTTATTTCCCCACTAGAGCTAGGGGGGAGTTAGAAAGGGGAAGATCAGCAAGAGCTTGTGAAGCAGCACACGGCCCCTGTGAAATCTCAGGGAATTAATCAAATTTGAAAAAAATTTAGCAGCCTGTCCCAGAGAGGGGGAAGAGTCTCTCCTAACACAGCAAGGAGCACATACCTCCTTGGCAGCTTTTCATGCCAATCTGCCTGCTGACATACTGACACAGAAAGTGGCCCATTTTCATGGGTGCAATAATGAGTGAATAAGCAGAATTTTTAAGGCACTTCCTTTTCCTCCATGACATTTTTTGACTAGCTTCCTGCTTTGCCACTAGTAAGCCTGTTATAGTTGTAAGCAACTGACTCTTTTCCAGTTCTCAGCCTCGTTTCAAGGTTGTCGTGGATGTTGGTCCAGGGAAGACCCAAAAGTGTCAACAGTCCCTAAGTGCCTTCTTCAGCCCATACTTCTGAAGCTGATAAGCCCCATTTGTGTACCGCGTTCCTCATCAGGTCTAGACATGAGAATAAGTGTCACAGTGTGGTACATTTGTTTCCTAGCAAGAGCGCAAACCTAACGACTATCCGTCTCCCATTATAAAGAAAATAAAATCACTTCCACGGGAAGAAGGGAGATGAATTTGAACTGAAAAGCTGAAGAGCTGGGCCTCAGCAGAGAGCAGAGGGAGGCTGACTGCGGATCCCGGCTCTAGAAACTGGCAGAAGCCTTGCACCGAACCTCGACTGCGGAGCGCACGGGCCCGCGCAGCCCCCACGCAGCCCCCCGCAAGCAGCGCACCCGGGACGAAACCGGGAGCGAGGGCGGTGGCGGGGCTCGCTGCTCGGGGCTCGCTGCTCGGGGCCCGCAGCCCCCTCCCGCCGCCGTGGGGAGGGGGGGACACGGCTCCGCATCCCCGGGGATGGGCTTCCGGGCAGCCCCGCCAGCGTCGCACCAGCTGCGGGGAGAGCGCGCCGTGCCGGCCGCCGCGGGGATGCTCCCGCATGGAACGTGCGGGGCGGGGGGGGCAACCGCGCCGTCCCCCGCTCCGCCGGCCCCTCCCGCCGGGGCGCGGCGGGCCGGCTCCCGGTCGCACGTGGCGCGGCGGCTGCCCGCCCCCCCGGCCCACGTGTGCCGCCGCGCCGCGCCGTGCCGGCTCCCCGCCGCAGTCCCGGTGCGGCGGGCGGGCGCTGCGGTGCCGGCGCAGCGGCATGGCGGCGGCGGGCCCGGGGCGCGGCGGCGGCAGCAGCGGCTGGGGCCGGAGCCGGGGCGCCGTGCTGCTGCTCTTCTTCTCGCTGTCGCCGCGGCCGCCGGCCGGGGCCGCCTGGCTGCTGGGGCTGCGGCCCGAGGACACGGCGCCGGGCCGGGTGTCCCTGGAGGGCGGCGCGGTGCAGGCGGCGGAGGGGAGCCGCTTCCTGCTGCGCCTCTACTTCCAGCCGCCGCCCGAGGGCAACGGCAGCCGCGGGCCGGCGGGGGAGCGGGAGCCGCGGCTGGTCTTCATCGAGGAGGCGGCTCCGGCGGCGGGCAAGGCGGGCAAGGCGGCGCGGGGCCCGGCGGAGCGGTGCCGGGAGCGCAGCGCCTGGGCCTCGGACGTGGAGGTGGTGGGGCCGCTGCGCTCGGGCGGGGCGGCGGGCTCGGCGCTGGCCGAGGTGCGGGTGCGGGAGCCGCGCAAGGGCGAGGCGGCGGCGGCGGCGCCGGGCGGGCGGCTGTTCTCGCTCTGCGCCTGGGACGGGCGGGCCTGGGCGCACCACGGGGCGGCGGGCGGCTTCCTGCTGCGGGTCCGGCCGGCCGCCCCGGCGCTGGGCGCCTGGCTGCTGCCGCTGCCCGAGGCGGGCTGGCTGCGGGCGCTGGGCGCCCTGCTGCTGCTCGGGCTGTCGGCGCTGTTCAGCGGGCTGCGCCTCTCGCTGCTGTCGCTGGACCCGCTGGAGCTCCGCGTCCTGCGCAACAGCGGCTCGGCCGCCGAGCGGGAGCAGGCGCGGCGGGTGCAGGCGGTGCGCGGCGGCGGCGGGACCTACCTGCTCTGCACGCTGCTGCTGGGGCAGGCGGGGGCCAACGCGGCGCTGGCCGGCTGGCTCTGCGCCTCGCTGCCCGGCGGGGCGGCGGCGGCCGGCGGGCCGCGGGGAGCGCCCTGGCTGCCGGTGCTGCTGTGCGCCGCCGCCGTCTTCCTGGGCGGCGAGGTGCTGCCCTACTCGGTCTGCTCGCGGCACGGGCTGGCCATCGCCTCCCGCACCCTGTGCCTCACCCGGCTGCTGATGCTGGCCGCCTTCCCCCTCTGCTACCCGCTCAGCCGGCTGCTGGACTGGGCCCTGCGGCAGGAGCTCAGCGTCTTCTCCACGCGGGAGCGGCTGCTGGAGACGCTGCGCGCCGCCGGCCCCCACGGCGACCTGGTGCGGGAGGAGTTGGCCATGGTGCAGGGCGCGCTGGAGCTGCGCACCAAGGTGGTGGAGGACGTGCTGACGCCGTTGGCCGACTGCTTCATGCTCCGTGCCGATGCCGTGCTGGACTTCGCCACCGTCTCCGAGATCCTCCGCTCTGGCTACACCCGCATTCCCGTCTACGAAGGCGACCGGCGCGACAACATCGTCGACCTGCTCTTCGTCAAGGACCTGGCTTTTGTCGACCCCGATGACTGCACCCCCCTGCAGACTGTCACCCGCTTCTACCGCCGCCCGCTCCACTGCGTCTTCAACGACACGCGCCTCGACACGCTGCTTGAGGAGTTCAAGAAGGGTGAGGCCGCCGGGCCGCCACCCCCCGGGCTCCCCCTGCACCCCTCTGCACCCCCAGTGATTCCCAGGTCAGCAGCCCCCACGGCCCAGCGCACACGGCCTCCTGGCAGGACCCGGCAGGTACCGGGGATGCTGGGGGGAGTTGGGCCCTGCATGCGCTGCTGTGGCGGTGACCCTGGTGTCACCTGGTGGAACAGCCCCCCAGGTGGATTGAGGGCCTGCAATGCTGGTCGTGCCTGCGATGTCATGGAGATGGTAAGAGCCTTTGGCCTCAGAGGTTGCTGGCTCAGTGGGTGAGCCTGTCCCGCAGGGCTGATGCCTCTGCGGGGGTCTGGCAGCGTGGACACTGCCTGCCTCGCACACCTGCCCAGGCAGGGCAGCATTCGCCACTCTGTACTGTGCAGAGGAGTTTATGGCAGGAGATCACATCTTCTTACTTAGCTCTCGCGTTTTCAGCTAATCAACGAGAAGCAGGTCTAGAAAGTGTTTCCCTGCAAGTGATTTAAAGGAAGAAGAAAAGCCTAAACCCTTAGAGCTGTACTTTTTTTTGCAGCTGTGACAGTATTCATAACACAGCAGCTGCCAGCAGCCCCAGAGATGCTGAGAGCTGTATTTCATTAACCATACCTTGAGAATACACACAGCATGTGTTTTTTCCCCCCACTGGGAATTGTGTTTTGCTGCATGTTACTCGGTACATCATATCGTGGTGAGTGAGTCTTTAAGAAATGGCTGCAGTGGTGACATCCTGCATTATGTAATGTGGGAGGACAGCACTGGCTCCCCGGCTGCCTGGGGCCGCTCTGCCGCAAGCAGAGCTGATCATGTGAGAAAGGCCAACCTGGTCCATCCCAGATACAGAGAAAGCTTCTCTGCGAGTCATTGCCATGCTCGTTTTTAGAGTGGGGAGGAGGGGAGGATAGGATGTTTCTTGCGTGCCAGGAAAGTGATCACTAGATACATGCAGGTCAGCATCTTCTCTAGAGGTGCACAACTGTGTCCCCACCGCCTCCCGGGATCACAGGGAGAGGAGTCTTATGTGGCAGGCCTCACCTACCCTCTCTGCCCCTCAGTAACACTGGAAACTGCCAACAGTACAAATCAGCAAATTCCTCTTTTCCATACAGAGTGTTAGCAAAAGCACTAAGATTGCTCGCTGGCTTCAACCTTGATGAGCTGCAGTAGTTCTCCTCCCCTCCCCCCCTTCTAACACAATCAAGTTGTCTCTCCCTATATCCTTATGTGCTTTTCAGTTCCTTCTTAATTGTGGCTTCCCACATGATACTACAACATTACTGAAGTTCACCTGAGGTCTCCGCTACCTCTCCCTTGTCTAGAGAGTTCAGAGTTACCAAAGATGTCAGATGACTTTGACACAGTTCCCCTTAGTCAGCCTGCCCTGCACTTTATCTGATTTACTTTGATGCATTCAACTACTTCCCCCTCCAGGTACCCCCTATAGCCTGGTACCCTATGGATCAATAGACCTATAGAAATGGACTTGTGGTTGCTTAGCTCGCTGCCCTTTGCTTGCCATCCTCTCTGTCCTGCTTAAACAGAGATGTTTTGTGTGTCACTCCCTGAGCTGACAAGTCATTAACAAGCTTTGCTACCTGCCCTACACTTTTGCATGCTAGTCCTCATCTCAAATGAAGATTATCCATCCTTCTTCAGCTTTGCTCCATTAAACTCTTGGCATTTTGCTTCAGGCTCTTCCTTACATCTGTTTGCCATCATGGCCTTCTGGGGCATTTTGCTACAGCCCCTATGTAGAGCTCTCCCTAAAACTTATTTCTGTTCCCACCTCATTTCTCTTGTGTTTTCTAAATTACATGGCTGAAAAGCCTCACTTTGGTCTTAGCATCTAACTCAGCATGGTGTTTAGCAATTACAGCTCTTCCCCAAAATGTTCACTTTCCCAGGTGTTGCTGTTCTCTTATGATTCATCTTTCCCCTATTTGCAGGCACTTGGACACCCCCAGCACCCTGTATTTGTAGATAGCTACACCCCAGCCCAGCCCTGAACCCCTCCTAAACTCTCTTTTACCAGTTCCAAATACAGGTTCCTGTGCCAGCTCCTGCGCTGTGACAGACATTCGCTCCCCCCTACCGTCGGTCCCGTCCACTGCTGTTTCAGCCCTGTTCAACTGACTATTTAATTTCTAAAATAAAGACTTCCCATTTGAAATTAAGAACCTTAATCACTGTCTCCTTTTCTGTGTCCGTTTGAATTATGGTGAAGTATCTTGTTTGATCCAATGCTTTCCATGGCCAGGTCTTCTGTGACACCTCCACTAATTAGAGAGTAGGCTGATTGCTTGTTGGTTCAGAGAGTGCTTAATGAAGGCATTCATTGCTTCGCACATCCAAGGTGCCTGCAGGACAGCAAATGCTCCCTCTCTTAAGGTCAAGTCTCTTTCTAGGAAATTAAAGTCTTCAGTAAGGATGGGCACTGATAACCACCTCCAGGTGCTTAGGTCCCTGACAAACCTCTAGAGAAACCTTGACAGCTTTCTTTTCTTTCTCCCATGATCAACTCAAACAGTTTTTGTATCTCTTATTTCTTTTTGTTATTACAGTGTTTATACAAAATACCCATCACATTTTATATCTGCCTTTCCTGGATAGCAGTGTATACTTCTGATCTGTTTCACTAATGATTAATGTCCTGTCACATCCACTATACCCATAATGTCATTTTTTTGCATAATGTATAAGTAACTGTGCAATTTCATTGCCAGAGCTCCTTGCCACAGTACACAAACATTTGTTCTTTCTTACTGAAAATGTCAAGGGATGATTTAAATACAGAGCTTTGGGACTCTTGCTCACACCGCTGGCAGCACTTTGCCTTTTCTGTCTCTCCTCCTACTCACCAGCATCACACTGTATTATCCTTGTTTACCTGATGCATTTCTTTTCTCTTGTTGTGCTATTCTAGCTATGAAGATAATCAGCTTTTTTTCCTCTCTGATCTTTTATAGCAGGGTTTGAAGGGAAATTTTCCTTCATTGGTTTCTAGGTATGCTCACACCTAATCTCATTTGAGCTCAGTTCCATTAAGATGCATTGATGTTTGCCTTGAGTTTAATCCATATATGTCACAGATCCCCTCTCTCCCAGCAGGATCCTGTGTAGGTGGGATTACCCTCCACGGACCTGGGGAGGGGCACTCTGTAGCATCAGCTTGCCAAAACATTTGAATTGTATGAAAATAGTAACGTACGCTTCAGTAGCGCCTAGAGAGCTAATGGCCCAGTGAGGTTACAGCGCCCAAGAGCAGCTGTGAGCTCCTGGTTGACAAAACTTGGCCCCTGCCCCATCACAGCAGCGCTGGTCAAACCCTTCACATCTGCTCCTTCACAAGCCTGCTGCTGCTGGCATCGTTTGCTGTCTCTTTTGGCACCAATTCTCGGAGAAAGATGGTTAAACTGGGGCCACTAATGGGAACTGGGGAAAACCCAGAGAAGGCTGCAAACAGGGGCAGGGGGTTGGGGGTGGGGGGACCTGCAAGAGGATAGCTTGGACTTCAACCCACAGCCAGAAAGAGGAGGGCAGCTGCAAAAATTGTGCTGAAAAATAACATTACAGCAGCATGAGACAGGTCCAGCTGAAGGAAGGAAATACTTGTGCTAGAAGATGGTTTTGGCTTTATCTTCTCATCAAAACTCAGTGGAATGAACTCAGAAATAATGAGGCCTGGACACCCAGTTTGCTATCTTTTCAGCACGTTAGGATCATGATAAAAGGCATGTATAGTTGTGCAGCATTTACGCAGAAGTGCTAAGTGGAGGACACTACACAAAACATGTCCCCTCTTCTCTAGAAATAAGAAAATACATACCAGTACAGTAACTTTGCCACTGGCAGCCTGAAAGAAGCTGAAACTGCTGAAGGAGTGAAAAAATTTGGAGACAATTTCTTGACAATTTGTATCGGTAAATCTCAGAGTACCTGGCTTTATTCTAGGCTCCCAGGAGGAAACACCTAATACACCAGAGAAATAACTGCACCGTATTTAACAAGCTAAAGCAATGTAGAGGGGCAGTTGAAGTCCAAGCAGGATAAACTTCACCTTGGGAGTATGGAGTTCAAAGGAAAGGTTTGTTCATTCATTCAGTGTGAAATGCTTTGGGTGATGCAGTCAGTTTCTCCCCCATCCCTAGAAGATAGCCAAAGCAATCAATGCATGTTGCAGCTTCAGTCCTGTTATATAATCCCTCATGGGGAGCTCCTCCATGAGATCCACCTCCTTGTCTGTGGTGCCTTTGGGAAGTCATAGTCTTATCCGATTCCTCAAATCATTTATGGATTTTGTTGAGTAATTTCCTGGGGGAATCTATATACAGCAGTGTCATCTTTCAGCAAGTAATTTTTCTCTGTCAGAGGAACAGTAGAAATTTTCTCTTATGTTCATTTTCCTGCAGCAGGGCCAAGGCTGAGGTGCAACTCAAATTAGCCGTTTGTGGTTTGGCATCTTTTAAGAGTTACTAAAAGTAAATTCTCCAAAACCAAACTTCCTGGCTTAGCAGGGAAAACAGCCTGTCCTGCAGAGGACAGCTCTCTGCCCTAGGGTCTGTCCTTGCTTTTCAAAATACTCCACAGCCTCTATTAGACTTCTTCAAATTGAATGTAGCTGGAGAAGGTACTTACATTTGCCAGGAACTGGGATCAGTACCATTTCAGCTGCTTTTCTTGCTGTCCTTCTGAGCCTCCAGTCATTGCAAGCACAAAGCATGGCTTGAAATTTAAATCAGGCTTCAAGAGATTTCTGCAAGTGCGATAGCCACTGTCTTGGGCACCTTGATGGGCTGAAGCAGTGACCTCCCCAGCCAGTTGTATGGGTTAAGGAGGGGATTATTACCCAGGAACTATCCTGCACATGTCCCCTGAAGGGCGATTGCCAGGCTGAGAGTGGGTGAGGTACTGATACATAAAAGATAGTTTCGGTGACTCATGCTGCAACTCTGCCCGAAACATTACTTTGTTTTCTCCCTCAAAACAAAACTGCTAAATCTTACTGTATGAACCCTGGGCTGCTTTACCCCACCCCAGAAAGCCCAGGAGCAGGCCTGCTTCAGAGAGATGTTCAGCAAAGCAAGAGGGGAGCTGTGTCCTTGGAGGAGGGGGCACCCAGCCAGCCATCTCCCTCTCGGGAGCTGTCGGAGGCACCTTCAGACTGAGCTGTGAGAAAGACTAAAGTGGCCTGTGCTACAGACATCAATGAAGATGGTTTTGCATTGGCTCTTTAAAAGTTTTTTAGCTTCAGAAATCCTTGTAGGCTTCCTTAGGCTCCAAGTAACATGCAAGGGGACCCATCATTTGTGGACAGGCAGGGTCATACCCAGGAGGTCAGAACCCTGTTGTACGGCAGATGGAAAATGAGACTCCATGCCCCCTCTAATCTTCCCCTTACCCTCCTGATCTGTTTTGTCAATGGTAATACATCAGCTATTCCAAATAGTCCATCTTTTCCCCAGTTTTCCTTAGGATTAGAAAAAGCACCAAAGCAGAGTAGTAGAAAGGCTTTTGTATTCTGCTAGAGCTGATGAAGTTCTCATCTCTCAGGAGGGTCTGGATTAGATTAGGATTTACAGTTTTCCCTTGACATAGCTCTGATTCCCCATAAAACTGAGTGCCCCTGCAGCCTTCCTGGTTATTTACCCCCTGTTTAGGTGTAGATGTACATTGCCTCTAGGTGCAACTCCTCAGGTGTGTGGTTTCACCCTTAGTGCCGAGTTGTGGTTAACACAAGAACATGCTCATGCATGTTTCCAGTTCAAGAAGTTCAGATCATGGTCCCTACTTACTTCAGATGCAGGTCTGCAAGGGGGCAACGGAGATGCTGGCAGCCCCTGGCCCAGAGAAGAGCACTGATGAAAACCACACAGAAAACAGATTTCAATTACGTCATGGTTGTTTCACAAATCAACCTTATCTACCAATTACTCTTTTTTTTTTTTCTTTTTTTCCTTCCATTTTGTATCTGTAAATGGTTCATGGCTTGTGCCTGTACCTTTGATCTCCTAGTAACAGCTTTAGATCTTACCGTAAAATTCATGAAAATAAATTTCATGCTCATAACGCTCATCCTGTGGAACGAGAGACAACGCTAAACCATCTTTAACATTCCTCTGACAGAGCACCTACATAAAAAAATGATAAGGAAGTAGTCTGGGCTATATTTGCAGCCAACAGCACTTTCTTTCCCACAAGTAAAGGCATTTCCATATGTTCAGACCCAGTTCTCCCATCAGGGAGGATGCTTTGAGGTGGATCTATGAGCCCAAGGTCATTTAGGTACCTATGAAAAACAAGGCTCCTAAAAATGGGCATAAAAGCTTTAGATATCTGCTCAGATGCTTGCTCCATCCGGAAGCTTTCAGCTGTTTATATTAGCTCTGTAATTCAGCATTTTGAGGCATTAACTTTCCAGTGAAGCTGCTGTTTGAAAAGAGCAGATTTCATGTAGCTCATAAAGAATTTAGTACAGTTGTATCCCATGCTGAGCAGACACTTAATCACCTATAGACTTCCTGTGCGAGAGGAGTCCTGCGGAGGCCGGTGAAGCTATTTGCACAAGTAAAGTTAATTGCCCATTTGTTCTAGCATTTGCCAAACCAAGGCTTTGATTCTCAAGTGTTTCACTGTGCTTTCCTGCATCAGTGATAGCCCTGTAAAATTCACATGTGACAGCTTGCTAGTGGAGAAGCAGCTCACCCTTATAATTCATTTCATTTGAGCTATCAAGCAACAGTTACAATAGCATGGGTTTTGGAGTCAGTTTTACAGATCTTAAAGCTGGTTTAGATCAAGTCTGGGGTTTTAAGTGATTTATCTGTCTCTATTGTAATCCCACTGAAGCAGACCTGCATGATAACAGCTGGAGAAGAGAATGTGACTCCTCTGATATCCCCAGGTCTGTTCCTGTGCCACCCTCCCTTGGACATTACTTCCACCTCATAAAACATGTCAGCTTCTGCCCTCATACCTGCTCCAAAAGCCACTGCTTTTCCTCTATGCAAGTATAGCAGCTCCCAGGGCTGTGGCAGGGGAATACAGCTGAGCTTGGCAGCATCCCTAAGCCATGAACATACAGCCAGGGCAGCAGCAAACCCCTACCCCTGCTGCTGCCAAATATATAGGGTCTGTTAAAAAAAGTGATGGGAGGAGACCAAGGACACAACTGGGTTGAGGGGCAGGACTTTGCAAACAGTCTCATGTCCCTCAGGTGGGAAATCAGGGCAAGTCAGCCCTTTCCCAGTGGGGGCCAGCTGGGAGCAGCAGTTATTTGCACCCAGCTCTGCAAGGGATGGGAGCAGGTTTTGGGGTGTTTTGTGATCAGCTGGCTGGGCAGGGACTAGGATCAGCTCACTCGGTGTGGGCCAGGAGCAACCACATGAATTGCAACAGTTTTCCATCCGTGGGTACCTGCTCCATCTCTAATGCGGGTGTTAGCTTGGAAGCCTAAACCTGGGGGTTTATAGCGTGTCTACAAGTGTTTATTTTCTGTGAAAATAAAGAAATCTTGAGCACTCTAACAGCCCTCCTGGCTCTGCCCCCAGCACAATGAAACGTGGGTCTCTTCCCAGACTAACGGTGCTGGGTTATTTCTAAATAATCTCATTTGCCACTATGTGAACATGGAGCTGGAATCACATTTCTCTGAGGCTGCTCTAGAGTAAATTACAGTGTCCATGTAGGTGTTTAGCCAAAAAAAGAATTGCCTCCATCACTCTCTGACTGCCTTTAAGTAGCGCCTAAGCTTTTTGTAAGGGCTCGGTGGTTTTGGGTTGCATGTAAATGTCATTAACAACAAGCTTTTGGCCAAAAGAAATAACTTCTCCCCTCTCCTCTCTCACCCGAGGACTTGTAGGAGACCAGATGGCCCCAGTGTTTGGGAGTGGGGTTTGGCAAAAGAGACATTTTTCAAAAGTTGGACTTTGCTAAGATGAAACGTAGCTGTTGATGCTGTCTTGCGGCCAATGCCGCTGCTTTTTTCTTTTTAAGTCTCAAGTCATGTTGCTTTATTACCCACTGAACAGACAAGATGCACAAACCCATGTATGAAAAGGAGTGAAATAGCCCGGTCCAAAGAACATGCTGAATTTTCAATGCCCCAAGGCTATTGATTTGGTTTTTTAAAGTGCATTTCGGTGCTACTTACTGCAATGTTATGTTCTCATTTCTAATTCTGTAGGCGTGGGAGGCAGTGAGCTGCTCTCTGAAATCTTGCAATAAAAGCTTGGTATGAGGAGGAGGGAATTTATACTGTGGAAAATGCCCAAGCTTTGCTGTGAGAAATGTATAGTGCTGATCTTCGGCTGAGAAATATCATTTGCTCATCTCAAATCCAGGGCAGGGTTATTTGAAGGTCGCATGGTCCTCAGCAAGATGGGTTTGGTAGAACTGCCAGGCTGCCCTGGATGCGCTCATCCCTGTCACTCCGTGGGGATGAGCCAGAAGGCACTGGCAGGCAAGGAGAGAGCTGTGCAGCAGGCAGGAGCCCACCCCTATTGCATCTTTATAGATAAACACTGCTGCCCAGAGCAGCAGGCGAGTTTGTCGGGGAGGCTCCCTTTATGGGAGAAGCAGATGCAAAGGCAGCTGCATAGCAGAAGGGGCCTGCCCCCCTTTTGGGTGACCGTTGCTGTTCAAGGACCTCAGCTCCAGGCCCATGGGGAAAATATGCATTTGCAGGTTTCTGGAGGTCCCTACAGTGCCCATGGTACAGTTGGGTTTGTGCAGGCATTGCAACAGGAGACCCCAGGGCTGCAGAGCAAACAGAGGGAGGGAAAGTTGTTGGCTGTGGGGTCAACAAAGGACATTTTTAACATTTTAAGTAAAACTAGAGGTTCAGAACCTGTTTACATTGCTGAGCAGCTTCGAAGCCATAGGGGCAGTAAGAAAATCAGTACTGTTTGTTGGCAGGTCCAAGAATACACTGGAGCTAGAAACCCAGAAGTTGTTTGTGGCTTGGAAGTTGGGTTCTGGTCAAGCTGCTGAGCAGGAGCATAAATCAGAGCAGACAATAAAGAAAGGGAGAAGTTGAAGAAGTCAAAACAGCTTACAGAGAGCTGGACATGGGAAAACAAACAGTGATGTTTCTAGTATGCCAAGAGCAAGAAGCCTGGGAATGTGTCAGCAGAGCTGCCAGCTTACTGGGGCAAGTGAGGAAGCTGAAACTGTGATCGAGATACTATGACTTCCAAGCAGGAGTCACCATCATTGCAGCTGAAGGTCCTGGTCCCAGTCTGCTTGTTTAAGGTACTGGAGAGGAGGTGCTGTCAGGGGCAGGGTTTGAAGAAGACATTCAGACACAAGCTGATGGCTTGAAAAGCATTCAGCCTTTGCATCCAGAGGGTTCACCCAAGAATTCTGCAGAAGCTAGGCTGAAACAAACATGTGCATTTCTGCATTAAAACCAGCTGCTGTTCTGAGGAGCTGGAGGTTTTGCCTGTATTTTAAGAAAAGCTTCAGGATCAGTCCTGACAGTGATGGATAGAAAGATGTAGGGGAGCTGTTCCTGACAATTTGATAGGAAAGATAATTAACAACAGAATGAGAAAACACCAGGAGGATGAGAGAAACCAGTAGAGCCCAGGGACACACTCACATTTCTGTGTTGGAGGACGCTGTCTCATTGTTCTGTTAGTTATGCCAATGAAGCCGAGGGTAAGCAAGAAGCAGCTGGCACAATGTACAATTCAGTCCTGCACAGGAGGCTGTCAAAGAGCTAAACGGAGTGACTTGCAGTAGGTTGCCTGGGTAGAGAAAGCAAGCGGCCCCAAAAAAGAGCCAGGCAGAGTCCTGTGACACCTAGAAATCAGCCTGAGGAGTAGCAGCCCTGTTAGGCTGGGCTGTGTGTCCAGCCCTTCTCCTTGGGTTAGCGTGATTGGAGTGGGTTTGAATGACAGTGGCTGCTTCTGAGGTTTGGTTGTGATCTGTGCTTCCCACCGAGCCCTGTCCACCTGCCAGCCTGCTGTGCTGGGGACCCCTCTTGCCAGGTGTGGGGGTCTCACTGCCACTCTGCTCTCCCCTTGCAGGAAAGTCCCACCTGGCCATCGTGCAGCGAGTGAACAACGAAGGGGAAGGAGACCCGTTCTACGAGGTGATGGGCATTGTCACCCTGGAGGATGTCATTGAGGAGATCATCAAGTCCGAGATCCTGGATGAGACGGATCTGTACAGTTAGTGTCCCAGAGCAGCTACTGCGGTTGCAGGAGCCAGGGTGGGAGCCCGCACAGACAGACAGACATGTGGGTAGGAAACAGGCCAGAGCAAATCATGGTTCTTCCCCAGAGCAATTCAGTCATGGTGGGAAAAACAAGAATGATGGAGAGGTGCTAGTCAGATGTCAGGGAGTCTTGAATACTCAAGATAAGAAAAGCATCAGCAGCCAGTGGTTGGGCAGGGCCTGACCTGGGGACGCCTGTGTTGGGCGTGAAGTGCCCATGGGTGGTTCCCAAGCTTCTTTCCAACTCTGGGTGGTGCACCCAGCCGGGGCAACCCAGGACTTGTTCCTGAGAAAGAAGCATGTTTCGCCACCCTGCTCCCTCCCCAGGGACGTGCTCCCAAGGCTGTGATGCATGGCACATTTTGTGCGCCTTGCTGCACTGGGTGCAGCAAGATGTGCCTCTTTCTATATGTGTGCATGTGGTATAGGGCCCTGCAGCTGCAGTGGCTTTGTGGCTGCTGCAGGTGGGCAACTACTCTGCTCTCTGCCTTGCAGCAGACAATCGGAAGAAGGAACGGGTGCCCCACCGGGGACGCAAGCCTCAGGACTTCTCCATCTTCAGGCTCTCGGACAGTGAGATGAAGGTGAAGATCTCCCCACAGCTCCTTCTGGCTACGCATCGGTTCATGGCAACAGGTACCCTTGTCTTTGTGCAAGCCCTGCGTCTCCCTGCAGCAGCACCAGCTCTGCAGGGCATCCCTGAGCTGTTCCTGGGTCAGACTCCCCCTCAGCAAGCAGTTTCCACCTACCTGGGCGTCCTGCTGCTCCACCATCATGGGTCTGCGTGTGGCTCCCCTCTGTGCAGTGTGGTGCTGAGGCTGAGGCCGTGCAGCTCAGAGGACGAGGGGTTCGCGGCAGCCCTGGCCCCACTGAGCGAGCACGTGTTGCCTCCCCTCTAGAAGTGGAGCCTTTCAAGTCCCCGTACCTCTCCGAGAAGATCCTGCTGCGGCTCCTGAAACACCCCAATGTCATCCAGGAGCTCAAATATGACCGAAAGAACAAGAAGGCAGCAGAGCATTACCTCTACCAGCGCAACCGGCCTGTCGACTACTTCATCCTCATCCTGCAGGTGCCTCGAGCAGTGGCAAGCACAGGGTGACAGGAGGTGGCCCGTGTCTCCTTGCTGCCTTGCTCTGGGCTGCTGCCAGGAGAGATGCCCATCTTCTCATACAGAGCAGCAGGGGTCCCTGCAGCCCTGGGTGGGTCAGTGGCAAGGAGCGCGGGGTGCCTGTCTGAGCGGGTTTTCCTTCTTCCAGGGGAAAGTGGAGGTGGAGGTCGGCAAGGAAGGGTTGCGGTTTGAGAATGGAGCGTTCACCTACTACGGTGTCCCTGCCATCATGGCTGTCGTTTCGTCAGGTAAGGGCTCTGTGGGCTCCCTCCAGCCCTGCCTTCACTTCTGCAGCCTCCACAGGGCTAAGCTGGCTGGTGGCCAGGAGAAGGGGCTGGCCGTGGGGTGCAGTGGCCCTGCTGTGGGGTACAGGGCAGGCAGGAGCCCTCTCTGCAATTCCTGCACCTCCAACTGTCATTTCAGATAACGATGTGCGGAAAGTGGGCAGCCTGGCTGGATCCTCCTTCCTATGTAAGTGTTTTGGGACAGGCTTGGGCTCTAAAACCTCTCCTCAGCAGCAGTGGCTGGCTGGAGGAGGGATGGGTTTACACCCCATGCAGAGCAGCTCAGGCTCTGCTCCAAGGTCACTCCCTTTAAAAAACTTGGTGGAGAAACAATGTGCTGAGGGGCTGATGGAGCAGAGTCCCTGCAGAGGGACTTTTGAGATTTCAGCCACACACTGGATCCCTGCATGGCTGGGCACTGCAAAGGGCACTGCCCACTAGCGGCAGCATGCCCACGTGGATGGGAGCAGTAAACCCTGCGACTTCTGGCACAGTGCATCTAGGTCTCAGTGTAACATCTCTGGACGCGTTTGCATTCCTGAGGCTTGGAGCATGAACTGAACAGGAGTCCCACGCTGGAGGCACAGGGGCTGCTTGAGAATTGCAGAGATGGGTCAATTTATCTATGAGCTGTTCACACACGGAGGTGGGGAAATTAGCTGTTAAAAGTAGATGCCCCAGTCCCAGTAAATTCCCTGCCTGCAGAGCTGATGGGTTAATGAGCAGATCCTCTGCTTGCAGGAGTTAAGAGGGAGCTCTGGTCGGGGGAGACTGTAAGCCTCACCTTCTCTGCTGATAACCCCTGCAAAGCTTTAGTGCCTGGTGGCTTGGGAGCAGGCAGAGGTGCTGCCCACCCCCAGTCTGGCACATGCCTCATCCCAAACCCCAGATGTTGCAGTGCTGATGGTAAGCCAAGGATGTTCTGGGTGCCTAATCAAAACAAGAACCCATGAAGTTCAACCTTTAGGAAGGTGTAGGGAGGGATGTCATGGAGAGAGAAGGGAGAGTGACTGTCACTCCCATGCATTCCAGTCTGCACGCAGCTCTAAGGTTCACCTATTTCTTGCTGTCTGCCTGCTTCCCTTCAAAAGGCTGGCTCGTGGACTGCTGGATTAACCCTGCAGTGCACAATCCTGCTCCTCTGTGTGTCCACAGCATGCTTGGTTTGGACAGAAGGAATAAAGAAAGCATTCGTTTTCCCTCAGGACATTGCTGCATGGCCCAATGCCCCCATGTCCTGGATGACTGTCCCCAGGGCCCCACCAGGGCTCAGGCAGTGGGTGCTGCCTGCAGGCCATGGGACAGGCAGGGCGTGAGCCACTGTGGGGGCCGTGTCAGTGTGGCCACACGTGTCCGCAGTGCCTCCTGCCGGGATGCTGCCGCTCAGGGCTCCAGTGCTCCCTGTGCTCGCGCGTGATGCTGTGTCACGAGATGTTTTCTACCATCCAGCCACCCCTGCCTGCTGTGGAGCGTGTGTGGTGCTGCACTCCTGGCCAGCGAGGAGGCAGGGTGGGAGGCAGAGGTCACAGGGCATCTTCCTTGTCAGGCTGGCATCCTCCTTCCTCCTTGAAGCAAAGCCTAGCAGCAATGAGTTTGAGTAGCATGTCATAGCAGAGAATTCAGACATTAACCCTTGAGCAGTTATTAATTAACTGTTGTTATACAACTCTTATTGCCAGGTGATCTTTGGCTGTGGCGGCTGGGGCAGGGGTGCGGTGGCAGAGACCCGTCATCGCCAGCCCCGTGGCGGGTCGGGCAGTGAGAGCAGGGAGCGAGCACTAGTGGTTATCAACCTGTCCTTTGCTCCTGGCTGGATCAGGTTGTTCTGGGCAGTGCTTCATACTAGTGCCTTTGCTTGGACTTTTATTTGCAGAAGGTGTTGATCCAGGGGAGAACGCAGAACAAGAGTTGCTGGGGGAGGAGCAGGGAGATCAGAAGGAGGGGGCTGCAGGGAAAACTTCCTGGGGGTTTTACCTTTGAAGCAATTTGAAAACATTAATCACACAGGCAGCGGACGGTTCCTAGAGCATTGCAGCAATGCTGCGGGCACAGTGCCTGGCAGGAGGGCAGTGTGCTGCAGGCAGGAGGGTTGGCGGCTGGGGGAAGCATGGCCCTGGCTGGAGGAGGGGGCTGGAAGCCAACTGGCTCAGATCTCCCGCTGCTTTCGAGGTGGGCACTGCCAGCAGTGAGAGCAAAGATGAGGCATCAGGAGGTGTTAACGAGTGCATGCTCAGGCTGTGTGCCGGTCTCTCCATGCTCCCCCATGGAGCCCTGCACCCCTGTGACATCGCCCAGGGATGCTGTGAAGGGCAGCAGAACAGCTCCCCGCAGGCAGCAAGTCACAGGGAGGGGGAATGCCTGCCCTTGAAATTGTCACTGCTGCTGTAACCCATGGCAATGAAACGTGGAAAGTGAATTTCCAGTGATTTGCCCTCTCTGTGGCAATGGGTCAGGCAGCCCCAGACGCGTTGTCCTGGCTTCTTGCATTTTCCATACAGAGCGGCTCCCAGTGGCTCTTCTCGGCATTGCCCCAAGACTGTTGAGACCCAAGGCCTTGCCCGGAACTGCAGACAGCCGGGCATGAATGCCTTTGGTTTGCATCATGCTGCCCCTGCCTGCCCCAGCCCCTCTGGGGCTGTGTGGAGGCAGGGGCTGTTGCAGAGCACATTCCCTCTCTGCCACCTGCCTCCACACACAGAAGCATCCCAGATGACAAGCGGAGTGACCTGGGCTACCTTCCGCCCACCTGCCAGGTGGCACAAGCTGACCACAAAGTCCCCTCTCCTGGCAGCGGCTGGTGAAGGGCTGGAGCACGATGCTAGCATTCAGTTGATGGAAGATGCTTTCTGCCCACACCATGGCTCTAGAGAGATGTGTGGTTGTGCAGACAGGCCTGGCAGGAGCTGGTCCCCCCCAGCCTCACCTCCTCTTACCTTGTCACGGAGCAGCCTGTTGATTTTTTACAGCATTCAGGTCTGTGTCCCTGTCCCCAGGGCTGGCAAGTGCCTCCCCAGAGCAGAAGCAGGAGAGTGTAAGAGGGGTGGGAAGGGATACTGGAGGCAGTGGTAGGAGCCCAGCCCAGGGCTGCTGGCACATGATTCTTTTTCTCATTCTTTCTCTTGGTCTGTTCCCCACCCTCACCTCCATCCCTTGCCTTCCCCTGTCCCCTCCTTCCTTCCCTCTCCCTCTCTCTGCAGTGCCTGTCTCAGTGTCCCGAACCTTCGCTTTCAGCAGAGGGGATTCCCTGGCTGGCTCTCCAGGTAACAGGGCATGGCTTTGGGCAGGGACATCTGCATGTGCCAGGCTCTTTCCAGCCCCCTGTGCATGATGCACCAAGCCTCCTCCACTCCACATGCCAAGCAGCACCAGGAGAGAAGCACCCACGGCACCCTGCCCTGGGCAGACCCTCACTGGTAGGAGCATGGGTGACTGATGGGAGACAGCAGCCCTGTCCCTGCCGCAGCCTCCCCAGTAACATGCAAACCCCAGGAAGAATGGGATGGGGACAAGGGGGAGCCATGGATGGCTCAGGCTTTCTTTGGTGTGTAGTTCTGTAATTTCCTGCACTTGGTGCTTGGGTTTTCTTGCTGCTTTGTGCTTCTGACCATGGTTACCTGCAGCCCTGCATGCACACTGCTCTGCTTTGCTTGCTTTCTGGCAATCCGGGTAACAGAAGGGCGTCTTAGCAGCAGAACAAAGTCAGCAAGATGTTGACGTCACCCATGCAAGGAACAAGCTGCCTTTGTTCCCTAATAAATCACTGAGCAGACAAAATCCATCACGCTGCGTGTCAGAGGCCATCAGTCAACGTGAGTGACGGGCCAGCTTGCCATGGCAGCCTGTGCTCCTGTTCTGTCGGAGTCGGGGTGGACATGAGCATGCCCTCGAGGCAGGTTAAGTAAACCCCGTGGGCTGCCAGCTGCAGCCAGGAGATTTTGTGCCAAATGCCGTGCAGAAGGCCTGTGTTAGCAGGAGAGCTGTCAGTCAGTCGGTGTGACAGACAGGTGGCAGGCAGCAGCCCTAACCTCTGCTGCCATTGCCAGGTCGGATGCCTGCCTGCCTGGTCCCTTTGGTTTGCATGGGGCTGGCATGGCTCAGAGCCTCTGCTGCCAGCGTGCACCAAGGAGGACCCCCACTGCAGGTCTCCTTAGGCCCCTGCCAGCCCGGGTGTGCGTGGGGCACACCCACCGGAGGTGATGGGTCCACCCTGGCCCTGTGTGGCACTGGGGGCTCAAGCAGCACCACGAGTGAGAGTGAGCATTTGCCTCTCTGCTGTCTCCTCCCACAGTGAACAGGTCACCGTCACGGTGCAGCGGCCTCAACCGCTCCGAGTCCCCCAACCGGGAGCACAACGACTATGGGGGCAGCACCACGCAGCTCCACAGCAGCAGCAACAATGTCTACACACCCGACTACTCCGTGCACATCCTCTGTGACGTGCAGTTTGTCAAGGTACCGCTGGGCTGGCAGGGACTGGCCCACCCCAGCCACCCCCTGCCCAGGCACCCTCTCGCCCTGCTCTGTCCTGGGAGCTGGGTGGATGCCCAGTGGGTACTGGGGAGTCCCCACACTCCTGCTACCTGGGGGTTTACTGCCACCAAGTTCCCAGGGGGTCCTGGTGGGACTTGGTGCCTACTGTGCTGGGTGCGCACATCTGTGTGTCAGGTCACCCGGCAGCAGTACCACAACGCACTGGTGGCCAGCCGCATGGACAGCTCACCCCAGTCCCCCGACATGGAGGCCTTCGACAGGGATTCAACCAAGGCCTCGACCACACGGGGAACCCCACAGACGCCCAAGGAGGACCCCACCACCCTCCTGAACGAGAGGAACAGCGTTATGTGTGAGTCACCCAGCAGCATCCCTTCCCTGCCACAGGCCAACACCGCATGTCCCCTGGGGGGGTCCATGCTGGGACCTGCTGGCATGACAGGCACACCACTGCTGAGACGGAGTTGCATGTGGACTGGGGCACATGGGCTTTTGCACGCACACACCTGCGGATGTTATTCTGCGCCTGCACGTGGGTGCAAGTGTGCAGGCATGTAATTCCTCATCACCATGCACTCATGTCCCCCGTGGGTCCCTGGCACTGGGACCTGCTGTTGCGGCTGGCATCCTGCTGCGTGCTGCCCCAGGGCACAACACCTCCCTCCCTGCTGCCACGCCTGCCCTGTGTCCCTGCAGGCAGCTACTCCGAGGGGCAGCACAGTCCCAGCGAGTCGGTGTTCCTGCGCATGGAGGGCATCCCCTTCATCCAGGAGGAGCTGGCTGACAACGAGGAGAACAGCAAGCGGCAAAGTGAGTCTGGCCGGGACACACACACACGCACACACACATACACAGAGAGAGAACCCTGGGGGTGGTGAGGGCTGCGGTGCCCCGGGGTGCTGCAGCCACTCTGGGCTTTTGCAGACAGTGAGTGCTGCGGCATCATCCTGGAGGCAGAGTCCCCGGGCAGAGAGGCCGGGACCAGCTCATCGCCGAGCAGCTCTGAGGAGACACTGGGCAGGAGGCTGCTGAAATCCCTCAGTGAGTGACTAACCCAGGGAGGGAGCACCCAGGGGAGAGTTCTGCCCCAGGACCCCACTGCCTGGGTCAGCTGCTCCCCAGCCTCATCCTGGGGACACCCTGCATGGGGCTGGCGGGGAGCAGGGGAGCAGTCCAGTTCCCCAGCAGTACCCCAACAGCAGGCAAAACTGCACCTAGGGCTAGCTCAGGCAGAGCCAGCCATCTGGTCCTGGCTCAACCCTATGCATCCCCCATCCTAAGCACCCTTTGCCCCCAGCACCCCAGCCCTAGGCACCCTTGCTGCTGCAGGTGGGCGCAAACAGCGGCCGGCATCGGAGGGTGAGAAGACACCAGAGGAGAGCTCCAATCTCACCCCGTTGATCACCTGAGCAGCAGTGTGGCCGGAGCACAGTGCTGGAGGCCCACGCAGACTGGAGGTAGGAACCTGCCTGTTGTGCAATATTCCTTCCCCAGCAAATGGGAGGTTGCTCAATTTTAATAGCATAAAGGCTATTCAGTTTCAAGTGGCAAAACCAAACAATGTGGTTTGGAGCCCATGCAGGTACATATGTTGCTGTGGGGTGAAGCAGGATCAAGGGATGTAGCAGCAGACTCCAACCATCCTTAGGGCAGGAATGGATGTTGGAAACAGACTGAGACCCTGACTCATGTTTTCACAGTTAGAAATGTGTGTCTGCACCAATATCCCCGAGCCTGGCTAGGAAAGATGCTGCAAGGCTTGAGGAGCAGCAGGTCAGGGAGGGTAAGCCCTGGCCGCCTGCACCAGGCTCTGCTTGTGTCTTTCAGATCTGCAGCATGAGGGTCTCCTGCTGCGAGGCTCACGTTCAACAGCAGCAGGTCTGCACTTGCCCGCTGCCTGCCCGCCCGCCTGCCCGCTCGTGCCGCCCCTCCCTGCAGGACTTGTGCAGAGCCCCATTCCTAGGCGAGAAAGGATGTGCCCCCGGCAGGGCTGAACCACCCAGGCGGCCTGGACCAACTAGCTGGAGTCCAAGGGCCCTTGCCCAGTTGCTCCCTGGTAGCATCTGGTCTCAAGGAAGAGGTGGAAAAAGGAAGAGTGGAGAAGTATCTGGCGTGGTGTCCCTGCGGGCAGAGCAAGGAGGGGCGGCCCAACCCAGAACTGCCCTTAGCATCATTGACCATTCCCATCCCAGCGAGGCCCGGAGCCCCTTGGTGCTGGGTGCTGCACAGATGTGGTCTCCACCATGAGGAGAATGTGCTATTTGGGGGGTGCCACATGCCACTCAGGGCCCCAGCACACATTTGTGCCGTGCCTAGTGACACGCACACTTGCAGCGCCTTGCACACACTGACCATCAACACAGCCCGGCACTCCCGAACCCCTGCTAGGCACAGGGCAGGGAGCCCAGCTCACCGCCGAGCGCAGCCCCCCTGCCTGGGGAGGGCTGCTCCACGCTGCATTGAACCATCCTCCTCTCCAGACATGGCTGCCTGTGGGAGGGAGGCTACTGCCGAGCCTTCGGGTTGGTACAGACCAGTCAGTAGTTTTTGTAGAGGCTGAACGCAACGGGGATATTAACATTAAAAGTGATTTTTCCCTGAGCGATGCCCTGTCTGTGTCAATGGGTGTAGGGAAAGGCATGCTCATCTCTCCCACCAGGTTAGGCTGCCCTCATACCTGCGGCCAGAGGTGGCTGGAGTAACAGGACTCAGCATTGCCGAAAGGAGCATGTAGAGGACCAGGTCAGCAAGTGCTTCCCAATTTCTCCCTGTGAACCTGGGCTCTGTCACTCTTGCTGCCAGGAAAACACTCAGCAGTTCAGAGTTACACTACAGCAGTGCAGACAAGGACTGGGGAAGAACAGGAGTTAATATCATGCCATTGCAAACACAATAGTGGGATACACATGCTGGAGTACAGCCTGACAGATAATGACAGAAATCTCATAGTCCACCAATGCTGATAAAACTTCAGTTGGAGTAACTGCATCCCTGTCTGGGCACTGCCCTTCTAAGGAAATACACAGCAATTGAAAGGAGGCCAGAGGAAAGCAAGGGCTGGAAAACAACCTACCCCAAAGGCTGAAGGAAACAAGGTCGCTTAATCTTAACTGGTGAAGGATGCGAAGGGGAGAGAGGAAGTTTTCAAATACATAAAAAGCTGTTGCAAAGAGGAAAGGAATAATCTGTTCTCTGTTGCCATGGTAAATGGGATCATGGGTAATGAGCTTACACTGCAGAGAGAAATTTAGGTCACTCATTAGAAAAAACAAGGTTGGTAAGGCTAGCAAAGCACTGGTACAGATCATGTGGGGTGGGCCAGGCTCCACACTTAGAGGTCTGTAAGGACAGAAGTGTACGCAGAGGTCGGAAATAACAAAAGCGGAGTTGGTTCCTTCAAGTCCGTCTCCTGAGATCACCCCTAGAAGTCATCCTTTAACCACCACCCCATCATCCCAGCTGTGGATGGACACCAAGGAGAAAAAGCTCTCTACCTGCACAGAGGAAAGGCTGCCTCTGGCTCACTCTCCTATGTGACATGAACACTAATCTGAAAAGGACAAACAGACCCCACGCACTGTCTCTTGGCAAACACAGCAAGGGAACAAGGCACCATTTTCACCTTTACTCTCTAAGCTACAGCACAAGCAAAATCCATCAGGGGAACAGTGACTATCACCAATTGACCCAAGGAAAGGGGCTGTTCCCCTTTCTTCACCAAGATCTTGGCAGGAGGCTGCTCTGTCAAGGTGGTGATACCAGCTCACAAATAGATCTGCAAACAGGGACTGCAGAGAGCAGCAGCAGATGGTCCCAGATCTTTTTCAGTGCCAGAAACACAGGCTGAAGCCAGGGGGAGAAGGTGGTGGTTCACCAGGGGCCTGCTGAGAAGGAAAAACAGGAAAGATCTGGTTTTTGACACGCTAGTGGCAGGCCAGGAGCTCTGGGCCAGGGAGAGATGGCCAGATGGCTGAGTAACACACAACCATCCAAAAAGCAAGTACGTACAGCCAGGCAGGACAAGCTGGACAGTACAGGCCAGGGGGGCACAAAGACATAGGAAGAACTGCTCAGCTTCACGTAGAGTCACAGGGAGCTCTCAACTACAACTCTTCCAGTAGGACTGTGCCCCATTACTTGCAACCGTGATCATCAGAGATGCCACACACCACAAGGGAGAAAGGGAGAGCCTTGATAAGCCCCAGTGGACAACCCAGGATACTGAGGTTTAACCTCAGCGTGGGAAGAGGTTATTGCAGCCTGAAGGCATGACATCACAGAAGGCAGGGGTAGTGTTGAGATGGAGGTTTAATTTTCTGTCAGCAACACAAAGAAGCAATTATCACAATTACAAACGTTTGCTCGCATAAGGCTCAGAACTCAGGGTGGGGGGGAAGCCAGCAACAGCTTCGCCCCTCCCCAAAATACTACCGAGTGATATCAGTTGACAAGCCGTACGAGATCCCAACTGATTGGGCAGTTATCCCACAGCGCATTGCACTGGCCTCGATCAAACTGATCAGTTACACGAGTTGATTTGGATGTGATAAAGATGCAGCATTAAGTGCCTGAAGACCAGGCTGCTGTCAGTCAAACAAGAGACAAGGTGACTCATGCTGTCCCCACCCTCTTGGGGGCACTGGCTTACCATAGTGCAAGGGGTACTTCAAAAAGGTCAAAAGATTATTATCCCTGACTGAGCTACCATTCCCATCTTTATTAAACCCCAAGAGGTGCGGGACAAGGCAAGCCATGAGCAGAAAAAGACACAGACTACACACTACAGCTTTGGTGACTTCATGTTAAGTTTGGTTGTTCATGTGCTTCATTGGATTTTTGTGACGGCTTCATGGATGGACTTGGCCACGTAGTCCAGGTTCTTGGTAGTCAGGCCACACATGTTGATGCGCCCACTAGCCATCAGGTAGATGTGTTTTTCCTTGATCATGTACTCCACCTGCTTAGCTGGGGAAACAATTGGACATCGGTCAGAGCAGTGACCCCACAGCTCAGAAAAGCCCAAAGAACCAGTTGGGGCTGCTTGAATCTTTCACAACCAGCAGAAAACTTCAAGCACTGGCCACTAAAATGCTGTCTGATGCTTCATCCCTGCTGAGCCACAGAGACAGTGATCCCAGGACTTCAGTGAGGTTCCCAAGAGATTCCTGCCTGGACTGCTTCAGCCCAGTTCACCCCCAGCAAAACTGTCCTCACCCAATCCTCCCTTCACCAGGCCACTGGGTACTTACGGTTCAACCCTGTGAAGCTAAACATGCCGATCTGCTCTGTGATGTGGTTCCAGGTGCCTGGGGTCCCAAGGGACTCCAGTCGAGACCGCAGCTCTGACCGCATCAGCAAGACCCGATCTGCCATCGTCTTCACATTGTCCTTCCTGCAGCAGGCAGGAAGCAGAGCGTGAAGACAGGCACCTGTCTGGTTTGGAGCCATCTGCCCAAGCCTGGCACTCAGGGAGACAGCTTGCCCCCCTGTCCCTCTCCCACCAGCCCTGGCAACACGTACCACTCAGCAAAGAGCTGCGGGGAAGAAAGTGTAGTTGCCACAATCCGCGCTCCTTGGGAGGGAGGGTTGGACCAAGTGGTGCGCACAATCTTCTCCATCTGGGAAAGCACGCGCTGCACGTTGTCTGCATCCTTCCCCACCACAGTCAGGTTCCCCACACGTTCATCTGCGGACGAGCCAAGAGACGTGAGCCATTGTCCCACACTTCACGGCAAAGCAGAGCTCTCCCTACCCCCCAGCATGCCAGCCCCATCTGTCTGGGTATGATGCTACTGGGCCAGCTTACTGCCAGACACTCACTGTAGAGCCCAAAGTTCTTGGAAAACGACTGTGCACAGAAGAGCTCAAAGCCCTCGGAGACAAAGTATCGCACAGCCCAGGCATCCTTGTCCAGGCTGCCAGAGGCAAAACCTTGGTACGCCGAGTCGAAGAACGGAAACAGGAACCGGCGCTGCAAGGAGGAACAGTGTTAGAGGGAAATCCCTTCCCCACAACCTTCACTTTACCCCCCACTGTCCCCATAGGAGGGAGAAAATGACCATTGAGCTTCCAGACGAATACAAAAGAAACATGGTCCGGCAATATCAGACTGGGACATTTTTTTTCTACTGGGATAAAAGAATAGGAAGACTAAAGTGGTCAATAAAAGGTCAAATGCAGGAGAAAACTGCATTTGAGCATGCAGGCACAAGAGATGCACCACCTGCTATCCAGCACCTGTGAGAAGCAGGTGCCTGTGGATAATCTTTCCAGCCCAAGAAACCTCACTGCAGCCCATGCCACGGAGTTAGAAAAATCACAGAATCATCTAGGTTGGAAAAGACCTTGAAGATCATCTAGTCCAACCATTAACCTAACACTGACCATTCTCAACTGCACCAGATCCCTAAGCGCTATTGAAAGCAAGAACTTGGAGGCATGAGCAGAACTAGGAGGCTTCTATTCTCTGAGCAGACAACCAGCATCCTGTCAGCCTCTCCCTTCAACACCTGCCCTGCGGGACTCTTCCAGCTCCTGCCACATCTCATGCCATTCCCTACAGCCTATTTTGGATACAAGTGCCCTGGCTGGCTCAAGAGCTATCTGTCCCCTCAGCATTGCTTTAGCCCCAGCAGCAGCCCATACCTTCATAACAGCAGCAATCTGCTTCCACTGGTCAGGAGTAGGGTCTGTGCCTGTTGGGTTGTGCGCACAGGCATGGAGGATGAAAATGGAGAACTCAGGGGCTTTCTGAGGAGAGAGAGAGCAGGTTTTGGTCACACATATGGACGAGACTGGGCACCCATAGCAGAGGGAGAGGCCGTGAGCTGCTCTGAGTACCAGCAGTCTCTTTCACAGAGATCCACTTCCAGGCACAGCATGCGAGAGCCCAGCCAGGTGCTGACAGCACAGCACCAAGCTCAGCCTGTCCCATGTTCGTTTTACTAACCTCCATGTCACCCAGCAGCCCCTGGAGATCCAGACCCCTCTTCGCAGCATCCCAGTAGTGGTAGGTTCTAATATCTTTAAAGCCAGCATCCGTAAACACGGAGTTGTGGTTCTCTGAGGAAAGAAATCACTTTTCAGAAAAGCAGGCTCCACCTCCAGCAAGCCACCTTCTCCAGTCCCAGTATCTCCCTAAATATCACCAAAATATGCAATGGAGATACTTACTCTCCCTTTACCCACAAGGGGAAGGCCCCTCTCTCACTGCTCAGGCCCCTGCCATTCCCCGCTCACCCACTGACCCACAGGGCTCCCTGCGAGGAGGCGGCAGCACTGAGGACAACACTCACCCCAGGATGGAGCAGAGACGTAGACTGGGGTCGCTGTGTTGTTGTTTCCATTGTACCACCGCCTCAGAAACTCTGCGCCGATACGCAGAGCACCTGTGCCGCCCAAGGACTGAACGCTTCCGATCTGCAACAGAGAAAGTTGCCAGCAGGGTCCACCCAGGTCAACCCAGCTGTCGATGCGCAGAAAACAGCGGCACTTGGGAGAGCGAGACAGGATCCCAGATGTACTCCCTGGGGTCACCCCAGCCAGGGCACTACCCCCTTCCAGTGGTCTTCAACCTCCTTCGGCACTCAGGCCCATCCTGACGCCTTCTACAGTTATAAATAGACTCCAGTTTATTCCTGTTACTTTTTGGCACAGAGCAGGTTCCCTACCAGTAGCTTATTTCAGGAAAGGTGGTCTATGATCTGACTTCAGTTTCCCGTGGGGCAGCCATTAAAAGATGATGGAAAAAACCAATTCCAGTCACAGCCCACGTTTGGCCTTTCCCAAAAACTATGACTACTTGCTCAAACAGCTTCAAGAACACGGGTTCACCAAGTAACCGACAACCAGTAAAGACCACATCAGAGAAATCCCCAAACCCTGTCAAAAAGCAGTCACTCCGCACATTTGTGCTCTTCTGCTCGGTCTGCTACCGAGACACCCCGGGGATCCCAGCAGCTTCCCGAGCAAGGAGCGGTCTCGTTCCCTGTCCACCACCTACCCGGTTCTCCTTGATGGCCGGGCTGTCGTCACCCAAGGCGATCCGGGAGGCGTTGGCCCGGAACTCGGGCAGGCCGAGGATGGGCAGGTACTCGTGGTTCAGGCTGTTGTCATTGGCGATCATCTGCTCCACCTTCTTCACCACCGGCAGGACCCATGGCTGCCCCTCGTCCGTGCGGTAGGCTGCGAGAAGAGGGAGAGCTGTCCCTTCCACACCCGGGCAGACGCAGGGCCTCCTGGCGCCCGGCGGGGCCTGCCCGGAGCACCGACACGCGAGGCCAGCCGGCAGGCCACCGCGGGGCCGCCCCCACGACCTTGACGCTCGCCGGCCACCCGCTGCCCGCCCCCGCCACCCAGCCTCTCCGCGGCCCGGTGACCTTCCGAGCCCAGGTCCCGCTGCTGCCGCGCAGCCGTTCTGGCAAGGGCACCGGCCGGCCTGCCCCGCGGAGAGGGGCCCCGCCGAGCCGGGGGAGGCCGCGGACTCACCGCCCACGCCCAGGTTGACCTTCCGCGCGTCCCCGTCCTCCCGGAAGTCCGCCGTCAGCTTGAAGACGGCCACAGGCGGGGCGCGCGGGACGGCGGCGAAGATGGAGGCGGCCATGGCGGCGCGGCGCGACCCCCTCCGCTCCGCTCCGTTACGTTACGGGCAGCGCGCGGCGCCTGGAGGAGACGCTCACCTTCACCGGCGGGGCGGGGCCGCCGCACGTCGCCACCAATCAGCGCGCCGCCGGCGGCCCCGCCCCCGCCGCCAGCCAGCCGCGGCCCCGCAGCGCGCCCCGGGCGGAGCGCGGGCAGCCAATCGCGGCGGGGACGCCGGCCGGCGGCGGCTGCCGCGCCCGGTGACGCGGGCGGCGCGGGGACGCAGGCGCTGCCTGGGGGCGGCCGGCGCCTCCTCGGCCCCGCCCCGCTCCCCTGCGCGCGGGTTGGGCGGGCGCCGCGCCCGGGGCGGGGCGGGCGCCCGCGCGTGGCCGGGGCCGGGTGCCGGCAGCCCCGGGGCCGCGGCGCAGGGGCTGCCCCGGTGTGCGGCGTGCGGTGAGGGAGGAGAGGTCCCGGCGCTGCAGCGGGGGGGCTGCGGGGTGGTCCCGGGGTGCAGTGCCCGTGGCACGGGGTGCTGCTGGGGGTGCCGTGCCCGAGGCAGCGCGGCTCTGCGGCGGTGCTCGGGGCTGCAGTGCTCGGGGGGCGGCGGACGGTCCCCACAGGGGAGCCGGGGATGCAGGTCAGCCCTGGAGTGCAAAGCTGAGGGGCACGACAGCCCCGGGAGGGCCGTGCCCGGGGGTGCAGGGTGGTGCCAGGGTGCAAGGTTTGGGGGGGTGCAGGAAGGCGCCAGGAGGGCCGTGCCCGGGTGTGACGGGTGCCTGGGGTGCGGGGTGGTCCCGGGGGGTGCAGTGACCCGGGGGCGGGACGAGGACGGCTCTGAGGATGGCGGGTGTTTCCACCCCAAGGCGGTTCACGGGCATCTTCCATCTGCTCCGGGTTTTTAGGGCGCTTTGCCGACTCCCAGCCACCTGCAGGTCAGGCGCTGTGGGGTGTCCCCCTGAGACCCTCCCAGCCCCGGGGAGACCCTGTCACCTGGGGGTGTCTCACCTCCCGGCAAGACCCTCTGGCCGGTGGCAACCACCGCCAGGGCGAGCCCTGCTCTGGCCCGCCGGGAGCACGCGGATCGCTCGTTAGCTCGGGACCCTCCTCCCGGAGCCACGGCCTTGCCCTTCCCCGCAGGGAATTTCTCGAGGCGCCTTGCTGCCGAACGCCGCCATCCTTCCTGCGGGCACAGCGCTTCCCCCGCTGCCCCCGACCCTCCGCGGCTCTTGCGGGCCGCCCACCGCCCGGGGAGCCTCCCTCCAGCCGTGCGGGGAGCCCCGGGCACCCCGGGCCTTAGGGTGTATGCCGTGGCGCGGCACGGGGCCGGGAGCGGCGGCTGTGCCGGGGGGTGACGGCAGAGGGCAGAGCCGGCCCGCGCATCGCCGCCGCCGGCGGGACAGCCCTGTGCAGCCCAGCCGCTCATCCCGCAACCCCCGCGGGGTAACGGCACCGCAAGGCGTCACCGGCTCCGGCCCGGCGGGACAGGCGGGGGAAGTGGCCCGGGGCTGCCCCAGTATCCCACCCGTGGCTCCCCCCCCCCGCGCCTCCCCGGGGACGGGGCTCGCTGCCGCCCGGTGCGGGGCCGGCCCCGTTAGGAACCCCGCCGCCTGTCTCAAGCGGCTTTTGAAGTTTGTGGGAATCCGCCCGCGATCCTGCAGCACCTGGGAAAGGCTTCGGGGGAAACGGGAAGGACGTGGCGAACAACAGCCCCGCCAGCGCGACCCCCCCACACACACCCCTCGTGACATAAAACGCGGGGATACGGGACGGGAAAGGCCCTGCTGTCCCCAAACGCTTTTGCAGACAACCTGTGTCGTACACTCCCTTTGTTAACCCAGCCAAGATCCCTCTGAAAACCAGTTTGGCTCCTCGCCCCCCTCCCATGCCGAAGGTGGCTCCACAGCCCGGCTGCCTGGGAGGGAGCCCGGGGGCACAGCCCTCGCCTCCCCCAGCTCCGGGCAGCACCTGGAAGAACTGCCCAGTGCACTTTCTGCTTAGCATGAGAGCGGGGAAGAGGCAGAGCTGCCCGGCGGCACAGCAGCGTGCCAACGCTTCTGCCTTTGGAGAAAACAGCATAATGGGAAAGGCAGAGGAGCAAGACAGTAGCGCTAGAGCAAAGCCTTGGCCCTGGTGGGGTTTTTACCCAACTCAGTCAAAACCTCTATCAGACCTTGACAAAAGGCCAAGCAGAAACCCAGAAAGGGCTTCAGGTCTGCTCTCTGCAATAGCTCTGAGCCCCCCTGCAAATGTGTGACCTTGTCAGGGTGCTGTGAGGGCATTTCCAAATCCTACCCTTAACTCTAACCCTAAGCTTAATTCTAACCCCAACCAGATGAAGAGTGCTTGGGTTTCTTGATGGTCTAAATGAGAGATGCTGCAGTGCTGAGCAGGGAAGCAGCTGATGAGAACAAGGCATCAGAGGTAAACGGGGGTAGCCCACTGCAGGGTGAGTTGTGTTTCCTGCTCATGAGGAGTAAAGCTCTGCGCAAGTGGGATGTTGCAATGGGAAAAGCCGACCAAGGCTGCTTAGAGCATCCTATTTCTGGAGCAGACAGAAGTGCTGGGGAGTCCCCAGACTGGCAGGCTCTCACTGCATTTACTGGTTTCTACCACTCTCCAAAAGGACTGGGATATTTAGGGACATGGCCAAGCCCTTTCCCAGTGCAGAACAGGGAAGTCATGAAGGCGCAGGGGTGCTGCCAGCCAAGCTGGCTGCACCAAGTGGCTGCTTGGGACCGCCAAAGCAGGCTGAGCGGTGCCAGTCGCAGGAAAAAAAAAAAAGCAGTTTCTCCAAATCAGCACCATCTTGCTCGCCTTCCTTGGGGGTTCTTGGGCAGCCTGAGTTCAGCGCTGCCGCTTCAGTGGAGATCGTCTGTGCTGCTGCCCATGCCGCCGAGGCCAGGGTCTCTGACCCAGCAGGGTCACACCTGCCGGTGTGCCTGGCTGCCCCCAGCCCAGCCAGTGTCCCGTGCTCTTGGCAGCCCAGAGTGGGGCTCCACTGGGAACAGATGCAGGAACGAGACAGACAGGCATAAAGCAGCAGGCCGCCAGGCCCCTGAGCTGGGTGGCTGTGTGTTAGCAAGATCCCTCTGGCCCTAAGCTTTCATCTCCCCAGCCTACACAAAGGGTGCCACTAAAATGTATGTAAAAGCAGGAGAAACATGGGAGCCAGCCCTGCAGCAACCCTCCCTTCATCTCCTGTCTCCGACTGACAGCCAGCAATGACCTGCCACTCAACGGGAAGGTCTGCACACCTTACCTGGAGCAAAGGAGCCCCCCGGGGCACACACTGCTGCGCTGCACACAGGCACGGCCCCCCGCACTCAGCCCCTCCTGGGAGCCAGAGGCGAGAGGCTTGGCAGCCAGTCAGGCTCCTGCTCTAGAGCTCAGGCCACCACAAGGATGCAGGGACCGCTGCGGACCAGGTGCTGCCCTCCATGCGCTGTTGAGTCCTGCGTGGACCTGGAAAAAGCCCTTCCTGGGAGGGTACAGATGAGTTCTGCTAACCCCGTCCACTTCGCTCCCCTTTGTGAGGGGCACCCTCGTAATGCTCCAGCCTCTGCCTCATCCTCTTCCTCTCCAAAAAGCCCTGCCCAGTGCTGGGGCACCCTTGACCCTGGCATCACAGCAAGCCCTGCCCCGAGGCGCTGCCCATCTCGGGCTGAGGCTGGGCGCAGGCAGTGTGCAGGCAGAGAGCAGAGTTGTGGCCATTCCCAGCGAGTGCTGCGCCGGGGCTGTTTTCCCAGCCATCCTCCGAATACAGATGTTTTCTCTGTGCAGGATCCAGACAGAGGAGGGTAAAATGTTTTCATTCCAAGCTCCCAGGGTCAGGTCATGGTTTGTCTAAATGGCTTTTGTTGCTGTCATTATCAGATTAGCTGATCTCTGGCAGTGCGTTTAGGAGCAGCTACATTAACTGTGGATCCTGACCCTCCCGCCGCCACCCTGCCCAGCTGGGGCAGTGGGTTTGCAATGGAGCACTGGAGATCAGGGATGCCAGGAGAGCCAAATGAAAGGTTCATGCTTGGTTTTGAGCTGGTACCCAGTTGGACCCTGGCCCGGGAGCAGCTGGCACATTTGGGGAAGACAGCAGCGAGCCTCACTGACCTCCTCAGTGCACGTGACGATGCTGAGCTGGGCCTGATCCTTTCCGCTTACTCCAACCTGCAACGCATCGCAGCTGCAGAGCCCCATCCCAGGCACCTGCCTGCCGCTGTGGCTGATGCTCAGCGTGCAGACACAGGATGGGGGCACCTGAGATGCCTCCTCGCTCAGGGCTGGTGCTCCTTGCAGGCAGTGAGCCCAGCAGGTCCTGGGGCACTCTGGGACCCCGTGTTGCAGCTGAGAGGGGGGAGTGCAGGGCCAGTGCCTGGTTGCAGGGTGCTGTGAGGGGTGGGCAGCCCCCCAGGAGCTGGGGAGGCACGGGAATAGGGGTGTGAGATACCAGGCAAGACAGAGAGCATGACAGGGAGATGAGAGAGCAGGGCGAGGGGCAGATAAAGAGGGATCAGGAGTTTCCGGCCCCCACCAGCCCCTCACTGGGTCTGTCTGTCAGCGCCTGCAAGTGCTGATGGCACTGAGCCCTGGTGGCAGCCGGGGCGACAGGTCATGCCGAGGGGCACCATCGGGGGGCTGGGAAGGGGCCCCCGCTGCTGTCTTCTTGCTGCACCAGGGCACTGGCAGCGGCTAAGACCCCAGCGTGGCCAGGGACGGGCAGTGCCCACGCACAGCCCCCAAGGCTGAGACCCTGGCCACGCTGCCCTGCAGCACCCCCCTCCCCCCCAGATAGTGAGTGCCAGGGATTTCACCAACCAGCACCAGAAAAAATCAGTTCCCACTCTGCTGAGCCGCAGGTGAACATGTGGGTGCTCTGTAGCTGCTCACTTGGGCACCGTGCCTGTGGCAGCTGCCTGCCCCCTGACACATCGTCCCACCTCCTCTCTCACCTGCTGTAGGTGGGAGCAATAGGAGTTTCCCTTGGGCAAGGCAGAAGCTCTAAAGAAATGAAATAATTCCAAATCAGAAAAGACTTCATTGTTTCCCCATAAAACAAATTATTCAAAATGTGGTTTCACTGCATTTCAGTTTCTGAAGTGTTATAGTGCCGGAGCATAATACCCCACTGAATGAAGACTTCTGGAGCGGAACATCTACATCTTCTCTTTCAAAGAACACGTCAACCTCTTTAAATGCTTCAGAAAATTTCAACAGCAAAATTTTGCCTTTCAATGCCATGCTTCTGCAGGAAGTTTTAGCTTCAGAAAAACATAATTTAAAAAAAAAATTTAAAAAATAGTGGAAGCTATATTCCTGATATTTCTCCTAATTGTCACCATGACAGAGCTTGGTTAGCTCCAAATCCATCTTACTTGCTTTCAGCCAAAAGCCAGAGGGCAACCCAGAGCAGTGAGGACAAAGCCTGTGCACATCCAAGAAGGAGCATATCCACCGACCCAGTCAGGCTCAAACTTCTCCTGCCATCACCGCTGCCTGGGCACAGTCAGACGTTCACCATTTCTCTATTTAAACCCATTTTGCACATTAGTCCTGGTGTCTCTGGAGTCCCAGCCCAACCCATGGACCACTCAGGACCTGCCCTGTGGCCATGCTCACCTCCTCTGCATCCACTCGTCCCCCAGGCACCCAGGAGGAGCACAGCCACCCCAGAGGAGCACTGGCCCTGAAAGGGGAAAGGGATGGGAAGGTCCTGGTGCTCACCACAGAATGAACCACTGGGGCTGAGAAAGCGTGTTTCAGAGACCTGCTTTCCCCTAATTTTTCCTTTTGCATCAGCACCTGCTGGCAGATGTCAGGAGATGGGCCCAAGGACTATGACCTGCCCAGGTGCTGATGCACAGTACCCCGGTGCATTAAAGATAGTTTCCCAAGGTTGCAGGGGACCAATGGAGAAAAGACTGAGCTGTTGGTCCCTGAGCATCCCTAGCCCTGGAGCAGGATAGACACTGCTGTATCAAGGCATGGACTCCTGCACAGCCAAGGAAGCTGTTTTTGGGAGGCCTGATGTGGGGAGATAGGTGCCACCCCCAGGGCCTGGGGTGCCGCAGAGGCAGCCATCCCCCTGCCCAAGCCACTGTCCCCCACCAGCGAGCCTGGCTCGTGCCTTGGGACAGAGATACCTGATGTGTTACAGGGAGCTGCTGCGCCGCAGCGTGCCCAGGCTGCCGGGCAGATGTGGGAGCCCAGCTGCACCCATGGGGCCAGCGGGACAGAGGCATCTGTAGCTCAGCAGGTCCCAGCTGGACCCCTCCAGGGAGGACGTGTGCCCTGGCATGGCCAAGATGAGGCCAGGAAAGAGGACTTCAGCTCCCTTGCAGGGAGCCTGGTGCTGCGGGTAGCTTCTGGACCTTGGTGTAGGAACAGATTTACTGAAAACAATTTATTTAATATCAAAAATAATTTCTTACGGCGTTTTGGCTGGCGTCAGCCGAGCGCTTACTCACCCGGGAATTCAAACAAAGGCAGGTTTGGCGCCCAGCCAGGGGGTCGGGCGCTGGGTGGTCGTGTCCATCCCGGCCTTGGACCCGCCTCTGGGTCACTTGTGGGCTTGTGGCATGATGTCTCTATTTATTTATTGGAAATGTTTGAACAGGAAATGCTAATGGTTTGGGTTTGTGGAGACAGCTGGAGGGGTCCAGCCGGAGCTGCTGGGAAGAGGAGGGTGTGCTGGGATGGGGCAGCTCGGTGAAGAAGGGGGAATCAGTGCTGCCAGTGGGGATCTGTCCCCTCTGTATTTGGGGTGGAGGATCCAATGGGAGGTGAGACAGGGGAGGGCCCCGATGGCTCTGCTGCCTCCTCCTTCGCCACTGACTGCAGCTGCTGCTGCAAAATGCATGGCCATGCAGCGAGCATGGGGCTGTTGCTGGCACCCCGCTGTGCCCACTGCCTGCGCTCCGTGCTGCCGGAGTGCACGAGAACAGCACTGCCAAAGTGGCACTGGGGGAATGGCTACCACAGGGCCATGACTGTTCCATCCCCAGCCCTCGGGCTCAGGCCTGGTCAGTGCCCATTAGCGTGGGAGGGATGTGAGAGCGCTGCCTCCCCCTGCAAGGGGGTCGAGAGGTTCCTATGCAGCCCGGCTCTGGACCGTGCTGTTCCTGCGTTTGCTGATAACAGCGGAGGTGAAGCCTGACCCAGGAAAGCAGGCAAGATCCGCAGAGATAAACTCCCCGCAGCAAGACAAAGGCACTGACCTCCGCGCAGCCCAAGCCGCCGCATTCCCACAAGCACAGCAACAATTGCCCAGGAGCAGCAGGGAGACCTGCACTAAACCCTGCCGGCCAGCCGCCGGGAAGGGCCTGCGCAGCCGCCAGCGTCACCTCTGCCAGGATCACTGTGCAGGAACCACAGCTTGGGGTTTTTAACCAGATCTACTGTAGATATCAATTGCCCAGGCAGTGAGAGCAAAGAGAGCCTGCTGTTATTGCTCACTCCTCGTTTAGCGGTGCAGCGGACTTGGCGCAGGCTTGGTGCTGCCTGCTCTGCACGGCCAGAGGGATACTGTACAAGCACCCCTTCATGTTCCCTACCTTACACTTTTATGCACATACTTGCAGCACAAACAGGCTTTAAATTTCATCCCTAAATGCAGCTGAAGATCTTAGGCACTCCTGCAATTCAGGTTTCAGTGCCTGCTTTGAGCAGAGGCTGCTGTGGCACCACACACCCCCAGTGCGCCCAGAGAAACCAAACGGCAGGCGTGGGGACAGCTCTGTCTCCCTGCGCCCAGCCCGTGCCCAGCTCATGGGCTGCGAAGTTGGAGCCCGCCTGGCACCTCTGCAGGTCCCTGCCCCAAAACAACACCAGCTGAAAAAGGCAAAGGCGCTTAATGGGATTTGCAGAAACACCCAGCTCAGCTACACACGGTACGCCTGTTGTCTCGGGCATGTTTTTAAAATCTTTATCTCTGCATCATTAAACACTGATCTACATTTGAAAAGAATCCCTTTGGTTCCCTACCTCTGAAATGAGGATAACTATCCTTTACCTCATAGCAGGGTTACGAGGATAAACAGATTAAAGACTGCAAGATATTGTGGCAAAGAAGGTTAAACAAGCCCCTGTGACAGACAGCCCAGGGGCAGGGACCAGCATCAGAGCAATGCACAGCATAAGCCGCCGACCCACGTCTGCACCATGCTAATGACCCCAAAATCCCAGCACCGGGTTTGCCACCGTCTGCCTTCGCAGGATGAGGTCCCCAGCCAGCCGAAAGTCCACTGAGGGCTAGTCCCCCAGCCAGGGATGTGCACCCATGTCCTAAGCCTGGGAGCAGGGAGTGCAGGGGTACGGGGGAAAGGGGGACAGGAGGTGCCCATCCAGAGCACGAAGCTTCGGGATGACATCAGTGACCCAAGTGCAGCAACAAGGGGCTGCGGGGTGCACACACGGTGCAGGTGGTGGGGCACAGTGGGGCAAATGCTACCCCTGCACATCCTTCCCCACATCCTCAGAGCAGGGCAACCCTCTGCTATTGCCCACCATCCTGCTCGTCCCTGTGCTGCCGGGTGCCCCAGGCAAGCAGGGACAGCAGGGAGATGTGCACTTCTGTGGAAAGAGCTGGTGGGGGAGAGGATGAGCCAGACAATTACTGTCTGGAAAGTCTCACCCGGGTCCCTAGTAAAATAATGGCACAAATATTAAGAAAAGGAGCTCTGTAAACATCTAGAGGATAATGAAACCATGAGCTATAAGCAGGATGGGATTTGTAAATAAAGGACTGTGCCAAAAACAACAAGCCCTCCATAATTGTTTTGGATAGAAGGACAAGATTAGTGCGGGAAGGGGACTTGGCGGATGTCATGAGAGGAGACCTGGGAGCAGCAGGTCTGATCTCCCACCTGGCCATTAGAGAGCCCCTGGCATGTCTGGGCAGGTTTGAAGGGCCTGACCTGCACAAAAAGGTGCCCCCAATGTCACGGCTGGCACCTGGGGACAGACATACCTGCCCTTCAGAGCCGGACACTGCACTCCTCCGGCCTGGCACATGCCACACCAGCACTGGTGCAGTCGCTCACGCCTTGGCCACCTCTGAGTTGCCGGCAGAGAGTAAGACTAAACCTGAGCCCCCATCCCAGCTGGGGCACATCCCACCGCTGTTCCTCACAGGGCTGGGACCCACACAGTGCGGGAACAAGCCAGCTGGATGGTCATGGAGGGGCAGAGTAAGAAATAAAACTGAGTGAAGCCAGAAGCAGGAAGATAAAGCTGGCACATTCCACACTGTTCCCCAGGTTTTGGCAACGCTTTGTCTTTTGTGAACATCAAAATGGCATGTTCTGCAAAACTGGAGGGTTCCCCGGTGCTCTCAAGTTTCGGATTTTTGGCCAGACATACAGGAAATGTGCACGCACCTCCTTGCAACCAGCCCTTTGAAATGCTACGCTATAAAAGCACACGTAAGCGTTAGCAGTCATCTGCACTGCACAGGCCAAACCCGTCCAGCATTGACATTGCATTGAAGGAAAAGCAAGGGCCTGGCCAAAATGTACAAAATGTACCTAGTTTTGTACCTGAGCCTTGGGTCTCCGCAGCGTGCAGCCGTGGTGGGCTGGATAACACGCGCCTGCTGGGGAGCAGCTGGCTGCATGCAGCATGCAGGGTAACGCACGCTCACAAACCGAGGATGAAATGCACCATATATGGTGAAGATATTATTAGGCCATGGCTGTCTTCATAGGATCTTCCGAGGAAATCTTGCTTGAAAATGGGAAACAAAGAGGTTTGAATGTAAGACTCAAGCAGGGACTCAGACTGCCTGTAGGACCAAAAGTAATGGCTTCAGAGAAACAGGGAGCAATGAGGCTGTGGGTATCAGACCCTTGGGTATCTGCAAGGCACTTAATATTCCAGTTAAGTATTTGTTCTAATTAATGTTAATTGCCCACCCATTACCTACATCTCGACCGGTCTCCCGAAGTCGTTCTCAACAGGGAGATGTTGCTGAAATGGTGTCAAGAAAGGTCAGAGCTGGACTCTGGGTACCCAGCACAGGCACAGGCGAGCTGAGAGTCAGCACCAACTTGCTGCTGACATCCTCAGCTGCAGGCCAGCGTGTGATAGAGGGGATGGAGTCACCTGGTCATGGGTTTTGACCGAGCCAAATACTAAGTTGGATGTGTCAGCAAAGAAAGTGGGCTATTCCTCTGGGTGGCAGGGGCTAAGGTAGGGTTCTGGTGCTGAGTGGGGTTGATTTGTGGTCCCAGGGGTGAGCAGCTGGATGTCAGCTTGATGCTAGAACTACACAGCAAATGCTGTCCTGGGCATCAGAGCAGGGAGCACAGCCAACGGGAGTTAGGAGGCAGTGTCTTACGCAGCAGGGGATGAGATGCCAGCTCTGAGATACTCTGACTAGCCTGGTGCCTGATTTTAAAAAGATGCAGATGAAGGGAGAGGTCTAAATGTGATTCTCCCCCCATTTTCACAGTATCCCACAGCATCCTTGCAGTCAGACTGGAGAGGTATGGGCTGGAAGCAGGGGGATACAAGGTGGTTTAAAAACTGGGCACTGGCACAGGGATGCAGTGAGGCAGTGGGATCTGCATCTTCAGACATTTCTAAAATTCTGCGGATCGAGGCCCGACCAGTGGGCTGTACCGCCAGAGCTCCTGAGGCCAAAATTATTCTGTGAAATGAGAGAGGGTGCAGAAAACAGCCACAGAAAAGACACAAGTGCAGGAGAACGCACCCCACAGTGACAGAATCAAGCTCAACCTGTTTTCTTCTTAAAAAAGCTTAAGAAATTTGACTGCTATGCACAAGTACTCTCACAGTAAGAAAATATCGTGTGCTAAAGTGTTTTTATTCCAGCCAAAAAAGGCAGAACAAGAATCAATGGCTGGAAATTAAAAGCTAGACAAACCTGCATAAGAAATATGACATACATTTTCTGAGCAATGCTGATTAGCCAGTGGATTAACCATCAGTGATTAAGTAAGACCAAACCATGAACTCCCTCGCTCCTCCAGACCAGATGCTTTTGTGCATTAGCAAAACCCCAAGTTATTTGGATCCAGAAAGAGTAACAAGACGAGGCAGTTGGGGAGATCAGCATAGGTGATCTAATGACTAACTGTGATCTTAAACATCGTGAGTAAAAATACATCGTGTTAATAATACACATAGAAAAGTTCCCATCACACAACCCAGTGTAAACACTGAACAGTCGACATCTGCAAACCCACATATGGAGGGGAATGACAGTTGCTAGTCCTGTTTTAGAGAGACAAAAACACCCAGCCCACGGACGACCCGCAGGGGCCTTGGGATGGGAGTGAAACCATGAGCAAGACATGAGCTTGCAACACCAGGAGTCTGCCACTAGGCAAGTTCATGAGCGAGATGGGGTCTGCTCCAGGATGCTACTGGATCCCAAGTATAGGCATATAGTCCATTGAGTGGGGAAGAGAAGGTGTCCCCATGCAGGGCTTGTGGGGGACCACACAAGGCATGTGACTATTCCAGGAAAAGTAGGACCACAGGGATGTACAGAAATGGGAAAAAAATCACATGGGAAAAAAAATGCTTAGGAGTCAATAACAAAAAAAGATGATGGAGATGATGGAAACCTGGACGACATTCACAGCTGAAACAAAACATACCTGGCAAGGACCAGTCCCAAATAGACTGGCTAGAGGGAAAATGATCTTCTCTCTTTTTAGTATCCATATTCACAGAATTATAAAAAATAAGCCTGGAAGGCCCTTGAAAGGTCACTTAGCCTGTCTGCCTGCGCCCAAATGAGGCAAACCCTTCCTGGTGGAGCTCTTGTCTAAACTCCTCCTAAAAGAAGCCTCTAGTGGTGAAGATGGCTCCCAGGAAAAACAAGTTTTAATCTCTTTTACTGCAGTCATTGCAGGGTGAGCCTATGGCTTCTTCTTCTACCCACCCTGAAAACAAGGAAAAGCCCATTATCTCGTGCTTTGTAGCAGGGCTTTATGCATTTAAAGACTTTTATCTTATTTCCCTGCAGTCTTTTAGTCTTGATACTAAGCTACCCTGGTCCTTCAGCCTTCTCCAGTATATCGTGTTTTCTGAATTTCTGATCTCGTTCTTCCCTGGGCTTTCTCCAAGAACCGCAACTTGAAACGCTGAGCCCCAAGTGGGATTCAGTGCTCAGGCTAACACTTCCTAAGTGCAGCAGGATCACATCAGGTGTCTTACAAACACCTTGTTTGTACATCCCAGCCTGGTTTCACTCTTCTCACTCGGGATGCTGCTGGTTCATGCTCCCTGTGGGACGCGCTGTCACCTCCGGCTACTTTCCCACAGAGCAACCTTGTTCATTCCCCAGCTTGAGATGTTGATTTTTCTCAAGTCATAGAAAAGCCTTATATTTGTTCTTATTAACAGTTTTATTTCAAATTTCTCCAATTTCTCAGAAGAGCACTCTTGCAGGCCCTACCAGACTGATGCTGCAGGTAAAAATCACTGATGAAAGCACTGACTAGCCCTAGACCCAGACCAGACCCTATCTGAAGGTTCAGAACTGGTAAGTCCCCTTTCAATACAGTTTTCCAGTCAGCTGTGCTCTTACGTAGCCATACATTCACCTAGACCGTATTTCTCTCCATTGCTCACAAGAATTTCACGTGGAAACAGGACTAAAGTCCTGCAAAAGTAAAGATTTAGCACATCTTCTGTTTCTCCTGTGTCAGCCAACATAGATATCCTCAAGTAGAAGAAAATTCAGTTGGTTCGGCTCTTAGCTGATGGCCAAAGCTGTCACTGGTTCATTATCTCTACTCCCATGTTGTGTCCCTCAATGATGTATTTGCCTGTCTTCACTCTGTTTATGCCAACGTCCCATTTTTCCTTCAGTTCTGCACCCCTGGTCTTGAGTAAAGCTCAGGAACTTGGAAAGACACAGAGGTTCAGTTGGGAAAAAAAAAAGAAGGGGGGAAAAAAACTGCTCAACAACAACTAAATCCTCGGAACTCACATGTTTATCCAAATTCATCTGAACCTTCTGGGGACAGTGACTTTTTAGGGTAAAATAAAAACAAGTTCAAGTGAGTTTTCCATCCCTGCAACAGTACGGTGATTCCAGCCAATCTGAAACAATTTTCCAAGAAGATTTCCTGCAACCTCACCGTGATTAAAGGAAATAACATTGTGAATAAAGGGACATTCTTCAAAGTCAATGAAGGAGCCATAAACCGTACATTCTCACAGAGGGCCGGAAAGCGCCGGCGCGAGGTGGATTTTGCAGCGTGTGGCCCCCCAGAAGGAAGAGGGTGGGATGCCGGCTCCATCCCTCTTCCCTGGGCAGGGGTTGTGACCGGGCTTGTCCCAGAGCAGGCGGTGAGGGAAGAGGGCCCCCAGGCTCCCCATGTTTGGGGGCTAAAGGCTTGGCCCTGCGGGCTCTGACTCCCTGGCTCCAGTTGAGTGTCTGCTGGGTTTGGAGTCAGGGTCAAGGGGCTCGGCATTTCTCTGAAAACAAGATGCAAGAGCCCATCGACCGTCTCAAAACCTGGGGCAACCCTGCAAAGAGCAGCATCCCGCCATGAAGGCTTCATGCCACAGTCTCCTTCCTAGGAAACTCCCCCGCACCTTGCTTTGTGTGAATCAGACCCTCAGTGCGTTTGCCTGGCTGGGCTCTGAGATTGACACAGAAATGTGAACGGGCCCGAAAAGCCACTTTGGCAGAGGTGAAAGCGCCGCATTGCACTGCTGGGCAAGCAGGGTCCTGCCTGCTGCAGCCCCAGCCCGTAGCAGCCCCTCTCACTGGGGGGACCCTGGGACCAGGACCAGAGAGGAAGGGATGAGCGTGTGCCCAAAATGGCTGGGCCAAGGGACTTTTAAAAACCCATCTTCTTAGCTGAAACAAAGAGAAGGGAGTAATGAGGAGGCGAGGAGAGCTGGGGAGAAAGGCGAGATAGGGCTGCCTGGAAGCCCAAACACACATGCTTCAGTTGATGCTGCGTAATAAGGGAATTAGCTAATGAGCTTACTGCGGCACATGGGCAAGTCCTTTAGAAATATCATGGCCACCTGGGGAGGCTCACAGAGGAGCCGGGCAGCCCTAATCTGCAGAGCTGGAAAGATGAGCCCCCCCCCCAACCCCCAGGACCAGCCCCACTTCCCCCCCGGGCAGCGCATGTCCGGGGGTACCACAGGGGGCTGATGCAAATCCAGTGAGAACTGGTTGTGGAAACGGTAATAAACAGTGTTTTGAAAAAACACCAGCCCACGCTCACAGCTGATCTCAGAGGGCTGCAGCTCGGCAGCCCCACGACACCCGTGCAGCGGGGCTGGGGCTGCGGCTGGGGCTGCTCAGGGCCCAGCAGAGTCCAGCTCCCCCCGGACAGGCAGCACTGCTCTGGGCGGCTGACACAGGGACTTCCAGAAGTATGGGTCGTCTTCCCCCGCACTGGCAGCTGTGACGGATATGTCAGACAGAACCAAATAACTCCAAAATATGGATTGCTTTTTTGAAAGTCATTCAAATACAGCTGTGTAAAATCCAAGCTGAACGCCAATTCAAATATAAGTGCGTGTGAACTGCTAATTTGAACTAAAAGTGGGTGAGAGGACCTAACGTTAAAAGTCACTTAGAACAATGCAATCATTAAATATACAAATACTCACCAAATACTTATTTAAAAAGTGGTTTTTTAGACAGTGATCAGGCTGGGTTGCAAAAAAAATTATTTGCTGATTAATATTGAACTCACTGAGGAATTTGTGCACGCGGCAGTATTTGCATGAATTGGTGCATGGGAAGTATGAACAATGCCGAAGACAGAACACTCCTCTGAAGAAAAAGGGAAAAGCAAAAACCTGAAACAAAAATTAGGCTCCACTTAAAAACACTAGTGAGGACAGGACCAAACCCAGATATTTGCTGGAAAGGTGGAAATTGAGGATTTTTATTATTATATCAAGGTAGAATTATTAACAATGTGAAAAAGTATAAAAATTATTGACTTTTTTTAAAAAAAATATTTTTAGTATAAAAATTATCAAAAAATTTCTTATCCAAAAATAATTAGACTGGAAACTATTCTGTGGAAACCATTTTCATTTAACTTTTCTATGGGATATTTTGAAACAATTTTTTTCTTTCAGTTGCCTAAACCAGAAAGCTGTTTGAAATTTGGAAGCACTGTGTTTTCATGTTTTCCTTCTATTTTCTCCCCTGCCCTGAAGCTGTTTGAAGACCACCCGATGTTCGCACTAGATTTCCTCCTCTCTTTTCTCATCTTCCCTACGCCGACACTTTTCAAAACTTTGGCACTCTTGTAAAAGAAAAAAAGAAAAACCCTAAATGCAATATCACTTGTTCAGCTATTGAAGGGTTGTATGAATAAAAGTAATAGAAGAAAGAAGAAAAGATTTTAAACATTTCAATAGTTTTTCAGCTCTAGTAGCAGCAATTCGTGCCTACCTAGAAAATGGTGGGACTTACAGTCAAATGAGCCTGGATTTTTTTCTCTTTTTTTTTTTGAAGTTCTCTGAAATGCTTTAACTGGAATTTTTTTTTGGTAGGGAAAAATCAGGGGCTATTTTCTGGGGCACTGCTCTCCAACTAGCCGGGATGATTAAGGTCCGGAGGACACAAGGGCAGGGCAGAGCACTGGGAGCAGCAGCAGGGGCGAGGGAGCAGTAGTGCCCCAGCCCACCTGGGGGGCTCAGCTCCCACGCTGCTGGCCAGGGAGCCAAAACCTCCATCTGCAGCACCAGGAGCTGTCGCTTCTCCAGCGGCCAGACCCTCCAGCGGAGGGGGTGACACTAAGCGGAGCATGGCTGCAGGGTTCGGAGGTGACACAAAGTGCAGGGATGGCCCCACAGCTGTCGCAGCAGTGCGGGGCTGCAGAGCCCCCAGCCCCGCAGCGGGGAAGATGCTGGCATCGGGCATGAGAACCTTCACACACTGGCAGTGAAGCTAAAGGGAGGAAAACTGCCATGGCTGGTGTTTGGGAAAGAGGGTGAGATGTCCCCTCTCCTTTCCAGCTGGTCACCTCTGTCCCAGCTCCGAGCTCAGGCACCATGAGCGGTGTGAGTGATGCCCCAGGTCCCCACCCCATGCAGGGACTGTGGCTATGAGCATCGCTGCTTCCCGGGGCCCGGCAAGGCAGGGGCAGACGGGGGCTGTGGGCTGAGCCCCTCGCTCCCTCCACGCTGGGGTCCTTCCCCAGCTCCCCACACCTCCAAGTGTCTGCTGTGGGACAGGGCACAGACCAACACCAAGGGGGGAGGCTGTCACTCTGCAGCAACGAAACAATAGTCAGTGATGATTATTTATTTTCCAAATAAATCAGCAGGTCCTGCAAATGAAGGGCTGGAAAGCAGCGAGTTTAGATTAGACCCTCCCCAAACCCCGGCTGGGCCTTGAGCCGCTGTCAGGGCTGCAGAGAAACAGCAGCGAACTCTCACGCAAATGGCCTATAAAAAAGGCCCCTGTCAAAGGCACCTTGACCTGGAGGCTCACTTTGGTGCTGGGCTCCCCAGTGGCCCTCCCCTCCCAGGGCTGCGCTCTCCTCGCATGATGTATTTCCCCTGCCTTTTTTAGAGCTGCATTATGTTAGCTCCAGGAAACAGCCTCTTCCTTCTTATAAACACAGCCCTGGGTTACTGACCAGCGGCCCTGCCACTCCACAGCCACTCTCTGTCCATCCATCACACCTCGCTGTCACCCTGGCAACATATCTCTTGGACCGGTCCGGCTCCAGAGATGGGAGAGGCGGGAGGCGGGGGGGAGAGCGGGGGGGGGGGTCACATACACAGAGCACAATTCCAGCCTGCTGACTAATTCCCTGGAAACCCTGGGGCTGCACAATGAGAAAGCCTTTCCGAGGGTTTCTCGAGCGTTACTGGAAGGTCAGGTGAAGGTCAGCGCAAGGACATGGCTCCTACTTTCCCCGCCGTCAGCAAGGGCGGGTGCACAGGGCGGACGTGGGTGAGCCGTGGGGGTACCGCGGGTGTGCGGCTGGAGGGATGTTTGGAGAAGGGCGCCGGGGTCCGGGCAGCCCCGTGACACGGCACGATGCCCACTCGCCGCTGCCGGGTGCGGGGGACGTGCCTGGGACGGGACCGCGGGGTGTCCTGGCAGCCAGACAGGCGTCAGTGCTTCCAGCGGGACAGGGCACAGCCGGTGGTGTGGCCTCTTGCCTCCCTGGCAAAGGGGCATTGAGGAAGGGAAGAGCTGCCCTGGCCCCGTGCTAACTCCTGGCTGCCTTCACCATGGCCCCAGTGCCTTGGGACTGTTGGCCTGACATGGCATTGCTGCACTGGTCATTCCCAGTGGAGTCAGGTCCTGGGGGAGAGCACCAGGATGTGTCCTGGGGAGAGCATTCCAGCAATCCTTGGCGACGGTGACCCTGCACAACTACCCATGGCCTCCAGGGTGCTGGGACATCAGAGGGACAAGCCAGGAGCTGCATCAAGAGAACCAGGCTGCGCTGTCACTGCTGGCACAGGGAGGTACTTTGGGTGAGCCTTGGGCCCATCCAGCCTTTTGCACATGTGGCCGAAGCACAGCAACCATGGCAGGAGGAGTCCAGCCATGCCCTGCTCCTGAAACACTGCCCTCACCCATCCCCACCTGCTTGTCCTCCAAGTCAAGCCATTGTCTCCAAAAGGAAATGCCATCTAAAGGCAGATATTTAAAAAGAAACAGGAGCTCTCTGCTCTCTGAACAACATAGTTTCTGCCCATTCCCAGTGTAAAGCCGGGAGTCAGGTTTACATGGGGATAAAAAAAAAAAAAGGCGAAGCTTTTAAGGACATATCTTCACAAACCCAAACCAAAGCCCCATGAGGGCAAATCCTTTCTAATCCATGCTCTTCCTTAGAGGTGTAAGTGGAGTGGAAGGGTGGAGGGGGGAGGTTTAAATCTGGAAAACTGAGTTCCCCATCCCTTTGGTCTGGCAGAGAGCCCACCGATAGACTAAAAACAAGTCTGCAGAGAAGCCTGTGTGGGATAAGCCAGCTCTGGCCCCCGAGGGGACAAGAACAATTAGGAATCCTCTCTCATGTCTCCACTCCAAAATAGAAAAACAGTTTATAATTTGGTCCAGAGTTGTTGTTAGAAAGTTCTGAATCATCAGGATACACTAACAATTTCTCCGCAGTAATTACGAGGAGAATTCATTAGGCAGACTTAGAGATAAACTATTAACAGAAGCTTTCAAATCTCCCACCTGACCTCCTGCATGCGGGACCCAGGGACTGCTGTATTTATACAGTGGCCGTCGGTGAGGAGCTGTCACAGGAGGGAGGAACACAAGCAACCATGGCAAAATATGAAAAGTATTTTAAAGGAAAACGAAAGAATGGGTGTTTATTAGAAGTGTGCAGACCAAGCGCACGCTCCACCATTAACCTTTCCAGGCACAGTAGCCAGCCAGGGAGCTGTTTGCCTTCGCTGTCTCTGAACATGCCACAGTCCCCACCCACAGCAACCGTTCCACTTCCAGAGAAAAACCCGCCACGGCGTCGGAAGCTGGCCTGTGGTGGCCTCTGGAAGCAGCGTGCAAAATGCCTTTTTAGCTGAGCCTGCCAGGTTCTTGTCCCGTATTTACCCAGCGGAGACAGAAAGGATGAGGCTCCCCAGCCCCTGTCTTCCTCCCTCGCCCCCAGCTGCAGGTTGTTGCAAGGCAGGGGCATATTTGTGCACAACCCTGCTGAGCTGGCCAGTGGCAAGTTATGCCTGAGAAGATGAAGCCAATGCAACAGCCCCTGGCTGTGGGTGCCCCTCAAAGCCCGTGACAGCCCCTATAGACAAATGCCAGTAGAGCCAAGCCAGTGTTACCACAGAGAGGCAACTGGCTGTGCACCGCCCTGTGCATGCACTCAGACAAGGTTGCAGCCTAATTTCTACCAAAGCTGGTTTCTGCATCCTTTCTTAGTCCAATTACCCTGAAACCACCCTGGCAAATGTGTAGCTGTATGCCATTTCTGGTGCAGATTTGCCAGCTCGGGGGATAGTCATGCCCAGGATGGCCTCATCCACATGGGAACAAGCCCTGCTTGCAGCCGGAGGAATCTGATTAAGCAGGGAGAGAAGTGGGGACTGGCTGCCGGGCAGATGCCCTAAACAAGAGGAGCTTATCAGTTCTGTTTCCAAGACGAGACATGTGTCACCACCTCACAGTGATCCAGCTGGGCCACTCGCTCCTCACCAGCACGCCTGCACAGAAGCATGAGGGCTTCCCTCTCCCTGAAGGACGCTGTAGAAATAGCCACTGAATAACTTGCAAAATTTCTTCTAGAAAAGGCTTTGCTTGGGTTAGGAAAAGCATTGTACCCAGGATGCTTCAGGGGAAGGCACTGGATGGGAACAGGAGCCAGCTGCGCTCCCAGCCCCGTGTGTTTGTCAGCGGGCCGCCCCAGCCGCAGCGCAGGGAGGTCCCTGGCCCAGAGGAACACCAAGCGCCGCGGACAGCAAGGATCCGCTCTGCCAGCACACACGCAGCAAAGCCCGACACAGCTAATCCCTCCTGTTTATTATGTAATAAAACGCTTTCCAGACCTGTTAAAATTTAATTGGTTTAATCTTAATTGTTCCATGTTCTACGGCACATGCAAACACAGAGCCTGACCCTGCCACTCTCGTGTGAACCGTCCCACGGGCTGCGGTGGGAGCAGGATGAAACCCGCTGACCTCAGCAGGATTATGTGCATGAATCAGAGCTGCAGGCCTGGGCTCGGAGCTGAAATCCAGCGCCGGGCAGGCCGCCAGTGCAAGGCCCAGGGTCCACTTAGGCTCCACTTAAGCCCTATGGGATGCAAGTGGTACGCAGGCCTGCGGATGTGAGCGGTGAGCAAGCCTCATGCTGGGCCTCCACTGAAGGATGAATTTCAGCCTGGCTTCTTAACCTCATGGACATGACCATGCAGCAATGGCTTCCGAGGCATGGAGCAAAGGCGCTCCCAGAAAGGCTGAGGGTTTTGCTCTGCGTGAGTGGCAAGGGGGTGGTGTATATATATCCACAGTGGTGTTCTTCAGCAGAAAGAAGCCTTGACACAGGACCTTTTCATTGCACGAGCAGTAAACTGTGATTTATGACAGCTTCTCCTCCAGAGGAAGAGGTGTTTTGCTACCCTCTGCATGTCCACAGTTGCGGGGCTGCGTTGTGCAGCAGGGTGGCTTTGTGAAGCCTGGATATCCTTTGTGCACGAGAGATGCCAAATAAAAGCAGGCGGGAGGGGGTCCTTGGCACTGACATTTCCTATCCTGCACTGCCTCAGATGTGGGATGACCTTTACCTGCTCCTGCAAGTTGGCTCTCACCGAGGTCAACACATCAGCCTCAGTTTCAGAGGTCCATCAGGCACTCAAATGAAGGGCAGCACTTGGTGTCCAAAGGTCCTTTTGGACCCCTTGGTGTCCAAACCTACCGAGCTTCCCTTGCTGCAATGACCAGCACCCTTGCATGAGCCACTCCTACCCCCCAAAATGCTGAACACTGAATGCCGCACAGAGCTATTGGTACCCCCCAAAGCTTGGAAAAGTATGCATTTCTCAGGACGCTACAGAGTCTGGGTCTGACCCTCAGAAAACACACTTCCCATGGAGGCGTTGTTTTAGGACATATTTCCAAACCGTACATCCCTGTACTGTGGAGAACTGTGAAGCAAAAGTAAATTATCCGATGCCAATCGAGCAAGGAGATATTGAAGAAAAGCAAATATTTGCAGTGACATATTTCTCAAGAAAATGGGTGGTTCTTGGCAAAGCCAAGCCAGGGGGTTCCCAGGACCCTGCGAGGTGGAGGCAGGTGACAAGTGGCAGACCCGAGCGGGCAGGACGGTGCTGGCACTGCCCGGGCAGGGCTGGGACAGGGCAGTGGGAGATGAAGACAGCACGTTGCTGGGCGAGCCCGCAGCACCCCTTGCCTGGCCCTGGCTGCGCCGCCTGCAGAAGCCCTCTGCTCTCCTGGGGAACAAAGATAACGTTTCACGCCCAAAGGGTGTCAAAAAAAGTGATTCCTGGGCAGGCGGCGGGGCTGGGATAAAAGCCGTCCTTGATCCCGGGAGACGCGGCGGGCCGGGGATGCGCGCCCCGGGCCGGGAGGTGCAGGCGAGGCCGCTCCGTGCCCGCTCCCACGGGGCGCGCCCGCTGCGCACCGCGGTGCGGGGAGAGCCGTGCCCGGGCGCGGACGGAGCCCCGGGCCGGGCCGGGCCGGGCTGCGCGGCGGGGGCCGGGCGGCCCGCTACCGGCAGGTGTCCGCGGCGTGCGGGGCCGGGCCGAGCCGTGACGGGCGCGTCCCCGTCGGCGGCCCCGTCGGCGGGTCGCTGCCCCGGGACCCGCCGCCTCTTCGCGGCGCGTCGCCGGCCCCGCCGTGCGGGGGCGTCCCCGGCGCGCTGCGGTTCTCACATAAATCAGGGCCGAGCCCCTGGGAAAGGGCCATCCTTCACCGGGCGCTGCTGACAGAGAACGAGAAACAGACGGGCCCTGAGATAAACCACGGCGCGCAGCGTTTACACAAGGGCAGGCTCTGTGTAAATAGAGCCGGGCGCGGGGGGCAGCTCCCGGCGGCGCGGGTCCCCGCCGGCCCCGGCCCGCGGGCCTCGGGGCTGCCCGGGGCGGCGGGCAGGTGGGTGCCGCCCGCCGAGGGCCTCCCGCAGCCGCGCCGCCGTCCCCCGTTGGCTCCCCGAGCACCGGGGACTGGAGACAGGGCCGGATTAACGTGTTTGTTTGTTTACGGCCATTAGCGCGGGGCCGGCTCCAGCACTCGGCACCCGCGAGACTAATGGAGCAATTAGCAGCCCTGGGGCTGATAGCATCGCCCCGAGCGAGGCCCCCGGCCGCGGCCGCTTGCTACCGGGCTGCCCGCGCCCGGGGCCCCGGGGGAGGAGGGGGGGCTGCCCGCCAGCCGCGATGTGCGCGGCCGCTGCAGGGCTGCTCCCCCTCCCCGGGCCCGGAGGGGGGTGAGGGTGGCTCTTGGCTCCGCTGCAGCATCCGCACGGCGAGCTCCATCCATTACAATAATCCCCTGTCTAAACAGAGCGCAGGAGCGGCCGGGACAACAAGGCCCCGCTGTAAACAGAGCTCAGGGGACGCCGCTAATGATATAAATAAAATAACCATTAATAGCCCAGTGACCCCAGCCCAGCCGGCATGGGAAAGCCCCGGAGCCGCATCTCGGGGCTGACACCCGCCGGCAGGTACCGGGGCTGCGCCCTCCCCTGGCTCCCGCACCCCTCCGCCGCTCGGCCCGGCCCAACCGTGCCCCTCGGCACCCGCCGCCCCGGTAATGGGGCACGGCCGGGCCCGAACAGCTCCCTGCTTCCTCGGCTTCCCCAGATGGGAAATCGCCGCTAGTGTCCCGCCGCAGTGGACCTGATCCGGCGAAAGCGGGGAATGCCGGCAGGGCGGGAAGGCGCAGGCTCGGTTACCGCACCGGGAGCACCGGCGAGGAACGAGGCGGCCGCGGGAAAGGCCGGGATAACGCAAGGGTGCCCCCCCCGCGTGTCGGGGCCCGGCCGCGGCTTGCTCCCCCCGCGGGGCATGGGTTGCCCGAGCACTCCCTGGGGCCGGCGGCGGCACGATTAAGCGGGTCCCGGCGGGAGAACCGCTGCCACCGCCGGGGAGACGTCCCGAAGCGCCGGTGCCGCCCGGCCCGGGCTCCCCATGCCCGCAGGCTGCGCCTGGCGCTCGGCCCGTCCGGGATCCTGCTGCGGGCGGGAGCGCGATGGCGCCAGGCGAGCCAGACCCCGCCAGGCTCGGGGCCGAGACCTCGGCTCGGCGGCTGCTGCTCCCGCCGACGGCCAGTCAGGCGGACACCGGGCCGCGGCCCGGCAGCCCTCACTGCCGCCGCTGGCACCGGCCCCCGCCGCGCAGACCGGCCGCCGCTGTGCTCCCGGGGAGCGCGGCGCCGTGCAGAGCCCCGGCCGCCCGCCGGGCCTCTGCGCCTGCACCTCCCCGGGAGCGGGGCCCTGGGGCGGGCGGGAGCGGGGCCCTGGGGCGGGCGGGAGCGGGCCGGCCCGGGCCGGCGGCGAATGTGTAACACCAATAAGGCGCTAATTGTTGCTAATTGTTATCGGGGCCGCGGCAGCGAGGCAGAGCCGGGCTTCTCAGCACACCGGCGGCACGGAGCAGAGCCGGGCCGCGGTCAGGCCTGGTTACGGCGAGTGCCTTTCCCCGTCCACCGTTCGAACTGGGCGGCCTCAGAACGGAAGGATGGCGGCTGCCACCGGGAGAGAGCGGGGAGCGGCGAGGAGAGACCGATCCGCCGCGATTTATGGCGAGGGGATGACGCGGCGCGGTGGGAACGATCCGGCGCGCCGGGGGAACGGGAACAGGCCCCGCCGCGGGACCGGGAGCGCCCGAGCCGTGGCGAAGTGCGCGGGACCAAGGCTTCCGTCATGGGCTGCGCCGCCCGTAAATGGGTTTCTCCGGGGCGTGCGGAGTGGCAGGAGCCGAGGAAGCGAGGGCACCGACAGAGCCGGTAAACGGCGGAGCTACCGGACCGTAACGACCCGAGAGAGGCGTCCGGGAAGGCCCCGCGAAGCCCCGGCCCCGGGACACTCACCTGCCCGGCGTGCGCGCCCGGTTCCCCGTGGCCTCGCCTCGGCGCCGATCCGAGCCCTGCGGGGCGGCAGGATTTTAATCACAACGAAATATCTTGCCCGCGACCCTCCAGCCCGCCTTCGGTGTGCCCGCTCCCCACGCCGCGGGGGCGCTGAGCCTTTGGGGTGGCCCGGGGGCCGCGGGGCTCCGCCGCGGGGTCGCGGCACCCCCCGCTGCACCGCACCGGGGTCCTCGGCCGGTGCCCGGCGCAACCCCGGGGCTGGGGAAGTCGCGGCACGGAGAGGGCTCGGCAGGCTCGCCCGGTGTGTCACCCGCCGGCACGGCGGCGTGGCGGCTCCGTGGAGCCGCTCGCCGCCCGTTACAGGCGGAACAAACGAAACGAAACGAAAGAAAACGAAAGAAAACGAAAGGAAACACCGAAGGGTGCGGGATAGCGCTCCCCCACCCAGCCCCGCGCCGCCGCGGCCCCAGGCTGGCCGCCCGCCCCGGTCCGCCTCGGCCCGGCTGGGCCTTGCGGTCGCGGGGCTGCGGGGACCGATCCGGCAGCGGCGGCGGAGAGCTCGTCGCACCGGCCGCGGCGAACCGGGGCAGCGGCAGGTTGGCCCGTCGCGGGGGGATTCTGCGGGGGCACCGGCGGGCGCGGCGGGGGATGCGGAGCGGGTCGGCTACGTGTACGTCGCACGGCTACGGTCCGCCTGGGACGGCGGGGCCGCCGGCGGCTCTGGCGGGAGTGGGGGGCGGCGGAGGCGAACCTCCTCTCCGCGCCGCGTCCTGGGCGGCGGGAGGCACTTTGCGGGGCCGGGCGGCCGTGCTGGCGGGGCGGGGGGGCCGGGCCGGCGGGGCCGCACGTGTTCGCCCCTCCCGGGGCCGGGCCGAGCTGTCTGTGGGCAGGGGCCAGCGGGGCGCGCCGGGGCGGGGGTCCCTACCTACCTACACGTGCTTAGCACTGGGAGGCACGGCGGCGGCGGCCGCGGGTCTCTGCGGGGACCCCGGCGCACCGGTCCCGCGCCCGCCGGGCGGGTACCGGGCCGGCGGGGCGCTCCGCGGGGAAGCGGCCTCCCCGAGCGCAGCCTTAATACATTGCTATTTCTGGCCGGGCGGCCGGAGCCGGGCAGGGGGCCGGCTCTACCTCCCCCTCCCTCCAATGGCGAGGCCGCCCCCGGCCCCCGGCCCCTCCTCGCCGTGACGTGCCGGCCCGGGGCAGAGGAGGCTCCCGAGCCCTTGGCTGTCCCTGCAGAAGCTGTAACAAAACGCAGACCCCCAGCGCCGGGCTAATGGAGGCAACTTAGACAGGAGCAGGCGCGGCCCCTCGTCTCTCGGCGCTGCCTGCTCCCCCCGCACCGGGCGCGGCGCTCCCCTCCGAGCCGCCGCCCGAGCGCCACCGGGCCCGCGGGACTTGCCTGGCCGCTTGCGCTGCCCCGATGATGTTACCGAGCCCCGTCACCTCCACCCCCTTCTCTGTCAAAGACATCCTCAACCTGGAGCAGCAGCAGGACCCGCGCTATGGGGCCCAGCTCCCGCACCACCTGGAGCACCACTTCCACCCCGCCGCCTGCCTGCTGGCGGCCGCCGACGGCGCCCGCTTCTCCGACGGCGAGGAGGAAGAGGAGGAGGAGAAGCTGCCCTACCTGAGCCCCATGGCAGCGCCCGGCGGCCAGGCGGACGCGCGGATCTCCGCCGACAGCTACGTGCACGCCGTGCTGCGCGGCTCCTGCGAGGGCCCCGGCCCGGGAGAGGAGCTGGACCCCGCGGCCCGCGACCCAAGTGAGTATCGGCCCCGCCGCGTCCCCCGCCCCGCCCCGCCGGGACGGGCCCGCGCTCGCTCCCCGCGGTGCGCTCCCAGCCCGCGGGGCATCGCCCCGCGAAGCCCCGGGCCCGGCGCCGCAGCCCGGTTCCCCCCGCCGCCGCCGCGTCCCCTGGGCATGGCGAGCCGGGACTGGCACGTCGTGGGGCTGCCACCGCCCTCCTCCGCGCCCCGTTCGCCGCCTTCCCGGGAAGCGCCTCCGCGGGAAGCGCCTCCGCGGGGCCCCGATCCGGAGCCGCCGGATCAGGCCCGCGCTCCGCAATTTCGGTAGCGGAGAAGGAAGAACGGGGGCGGGTTAGGCCCAACCCGCGCCCGCTGCGGCGGGGCCCTCCGGGAGCGAGGCGGCGGAGCAGGTGCCCGGCACCGTGAGCCGTGGCGGCGGCGGCCCGGGCTCGGCCCCGCAGTGCCGCAGACGTAGCGCCGCAGCCGGCCCGGAGGCGCGGGGACTGCCCGGCCCCGCCGCTGGAACCGGCCCCTCGCAAACAGGCGGTGCCGGAGGCGGCCGGTCCCGGCGCTGCCTCCCCGCCCGCACCGCGGTTCCCCGACGGGCGCGTAGCGGCGCGGGGCCGGCCGGGGCGCGGCGCCGGGCTCTCGCCCGCCGGTGGGGCCCGTCGGGAGCAGCGAGCGCCCGGCGTCGGCGAGGTGCAGCCGTGACCTGTGCTCCCCCGTGCAGAGAGCTGCGTCCTGAAGAAGCCGCTGGATGCGGCAGAGAAGGCGGAGGAGGCGGAGAGGCCGAAGCAGCGGAGCCGGAGGAAGCCGCGCGTCCTCTTCTCCCAGGCGCAGGTCTTCGAGCTGGAGCGGAGGTTCAAGCAGCAGCGTTACCTGTCGGCGCCCGAGCGGGAGCACCTGGCCAGCAGCCTCAAGCTCACCTCTACGCAGGTGAAGATCTGGTTCCAGAACCGGCGCTACAAGTGCAAGCGGCAGCGGCAGGACAAGTCGCTGGAGCTGGGCGGCCCCGCGGCCCCGCCGCCGCCGCGCAGGGTGGCCGTGCCCGTGCTGGTCCGCGACGGCAAGCCGTGCCTCGGCGGGTCGCAGGGCTACAGCTCGGCGTACAACGGGCCCTACTCCTACAACGGCTTCCCCGCCTACGGCTACGGCAACGCCGCCTCCTACAACCCCGGCTACGGTTGCACCTACCCGGCGGGCACCGGCGGCGCCTCCATGCAAGCCGCCTGCAGCCCGGCGGCGGCCGCCGGCCCCTTCGTGAACGTGGGCGGCCTCGGGGGCTTCGGCGGCGGCGGGCAGCCGCTGCACCAGGCGGCGGCGGGGCCCTCCTGCAGCCAGGGCGCACTGCAGGGCATCCGGGCCTGGTAGCCCGCACGCACTGAGGGCCGGGAGCGGACCGGCAGGACGGCCCGGCGGCTCCGGGGCCCCGTTATCGCCCGCTCCGCAGCCCGGCTGCGCGCCGCGCAACGCGCGCCCTGGACCGGAGGAGCGGTGGCGGCGGGACGGCGCGGCGGGACCCCGGCGGTCCGCGGTGCGGAGCCGGCAGCGGGCGAAGCGGCGGGACGGGACGGGACGGAGCCGCCCCAGCTCGCAGCGAAGCGCCGCCGCCCCGCGGAGCCGCCGCGACGGCCGGGCGGGCCGGAGCCGATCGCGCCGCGCCAGCGGAGCAGCTTTGCTTGTAAAAAGCCGACGGCGGGGCCCGGGGGTGCCGCGGCCCCTCTATCTACTCTGTATCGGTTACTGCCAGCGCCAGCTCGCCCAGTCAGTCAATAAACCAGGTGCAATATCCGCCGCCCGCTCCTCCTTCGGTGCCCGGCAGCGGGGCCGGGGCCGGTGCCCGGCGGCGGGGCGGTGGCAGCGGCGTGCCCGCGGGGCAGGGCGGCCCGGCCGGCTTGTGAGCGTGCCAAGGGCGCTGAATGGGGCCGCGCAGCTCAGAGCCGGGCCCATTGTGGCCGCCGGGCCGGCGCTGAAAGGAGCCGCCGAGGAAGGTAGCGGGAATTGGCGCTTATTGGATTCGGGAACAAAAGGTGTGGCAGGGAGGCGAGGGACAAAGGGGCCCCGGCGCCGAGATTGACGGGCCGCTTTGCCCCCCACTGAGGCCCAGGCCCGGCGCTTTATGCGCGGGGGCTGCAGAAACGTGCTGGGTTTTGTTCCCCTTTCTGGGAGCGCAGGGGGAGAGGAGGGGGGTCCGCGGGCCGCTGATTAGGGCCGGCCGGGCCGGGCAGCCTGAATGCCGGGGCATTATTGCTACATGTTCAGCCATTTCTCTCGGCTGCAGGGGGAGGGGGCGGCCGAGGCCCCCGAGGACCGAGGGACCGGCCGCGGGGTCACCCCCTGCCTGCCCCGTCCCGCCGCCGCAGCCGTGCCTTTGCCGTGCGGGTCCCGCCGAGCGCCGCCGGCGGGGCCGGAGCCGTGCCCGGGGAGGGCCGGACACCCGCGGAGCCCCGTCTGGCTCGCCCCGGGCGGCAGCGGAGACCGTAGGCGCCGGGAGCTCTCCCGCACCGTCCTGCACATCTCCACGACCGCGACGCTGGAGCTCCCGAAGATGTTTCCAGCAGAGCCTTCTCGGAGCCGCTGGGATGGACACAGCCCAGGGGCTCGGTGTTCTCCCCCCCCCCCGCCCCACAATGCCCACCGTGCCCTCCCTCTGCCCTCCCCATGCGTGTCGTGTGACGGGACGGTCCCTCTGCCATGAGCAGAGGACCAGGTTTTGTAGCCTTCTGTCGCAGAACCAGCAGGTAACAACCGTTCACGCTGCTAAACCCGGTTTTATGCTGCGCATTTCCACCATGAAAGCTGAGCGCGCAGCCTTGGGGTTTACTGTTTGGAAGGAACTGGAGAAATTCTTTCGACTGCAGTACCATGGGGATAGAGCAGGCAACCAGCAGGCCCCGGCTCCCAGCCTTGGCTCGACACGGCACCCCTCTGTCCTGTGAGCCACCCCGAGGCCGACATGCTTCGCGGGCCGGCGCTGGGAGAGGATGCGGCACACCCAGCCGATTGTTTGCTGGATGGCAGCAAGGTGTCGCGGGAGAGGAAGCCCAGGCCGCACTCTTGGCTTTCGGAGATGAGTGGTTAAGGCCCTGTGGTCTCGTGGGTAGAAACAGGATAGCCAAGAACAAAGATAGGTAATGCTCTTCGCAGCAGCAGCAGTCAGACTGGGGAGATTTGTCTCTGCCATAGGAAAGAGTTGCATTTTCCTCCATGTTCCATGTTCCTTCTGCCAGACTGCTGCCTGCAAAAATAGGGGACCCGTGTGAGTTCATGTCTTGGTGTGCAAGCCAGAGGAATCGTAACCACAATACAAGCTCCTCCGAAATCAGGGTGTGTGAGAGGAGCTCCCAGCTTAGCACATCCCCTCCAAGTACGTGGCAGCTGGTTAGAAACCCACTGCATACCCAGCAGCACCCAGAGGCTCTGGATGAGACCAGAGCCCTGGCATGGGACACGCTGCCTACAGTCTCTGGAGCACAGACAGTTAAGTAAAGTGAAGGGGCACACAGGGACCCCATGGCTGCGTTGCAGGACGCGATGCCGGGCAGTACCAGCACTATCAAGCACCAAGAGTACCCAGTGTTGCCGTAGGCGTGAGGTCAGTGTTGTGCTCGCCCCACTTGCACTTGGTGACACCAGTGCACGCTCCCCGGCCCCGCTGTCCCTGTGCGGAGCTGGAGCAGTGCCCAGCCGGCAGATGCCGAGAGCCCTGGCTGCAGGCCGATGTGCCATGGTGGTGGAAATTTCTAGATGTCCACCATAGCGAGCCCCATTCCTGGGACAGATCCCAGCTGTCCCACCAGCTCAGATGGGGGGGGAGGGCAGGGCGTTAGTGGGAGGGACCCCTCTGCAGACTCTTGCCCAAAGCCCCTGAGCTGATAGGGAGGACGGTGCGGCACAAAGAACCAGCGGTGCCGGCGATCCTGGAGCAGGGCAGCGGAAGTGAAGCGCTCCAAAGAGGAGGAACAGCCGGCGGGGGCCAGTGGGAGGGAGATGTTGGGAGACCGCAGATTGGACGGGCTGCCCAGGGAGGGGAGACACAATGGAGGGAAGTCGCTGCGTGGCTGCGCTGGAGGCAGCGCCCGCCCGTGACGCACCCCATTCCCCACGCCCTGGGGCGAAGCGGGGTGCTGCTGGTGGGATGAGAGGCGAGAGGCATGGGGTGCTGGTGGAAATCCCTCCGGCATAGTCCTGCTTGGCAGTGGCGCGGCCAGAGAGACATCAGGGAGGGAAGGATGGGGAGGGCCATGGTCAAGGGGTGGAGGGCACGTGTTTCTTCCTGGTTGATCAGGGGATTTACTGCTGTTTGGGAGTCAGGGCAGAAAGGTGCTGATTGATTTTAGACAGGGATGAGATTCTCTTAAACAACGCACTGACTTAAAGCAAAGGAGGGACTGCTGGGGCAGCCAGGCTTTAATTACCAGGCCTCAGGCCCACTCTGTGCATGGACTCCCATTCTGTTTTTCATTCAAATTTCCTGGTCAAGGAGGAGCACATGAGCAGAACTTGCCTCTGTCCAGCGGTTCCTTGGGAGGCTCTATCCAAACCCCAGTGCTAGCTCATTTTCTGTGGCCTCTCTGTCATGCTCAGGATCACACAAGAGCCATGCTGGTTCCTCTGCAGCACTGCAGATGTGCTCTGGTTTCCTCTCCTTCCCAATCTCTTTTTCCGTTCCTCCCTCACCCTGCACTGGGTCATCCCTCCCCCTCGCGCCTTTCATCCTTCTCTCTTCACCACCCACTTGCTGCCATCAGCAAGGAGCTCGCCCAGGCGTGGAGCGAGACGCCTGCTCCCAGTGAGGCTGGCCAGGCCACCTGCGGACCTGGGCAGACCTCACTGAGTTCTGGTCCCATCTACTTCAACCTGGGTACAGCCACCTCCTGCTGCCTCGGGGCCGGGAGCTCCGGGGACCCAGCTGCATGCCAGGGGTGCCCGGCTCTTGACCCTCCTTGTTGGAATCCAGGTTGGAACAGCAGCTCCTGCTCTGCAGTGCTTCCCACCGCAGCCGCCCCATGCTGTGAGCTGGAAGCTGCCAGGGCTGCCTGGTCACCGGGGCTCTTGTGGAGCTGTTAGGACTCAGAGAGGCTGGAAGCTCCTCCTGGCAATGGCAATGCGGGCTTGTCACACAAGCTCTCTCCAGTGCCAAGAAAGTTGTGGCCAGCTGTGGATCAGGTAATTAAATTAAAATACCCGCACTTGTGCTGTGGAGCCTCCAGCGAGCATTTCTCCCACTACTTGCCTGCCAGCATGAGGGCCAGGGACCTGCCTCCCTTCCTTGGATGAATCACTGCTGGCCACAGACCCTCCCCAGTTCTCCAGCCTGTCCTGTGCATCACAAGATGACAACACCTGACTAACTGGGGTGGGGGGACTCGCGTGTTTTAGCTGTTCCTTCTCTCCTCCCTTCAGCGGTGAGACTAGGCACAGTGCTGCTACAAGGGATTCAGGTGGCCCATCCAGAGACGGGGACTGCATCTTCGTCCCCTCCAGAGCAGAGCACTGCTGAAGGCCAGAGCCACCCCTGGGTCTGCCAGAGCCCTTCCCGGCTGCACCGTGCCACCTTCCCCTGCCTGGGCAATAAAATCCACAGACCCTTTCCCGGGGACGACCCTTTGCCGCGCCCGGGGCTGCTGCAGGCGGGGGGGTCCCCGACTGCCGACGGGGTGCCGCCTGGGAACCCCAGGTCCACTGGGACACTGCTCCGGGACCTGTCCCCAAGCGAGGTACGCCATCGCCATCTATCGGCCAGCACCCGGGGACAGGGACCGACAGGTACCCCTCTGTCCCCACCACTCCACGCCGCAGGGGCTTTGCGTCTGGTGTTGGCTCGGTTTGGGGGTGCCCGAGTGTCCCTGCAAGGCTTGGAGGGCTGCAGAGCAGCCGGGCAGGGTTGCCTCCCCCCGCTGGCATCGCGTCCCCGGCGCTGGGGACAGCAGTGGGACACGTTGGACATCGGGAAGGCTGGGCTGGTTGCATTGGCTCTGGGCAGGCTAGTGTCTGCCCACGGCTGAGCTCTGCGGGAGCTGGGACCTCCCGAGCCAGGCGGGAGCTTTGCTGGGGCTTGTACCCACACCGCGCAGCATCACTGGGGCTTGTACATGCAGCAAAATGGAAGTACCCACACGTGCCTCCACTGCGGTGGGAGAGCTGGGGACAGGGCCAGTGTCCCCTCTCAGCCTGTAGCCATGGTGCAGGTCCCCTTCTAGTGAGCAATGTTTTGCCCTCTGTGTTTTTTTAACTGAGCACAAGTGTCCAGCATGTCTTTGTGAGAGACCCGGCAGGTTTTTAGCTCTGATTATCTTCTCCATCCCAGAGGTGCAATTCACCCAGTGCCGGGAGCACCCCCCAAAACTCCTGATGGTCTGGCACTGCCCGCAGCCTCCAGCCACCGCGTTCGCCCCCTGCAAGTCCTTGCCCAAGGACATTTATGATGGTTGTGGTTTCCAGCGCCTGGTGCCAGTTACAGCTGTGTCCTCACCAGAGGGAGCTGTGTCCCCAGTGGAGACACGGCCCAATTTTGGCCCAATTCCCTACTCCCTCCCCTTTCAATAGCCCCTGGCAATGCTCCGAGTGACATACTGCTCAGGTCTAATGGGCACCCAAAGGTGCAGGGGACAGAGGAGAAGGTTGCTTGGATTTGCATTTCTCCTGGCACCCACCTAGCTATGCCAGGCATGGTCTGTGCCCTGCCAGAAGGCTTGTATGTCAGCCCCCATGCCACGGGTGTCCTGGGAGGGGGATTGCAGGGTTTATCCGGGGCTAGCACCACCACCAGTGCAATACCTACAGGTGTGATGGGCCAGGGAGATTAGGGCTGGAGCCCCCCACTCCCCATCTCCTGGAATAGCCCTTGCTTCAGCTGCTTTTGAGACTGATCCCAGGGTAGGCTCTAGTGTCACAGCAAGCTTGAGCTGTCCCCACCATCCTTACCTGTGTGCCCTTGGGACAGTGACCCCCTGCTGCCACCCCATGCAGCCCAGGAATAGCTCTTCTCCCACTTCTGCCACCTCCCCAGTGCAACACGCCGTCTGCCCGCACCCCAGCTCCAGTCAGGCTGCATCTTCCCAGGGCCACTTTGCAGCCCCTTGTCACGGGACTTTGACACATAACCCTGTACTAAGGACAGGTATTACCAGTATCTCCCCATCAAACCAGATACGCTGAGAGCAGTCCCAGCCCAGCTCCGGGGATTGCTTCCTCTGGTGGCTCTTTACAGCCAAGAAAGGAGGTTTTCAGCCTCAGCTTTACTTTTCAGGCTATATTCCCTGCCTTCTTGCACCATGATGCTCAGCCGGAGCCAGGCAGACTGGGACCAGCCCAGCCAGGAGTTGTCTCTCAGCAGTTTAACCCAGGCAGCAACATGGGTCAGAAGAGGGTTTCCCAGGGCCCACCAGAGGCAATGTCTGCTCTGTGTCCAGGCAGCCCCGGCACCCGCATTTACCACCGCTGTAAGGCCGTGGGGTCATGAGAACTTGCATGATTTTATTGGGGTCTGACAGAGCCCTGAGGAATCCCAGAGCCAGTGGGGGTCAGGGCTGGAGGGAGGCTGGGAGCCCACCTCCTCCCACCAAGCAGGGCTGTCAGGCATCCACTGCAGAGGGGCTGGGGAGCAGGAAAGCTTGGGGTAGCCCAGGGCACCAGCAGAGGACGGGCAGTGATGTGGTTTGGCAGTACAGCACCCTTGTCCCCCCAGCCTGTCCCTGAGCTGGGCTGGCAAAGGTGCCTGCAGACTGGGACCCAGCTCCCTGCGTGGAGTCCCCGAGTCAGGAGGAACTTGGGAACCCACCTGCCCCTGGATGAAGGAACAGGGCAGACACGCTGGAAGGGTCTCTCCTTGCTCTGGAGGTGATGAATCCTCCCCAACTACCCTCACCTCAGCCCTACCCTTAACCTGTGGGAGGGGAAGCATCTCCAGTTGCCCCAGGAAGGCGGCAGGGGACTCCTGAACTGCTCCTGGCACTGCAAACTCAGGCTGCTTGAAATAGCTTGGGCTTGTGCCATGACAGAGCTGTGGCAGCCCCAGATCTATCACCCAGAATGGGGCAAGGCTGGCAGCGCTGCCCGGCTCTGCCTGTTCAGGGGCTGTGGGGCTCACCCCACCCAGGACACCCTAGCACCAGGACATGGATTGAGGGGGCAGTTGGACACGGGAAGGCAAGGCAGAAAATCCCTGCCCATGTTGGATGTGGCCAGAGATCCTGCAGGGAAGCAGAAGGAAAAGGGGTTGTCTTCAAAACTCTGCTGAGCTGAGCATGGCTTCCTTGCTGGAAAGCCAAAAATAGTCTCTTTACTCAGAAGCGGCTCTAAGAGGGATCTCACTCGAAGTGCAGCCAAATACCTAGGAGGCCGTAGGACAGACCCAGAGCAGCATGGCTTCACTGAGGCGTTACCAGACCTTGGAAAGCAGCGACCGTAGATAAACCAGATAATAACTCCATTACCTCTGGGCATCTCATCACGACAAAGGTGCAAGAGGAACCAGGCTGGCTGGTGAGGGGAAACCCCCACCCTGGCAGAGCTGGGGAGCAGCTGCGCGCTGCCATGGCCAGCAGGTCTGTGGCAGAATTTCAGCTCAGGGGATGGAGATGGCAGCAGGACAGGGGATTTTTCCAGTCTGTCATGGCCTGGCCCAAGGGATATCTGGAAACCCCCTGGGTGGCTCTGCCATCCCTGCAGTGCCAGACCCCTCACAGGCATCCTCCACAGGGGTGCTGCTGCTTGCTGCTGCCTGCACTGGGCAACACCCAGCTACTGCCGGGTAAGCTGGCAAAGCGCTGGGAGACCAGAAAGGCCATGCCCCTGCCAGGGGAGTGCTCAGGCCAGTTGCTCACATGGCAGCATCTCTGTGCTGTGTGGACTTATCTCCCTGTTTCTGGGGGTCTCGCTCCCTCCCCCAGCACTTCTGTGGTCAGTTATTCCTGGAAACATCCTGCGGTCACCTTCAGTCATGCCTTCGCCCGCTGACATTTATAGAGCTTCTTCCAGCAGCTGATGGATTAATAGTGTGAATCTCCTCCCAGCCCCAGCCCGTGTTTCTGCCTTTCCCTCTGTGAGGTTTGAGATTGCCCCAGTGCGTGGTGAGGGCTAAAGGCGAAGCTGCAGCTCTGCTGCCAACAGCTTTCAGCTTCTGGGCAGGGAGACCCATCCTGGCAGAGCCCAGGCGTACCCGTCTTCTGCAAACTCCCGTCTAACGCCCTGCCCGCCAAGCTAATCCTCCCCTGGTCTCTCCCAGCCATTTCTGCTTCTCGGATTTCTCCCTCTTGGGTGGAGGAGCCGCAGGGCTGCCAAATCTTGCAATACTCAGGCTATTTCTTAAAGCCCCAGCTCCTGAAATGGTGGGAAAACCGGAGGTTCCCAGCCTCCAGCAGCCTTTGTTTCTTTACGGAGTTTCTCATCCTCCTGGTTGTGCAGAAAAAGCAGGGATCAGGAGCCTGCGGTCCATGCCAGGGAGCAGAGGATGTGGACAGCACACAACCCAGGTGGACCTGGACTGCAGAGAAAGGCTATGACTGCTCTGTGCCCAGGGACACCCAGACCTGCTGGCAGCCATCCAAAAATCCTATGGGCAGTCGCTCAACATCCATCACCCACCCCCAGGAACCAGGGCAGAGATATGCTTAAGGGAAAGGACTGGGCTGGGGCTTGGGCAGGGTGTTGAGCACCCACCCCTGCAGTGTGGGGGTCCCTGCCCTCCATCCCCCCAGCAGTGCTGAGACCCGATGCCCCCGAGGGCTGCGGATCCTCCCTGCTAACCCAGCAGCCTTTCCAGCTGCAGGAAAACCCCTCTTTCCCCTCACCACAGCCCACCCCAGCAGCCCTCTGTGCAGGCCAGGCCAGCGGAACCTCTGGAGCAGCCCTGAGCCAACCCAGATGCTCACTGGCAGCACATACCACCACTGTGAACACATTTCCTCCACGGAGTTATTTTGGGCATGGCACCGTGGGATGCATGTCCCTCCTGTAGGCACTATGGGAGCATCCTGCAAGAGCCAGGCATCACCCACGGGCACCCGGCTTGAGGAACCCAGAGCTCTGGTCTGGGAGGGTCAGCACAGCTAGGAGATACTTCGGTGCTCAGCACACAATCTGTTGAGGCTGGCTTGCAGGTCCAGAGCTGGGTGGGACTCTAAAAGAAGTTGGTATCAAGACAGTTAACAGTCAAAAAATAAGCTATTCTATTAATTATCATTAGATTGAAAAAAAATGTTAGCACTTTGAGCAAGTGTGTTGGTAGAGTTTTAAGATGCTCATCAAGTATCAAACTAGCTTATTACTCAAAATCAGGGGCAAAAGCCCTGCTGAGCCCCAAACCTCCTATGCGAGGTACACAAAGCTCTCCAGCCTCAGCCAGTGCCAAAATTCCTGTGCTGTCCCCGACACATACAACCAGGACCCTCCTGCCATCACCTCTGTTCAGAGTGGTTTGGAGGCATCCTGAGGATGTCTGGTCACACCGAGGGTGCGAGACTGCCTGGCCAAGGAGTACGAACCTCAGCTTCTGCAGTGGGGTCACAACCCATGCCAGCAGCAGGCGATGGGCCATGAGCCAAAGGGGATGGGGACTACCCTCCTCCCTGCACGCTGCCAGGGTGGCTGGGCCAGGCAGGCCCCCTCCTCCCACTGTCACTCCCAGACCCCATTTCCCTTGTGCCTCTGGCACCCGTCAAAAGAGCTCAGCACCAGGCACAGTCAGGAAGGTGCAGTGCTGGGAGCTGGGCCATGCGGGAGTAAGAAGGGGCTGTGAGGATAGAGCAGAACTGTTTTTATTGGAGGTGTCAAGAGCAGGAACAATAACAAACCTACAGGCTCCCCTCCTCAAGTGCCATCCTCCCCCCCACCCACCACCACCGGGGCAGTCAGCATCATGTGTGCGTGCTACAAGACAACGGCAAGGCTTACACTTTGCTTCAGCCAAAAGCCAGACAAAGCCCCCAGCAACCCGGGCAGTGCCGCCGCCGCCCTCTCCTTGGCGACTGCGAGCTCGGCTTGGCCCTGCCAGCGGCAGGGCAGGACATTCACCTTCACCTTCCCCTCCGAGAAGGGGTGAGCTTTGCATGAGAGGAGGTTTTGGTTAAGGGAAGGACAGGAGCACAGCTCCACCGAAGTGCCAGGGGACATGACCTGGGCTGCAGCTCCCAGCAGGACATCTCAGAGGACCCGGGGAGAGAGCAAGCTGTGCAGCCTGAGCAGAGCTGCAGCAGCCACAGGCGAAAAACGGCATCGCTAAACCCCGAAGGGCTTTGCTGCCCCCTCTCTTCAACACAAACCAAACTGAAAGGGAGAGGGGTCAGAAGACAAACCAGGAGGGGAGGTGAAGCAGGTCTGGAACGGCGTTTGGCTCTGGCTCATTTCCCAGCCCGCCGCTCCTCCTGGCGCTTGGTGAGAATGTATTTGAAGAACTCGTACACAGACCAGGCAATCGCCGTTGAGGGCATCTGATAAATGACTCTTGCCTGGACCCCTCTGAAGTAGGCGGTCACGCCGCCCACTTGGTACACCGTCCTGAAGGCATTGGCCATGCCTGTGATGTGTCCACTGATGTTGGAGCTCAAGGCCAGGGACTCCTGGGTGTTGAGCAGCGTTTTGCAAACGTCCAAAGGCGTAGTGGCAGCAGCAGCAACAGCCCCCGCGCAGGCTCCGGAGACCACGTGGGAGCCTGGGTTGTACTGTCTGTGGGGGTTGAGCTGCTCTTGCAAGAACTCGTAGGTCATGAAGTGAATGGCTTGGAAGGGGATGTTCATGGTGAGCTGGGTGGTGTAGCTGCGGTAGAAAGCTCCGGCCCCTTCATTACGCCACACAGCCCGCACACAGTCCGTCACACGCTGGTAAGGTGAGTTGTACATCTGCATCCTCTGTTTGACCACTTGGGACAGACGGTGGCAGCCAGCAGCAGAGCCAGGACCCAGGCACAGAGGGGAAGAGGAGAGAGAAAGGGTAAGCACAAAGCCAGGCTTCCTCCAAGTGCCTGGAGTTTGGTCACGCTGGCTTAAGAGCCAATGACAGACAACTCGGACCAGCAGTGCCCTATGTGTCCCCAGGCAGGACTGCAGTCATTTAAATCTGCGAGGCATTGCTGTGGCACAGACATCACTACCTGCAAACCTGCAGCTGCCGCAGCCCCAGGGAACATCCTGATACCCAAGTGCTTATACTCCAGATCCACCCTTGCCCCCAAGAGGCTGATGTCTCCCCATCCACCACCGCAGAGCTACCACACAGCCAGGAGAACCCCCCCTGCATCTATGCTCTTAGTTTCCAGACAGCTCTTGATCTGGGTGAGCCTGTCCCTCCCCAGCCACCCCCACTACAGCCCAGAATAACCACAGCACATCGCAGAGCTCACCAGTCAGGAATTGCTAGTGGCCACTGCCAAAATGCAGCCACCCTGGGGCAAGAACCAAATGCCAAACCCCCCCACCAACACATCCAAGAGCAGGGCAGGGGAACCTAGAGCACAGCCTGCTGCTGTCCCACCGCCCCCATCTCATTGTGACCACAAGGAGCTAAAAATGATGTGACCAAAAACTACTACAGTTGTGATGACAAACTCCAGGGAAGGGATGACAACTGTCTGGCCACACAGCTACCTGCTCCTCAGGGTCCCAGCCAGGCAGTGGGCAAGCAGGAGCCTTGCTGGGCCCAAATCAGCTGGAGTCTGCACCATCATGAGCCCTCCAGTTTTAAAAGGAAAAAATATGTTCATGACTGGCCTTTCCTTTGTTATTCCTCCTTTTCCCCCCATGTTCAGAGACTTTAATTACAAACTCTCTCTGCCTTTTTCATACATACCAGGCTCAACAAAATCAGTATCTTCCAGACATTCCACAAGACCTCCCTTCTCCTGACTTCTCTAGCATGCTTTTTGTACCCCATTCTAATTTTCTTCTTGAACAGAGGCCCAGAACCATACCACATCCTTGCAAGATCTCATCACAGCAATGCCTAATTTCCACACACTTGGAATGACTTTAACAGTACAGATCGCATCTCTCTTGCCTTCTTCCCTGCTTCAGGTAACTGTCACCAGTCAAACTGCTAGGCAAAAGGCTGGTACCCTCCCAGCTCCTCCGAAGCTGGGGCTTGCTGCGCTCCCCAGAATTAATCTCTTCTACCTACCCCCTCCATAATGGGCAGCCACCGGGCTCCCTAACTGGAGCCGCAGTCACCGGCCCCCAAAGGATCCTTGTAGTCAGGTGAGCAACGAGGAAATCACCCTCTGTGTGGCAGAGGGGACCTGAGCGCCACGGGCAGCCCCCGATCCTCCCCTCCCCGGTAGGCCAGGACCATCGTTACCTTCGGCAGGGTTCATGGCTGCATCATGGAGCAACGTTGCTACACACCCGGCTGCACCTGCAAAACAAGAACTGCCAGATGTGAGGGGGGGAAGGTGAGGGACCCCGAGGCTCCACCACAGCCCCGAGTCCCCTGTCAAAGCACAGGAGGAGGCCCCTGGAAGAGGGCGAGATCCGAAGGTGGCTTCCATCTCCCCTCCAACAGGCCTGCCAGTCCTCAGCGGTTCCCACCCGGAGAGAGCTCAAGAAAGAGAGGTAGAGGATTGCGACAGGCTGTCAAGTCCCGTGGTCTGACTGGGACTCACTTGGGCCCAGCTCTTGGGGGACTGGCCAATGCCACCAGCTGGCAGGGGCTGAGAGGACGGCGAGCGTCCCTGTGACCCACGGAGAAGGAGAAACCCGATGGCACTCCAGTGCAAGCCTGCTGAGGGCTGAACGTGCCCTGCTCTCCCCTCGGCCCCACGCTTCCCCCACCGCGGCAGCTCCTTGAGACGAGTAACAGGCACTGTGGCAAGACCGGCTCCAAAACCACGTGGCACTCCCGGAACGAGCTCTGGCACCAACACAAGGTGCCGTGGCCTGTCCTGGCTCATCTGCGGGCAGCTCCCGTCCACCGGCATCCTTCCGAGCCGGGGCCACTAACCTGCTTCAAGCCAGACACCTGGGAGCGGCTCCGGCAGGCGCAGGACTGGTGCTTCCCCCTGCCCGGCACCACGCCAGCACGGCACCGTGGCACCGCACAGCTGGCTGGCGGCTGGAGAGAGCGCGGGGCCTCGGGACATCCGCGGCACCCCGATCCCGCAGCAGCTAACGCCCTGTGGCCGAGCAGGACCGGACCAGACCTCCCTACCACCAATGCTCGGCCTCTCCCCACCCCACTCCCCACCCAGGCGTGGTGGGTGGGTGGTAGCCCCCGGCCCCCGTGGCCCCCTGTGGGGGCATCGGGAGCAGTACCGTTGGCCACATGGCTATTGCCCCCTGCGTGGATAACGTCGCTCAGCGTCTTTTTTAACTTTTCGTAGCAGGCGAAGTAGAGGGCGTGGGCCGGGCCGGCGCCGGTGGCGGTGATGTTCATGCCCCGCATGGGCCGCCAGACGCCCTCGGTGCGGGCGATGCGCCACAGGGCCTCCAGCACATTCCGGTAGCGGGCGGCGGGCTCCGGCCGCAGGCTCTGCATCCGCGTCTGGAACACAAGGCCCGGGCGGGCGGCCCCCGTCACCCCCGCGGGCCCGGCGGGGCCTGGCCGGGGCAACCCCCGCCTCCCTCCCCGGTACGCCCCGGTTTGCCGCCCGCCTCCCTTCCCCCACCACCCCCCCCCCCCCCCCCCTCCCCGCCGCCGGTGCCGGCACCTTGACGCAGTCGACGGGGTACATCACGCAGTGCTCCATGACGCCCGCCACGGCGCCCGCCAGCATGTGCGTGGAGACGGCGGCGCCCTGCGGTAACGCCTCGTAGTCGGGGGCGGGCGGGGAGCGCGGCTCGGGGCCCCGCGCCGCCTCGGGCCCCCCCGGGCCAGCACCGGGACCCGGCCCCACCTCCGCCTCCGCGCCGCCCCACCGCGCTCGGCCCGCGCCGCCGCCGCCGCCCATCAGCAGCAGCAGGACGCGGCCCGACTCCGCGCCGCCCCGCGCGCCGGGGCCCGCGCCCGCCCCCGCGCCCGCCCCCAGCTCCATGGCGCCGCCGCCACCGCCGCCGCCGCCGCCGCCCCGGCCCCGCGCCGTGCCGCTCCGCCCCCCGGCTCCCGCCCCGCCCCGCCCCGCCGCGCTCATTGGCCACCGCCGCCCGCCGCCCGCCCTCGCCGCGTGCGCACTGGCTCGGCCCGCCGCCCGCCACCCCCGCGCGCCGCGCTCATTGGCCGCCGCCGCCACGACTCGGACGCCACCACTGGCCGGCCGCTCCCTCCGGCGCGCTCGGGCGCACTACCCGTTGGCCGCCGGCACACCCTCGCCCCGCCGTTCCGCGCAGCCCATTGGGTGCCTCAACTTCGCGCCCCGCCCCACCTCGCAGCCCATTGGGCAGCGAGCCCGCGACCTTTGGCCCGCCTGCTGTTCCTCTCGGCGGGGCCAGAGAGCTGCCATTGGCCGCCTCGCCCGCCACTCCGGCTCTCGGCGCGTGTTGTTTATTTGGGCGCCTCAGGTTGGCTGGGCGCTGGCGGTGGGAAGGCTGCGATTGGGCGCGCGGCAGGAAGTCTCTGGGTGACGTCGCCCGGCGAAGGTCGGACGCGGGAGCAAGGGCGAAGCCAGGCGCGGCCCTCGGTCGCCTGGGGGCGCCGTTCCGCCGCGAGCCGATTGGTCCCCGGGCCGGGTGGGCGTGGCTCCGCCGGGGGCGGGGAGGGGCGGCGGGGCCGATTGGGTTCCGCGGCCGCGGGGGGGCGGAGCGCCGCCCGGCGGGGCTCGGCTGCGGGGGCCCCTATTGGCCGCGCCGGGGGCGCCTGGTGACGTGGCCGCCGGTGCCGGCGGCGGGTGCCGGTAGCGGGGCGATGCGCGGGCGGGCGGCGGCGGACGCACATGGCCAGGTGAGCGGGGCCGGCCCGGGAGGCCGGGGCTGGGGCCGGGACCAGGACCGGTGCTGATCTGTGGCCTCTGCCCTCAGGATCGGCGTTTCCTGCCCGTCGTGGCGCTCGGCGGGACCCTGCCTATGCCCGCGGCAGCGCCCGGCGGCGCTGGCACTGACCCTTGCCGTGGGGCTGCTGCTGCTGCTGCTGCTGGCGGCCGCCGTTCCCCGCCGCTGGGCCGCGCCGTCCCGCGCCACCCGGCGCGACGAGAGGTGAGCGGGGCCCGGGGCTGCCGGGGGCCCGGGGCTCGCCGTTGCCCGCCGGTGCTGAGGTGCCCTGTTCTCCTCGGCGTTGGGGGGGCTCCTCCCCGGGCCCCAGGTACCTGGCGCAGGCGGAGGAGCTGACAGCCACTGACACCGAGGATTCAGCCCTCAATTACGGGGTGGTCGTCGACTGCGGGAGCAGCGGGTCCCGGGTCTTTGTCTACTTCTGGCCCCCGCACAACGGGAACCCCCACGACCTGCTGGACATCAAGCAGATGAGGGACCGGAGCAGCCGCCCTGTCGTCAAGAAAATTAAACCAGGTCGGTGCCACCCCTCTCCGGCCCCAGGTCCCCCCTGCCCATGGGACAGATACGGCCACTGCCCGCGGCAGGGCTGGCTGGTTCACAGCCTCCCTTCCCCGAGCAGGCATCTCCGTGGCGGCTGCAGCCCCCGAGCAAGCTACGCCCTACCTGCGCCCTCTGCTTCAGTTCGCAGCAGCCCACGTCCCCGCTCAGAAGCACAAGGAAACTCCACTTTACATCCTGTGCACAGCAGGCATGCGGCTGCTGCCCGAGAGGTGAGTTCGTCGGCCCTTGTCAGAGGGAGCCAGGGACCCACTGGGATCCCTCTGCCCCGAGAAGGGGGAAGACAGCTACATCATCTTAAGCCTGATGAGAGGATTAGGAATCCTGGGGGGATTTGAGAAAGGAAAGGGCGTGTTGTTGGAGCAAGTGTTGGGGGCTGCAGAAGGAGGGTTTGAGCATGCTGGAAGTGAGCTGAGAGGACACTTTTTACCGAAGTCTCGAATAAATCTAGTTTCTCATCTCTAAAGTGCACTGGGTGCAGCAGCAGAGCTCATGGGGATGGACGTGGAGTGTATTGCAGCGGGATTGCATGCTGTCTCGTGCTCCCGCAAAGGAATGTCACTGGTGAAGATCCCTTAGCATCTGTCCTTCTCCTGCGTCCTTGCAGGCAGCAAGCTGCAATCCTGGAGGACTTGGTGAGAAATGTGCCCCTGGAGTTTGATTTCCTCTTCTCCAAATCACATGCAGAAGTGATCTCAGGGAAACAGGAAGGTAGGAGCTGCCACAAAGCGCTGCTTGGTTCCCTTTAGTATATTGCCATAATGACCCTTTCTGTCTTGTGTAGGTGTCTATGCTTGGATCGGCATCAACTTTGTCCTGGGCCGGTTTGATCATGAGGACGGTGAGTCTGGCTGCTTGTAGAGCCTCTGGGAGGGTCTGAGTAGAGCCCTGCTGGAACTTGCCCTGACGCTGGAGCTAAGAGCAAGCTCTGGAGCGGGCAGCATCTGCCCCTCTGGCCAGGCAATGCCTGACCCCAGCCATGCATGTGAAACTCTCCTGGACCTGGGACCTGCAGGCGCAGCTGCCCCTGCCACAGGAACAAGTCCCTGTGTGAGGGGAGCACCTGCAGCATTTTGGAAGAAGAACCAGGAAGAGAGGGTTTGTAGTAGTGTTCCTATACTGGCTTCCAGCGGTGGATGCTTTGGGGGAACCTACGAAGTTGAGGGGTGGCCAGTCCTGAGTGCCAGGACCTGCTGCCCTGCAATGATCCTCAGGGGCTGCTTGCAGGGGTGGAGAAGCCCCATGAGGCTGCTGGCAGGGGGGGTAACAGTGGAAGGGAGGAGGTGCTGCCCCAGGCCCTGCCCCTCGGTGACACCCTGCTGTGGGTTGCAGAGGAGGATGCCGTGGTCACCGTAGCACTGAGGGACCAGGGAGAGTCCCTGGTTCGAAAACGAACAGTTGGGATCCTAGACATGGGGGGCGCCTCCCTGCAGATCGCCTACGAAGTGCCCGACTCTGGAGCCTTCTCCTCTCCGCAGCAGGTGTGTATCTGGCCGACTGGCCCCAAGAGCAGCCCCTGCCTTCCCTGGGTTGCTCCTGATCATGGACCTCTGTGCATCCCCAGGAGGAGGCTGCTAAGAGCTTGCTGGCAGAATTCAACCTGGGCTGTGACGTACAGCACACTGGCCATGTGTACCGTGTCTACGTCAACACCTTCCTGGGCTTCGGGGGCAATTTTGCCCGGCAGCGCTATGAGGAGCTTGTGCTGAACCAGACCTATGTGCACAACCGGTATTGCTGCCTCGCCTAGCAGTGCCCATGCTGGGGTATTGCGAAACGGAGTGCTGGTTCCTTCATGCTGACCTCTCCCCATTGGCTTTGCCCCAAGAGCCACCTGTGGTGATAACAGCTCCCACAGTCACACTGGCAGCAGCCGTGTGGCAGCAGCAGATACCCAGGCTGGCACAAGGTGCACAGGCACTGCCCTTCTCTGAGCCGGGCAGGCGTTATCAGTGCCGCAGCTCCCTCCCTTCCTCCTCCTCCCCTCGCAGCAGGCTGCAGGGAGGCCCCTCTGGTGACTTTTGGCTTTTCCTGCTCTGACTTTCCCTCCCTCTCCAGCACCGATTCACCCAGGACACATTTCCATGGCATCCCCACCTTGAGCTCTCTGTCTCCTGTCTCCCCTTCCCAGAGCGCTATGTGAGGCTGTTGCCAGAGGTGGAGAGACTTGGTGCCCAGGTGGTCCTGTGCCGGGAGCAAATCCTGCTTCCAGGCCTCCGGGGGCTGTGCAGGGGTACAGATCCCTACGGGTGGGTGGTGTGGGCTGTGCCTTGTTGCACCCCGCAGGTGCTCAGGGCCCGTGGCCGCAGGTCAGCATGACGGATCTGGCAAGCTTGGCCTCAGCAGGAGGTGGCAGGGTGGGCACCAGCACTGCGCGGTGCAAGGGGATGCGCAGTCTGGTATGGGGGTATCCGGATGCGGGCCAGTGCTAGACTAGGCTTTTGGTGATGGTACAGGAACCCCCATGCAATTGCCTTTTTTTCCTGGCCTGTTTTCCAGCCTCCATGGACAGCAGACAGGGCTGAGCCCTGAGAAGCCCTTCCTGGACCCCTGCCTGCCCGTGGGGCTGGAGGACACGGTGGTGAGGGGCGGCCAAAGCCTGTACGTGCGGGGGCGAGGGGACTGGCCGGCCTGTGCTGAGCTGCTGCAGCCCCTCCTGGCCGGGCCCAACAGCAGCCAGGCCTCCCTGGTGGGGGCCTACAAAGCACCCATCGACTTTGGCAACAGCGAATTTTATGGCTTCTCTGAGTTTTTCTACTGCACCGAGGATGTGCTGCGCCTGGGAGGCCACTACAGTGCCCCCACCTTCACCTCTGCTGCCCGGGTGGGTGCTGCTCCAGCCCGGGGGCTGGGGAGCTGCTATTCCTGGGGCTGGGATGGAGCGGCTTCTGTTCCTCTGCTCTGAACCCTGACTTCTCTGTCCCCCAGGAGTACTGCAGCCAGCGATGGGAGGTGCTGACCCAGCGTTTCCGTGGTGGCCTCTACTCAGCACACGCTGACCAGCACCGCCTGAAGTAAGCAGCTTTGCTGAGGGGGTGCCGTGGCTGGACCTCCTGTGGGGGGCTTTTACTGTGGTAAGGTACATTGGTGCAGGTGCAGGCTGATGCTCCTGTGTGCCGTGCCTGCAGGTATCAGTGCTTCAAATCAGCCTGGATGTACCAAGTCCTTCATGAGGGCTTCCATTTCCCCCTGGACTACCCCAGCCTGCGCACGGCCCAGCTGGTGTATGACCGGGAAGTGCAGTGGACGCTGGGAGCCATTCTCTACAAGACGCGGTTTCTGCCACTCAGGTACCATTGCCGCGCTGTTGGCATCGCTCAGGGAAGGGTGGTTGGGGAGGAGCAGGAGTTACCTGCAAGGGGAGCAGCGGCATGGACCCTGGTAGTACCCCATGGCATCTCACAGCCACTCCTGACTCTCCTCTCCACAGGGATCTCCGGCAGGAGAGCATCCGGCAAGCACACACCTCCTGGCTGCGCCTCTCTTTTGTCTACAACCACTATCTCTTCTTCGCCTGCATCCTGGTAGTAGTGCTGGCCATAGTCCTCTACCTCCTGCGGCTGCGCCGCATCCACCGCCGGCAGCTGCGCTTGGCCCAGCTCACCCTGCTCTGGCTGGACAAAGTGGTGGTGCCGCCAGGCCAGGGAAACGGGCCGTGACACCAGTGGTACCCACCATCCAGTTGCACCAGCAGAACCAGGACTGGCTGACAGCCTGCGCTCCAAGGGCTTAGACTCTTTCTTAAAGACCATCTCAACTCTGCACTCCATCATCAGAACCAGAGCCTGTGGGTTGAGGCAGCTATGGACACCGGAGCTTTCCTCTCCGCCTCGCCCCAGCCTGAATCTGTACATTCCATGGCCTCCGGCCTTTGCCTCGCTACGTGGTGTAGAGCAAAGTCCTCTGCGGCTAGTGGGCTCAAGGCTGCAGCCCTGGCAGGTCCCTCAGATAAGCAGGACGCTATCGCCAAGGTGGCCAACCCAGGGCTGTGGCCTGAAGCACTGGGCCATCCCATGACTCAGCCACCCATTTGCAGAGCAGGCTGGTGAGGTGCTGTAGCTCATCACCCAGGTGGCCTTTCTGCAGTCCCTTACAAGCCCATGAGCTGGAGAACAGCAGTCACCAGTGAAATTACTGCAGGAACCAGGTGAGCCACAAGTTCCACCCAGCTGCTCTGCCCAGCCCAGCCCCTCAGAGCATTCCTTAAGAGGTGTCCTGCACTTTGCCATGTCTTCCCCTCCTAGGACAATCCTCCCACGGTCCTAGCCAAAGTCCCAAGCTCAGCCCTGAGGGCTCAGGGATTGGTTCCTAAGGCACCACCAAAGTGGGCTGCCTTTCCTTTCGTACATTCCCTTCCGGGCACATCTGCCCCGTGGAGTCCCACACGTTAATCGGGCACTAGCACCAGGACCTGTGGTTCTCTCCCTGTGAGCGCAGGCTGGGCCTGCCCATGGGGAACCACCTCACTCACGCCCAGCTCACTGCCCCAGGGCAGGACTGGGCTCCGGCTGTGTGCCCAGGCACAAGCCTTCCCCCACCCGGGGCTGGAGCCCCCGATGACCCAATGAAGTTTGTCACTTTTTACTTGAACTCAGCCGTTCCCATTCCTATAGCAATAAAGAAACTCCGTGAGCCATCCAGCACTGGTCTTGTTTTCTAGTGAGAACCTCCCCAGCAGCGATAGCTCCTGGCTGGCAGCATGGCAGGGGCCAGTGCATGTCTGTACAACATTGCTTTGTGCCACCGTGGTAGGACAATAGAGCTGCTTTCTTGCCAGCAGATGTTCTCCGAGAGTCCAGCAGGAGAGTTGAGCTCAACTCCTGAGCTTGTAGCAGCAAGGGAAGCTCTGATCCAAACTGAACTGTTGTGATCCTTGGAAACAGCATCCTTTGCTGCCCTCCTCCCCCCTCCTAAGACAAGGAAGTTGAGCCTGCCCACGCAGCCCCTGGACAATGTTGCTCCCTGCTTTTTACCTTATTCCCCACCCCAGCCTGGGAAAGGGGCCACCAAGCTCCTCCAGCTGCTACAGAGTCATGGGGATGGCCCCAGCACAGCTGCCTCCTGCAAGAGGGGCTGGGCAGGTTCCCCATTCTCCCTCTAGCACATGCTGTTTCCTACCTGTGACCCTGGTCCCACAGGACAAGTGCACAGGTGGCATCAAGGATAAAACTTTACATGCATGAGTGTGCTGCCAACCTCCTGCTCAACAGCTGAGGATCCCAGCCTTGATCTCATGGTGCAAGAGCAGGCTTAGGGGGAAGGGAAGAAGTCTGAGTAAGGCCAAGACTGCTCCTCAGCCTCAAAACAGCAAATGACTCTGCCTCCAGCATCACTTACTAGAAAAAGGACTTATTTTATTTCCACAACACAAATTTAACAAACACAGACAAATAAATAAATACAGATAAATTATCTGATAAGTAAGGGGAAACCTAAAACACAACGCCCTACTCAGTTCTCAGAACCTGGACAGAGGCTGGGGGGGGGTGGTGGTACCTAGACACTACTGCAGCACCCTCACTGCTGAGGTTGAAGGAGACACAGCACCCCTTAATCCCCTCCAGCAGGCTGCCAAGCAGCAGAACCCCCTGCCCTGCACCCCAGCACCACCTCCCTCATCACACCCAGGGGGTCTGCATGCTCCTCCAGGGTCAGCCCTCCCTTCTCACACCCACAACCAGAATCTGTCTTAGCAAGGACCACCCTCATCACAGGGGACTGACCATACAACAGAGGATGCTATGGGCTCCTGCCTTCTCGGGCAGAGGGGCAGCTGGTGCCTGAAATGACCACGGATATGGTAACTAGTTGGGCAGCTTTGGGAGCAGGGGTTTCACTTGGGGGGGGTCTAGGGCTGAGTGAACTGGAAGGAGCAGGGCAAGCACTGCAGGGACAGGATCTGCTGGCACTACACACAGATCTCTCCCAGGACGGTGCTCAGTGTCAGTCACTGCAGCACTCCGCCAGCTGAGGGGATCTCTCCCTGGTAGCGTGGCTGCTCCCAGGACCGGGCTTACCAGGCCCTTCTCCCAGGCAGGGGTGCTGCCTGCCATGCTCAGGGGCCCAGCCATCCTCGGTCCAGGTTGCAGTGCTCAGGGTGCGCTGGGGCAGCGGGTCCAGCCTCTGTCCCAGCACCTCTGGGGGCTGCCTGGTACGGGAGAGTAGAGGCTGGAACAGCAGCAAGAGCTGTGAGGAGAAAGGAGAAGTTAGCACCAAACTGCACCCACAAGGGAGCCCCCACAAAACCTAGAGAACCACAGGCTGAGGGGGAAGCGCTCAGTTTGCTCAGGCCCAGCGCAGAGCCAGCAGCCCCATGCTGAGACCAGCTCACCACAGCCACAATGCACAGAAGCCAAAGCATCTCCCACCCAGCAAGGACTAGGTGGCAGCTCCCTCCCCAGCCAAACACAGGCAGGCAAGCAGGGACATCTCTGCCATCCCAGTCCTCTGCTCACTCACGGTGACGATTCTGGGGGTGGGTCTCTATTCAGGCGCTGGCTCCTGGGGACTGCTCACTCCCAGAGGAAGCGCACGTACCAGATGGTCTCGTTCTTCAGCTGCGGCCCGAACAGGGGGTTGGCCTGGGCCAGAATGGCGATGAGCCAGCTGCAAAGGGACCCAACCTGCCGTCAGCCCCGGTAGTACAGGAGCAGGGACCAGGATCCCGGGATGCTGCTGCCTCAAGGCGCTGGCAGAGGGAGCGCTGCCCCGGGGGGTGAAGTGCCGGGAGGGAAGCAGGCCGCAGCCCGGGGGCTGTCCCGTTCATCCAGGGGCAGGAGGCTGGGCAGCAGCCACTGGGCCCGGTGAAGCCTCACGGAAGATGGGGGGAGGGGGGGGAATCGGGGCCCGGTTCGCGGTACTCACAAGAGGTAGCAGCACACGGCGGTGGTGACCAGCATCGTGATGATGACCCTGCCGAGACACCGGCGTTAGGACGATGAGGCCCCGTCCCGGACCTCCCGCCCCCGGTATCCCCCGCCCGGAGCCCCCACTCACCCGCGGTTCGGCCCCTTGGGCACGAACCATGGGGCGGCGATGCCCACGAGGCCCCAGAAGGCGGAGAAGAGGACGAGCGGCAGCGCGAAGCTGTGCGCCGTCATGGCCGCCGCGCACCGCCAGGCCGACCGCCGCCGCACCGGATGCCGCCGGGCCCACTGCCGCGCGCGGCGGCCAATCCGCGGGCGGAGCGCGGCGCGCGGCCGCCACCGCCGCCTCCCATTGGCGGAGACGCGACGCCGGGCGGACGCCGGGCCCACGCCAAGGGGGCGCCAAAGGGAGCGCGCGGCCCCTCCCCGGCGCGGCGGTGCGGCGCGGCCCGGCTCGGCTTGCAGCCCGGCTTCCCCCCCCGCTTTGCCGCCGGGGCTCCCCGCGTCCCTCCTCACCTCGCTGCGGAAAGCAGGCACCCAGCCAGACACCAGCCGCTCCGTAAAAACTCCTTTATGTTACAAAGTTCGCACTCACACCCGCCGTCGCCCGGCTGGGCGCACACAGCGCCCCCGGCCCGGCACACCCAGGGTGTGCGGGGGGGGTGTCTCTGCCGCCTCCGGGCCCAGCGGCGCAGCTGCCCCGGGAGGGCTCTCCCTCCGCCGGTTACTTGGGGACCCGCCGGAGCTCGCTCATGAGCCAGAGCGCCACACTGAGCAGCGCCAGGGAGCCCGACTGGTGCGTGGCGGCCAGAGGCGTGGGGACGTAGAGCAGCAGGGTGCTGATGCCCAGGCCCACCTGCCAAGGGGGGAGAAGCGGTAAGAGCGGCTGTGGATGCAGCGCTGACACACAGCCCCAGCACAGAGTATGATGTAAAGGCCCACGGCCACAGCCAGACTTCCCACCCTCAAATTCAGACTGTGCGTTGCAGTAGGGTGAGGCCCTGGGTCTAGGCAGCTCCAGCTCTCAGCTCCTGGCTCTTGGGGGCCAGCGCGGGTCCAAGCACAGGACAGCTCTGTCTTGTGAACATGCTACAAAACACTAGGGGGAAAAAAAATAGGAAGGGAAAAAGAAAAAAGATAGTACCTGCATGCAAGCCACAGCCAACAAGGAAGTCACTGCCATCCTGGTCCTGCGAGGGAGCGGGATCTTCCGCGAGAAGAGGTATAATGCTGTGACAGCTGTGACCGAGGCGATTCCCTACAGAAGGGAAGAGAAACAACCACCCTTCCAAGAAAAGTTCAAAGGAAATAGGTGCAGCAGCCTTTGGCTGTGCCTTCCATGCAGTAAAAGAAGTTCTGTGAGCAGTATTTAAATGTAGAAACATGTTAATGGCCATGAGCAAATCCTGGAGCTCCCATGCCTGCCAGGTTAACAACCCTGAAATTTAACTAAAGTTACAGAGTTCCGTTCTTCTCCAAATTAATGCTTTACTTTCCAACAGCTTTTCCTCTTTCTTGAGGTCATCAAGGATTACTTCTGCCCTCTCCCCATCTGTCACCTTGACAACTAAAGGTGGAAGCTGTCATTTGCAAAACTGGTCTAATTTTTACCAGCCAGCTGTAGTTCACCAGCATAATCTTGCTGTGCAGGTCACCCCAGCTGGCTCCTCTTCCAAGTCACTTCATCCTTCTATTTAGTCCTAGTGATGGCTTAGTCCACAGCAGTGCCAGCAGTGGATTGCTCTAACTAGCAGGGATATTTTCACGGGGCGCTACTGGTGTAAAGCAAGTTCAAAAATACTGAAGGAAGCATTCAATATCAGGATTTCCAAGTTTTATTTCACACAGCTTTCCCAGACATTTCAACAGCAAGGGCTGCCCTGGTCTGTAGCTCAGGTTATGGAAAAGGAAACACAAAGAATCAAAGTAACTTGTGCAGGAGGAAGACGTCCTTAAGGAAGGAGACCACATTGAAAATAAATGAGTGCTAAACTTCCTCTTTCTGCAGAAGCAAATTGGTAACACGCTCTCAGAACCTTCGGACACCCTGGATATCACTCAAGCTGACAGAACCATGGCCCAAAGAAGACAGCTTGGCTGCAGGAGGCAGCTGAGAAGCAGCACAGACATAGCAGGAAGACAGCACTTACCAAGATCCTGTGATCAAACTGCACAGTTGTAGGATTCTCAAAGATATTTCTCAGCATGGGGGAGAAGGCAAGGAGATCATCTGGGATCCAGCGCTCCCCCATTTTGGGGAAGGAATTGTACACAAGGCCAGCATCCAGCCCTGCCACAAAGGCACCTGCAATTCCAGAGCAGAAAATGAGACTACCAGAGTAGGCAAAAGTGGCAGTCCAGGTTGCACAGCTCTGACTCCAGAGCTCAGTTTGATCCTGAATTTCTTTTAGAAACATACAGAGATCACACAGCAACAGGCAGGCTGGAAGGTGCATCTCCACATGCTCAGGAAAGACCAGTAAGAGAGGTTCTTGACTGTAAGCTCCCTGACAGCAGTAAAGCTTTCCCAGAGAACATGATGGGGTTGCTGGCAGTCTCTGCCAGACCAGAACAAAAAACAGGGCAAAGGAATGAGCCACAGATGGGACAGCAGAAAGAAACAGTCTTACCTGAAAGAGCAGTAAGAAAAATGAGAGCTGTAGTGCCATGAGCATATTGTCTCAAGCGAATGAGCTGATGGGTTTCAGGTAACTGTAAAATACAGAAAAAATTAAAATAATCAAGGCAAAGCATTCCCAGTGCTGTTTGCAGCAGGTAAGAAAAGCCTTCACTGCATATATAGGCCAGGGGGTTGGCCTGTATTTTACAGGGCGAATCTAGAGAACACCACACAACACAGTCACACTTCAGTGGTTCCTCAAAACCACAACTAATCAATTCCAACCTCCTGCAGAAACTGAAGTGGTTGCAGGACAGTTACTGGCACAAACCATTTAGCCCAGACAGGCACACCCCTGTCTGAGCTTGCACAAACTCTAAGACTAATCACTTTTGAGCGGAACAGCAGGAGTCAAAGGAAGCATCCCATAACCAAGAAGTTTACAGAAAGTGTATTTTATTTTGTAACACAGTATTAGATCAGAGTCAGGAACAGACTAAAACGGAAGCACCATCACCCTTCACACCCTTTCCTCACCCTTCACATCACACCCCCAACCCTGTGAACTGACACTACCCTGTGCTTTTGACTCCTGACACCACTCTGTACCTTGTGTCGCGGAAGCAGCAAAGACAGCCCTGTCCACAGGCTAGCAGAGTACAGAACCAGCGCGGAGCCAAGATGTGCTGCGAGACGGTACTGACTGACCCGAGGAATGTCGTAAGAGTCTGGCTTCTCTTCCAACCCGCTCTTCACCATGTACCATCCCAGCAGCCCCTGACAAAACAGGAGAGGGGTTAGAGCCAGACAGAGCTGCAGCAGCAACTGCTAAGACTAGATAAACATCATGGGCAAAGCAACTTGTTTCCTTCACCTTCAACCAGCTACCAGCACTGACACTTCCCAAGCTTTCACAAATCCCACTGCCTCAACTACGCTCAATCAGAAGATATTGACAGGAGATGCTGCCGCTAATCCCTGCAGCTACAGAGCTCACTCACCTGGAAGCAGACCAGCCCACAGAGCGCAAGAACGCAGCCCTTCATGGGGCGGCTGAGCCAGCCCTTTTGCCAGAAGTAGGCGGCAGGCAGAATGTAGGCCAAACCCACAACACGGCCCCACATACGGTGCGAATACTCCATGTACCAAATGAACTTGAACTCTGCCAGCGTCATGTCATGATTCAGGCTGTTAAAGACAGTAAAACAAAGAACCGTTTCATGTGATGCATCAGTCTTGTTCTGTACTTCGCGCGACAAGGGATCACCTTCCTCAGAGAAAGGAAGAGGCAGTGAAGGAGCCACCATCAGACAGGTTTTGTGTGCCTTCCTAGTGATGTTAGAAAACCTTTCCCTTCTTACAAGAGCTCCTTGAGTGGCTCAGTCGCAGCAGGGATGCTCCCAGCCCACCCTCCTTCCACTTCAGCACGCTCACATTTTAAACTCTGGGAACTGCTGGTACTTCTGGAACTCGGCTTCCCACTCCTGCTGCGTCCTCGGGGGTTTCATCTCTTTCACCAGGTGCCAGTCAACCATAGAAAGGCCCGATTCTGTCAGCCTGGGAGCAGAGACACAAGCAGGCACAATTCACTCCCTGGCAGTGTGCAAATCTACCGATCCAAAACAAGAGCTGTTGGCTGCACCAGACAACCCTTAAACTGACAGTCAGAAACAGGATGGAGATCAGGGAGTCGGCGAGTGATCAATCAGACCTAGAATTACCAAAGAACGTGTGAGAAAGTTATCCCCAGCTGGCATCAACGCACAGTAAACAGTATCTCCCTGGTACTCCCAGCCCTACCCCACTGTGCCCCCTGTGACCAGGAAGGCGGAAAGACAGGAGAGGAGCTCTCAGGGGTGCACTCGGGGTGGGCCTCTGGCGTGGGAGGCAGCTGCGGGCCGCAGGGACAGCCTAAGCGGGTCACCGGCGGCAGGGACCGGAGGGCGGCGGGAACGGAAGAGCGGCAGAGGCCGCCGCCTCCACTCTGAGCCCTTTCAACGGCTCCGGCGCGGACACGGCTGCGGGACGTGCCGCGCCGCGCTCACCTGGTGACGCCGCCCAGCACCACGGCACCGGCCACAGCGCCGCTGCAGGCCAGGAGCCATCGCCCCACGGCGGGAGGGGCGGAGGGCGGGGGCACCTGCTGCAGGAGCCGCCGCTGAAGACACCGCTGCGGAGGGAGAGAGACACGGGCCGGCGGGGCAGAGGCCAGATGCGGTACCGGCCCCCCCCGTCCCTCAGCGGCGCCGCCGCCCCGCGCGGGCAACAGGAGCCGGACGCCGCCGCGCGCCGCACGCAGCATCCCGAGTGACCCCGGAAGTGGCGCGCGCCGCCGGAAGCAGAGCGAACACTTCCGGACACACCTGGGCGTCACCATGACAATCCCCGGCACGTGACCGAGAGCCAGCAGCGACCCCCGCGCGCCGCCAGCGCAGGTGAGGGCGCGTGCGAGGCGGGGGCGGGGCCCGGGCGGGGGCGGGGCTGCGACGCCGGGGGCGGGGCTTCCGCCGCAGCGCGCGAGCGAGGCGCGCCGGCTTTCCACCCCCACCCCCCCCTCCACCCTCCCGCGTCCGCCCTCGCGCCCGCGGGCGGCGCGGGCCCGGGCCGCGAGGGGGCGAGGCCGGAAGCGAGAGCGAGGGGGCGGGGCCTGCGGCGGAAGTGGCTCGGGGGCGGAGCCGCGGTCGGCGGTAGCGCGGAGCCGGGCGGCCGCCATGGGGCGGGTCGGGCTGACGGCGCCGTTCTCCCCCAGGTATGGACGATGGCTTCCTCATGGAGGTGTGCGTGGACTCGGTGGAGTCCGCCGTCAACGCGGAGCGCGGAGGTGAGGCCCGGGGGCGTCGGGGAAGGGGGCCGCAGCGCGGCGGGCCCCGGCGGGGCCGGTTCTGACGTGCCTCTCCCCAGGTGCCGGCCGGATCGAGCTGTGCGCGGGCCTCGTGGAAGGAGGGACCACCCCGAGCATGGGTGAGCCTCGCCCGCCCCCGCTCTGCGGCGGCCCGGTACTCCCCCTCCCCTGGGGCCGCTCCCCCTCCCGGGGAGGGGGGGGTCAGCGTGCCCGGCGCACCCTCCTGAGCGCCTTCCTTCCCTTTTCTCTCTTCCTTTGCCCTCCTCCCGCCTGCCCCGTGTACCCCTGTCCACTGTCTTCATCTTGCCTCCCCCGGCGGTTGGAGCTGCCGCAGTTGGGTGCTGAGCTGCCCCTCTCCCTTCCCCCCAGGACTGCTGCAGGTGGTGAAGCAGTGCGTGCGGGTCCCCGTCTTTGTGATGATCCGACCTCGCGGCGGAGATTTCCTCTACTCGGACCGGGAGGTGGAAGTGATGAAAGCCGATATCCGCCTTGCCAAGCTGCACGGGGCTGATGGATTGGTGTTCGGGGCCCTCACTGAGGACGGGCGTATTGATACAGAGCTCTGCACAGCGTTGCTGGGTAAGAGTGTCTCCAGTCAGAAGTGCTGGGCCGAGCTCTGTGCGATACCTGTGCTGTGGTGGGAGTTCAGTGCTGCTTGGTCCGATGCTGTAGAAAGAACTGCGCAGGGTGCTTTGGTCTGCACGTCTTGTCTCTGGTCTTGCCATCTCTCTCTACCTTCCCTAGTTTCATGTATTGTCATACCTGTGAGACATTAAATAGGTAGGAAGCTCTGCAGACCAAGGGCCGTTGCCCCAAGCAGTTCACGCAGTTTGAGGCCCCCTGGGACATAATAGCAGGGTCTAAGAAGGAGAGAGGCTTAGTTGAGCTGCTTTGGGGGAATCAGAATATTAAACTGTTGGATTTTCTTCCTTCTTCATTTTCTTTGCCCTTGTTCTTTTCCTTGTATCCCTGCTACAGGTGTCTAGGATATGTCTCTCCTGGACTTGTGGGTAGCTGGCAACTCATCTTCATTTTTTCATCTAACACACCCAGTGAGAAAAGATAGTGACAGAGAGGTGGAAACTTATAAAAGGCTACTGAAGCTGCAGTGGGAAATTGTTTGTCTAGACCCCTAACACACAGGGAGAAAGAGAATTTGCTTCCACATATTTTCTGTGAGCTACAGCCAAAGCTAAAGAGGGCTGAGCCTTTCCCTGGTGATGTGGTGCTGAGGTTCTCATATGAAGGTGAATATGCTGTAGGGAGTGCAGCAAAAGAGAGACGTCTTGCCAGGATTTGCCTCCACTAGAGCAATGAGGTGCTCTGCTGGAACCAGTGTTTCCAGGGCAGGAGGCAGTTGGATTTCTTTTTATAGAAATAAATAAGCTTTGCTCAGTATATAGAGCACCCCTGGTGAAGTTTGCTGTGTACTGAGAGCAGAAGTTGTAGGTAGTGAAAGAAATCACAAAAATCAACTCTCCCACTTTCAAAGAGTACTTGTCCTGTCCCTTCCCTAGGTAGATGATACAACTTCCCTGCTTCATTCCTGCAGAGAAAGACATCTCTGGTGGGAATGAGGGTTCTGCATGACCCGGACGAGATGGGGGATTTTGGTGTTACTTGTGAAAACGAAGGTTTGTTCCTTCCTCAAAGAGCAGAATAACTCTTCCCTGCCAAAGAGCCTGGCCAAGGAGCAGCAGCTGTGTTCTTCCCAGTAAATACTGGGACTCTTCTGAGCTTCCCAGGAATAGCCCAAGAAGCCTTTGCCCTCTTTCATCTCATGTGCTTTATGGTTCTAGCACAAGGGGCTCTCTGTACCAGCCCTGACTGACCATGTCTTCTTTTTGCAGCGGTGTGCCGTCCCCTGCCAGTCACATTTCACCGAGGTGAGTTACTTGGGCCTGTGGCCCTGGCAGGACCAGCCTCTGCACCGCTGCCAGGGGAAGGTGGGGCTGGGAGGGAGCTGAGCTTAGTGTACTTTAGTTGTTCTTTGGAGGGGGAAAAGCTCTGCTTGCTATGCAAGAGCAGGCTGTGGTTGTGCTGTTCCCCCAGGAGGGGATCTGGGCTTGGGGGCTGTGTCACTGCCCTGTGTGGAGAGGAGGTGTCTGAGGAGCTGAGCACGGTGGCCCTGCCACTGCTGCGAGGGGGATGTTATAGTCAGGAGCTGTGGCTCCCTGCAGGGGTGGCCAGCTGTGAGAAGGACCCTTCCTGTTGTTGTCTCCTGGGCTCCTGAACTGGCTGGGGAACAGGGCTTGAGCACGATGAACTGTGATTTCTGAGCAGTTGTGTTGGTCACTCAGCCTTCGACATGGTACACGACCCTCTGGTGGCACTGGAGACCCTGATTTCTCTGGGGTTTGAGCGGGTGTTGACAAGCGGCTGTGACAGCTCAGCACTGGAAGGATTGTCCTTAATTAAGAGGCTTGCAGAACAGGTAAGTGTTCCCTGTGCTCCCCTGAGTTACATGACTGCTTCCTGGCCATTGCCTGGAGGCAGCTCCTTTATGGTAGCCCTCATTTCTGTAAGTGAACTTCTGTCAAGGAGCGCTTGCCCTCCCTTTCTGGCTTGGCCTTAATCTGTTTTCCCAAGTCCACATGGGCTGGACCCCAGAGTCACCCACAGCAAAGACTGGTTGGGTTGTTCTTGCTCACAGACTGGGAGGAGGACGATAGGAGTTGGTTTCAGCAGTTGGTGTGATTAGCCCACACAAACAGCAGAGTGAGGTCCCTGCGGGGGGTCTCTCAGTTCCTGTTAGGAAAATGCAACAGATGTACCTGAGAGGTAGCCAGATGGGATAGAGAGGTAGGAGGAGACGGTGACAAGTTGTCTTAGCTGTAGCTGCAAATTCTTTTCCACTTTTCCTTGTGAAACATGAATAGTATAAAAAGATGGGTGAGAGTGCACAAATCATAAGCTGTGGTGACATCTGTGAGCTTATGGAAGGTGTTGCACGTAAGGTTTCTTTGCTGCCCCACAAATGTGTGTGTGGATGTAGTGCTGAGCAATGTCACTAACATGTTACTCTTCTTTCAGGCGAAGGGAAGAATTGTGGTGGTGCCAGGTAATGTTTTTAACTCATCTTTAATGGGTCCTGTAGTCCCTAGTCCCTGCTTCCTAGCCTCTTGCCCTGGGATGTGGTCTCTGATCTGGCTGTCTGAGCCAGGTCCCCAGGAGGAGGAACCCTGGTTCGAGTAAAGGCCACGCAGCCAGCTGGGGACAGCAGAGCCCTGCAGCAGCTGCTCACTGGAGGATTTGGGGACAGCTCTAGATCTGTGGGAGAACATGAGCCAAGACTTCTCCGTCTCTTTTCACGTGCCTGGGTCTCCGTTGTCCCAAGGGCTGTCTTTTCCCTTCAGTGTAGATGGTGCTTGTCCCCCAGGGGGTAGGCCCGGGGGGGGGGCGGGGCAGGTGGTGGTGGTGGGTGATGCCGGGTCTGGGACAGTGCCATCTGCGCTGTGTGTGACATTGGGATGCTTTCCACCAGGGGGTGGCATCACAGAGCGCAACCTGCAGAGGATTCTGGAAGGCTCCACCGCTTCTGAGTTTCACTGCTCTGCTCGCTCAGCCCGGGACTCAGGGATGAAGTTCAGGTAACTGATGGTTTATTTTTATTTTTTAGCAAAACTGTACAAGGGAAGACCTGGATTAATGGGAACCTGAGTTTGTAGAACAGGCATAAATTTCAAACAACTTCCTGGGTGCTAATTGCGCTCTTGTGGTTGGGATCACAATGCCTGGCTCTGTGTTCTGCAGTGTATGAATCCAGCGGTGCTCATCATCTGGACACAGGCTCAATGCAGAACTGGATCCTTGGGGCATTTCTTCTGCTACTGCTGCCCTAGGGCTTGTGAGTGCACTTGTGTGGCACTTGGGAAGGCAAGTTCTGGTGTAGCTGCCTTAGACCTTTAACACAAGCATGTAGGATTAGGAGGTGGCTTACATTTGTCCACAGGTCTTCACTGGCTTTCTGTTGATGCTGTTGTTTCTTGCCTTTGGATTATTTTTCTTTCTGTTACTGTCTCATCCTTGGTTTGGGTGGCACCAGCAGGTTCTTTGGCCACTGCTGAGATTAGGGGAGATAGTGGATTTTTCTTAGTGTGTCTTACTCATCTGTATCACCTGCAGGTAGTAACCCGTTGTTTTCCTGACAGAAATCCGAATGTTGCCATGGGAGCATCTTTCTCTGCCCCTGAATACTCCATAAAGGTGGCAGATGTGGCCAAAGTGAGGACCCTGAATGCGATCGCAAAGAACATTCTGTAGTGGATGGCACCGTGCTGGGACAAGAGCGCTGAGGCTCCAGGGTCTTCCCTGCCACGTGGACAGATGGGTACTGCTTCCGTCCTCAGGCTGCAGAGGATGTGAACTAGGTGATGAAGCCTGACATCTCTTCCCTTGGCTTCCCCTGAATGACCAGTCCCTGGCTTGGAAACTTATGTTGGCCATTTTAAATAAAAGGACTCATTCCCAGATGTTGCGGCAGCAAGCTGTTTGGCAGTATTTGGGAGGAAGGGAGCTGATCAAGTAGGGGGACTGAATTGTGTAGCACTGCATGTGATTGTCAAATAAACACTGCAGCTGCCCCCCTCTTGCTGTGCTTTTTTAAAAAATTATTTATGTTTTGCAGGTAAGACTGTGATCTGTGTCGCATAGCCTGAATTAATCCGGCCCCTGCTGCACCAGGGGAGAGTACAATCACGTCCAGAATGCCAGGGAGGGAAACGTCATAGCCACAGCTGGAAAACAAGGCCTGCTGTGGCCAGCCAGTAGGATGGCTGGGGATTAGCAATGCAGCAGCTGCTAGGTAGAGAGAAGCACGCTGATGAGCAAAGGTGATAAATGCATTAACTTCAAAAGGGAAGCAGCTTCTAACTACATGACTGATCAGGTGAGGTAACTGGACAAGTGCACTCACTCCTGGACTGTGGACCATGAGGGCTTGAGGTGGGGTGGGCCTGTGATGAGATTCCTTGGGAGGACAAGGTGCTTTTTCTAAGGGACTTTCCAGGTCCTTTTCCCACCATGAAGCACAAACTGCTGGTTCTCCAGACAGTGCCTGGGGGAATGTGCCTGTTGGGTTATTGCTGCCTAGTCAGAATTGAAGGCCTAGACTCATTTCAGTTACGCTACAAAATTCCCAATGAAAGATCTGAACGGTGTTGGAGTAGTCCATTAAGAGAGTAGAGACCCAGAGATAAAGCACCTGTATTCTTGCAGTCTGCTCTTCTCCACAAGATCCACAAAGCTGAAGAGAATCCCCCTGACAATAGAGATAGCAGACCTTCTTAGGAAGCAAAAAACAGGGTTCAGATCTGTCTGCCCAGCTTGGCAATAGCATACAGCCTGTGAGGATGTACAGCAAAATGTGGTAGTTGACAAGGTGGCAGCACCTTCTGTCACTTCAAACAAAATCAGGTCATTGAAAATCTATAACCAAGATTAGCTACATGTCTTCAGCTCAAAGGGCACATCCACCTTTTCACATGGATCCATCAGAGGTATCAGTGTCTCTGAAAACACACCTCAGGAACGTATGTGGTAGTTCTCAGCATAGTGGGTGGGAGAGGAATGGCTGCTTAGTGCTGGTGTCAGAGCCTGCTTCACCACTGGTGGATGGGCAAGCAGTAGGAAGGATCTAAACTCAGAAGAAATGATTAAATTTGTGGTTATAGTCAATATAGTTCAGAATACCTGATTTAAGGGTTCATGGCTTATGTTGTGAGATTTCATGAGTCATGGTGATGATTAAGATAGCAGTAGCTCAATTAACATGAATATTCTGCTGACACAGCCCCCCCCAGCATCATAAACACAGAGTTTGGTTCTTTTGTGTAAAGTTCAAAGAAAAAAAAAAAGGAAAGAAAGGCTTTCAAACTCACATGGGGTTATAGCATAACAAAGCAGAGAATCAAACCCTTCAGAAACAGAGATGAGCAGTGAGGCCTGGACTAATTTGTAGATTGCCTTGCAGAAGTCTCTGTCCTGGGCCAGACCCTGTGTGAGGCTGGCATGAAACAATGACTAATTTTGAAAACTTAAGTTATAAGATGGTGGACAACAGATGGGTGAAGGCAGGGGAGCACAGGGAAATGGTGTGGTATTGTTGGCCAAAGAGGTCTTACTGCTTTGGTTAGCTTGGTCCCAGTGAATATTTTTTGGGTATTGTGGTGAAGGAAGCTTTATGGAAGGAGCTGAAGGACAGTGAGGTGGCTTTGTGGGTTTTTAGGAGGAGCATACCCCAGGTGTGAGGGTAAAGAAAGTGGGGGTGTGCTTGGTCTGAACATTAAAGATAGCTGGCATCCTGTGCTGAGCGAAGCACTTCAACTCTGAGAAACCAAAGACGGGCTGAGGAGGAGTTGTGACATGTACTGAAAGCCAAGGCAAGTGATGGGACAGAGTGTTGAGTAGGAAGGTGTCACAGGCAAGTGGTACCCTTGACGGCAGCAGCACTCCAGCGGGGTACAAACGAGGCCAGAGGACACCTGTGCCAGCGAGCAGAAAGAAGAATCACGTCAGCACTCTGGATGGAGATGGGCTGAGGGAGTGACTGCTCCATTCACTATTTTCTTATCCATTGCATCAGATTGCTGCTCTCATCAGCAGTGTATTGGTTCTGGCTCAGATGACCTAGAACTAGGGGTAGCTTTATTTACAAAAACAAGTAGATTTAATCAGACAAGCCAGTAATAATTAACTAATGAGTCGGACATTGAACCTTTCTTTGGTATTGATGGTGAGGGGATTGTTCCTGAGCAATTACTCATGTATCACCCTTGACTTCTAAGTTATTTACTAACTCCATGAACAACGAGACGACAGAATCCTTGCAGTCACTCTACTGTCCCCTTTTACCTACTGCTCCCCAAGAGCATGCATGTGATAAAGCAAATTCAGTTCCAGCCTTACAGTAGCACCATCCCCACCTGCCCCCACACCTCCACCTTTCTAAGCAGCAAGGTGATGATTTAGTGGCAGTCACCCTCCTCAGGAATGGTCCTCTGGCTGTCTCAGATGTTGAGGGTTGCTTTAGAAATAAGATTCAAAGTCTCTTGAGTTTAGTGGTCAGCCAGCTGCAATAACATGCAGACAACACAGAGATGTGGGAAAGGAAGAAGCAAAAGGAAGAGCTGGGAAAGTCTCCAAGCTCTGCAGGTCAGAAGTTGGTAAAAGGAACCCATATCCTGGGGACTCAGAAAGACCACTGCAGCGTGCAGCCAGCTCAGCTGCCAGATGTTGCAAGTTCCAAGGCCTGGAGCGCTGCTGGTGTCCTGGGCCTCCTTGCTGGGTGGCGCATGAGAAAAGGTACTGTCTTCTTCGATTCCTGAGGGACCAGCCTTTGCTGAACTTTTTGGCAGCATTCAGCAGGCTTATTCTGTCAGGAGAGGTCTGCTGCACCAAAGCAGTGTCTTTAGTGGGTCCACATGAACTTGGGTCTGTTGGTGTGCGGTGATGAAGGCTGTGGTGAGGGTTTCTGAGCAATGGCTGTGGTGTCCTGCAGTGACTCTGTGATAGTGGCTTCCCTGCATCTCCCCTTTGATCTCTTGGGTCTTCCTCTTCTCCCTTCCCCAGAGCCCATGCAATTTCCGAAGTCCTTTTGGTCACTACTTTGGTTTGTGGTGTTGTGCAATAGCACCAAGTTAACAATTAACTACTACATGTCATCAGGGATTTTGTCCCAGCACCACTTAAGGGTGTGTGGGGACTTTTATCCCAAGCATCCACCCAGGACTCTCACAGCCAGGCAGAGCAAGGGGAAGGATCCGCCGTCTCTTCTCCCCTGAGCCATGTCAGCAGCCCTGGAGGAGTTCTGTGGTTCCATCTTTTGGGTGAGTGGCTGCATCATCCCCCATTGCCCATTCTTGGGGTAGGATTCTCAGTGGAAGGGGAGAGCAGTAGATCCCAAGGCCCACAGCTTGTTCAACCAGTGGGACCCAAGTGCCAGTGGTTGGAGGTCCTGGTATTTATCCAGGACTGCCATGGCACTGAGCGCTGTGCACTGCCTGTGTGGTATCCACAAGACAACGATGCAAATGACAGTTACCTGAGTGAGTCCTGTCCTGTTTTAGCTCCACAGTCCATCTGGGAACACAGGACAACCTGCACGAACCTCTCAGGGAATGATTTGGGTACAGCTGCTGCAGCTGGCTTGGCTTCAGCAAGGGGTGGTTGTGGGGAAGGCCCTCCCAGGTTCAGGCAGACAGATGGGTAGGGGGACATCACCTGGGACCTTGGCTGAGTGCTGAAATGCTCAGCCAGGAAGGTGGGTGTTGAGGAGGGGGGTGTGATGGGGTGGAGCAGGGTGGGCAGGAACTGTAGGAGTGCTGGCTCTTGTGCTGTGAGCCAGGTGAAGATCAAGCCATCCCAAGTGAGTTGGCTGTCTGTCCTTGCTGCCCCCAGAATGCCTCCTACCTCACTCGTCCGGATGCCGACCTACCCGTGTGCTTCCAGCAGACTGTGCTGGTCTGGGTCCCCCTTGGCTTCTTCTGGATTTTAGCTCCATGGCAGCTCCTGCCCATGTGCAAATCCAGAACCAAGAGATCATCTGTGACCAAACTCTACATCATCAAACAGGTAGAGTGGAGCTGAGGGGGCACAGAGGGCAGGCTGGAGCAGCCTGAGATGGAGGGGTGGTGAGTGGAAAGCCTCTGGGCTGAAGTTAGGTGTGGGATGGAGAGATGAGAAGTGTAGGAGAGAAGGAGCAATGGGCTAGAGCACCATTTGGGACAGAAACTTAATGGAGCGCCCAGGATGAGGCATATCTGGGACAAAGGGGTTAACAGGGCTGGGATGCACTGGGAGGGAGGGCAGATGTGTGTACTGGGGCCTCTCATGTTCTGGGTTGTTACCCTCCAAGCTTAAATGATGGCAGTGCTCCTGTGGAAGTGCTGCAGCTTCATAGGGCTGTAGAAAGCTCTCCCAGGCCAGGTTTGGGTTGGAAAGGGTGTAATGCTGTACGGAACAGTGCTTTTATGCCCAACTGCGTTGTCTTCCAGCATTTCGCAGTGCCCACGATGGGCTGGGTCTCCCCTCACAGCTGCTCCCCTCTCCCCGCAGGTGCTGGCTACCTTGCTAATGCTGACAGCAGTGGTGGAGTTGGCCCTGGCATTTGTAGAGGACACAGAGCAGGACCCCCTGCCAGCTGTCCAGTACACAAATCCCAGCCTGTACATCGCCACCTGGGTAAGGGATCAGCCGGTAAATGTGCTGTGTGTCACCAAAGAGACAGGGTGTGAGACCGCGGGGCCAAGCAGCAGAAAACTTCCTTTAGCACAGAGATCAGTGGGAAGCCGTGTCCGTGAGGGAAGTGTAGCCTGGAAGATGGGTTGGGACTAGCCCTGAACATGTGTGGGTGTACACAAGGGCAATAGGTTGAGAACAGGTGTCTGGTTGTACAGTGCTCCCTCATTTTGTGCTTAAAACTGGGATAGATACTATGCCTGTGAGTGTAGCTGAGCTTTCTGGCAGAAGCCTTAGTAGCAGCAGTATGGGTTTCACAGGGTCGACTGCACAGCGTGAACATCAGACCATGGCTTGCTGCTCTGATGTCTCACAGCTTTGCATGGGTTGCTGCTCAGTTTTGTGCAAAGAGTGGAGAAGTGCCACAGGATTCCCAGGCAGAGGAGAAAGCTGAGGACATAGGGGCCATCTGCCTGATGGAAGTTGCAGATATCTTATATGAGACATAGGCTATTCTAACAGTCTTAACAAAGCCGTAATATTCAGGAGCTATACTTAAAAGCAAAAGTAACACCCCCATTTGCTATCCTTTGTGTTTTGTCATGTCATTTAGTTTCACGTGCAGAGTTCATGTGAGATTACAAGTCAAGGGGACTGCCCAGAGAGGCTGTGCTGCAGGATCTCTCATCCAGCTTTATAGTTCCAGGTCTGGAGGCAATTTGTAGGAGATCGGGTGTGACTCCTCTCAGCTGGGCGTATCTGAGAATCTGGGGTGAGAACAGCTGAAAAGAGAAATAGTGCCTTGCAGTGATGTCAGGGTGTCTTCAGACCTTGTTTTTCCTATGAGGAGCCTGATCTTATGTCTTCCTCAAATAAACCTTTGACCTGTGCAATGAACTCCAAAGCTTACATTGGGTTGGCAGCGAGCTCAGGCACTAGCAGCTCAGTTTCTTCAAGGCAGTGAATCCCCACACATAGATCACGTGTACTGGAGTCCTGGACACATGATCCAAAGGCATGTTTAGAGCACAGACCTAGTCCTGCAGCCCTGCCTGAACCTCTGATTTTCCTTCCCCCAGCTCCTGGTCCTGCTGATCCACGATGCGCGACGCTTGTGCTTGTGCAGAGACTCAGGGATACTTTTCTGCTTCTGGACACTGTCCCTGCTCTGTGGGATATTGCCATTTCAGTCACTCCTCCGGAGAGCCCTGCAGGTTGGGTTTGGTAGGAAGCTCTATGCTTCCCTATGGTCTTGTCCTGTCCACAAAGAAAGTCCCTTCAGACTTCATCTCTTGACAAGATATTAGTGGTATCACTGGGGTCCCAGCTGCCCTAGGGACCTTGGGGGACCAGAAGAGACCTGAGAAGGAATTGCTCTTTGAATTCATCCTGTTTCTTTGGGGAGGCATAAGCTCTCCAGGACCAATTTCTCCCCTTATGGGAGGAGGTCAAGGAGAAGCAGGGAGGGGTGGTGAAGGGAAGCCAAGCCAAGACCCAGAGCAAGTTTTGCACTGCCTCATTGGGCCAAGCCTTGTTCCCTGTGCTGGGGATGGATCTTGTCTCAGTGCCAGGTGGCACCCCAACAGTCACCCTGGGCTCTCTATTCCTGTAGGCACCAATCTCTGATGTGCCACGGTTTGTCCTGTTCTTCATCTCCTACGGGCTCCAGCTGCTGCTCTTCCTTGTCTCAGGCTTCTCAGACATCGCCCCAGAAACAAAGGAAATCACGAAGAAGGTGAGAGGTCCACATGGGAGTGGGCTCGGGGTACCACATCCCATCCGGTGTTGCACAGGGCAGGGTGGGCTCCATGCAGAGACTCCTCCTGGCCCCTGATGGGAGGGAAGACTTGCGGGTTTCAGCAAGGGGCACAGCAAGAGCTGGAACCTGCAGCCCCAGGGCATCTGCATGTGTGTCCAAGGCAGGGCTGCTTCTGGCTGAAAAATGGGGTTCCTGGGGCTGGAGCTGGCACAGTTTGAAACCTCTGGGGTTCCTTAATGGCTGGGAGTGCTGAGTCAACTCTTGCCAACACCATCCCTCAGCATCAATGATCTCTTGGTACCCACTTTGCTTTGTACCCTAGAACCCAGAGGTGACAGCCTCCTTCCTGAGCTCCATCACCTTCGAATGGTACACCAGGTGAGCAGGGCTTTGTGGGAGGTTGGGCTGGCAAAATGGAGGGGGGCTTTACGGTTGGCCCAGTCCTGTCTGGGGGAGCCTGCAGCACAGGCTGCTTGGAGTTAGTCACAAGAGGCACTGCGTTTGGTGCAGTCTCTGCAGCCTGAGCTCGGGGCCAGGCTGGGTGTGAAGGCTCTGCATTTGCAGTAAGGACTCTCCAACAGGTGTAGAGTGGGAAACTTGCTGAGGGGGGATTTCTCTGCCCCACAGCATGGTTTTCAAGGGCTATCGCAAACCCTTGGAAATAGAGGATATCTGGGAATTGAAAGGTAAAGACAAGACACAGGCTATTTACGCCGTTTGGGAGAAGAACATGAAGACTGCAGTGAGAAAGGCCCAAGCGGAACTGGAGAAACGGAAACGCAAGAAGAGACGCCAGAAAGCTGACCCAGACCATGGGAACAACATGAGCAATGCCCAGAGCCAAGACATCCTGGTGCTGGTAAATCCCTTCCTACACTTGGCCTTGCATGGGACTGAGAGATCCAGGTCCAGCCTTGGGGAGTAGGGTTACCTCACCTCTCTGCAGCCCCCTTTGCTGGATTTTCCCTTCTTCTGCAGGGCCATGGGCAAGGATGGGGGAACGCATGACAGGGTCTTCCCTGTCCTCAGCAGATCCCCATGTTTTGAGAGACCAAGAAAGTCTCCATCCTTCTGCCTTACAGAAGGACAGGAACCACTCTCAAGTCTGCAGTACAAGCAGCTCACTTATCTCTGTCTTCCCCTACCCCAGATACCTCCTAGCAACGAGGTCAGACTGAACATGACTATATGATCACCCCTGGCCTCAGATTCTTCCTGGGGTGCCTGATTTTTGGCATGAGAGGTTCAGGCTGGTCTGAGATTTGCAACAATTTTCTTTGGCGCACAAGATAGGTGTTAGTACTGGGCGTGTTTGACACAAGCAGATCAGAGAGGGAACACGAGAGGAGGTAGAGCTTCATTCAGGGTACTTGATCAGGGGGCTGTGGCACTGCCCTGGAAGCATCCTTCCAGGTGCAGGAAACCTGCACAACCAGCTCCTTTACTTCTGTGGACTTTTCTCTAGGAGGAGAAGCAGCCAAAGAGGAAGAAGAAGGGGGACAAAGGGGACTCTGGGCCTCGCAAGGATTTCTCCAGGGGCTGGTTGGTGAAAACTCTGTGCAAGACCTTCTGGCAGAACCTCCTGCTATCGGTGGCTTTCAAGCTGGTGCATGATGGACTTGTGTTTGTCAGCCCCCAGCTGCTGAAGTGAGTCCTTTCTCTCTGTTCCTCCCTGTCCCGGCTTTGCACCCAGCCCCACCACCTCTCGATGTGCACTGTATCCAACCCCACCACCTCCATATGTGTACCTCTCCCAGTCCCACACCCTGGGGACTTCCTGTGCCATCACCAAAGGTGTGAGAATGTGTTGGGTTAGCTTAATGAAGAACTGATCTGAGCTGGCTGCCAGCTCTTATGGGTGATATCTTGCTCCCTGCTCCCTACATCCTTTGTTATGCAGTCCTGGCTCTTCTTTGGGCCCCTTTGTGGGTCAGTCTGGCTCAGCCTGGCAGGACCTGCCCTGTTTGTTTCACAGAGGTGCACAGTCTCTGTGGATGATCTGACACAAGTGACCCACTGCTGTATGTGAAATACAGTGTCCCTGAGTTGGGGGTCCCCAGCTTGTTGAGTGTCAACCCAGGGTGGGGTCTCTGTCACTACTCTCGTGAGGATGCTCTCCCTGTGTTGGTTTGGAGCACCCTGCCTGGGTCTGTCTCAGTAGGGTGGGGGTCCCATGGGTTGCTCTGCCCTCCAGGCTGCTGATCGCCTTTGTGTCGGATGAGGCGTCCTTTGCCTGGCAAGGCTATCTGTACGCCATCCTGCTCTTCCTGACGGCGCTGATCCAGTCCCTCTGTCTGCAGCAGTACTTCAGCTTGTGCTTCCAGCTTGGCATAAAAGTGCGTGCGAGTCTCATCGCTGCCATCTACAAGAAGGTTGGTATGGCCCTGTCATCACCCCCACTGGCTTCTTCCAACCTGGGCGGGGGATACTGGCATCCATTGCCTGCCCCATCAACCTGGAGTGAATGTATGCTCTTTATTTCCCAGGAAGACACAGGGAGAGTTTGGGTTGTGGGACACCCACCCAGCACTGGGGACACTGTGGGTGCTAGTTCTGCCTGGGACCTGGGTGCTGCAGCCGTGTGTTTGACAGCTTGAAAGGGCTGAGGGAGGTTTCTCTTCAGAGCAGTGCAACACCTAGGGCGGCTGTCACTGGGGTTCCTGCACTGGGATGTGTTTCTTTGCCCCTCAGCACCTGGTGGCTCCTGGTGTGCAGGCAGTGATGACACCTGTGGCCAGCAGAGGGTCACCAGGAACAAATCCAGGGGCTAATTCCCTGCTCTGCACCACGCTGCTGGCAGCCAGGCTGCTCCCAGACTGGCTTGCAGTGACTATGCTTTCTCTTTCCAGGCACTCACCATGTCCAGTGCCACCCGCAAGGAGTCCACGGTGGGAGAGACTGTGAACCTGATGTCAGCTGATGCCCAGAGGTTCATGGACATGGCCAACTTCGTTCACCAGCTGTGGTCATCTCCCCTGCAAATTATCCTGTCCATCGTCTTCCTCTGGGGAGAGCTAGGCCCCTCTGTCCTGGCTGGCATTGCAGTCATGGTGCTGCTGATCCCCATAAATGGGTTCCTGGTTGCCAAGGCCAAAACCATCCAGGTCAGTGGTGGGTGCAAGATCCTCACTGGCCTCCCACTCCTGAGGCCCTCTGTTAATCCCCTCACTCATTTTCCACACTCCCCTACCCTTTCCTGTTATGCTGCGGATCTTTCCCAGCCTGGGAAGTTCATCTAACTTGGGCTGGGGATGTCTCCAGCTTGAGCTGGGGGGTGATCAGCTGAGATGAGCAGGAGGCAGGTGAGACCTGTTCTACTGTCACAGCTGAATTTGAACAGGGCTGGGTGCATCCTTGAGGACTGAAAGCGAGATATAACCAACCATAAAAATGAAGCTTTAGCTTCTACCTGACAACAGGGTGCTGTGTTTTTCCCAGGTTGTCCAGAGCCCCAGGGAGCCAAGGTCCAGCTTTGTGGGATGGCTTCTTTGGGCTCTGGAGCCCATCCTTCCCTTCCCCATGGCAGCCCAGATGTATTTCCAAGGGTGACCTGCTGTCTGGTTTAGATGACCTCTGGCTCTTCTGTTTGTAGGTGAGGAACATGAAGAACAAGGATGAACGCATGAAAATAATGAGTGAAATCCTCAATGGAATCAAGGTGAGCAGTGGAGTGGAGACCCCTGGGCAGCTGCTGCACCCCTCTTCCTGGTGCACTGTACCTGGAGGCAGCACACCTGAATAACCCTACAGCACCGGCGTAATAGTCTAGTTTGGGGTTCCTGTGTCTGGGGTAGTCAAGCCTTAGTATCTGCAATTCCCTTGGCTTCCTCACCATTTGAAAGGTTGGCTGGGGAGGAGCTCTGGGTACCTGGACTAAGACTCTGGAGCCAAGAGAGGGTTTTCTGTGGGTTTCCTGGATGGCTGTGGTGGTGAGCAGTCTGCCATGCTGGCAGAGGGGCTGGCACTGACCTGCAAGCCAAGGATGAGGGAATAGGAATGCTGTGGGGGAGTGCCATGGGACAGGACAGGAAAGGGGAGATACAGTGGCCAAGCAGGCTTTTGAGCAAGCCAGGAGGTGGTGATGCAGGTGCTGGCCACTAGCAAGCTGAGTGTGGAAGTGGGCAATCCCATGAGGCCAACACCCGCTCACCCTGCTCATCTCACAGATCCTGAAGCTTTTTGCCTGGGAGCCCTCATTTGAGAAGCGAGTCAATGAGATCCGGGCACACGAGCTTAAGGACTTGGTGAACTTCAGTTATCTACAGTCAATCTCCATCTTCGTGTTCACCTGTGCCCCCTTTCTGGTGAGTGCCAACAGGCCTGGGGAGGTCTGCACCTTCCTCAGAGCTAGGGTTGGACTGTGTCCAAGGGGGTGGGAAAGATTGGGAACCTCCTCTGGAGTGCTTCTGGAGCGAGGAAGGGGCTGACTGACAGATGCCTGGGAGTATGTTCCTGGCTGCTGGCAGGAGATCTGTGGTGGAAAGGGATCCCCTCAGAGTGGTGAGATGGGGCCCAAAGGACAAGGGAAGTAGGAGGGGAACAGGTCCCCAGCAGGAAGGCACTGCTGAGGCCTTAGGGGAGCATGAGGGTCTGGGCTGCACACAACCACACCGATGGTAGCTTTCCCTGCTCTCTGTCCTAGGTCTCCTTGGCCAGCTTTGCTGTCTACGTGCTGGTGGATGAGAACAACATCCTGGATGCACAGAAGGCCTTTACTGCCATCTCCCTTTTCAATGTGCTGCGCTTCCCCATGGCCATGCTGCCCTTGGTCCTCTCTTCCCTGGTGCAGGTCAGCGCTCACGTAGGGCAGGGGGTGCTGGGGGATCTTATGATACCTCTGCCCAAACCAGCACATGGGGCTCAGGTGTGTGATGGACTTGGCCCTTGGGCACCCAGGACTTGGCTGGCAGTGGGGTGAGACAGGACTCACATACATGACACAGGCTTGGGGTTCAGAGGCTGGTGCTGGTGCTTGGGTGGGGGTTGTGTGTATGGGGTGCTCTGCTATGGGCCAGCCCACCCAGCTGTGCCCCATGCCCACATGCCATCCTCTTTGTGCCATGGCAGACCAATGTGTCAACTGCAAGGCTGGAGCGCTACCTGGGCGGAGAAGACCTGGACTCCTCAGCTATCCACCACAACCCCATTGAAGGCAGGTGAACCTCCAGGTTACTCCCTGTGGGTCACAGGATGCCCCAACCCTAGGCTTTCCCAGCCCTGAAGGATGTCTCTCTGCTGACAGGCAGTGCCGTGCGTTTCTCGGAGGCTACCTTTGCCTGGGAGCAGGACGGCAACGCTGCGATAAGAGAGTGAGTGCTCTGCGCCATGTTGGGGGTAGATGGGTGGGGAGAGGGAGTCTATGTCGTTATTTGGGGATGGCAGTCACCTCTCACAGTGCTGCTAGAAGCGAGTGCCCTGGAGACACTGCTCTGTGCTGGTCCCTTGCAGTCAGCAGGTGACCTGCAGTGCTGCTTCTTCAGCCCTCATGTCTTTGCAGTGTCACCCTGGACATCGCACCTGGGAGCCTGGTGGCTGTGGTGGGGGCTGTGGGCTCAGGCAAATCTTCACTGGTATCAGCCATGCTCGGGGAGATGGAGAATATCAAGGGACACATCAACATCCAGGTGAGAGGAGCTGACCGGTGCAGGGGGCTGTGGGGCTGCTTGGGAGCTCAGGGGGGAGGCAACAGGGCAGGACTGGTTGCCAAGTGGTGGCTCAGGGCATGGACAGGCTCCAGGAGGTGGCAGTGCTCAGGTTGATGCTCTGATGAGGTAGCTGTTCCTGTGTCTCTTTCCAGGGCTCCCTGGCCTATGTTCCCCAGCAGGCCTGGATCCAGAATGCCACACTGAAAGACAACATCCTTTTTGGGTCAGAACTGGATGAAGCCAGGTATCAGCAGGTCATCAAGGCCTGCGCCCTCCTTCCAGACCTGGAATTGCTGCCTGCAGGTGACCAGACAGAGATTGGAGAGAAGGTATCTGCCCTGGGCACTATGGGTTTCCCACAGCACCTGCAGCAGAGGACAGAGCTGTTGCCCTGTGTCAGCCCAGTGCTCAGAGAGGTCCCTTCCCTTCCAGGGCATTAACCTGAGTGGGGGCCAGAAGCAGAGAGTCAGCCTGGCCCGAGCAGTGTACAGCAACGCAGACATCTACATCCTGGATGACCCGTTGTCTGCTGTGGATGCTCACGTTGGCAAGTACCTCTTCAAGCATGTGCTGGGGCCTAAAGGGCTGCTGCAAAAGAAGGTGAGCACCCATGCCTTATCCGCCACTAGCAGGCAAGAATGGCACTGGTGTGGTGTTGACCATCCAGGGAAGTCAGATGTTGCTTGCTTGGGACAGGAAGGGGTCCTGTGGCTTTCACATGGGGCTGCAGCAGGCAGGAGAGGCCTCATGGGTCCCCAGAGGGGTGCCTCATGTCCCCGTAGACAGGCAGTGATAAGCAAAGAGGTCCCCAAGTAGGGGATGGAGAGCCTGCAGGCCCATGGCTGGGGAGTGAGGTGTGCTCTGATGCTCACTACCCTGCAACCACTTTGTTGCAGACACGGATCTTGGTGACGCACAGTATCAGTTTCCTGCCCCAGGTTGATAACATCGTGGTGCTAGTGGCAGGAGCAGTGTCTGAGCATGGCTCCTACAGCACCCTGCTTGCAAACAGGGGGGCCTTTGCCCAGTTCCTGAACTTGTACGGCAGCCAGGAGGAGGATGCTTCGGAGAAAAATACTACAGGTACTGGGAACACAACGGGGCTGCTGCAGTTAGAGAGGCTGTGCATGTGTCTTGGGGTTATGAAAACCCTGAGACCTGATCCGTCAGTCTGACCTGGCCTCTATCCAGCCCAGGTGCCAGTGATGGCCGCTGTGAATCCTTCCCAGATTCTGGCAATCATTAGCATAAGGACTTTCTGCCTAAGATTTGCATCTAGGCATTGTGTTGAACAGCCAGTGAAGAACCTATCTAATTTTTTTATTCCCTTTTTAGTTCATTTGATTATGGGTCCCATAATCTTATGTGGCAACAGACTACATACCTTAGTGATGCTGGGGTGAGAAAGATCCTTTGGTTTATTCTAAACATGCTGTTGGATAACATTTTATCTTTATCATGTCCCACAGTGCTATGGGGAGGAGTGGTGTCAGGTCAGGTGGATGCTCACCCTTCCTGGGCTCAGCCTGGTTGTCCAGCTGGAACCTGGCTATTCCCAGTCCATCCCCACAGGACCCATCTCCACCTGCTCAAATTAGATGCTCCTGAACTGGAGTGATGTGACCTACCAGATCTTGCACCTACTAAACTAGCACAAATCTCTGCTTGAGGTCCCACCAGTGGTACTGGGATAAGTCAGCATCAGGGACTGCCTCCATGCGGGCTTTTAGTCTTATGTCCCCTATCAGTTCTCCCTCCAGCACAACGGATTTTGTCCTCCTCCTGCTGTACTGGGCTTGCAGCAGGGTTGGAGAAGGTGTGATACATGGTGCTATGACACAGTCTGGGCCTGGGGTGTGGAGTGGAACTGAGTGCAGCAGAGGTGTGGTGGATGGGATCTGCTCTCTCCTCAGTGCCTGACCCTACCTTCCCTCATCCTTGTGCTTGTAGCTGTTGCTTTAGCTGGGGATGAAGAGCAGAGTGATGAAGACATTGAGCCTATTGTGGAGGAGAGCCTTGATGATGTGGTGACCATGACCCTGAAGCGAGAGGCTAGCATCCGTCAAAGAGAGTTCAGTCGCAGGTGGGAACTCAACCTGAGCTCTTGGGTCTCTCCCCTGGGCCCTGCATTGTTCCCTAGCAAAGAGGGTGCCTGGGGGCTTCCCTGGGGGGTTCTTGCAGAGAAGGCTGGGAGCCTCCCTACCTACTCCCACCACCAGCTGGGCTGGGTCAGGAACATCTGATCTTGCCTTTACTCACATTAGCGTGTCACAGCCTTACTCTGTGGTCTTCCTTGAAACTCCTGCTGCTGGTTGGTTTTTTGGGGACGAGGGCTATGATTTCATGGCTGCAAACACCTCGGGCTTCCACAAGGCTCATTCAAAGCTGCCCCAGTTAGGACATTATTTCCCAGAGGGCTCCAACACTGGAGTCCCAGTGCAGCATAGGGATGGACCCCCAGGAGAGTAGGACCCATCCAGCACCCTACAACTAATGGTGCCCATCACCTCCCTGCAGCCTTAGTAAAAGAAGCACCAATTCCTGGAAGAAGGCCCAGGAAGAGCCCCCCAAGAAGCTGAAGGGCCAGCAACTGATCGAGAAAGAAGCTGTGGAAACTGGCAAGGTGAGGAGGATGGATGGATGAAGCACTGTGCTGCGCTGGCTCAGTGCTACAAGAGCCTGGCTGTGGCTCAGAGAAGCCGGTGCTGGCTGGCTGTGGCCCCATTGCAGCCAAGAGACACTGAGGAGACAGAGTTGCCTGGGCAAGGTGGTGGAGAGGAGCACTGTGGGCAACAAGGCGGGGGTCCCAAGGCTGTACTGGGTGTCGTTTGCCCTGGTTTGCTGGGCAGCAGTGATGGGCTGAATTGCTCCACAGGTGAAGTTCTCCATGTACCTGCGGTACCTGCATGCTGTTGGCTTGTGGTATTCTTTCTGCGTTGCCGTGGGCTATGTTGGACAGTACGCTGCCTTCGTGGGGACCAACCTGTGGCTCAGCGCCTGGACTGATGATGCGGAGCGTTACCTGAACCAGACCTATCCCGTGGAGCAGCGAGACCTGCGGATTGGTGTCTTTGGGGCGCTGGGGGTGTCACAAGGTGGGTATGGGAGCACAGGGGATCCCGCTCACCTCAGCTGCGTGGTCCAGAAGGGATATGGCTTGCAAGGCCTGCAACCAGCAGGGCAGCAAGGAGCAGGGGACCCAGCATTGTGTTCATTTGCCTGCTGCTGCCTTCATTCTGGCTCCTGGCTGAACTGGGGACAGATATCAGTCTGAAGCCAGCATAAATTGCCCCAGGAAGTCAGTGTTTCACCTGTAGGTTGAAGATCACTGTCCTTGATCAGTTTGAAGATAGTGCTAGGGTGGCCCAAGGCCTTCCAAAAGGGTTAGCGTTTTTCCCTTGTGGTGGGACACAGTTACTGGGGCCTCCCAAGAAGGTGGGATGCAGGACGATCACAGTGGCTCGCTGCAGAGCTGCTGGCTTGGAGCTGCTTGATGTGTCCCTTGAGCCAAAGGGTGCCTGGGGCCACTGTCACACATGAGCTGGTGATGACTGCCCTGTGCTCTCCTTGCAGCTCTCTTCCTGCTATTTGCGACCCTCCTGTCTGCTCATGGTGCCATGCGAGCCTCCCGGGTTATGCATCAACAACTGCTCAGCAACATCCTGCGTGTGCCCATGAGCTTTTTTGACACGACCCCGACTGGCCGCATTGTGAATAGGTTTGCCAAGGTAAGAGAGCAGCCCCAACATGGAGAAGGTTCCAGCCGGTCTGGAGAGCGTTGAGTGGTGGCATAACCCTGTTGCTGTTCAGCACTGCACAGATGAGACCAGACCAGGGCCTGGAAGGGACCAGAAGGGCATGGTGGATGCGAGGCTGACTGTGAGGCAAACCACATCCTGGGCTATACTATGAGGAGAGTGGCCAGCAGATCACAGGAAGTTATCAACTCCTCTGCTCAGGGCTAGGGAGGCCACACCTGGATACTGTGTCCTGTTTTGGGGCCATCTCGTCAAGTGGGATGTGGAGAAACTGAAAAGGGTCCAGAGTAGATCACCAAGAGAGGCAGGAGCCTAGAACCCACGTCTTGTAATGAGTTGCCCTTCTAGTTATGGACTCTCAGCAAAAGATGCAGTCTTTGCTCTGTAAATGAAGCTCATAAAACAAAGGGAAAATGAGAAAGATGGGAGAATACAGACAGGTAGTTTCATACATGCTGCCATTCCACTTCTTTTTTTGGTGCTATCTCTTGATTTTGGGGAATAACAATATCTTTTGGGATCAAGCCTATGGGCCTGTTTGGTTTACTCTGAGATGAGGGAGTATGTGGTGCCCAGCTAGGAGACAGCTGATGGCCAGGTGGAGACCTGGATGTATCTGCAGGGACCTGGAGTCAGCCCTGTCCCTCAATTCCTGCTCCTGCATCCTGGGTCCAGGCAAAGAAGCAGTTCCAAAAGCTGGTTTGTGCAACAAGGGAATATTATAGAAAGCTTCTCTATTAAATCAGCTGTTCCCAAGCTAAGAGCTGTGGCCTTAAATGGAGTTGTGACCCTAACACCAATTCAGTGTCATCCAATATTTTTGTGTCTGGCACTGTTACCACATAAGTGTAGGAACCTTGTATTTGTGGGGCCTTGGGATTTCTCACTCTCTCTGGGGTCACTAACTGCTTCTCCACACTTCTTTGTATGCTCCAGGACATCTTCACGATAGATGAGACCATTCCCATGTCCTTCCGCAGCTGGCTCTCCTGTTTCATGGCCATCATTAGCACGTTGCTCATGATCTCCCTGGCCACCCCATTCTTTGCTCTCATTATCATTCCCTTGAGCATCGTCTACTATTTTGTGCTGGTGAGTAACCAGGGCTTGAGAGGAGCTTCTGCTCTGCTTAGAGCAGTATCTTTGTCGCTGCTGGGCTTTCTGTTGATAACCAAGCTGTGTCCCTCATTTCAGCGCTTCTATGTCTCCACATCACGCCAGCTACGGCGTCTGGACTCAGTCACCAGGTCTCCCATCTACTCCCACTTTGGTGAGACAGTGTCAGGCCTTTCTGTGATCCGGGCCTACGGACACCAACAACGGTTCCTGAAGCAAAATGAGAGCACCATGGACATAAATCAGAAAAGTGTTCACTCCTGGATAGTCTCAAACAGGTGAGTTTTACTCCTTATGCTACAGCACAGCCTGCAGCACCTCTGCCCAGGGGCCTCTGGGTCCTGAGGGAGGTCCCTGAGATGCTGCAGTCCTCCTTCTTGATCTTATGGCTGAGGGTCTGTGTAGGAACTGGGGGAGCTTGGGATAGGGACACCATCTGTGGGAAGGAGACATTTTAGGGCGATTTTGAAAGCCAGAGTGTGGCCCCTTACAAAGTGTCCAGAGCCGGGCCAGAGTGAGATGTGCTGTCAAGGGCTGGGATGCTCTTGGTGGGATCTGAGAAGAGGCCGATGCCCCAGGCCAGCTGGGAGTGCCGTGGGGGCACTGTCTGGTGTTGATGTGTTACTGGTAGATGCTTTGGGAGTGTGAGGGTTGTACAGCTGGAGCTCCTCCGATACGTGGCATTACCAGCACAGGAGGTTACATGTGAGACCCAGGGACTGACAGATAAAATGAACTTCCTTGCAGAACTGGCCACAGATCGCATGCTGTGTAGGTGCAGGTACCATGCGTACAGTGCTGGGCTCAGGGCTGGCTGCACAGGGATGCCAGTGGGAGGCTGCTCTTACTGCTGGGCCCTGTGTTGGGTGCAGGCAGATGCCTCTCCCACCACCCCTCAACCATCCTCTCCTGGTGCAGGTGGCTGGCCATCCGTCTGGAGTTCGTTGGGAGCCTCGTGGTCTTCTTCTCTGGGCTTCTAGCAGTGATTTCAAAGGGCACTTTGGAGGGTGGCATTGTTGGTCTTTCTGTCTCCTCTGCCCTCAATGTGAGTCAATGAAAGCTTTTTCTTATTCCAGGACAGGGCTGTTTCTGGGAGCTCTGAGCTAGCTGCAGGCAGTTCTGAGCCATGGAGAGGGGATTATCTGGGGTGTCCCATCACCTGGGGAACTGCTATGGAGCCAGGGGAGCACACATCCCAGTGTGAGGGGGATACTTGCTGCCATGGGGAGGAGCACGGTCCCTCTGTGGATCAGAGATGCTGCAGCAAAGCTTTTGAAGGGCTGGGAGAGGGGGCTGCAGAGTGAAGAGTTAGGGGCCAGGCCAGGGATCCTTGTGCCCACGCTGAGTCCCTGAGCTGAGGTGGGAGGTGGCTGTTCCTGGGTCCCACTGAGCTCTGCAACTTCTGGTTCTGCCACGCAGGTGACCCAGACACTGAATTGGCTGGTGCGGATGTCTTCGGAGCTGGAGACGAACATTGTGGCTGTGGAGCGGGTACATGAATACACGAAGGTGAAGAATGAGGTGAGGAGACCAGGGTTCAGGCAAACACCTGCTGCACAGCTTGGTTCTAGCCAGCATCCCAGGGTACAATCCCCCTAATGCTTCTGTGCCCCCAGGCTCCATGGGTGACAGAAAAGCGTCCACCCCGTGGCTGGCCCAGCAAAGGAGAGATCCAGTTCGTTGACTATAAAGTTCGTTACCGACCTGAACTGGAGCTGGTTCTTCAGGGGGTCACCTGCAATATTGCAGGCACCGAGAAGGTGAGGACCTCTCTGCCTCTGCCCTCACTACACTTTCCCAAGTGACACTGTGTTAAAGTTGTTTCTGTTCTCTTGGCTTCAGTCTGTGGACTAGGGAGGGATGGTCACAGGATGTGGCTCCTGGGGACTCGAGCTGCAGGGCAGGGACCAAAGGAGACAGTCTGGGAGATGGTGATTGCAGATGCAGGGCAGGAAGGACCACCGGACCAAGACGGAGAGCATCAGCCTTGTTTTCTTCAACCCTGTCAGCTGGTCTAAATAGCTGCTTTCACAGGTTGGGGTTGTGGGCCGGACAGGGGCTGGAAAATCCTCCCTCACCAACTGCCTCTTCCGGCTGCTGGAGGCTGCTGGAGGGTCGATCCTCATCGATGAGGTGGATATAGCGACGATCGGCCTCCATGACCTGCGCCAGAACCTCACCATCATCCCGCAGGTGAGCTGACCCGACCTTCCGTGTCTCACTTTGCACATCCTCCCCAGGCTGTGTTCCCTGGGCCACCCATTGCCCTTAGTGTATCCCTGGGTGCCGCAGAGTCCAAGGGCCTGTGATCGTGCTGTTGCTCCCTCTGCTGCCCAGCTGCAGGCAGTAGGGCAGGGCAGGCTGTGGCCAATCTCGGGGGGGGCTGGAGCAGCTGCAGCAGCTACATTCAGCCCTGCTGAATGGCGTGGTGTGGCTGAACACGGTGTTGTCCTTGGCAGGACCCTGTGCTCTTTACTGGCACCCTGCGAATGAACCTCGACCCCTTCGACCAGTACACGGACGAGGAGGTCTGGAAGGCCCTTGAGCTGGCCCACCTAAAGACATATGTGCAAGACCTTCCTGAGGGGCTGCTGCACCTTGTGAGCGAGGGAGGGGAGAACCTGAGGTGAGCAGAGGAGCAGAGGCATGTTTCGCTCCCCTCCCTTCCCCTGGTCCCAGGGACCAGCAGCCTCTAGCAAAGTGGCTGTCCAGGGATGAGGGCACAGAAGCTTCTGGGAGTGAAGGTGGGAGAAAACGGTCAGGAGTCAGGGCTGTCAGGGATCCAGCATGAGCCAACCCTTCCTTGGTGGCCCAGAGAGCAAGATGCTGAGGGATGTGGTGCTTAGGGTGGCAGATGATCAGCTGGGGGAAGGCCAGGGAGGGCTGGGCAGGCACGGTGCTGGGGTCAGGGCAGCGTGTGGCAGTAGGCTTGCAGAAGCCCTGCTGGTGTCTGCCTAGTAACTCATGTACCCCGCCTCATCGCAGTGTTGGGCAGAGGCAGCTAGTGTGCCTGGCCCGGGCTGTTCTCCGCAAAGCCAAGATCCTCATCCTGGATGAAGCAACAGCAGCTGTAGATCTGGAAACTGATAATTTAATCCAGACAACAATCCGCAGCGAGTTTGCTGACTGCACTGTCCTCACCATTGCCCACCGCCTCCACACCATCATGGACAGCAACAGGTATTGTGGGGCAGTACTGTGGGGGAAGGGGAAGGGGGATCTGGGCTCCTGGGATGGGGTGAGAGGTGGCTAGCAGCAGAAGCAAGGATGCAGGGACTGAGGCAGGGGTGGTTGCAGTGCCCAGGACAGCAATATACAGAGGTTCTAAGAGAGAGAATAGAGGGATGGGAAGGATGGCCATCTAGTAGTTATGCCTTTGGGGGGAGAAACATTTTTATGGATCCTTCTTTACAGCAACAGGCCATAGGAGTGTTGCTGACACCTTACGTGTGTCACCCTGCCAGTACAGGCAGGAGAGCTGTGCCCTCACCTCTGTGATGAGAGGAGGTGAACCACATAATGTGGCTGTAGGAGGAGTGAGGCTCGGTGGGGCTGTAGTGCTGGCACCAGCAGTGCTATCGGCTCAGATCCCGGGAGTTCAGGCCTTCTCATTCCCTGCTGCCAGGGTGATGGTGCTGCAGGCTGGGAGGATTGTGGAATACGACAGCCCTGAGGAGCTGCTCAAGAAGCAGGGCGTCTTCTCTGTGATGGCAAAGGACGCTGGCATCGTGAATACAGAAACCACCACACTGTAGGTGGAGCAGAGCAGCGTGCAGGTCTGTGCATGGGCACTCACCAAGCAAGCACCGGTGTCTCCCTGCAGCCAGGCTGCCCAGGAATTTGTCTCTCTGCAGCCACAAAGAGAGGGTGGCTTCTCTGGCTGTTAGGGACTGAGGATCTAGACTTGAGTGAGCTGTTAAACTTGCTACCACGCCCTGCCTGCTGTGCACACCAAGGTCTGGAGCTGCTAATTTATTCCAGCATAGAGGGGAAAAGTTATCTGCCAGGCAGGGAGACCACGACCCCCTTAGGGGGTCTTGAAGTTTTTGTACAAAGTTTTGTTCACCTTATCACGGGTACCTAGCTGAGAGATGCCTGAGCACTATGGAATGAAATTTACTGTTTAATCTGAGTGAATGTTATAATTTATTTACTTTTTGTAACTGTTTCTCATCTTCCAACTAAAAGTCTGACTTTAAGGCATGCTAAATCAGCCTCGGTTTAGCTTTAAACCTGGCTAGTGTTTGGGGAAGCTGGTAACACACAGTATGCAGACACACATAGGCACGGAGTCCAAATGGAGCAGCACAGCTATACACAGGCATGACCCCTACTCTCTGGCTGTGGAGGTGGAACCAGGGCCTGCCTGCCTTCCCTATGGGTACTTTGATTGTGGTGCAAACACAGGAGGCAGTCCCTAGGGCTACCCTAACCGCTAGTGGGGCAGCTTTTGGGCTGTGGCTCCAGACTACAAACCTGATTGTGGTGGAGTCAAGCTGGAGAGGTGCAGGCACACGTGCCTGCTACACTGACATGCACACACACAAAATAGGGTGGTTACTGTTCACAAACTCTTCTTTGTTCCTGGGCATGGAAGCCAGGAGCTGCAGCACTGACCCTGACTGCTGGAATGCAGGGCAAACCAGTGCACACTGCCTACCCCCTCACAGCTGGGCAAACCCCCTCACCCCAGCGTGGTGGTGGGAGGGACACAAGCCACCCACAGCCCCAGCAAGGGGAAGAGACCAGTGCAATCACTTCATCTTAATGAAGAACTTTCCTGTGAGGGTTTCTGGGTGCCTGAGCTGCAGCTGACACAAACACCAAGGCGGAAGCATGCAGGACCCCACTGAAAGGTAAATGCTCTTCCTGGCCCTGCAGGGTCTGCATGCAGGCTGTGGGCTTTGCCCCCCAGCCCAGCACTGGCCAGACATTCCTCCCAGCTCTCCCACCACTTGCACAGGCACCTCTATACACAAGGGCAAATCTTTATTTACAGAGCAGCAGTACAGGGGCTATAAACATCGCCCCAGAAGGGAGCTTCCCTCCTTCGGGGCATGGCAGCAGTGGGCAAGGCACACCATCCCGGCAAAGGGCACCCCATCCCTCCCGGGGAGGGCCTTGCCCTCCCAGAAGGTCAGCACTATCTCCACTGCCCTGCAGGGTCATGCAGGTGAGGCAATCCTGGTCAGAGCCCCCCAAAATCAGTCTGTGCTTTGCTTTTTGCCCTGCCCCAGCCCAGAGCAGCCAGGTGGGCATCTCAGTGCAAAGACAGGTCTTGGACACTGGAGATATGGCACTGACAAGGGAAGATGGCTTTTGGACCTCCACCTCACCTCAAAGACAAGAACCCAATGGCTGCTGCTAGCAGCGGAGTGTGGAGAGGCCAAGTCCCTGGGAGACCAAGCATGGGGATGAAGCACCTGCTGGGAGCTCTGCTGTGGGGGATTTCAGGAGCTGGGCCTGTCCCAGCCTTGGAGCTCACCTGCTCCCAGCGAACCTCAGAGCTGCTTCCCCAGGCAGGGTGTAGATGTCCCACCCTGAGGTCCTCCACAGACAGGCAAGACCAGGCTCCTGCTACTCAGAAGGCACAGGGAGCACGTTCACAGAGCCCGGGTTGCTTTTAACACTACTTGGCTAAAGACGGACTCCAGAAACTCAGTATTAGCTTTCCACAATTTAAACCCACAGCAGCTCCTCAGCCTTGGTCCAGCCTTACCCTCCTGGGCCATAGCCCCAAGCTTTGCTCCCCTGCTCCCAGCTGGACACAGGAGGCTCAAAAAGCGCAGGTGAACTCACCCCTACCCTCACACAAGCTGCCTGCTCCTGCCAGCCCACCCTTCTTCCCCAGAAGGGGAGGTGGCAGCCAGCATGGTGGGGCCCAGGAGCACTGCATGGCTGTGAGGGACACAGCCTCAGGGCGAGCAGTGGGGGCTGCAGGGCTGGCCAGCCTCCCCAACAGGCCCCTGGCAGTCCCAGCAGGAACAAGGCAGAGGGTGCAGGCTCCTGCCCACTGCCTCACGTGTACTCTGTCTTCCGGATGTAACTGGAGGGCACGTAGCCCTGCTTCCCGTGCGCCTCGGCCAGCCACCACTCCCGATTGCCTGTGATGTCCTCAAACTGCAGGATCCTGAGTCTCTGGTTAGCTGACACGCTCAGCTCATTGGTGTTTCGGCCTTTGAAGGTGTAGAGAGCATAATAGACCTGCCAGACAGAGGGAGAGCGTCAGCTGGATGGTGATGCCACATTGCACAGGATGTGTGGGCTTTTGCTCCTCTCCCCAAACAGTGACAGGCCCAGCTCCATGCTGGGCTCTGCCAGAGCTGTCTCCACCAACTCACACTCGTTTTACAGTCTAGTTCTCTGTCCTAGAGAGAAAAGGTCTCATCCTCTACCTCAGCCCTCTGGGACAAAGTAGCATATGCCTCCCACCTCTCCCTGGCAGTGATCAGGGACAATGATTCAGCCCCAACTCAAGTGAGGGGGTCAGCCCTTGGCATCCCCAGCCCCCCCTGGGAGGCTGAGGACTCACCTGGTTGCCCTCTGACTCGCTGCTCTCCAACCCAGAGTCTCTGTCCTCCACCGAGGGTGTGGGCCTGAGCTGCGCTTTGGCAGGGTGCCCGTTGCGAGAGCTAGGGCTGCACCCCAGCTCGGGGCGGCTGTAGTGGCGCTGAGATGTCACTGTACCAGCCTCCATCGGGGCTGTCCTGTCACCAGAGCCAGGCTGGGGCAGAGAGGGGGAGTCCATCTCCGAGAGGGGCTGCGGGGACTGGTACAGGTCTGCTGGGGAGGCTGAGTCCTGCAGAGGTTTCTGAGTGAAGGTGACGGCCGCCCCACTGGGGCTGAAGGTCAGCGTGGTGTTGCTTTGGGGAGAGGAGCTGCTGTGCTCTGACTCGTTGGAAGAGTGGCTGCCTACAGAGACGTCTGACTGGCTGCGGCGCGGGTTGTAGGGCTTCAGAAAGGAGCTGTACACAAAGCCCTTGGTCACTGCAGAGAGGGAGAGGAAGGGAGCTCAGATTGGGGCACCGGGGGACCAGAGGAGGGCACTCACAGCAGGTGCCAAGGGCAGGGAGCAGCCACCTACCCCCATTGTCTATGAGCCAGCGATTCTGGCTGCCCATGGGGTCCTTCTTCTTGATGACACCCACGATGTCTCCTTCCAGCAGTGAGACATCCAGGTCTTGGGCAGCGTTGAAATTGCGGTCTGCCTGGAAGAGACTGTCTGGGGGATAGCGGGCCAGGAGGGCAGCTCGGATGTCATCCGACTGCAGGAGGTAGCTAGGCTGCAGAGGAATGAGGCAGGCGTGAGTGACTGTCCCGGGCTCTGCAAACCCTGACATGGGGCAAGGGGAACTCACCAAGCCGACAAGGGGCTGCCGCCGGGCAGACTGCCGCTCCACGCTCTTCCTTTCAAAAGGCTTCTTGGGAGGTGCCTGGGACTCTGGGAAGAAGGTGAAGGCCTGGAGCTGCTGGAGGACTCGACTGTGCTCATCCTGGAAGATGGCAATGAGGTTCCCCTCCCTGCCAGACACCTTCAGCAACTGGAACCAGAGCAAAGTTGGGGGTCGTGGTTAGGTGACAGCTGCTGGGAAAAGTGGCCAAGAGACTAGCAGAGACCATGCCAGCTCCCAGGCCAAGCCGGGCTCTGAGCCCTGCCTGTGACTTCCATCAGGCCCAGATTTGCAGTTGTGTCTGGACCCAGCTCTGAGTGGTCCCCACACTCACGAGCTGAGATTCTCCCAGGCAAATGCTCTCCTGCCACTGCTCCAGGAGCAGCCAGAGCCTTCACCATCTCTATGCACAATTGCAATGTGACCCCACAATCCCTGCCCCAACAGCATCCCACAGGAGCCCTCCGCAAGGCACTCCGGGCCTGAAACTGCAGCGGCAGCTTCCCCTGCAGTGGGATGGGTCCCAGAGAGGCTCGGGGACAAGCCTGGTGCAGAGGTTAGCGCTGCACTGAGCCCAGAGCGCTGGCTGTGCTCTGGGAACTCACCGACAACAGGGGTCTCAGCTCCTCCAGGGCCAGGCGCACAAAGTCACAGTGTGCCTCGGCATAGCCCCGCACGCAGCTGGCAAACAGCTCCTTGGCGAAGCGCAGGAACTTGGGCAGCTCGTCCAGCAGCTGGGCATTGAGGGCCTCATAGTTGTTGCGGGCTGACTGCAGCTCCTCCAGTGTTCGCTTGTCCTTCAGCTTCTCCGCTCGCTCCGTGCAGTTGTGGAAGTCGAGGAGCTTGTCGAAGCGTTTCTGCACCAGCTTGTGGGGCCCCGCAAACATGCTCAGCAGCTGGTTCAGGGGTGAGCTCACCAGCCGCTCCGTCCGCTCTTTCTGGTGGGCAGAGATGCAGACAGCAGGTGAGACAAGGTGCTCTCTCCCACTGTGCAGTGAACACCAGCAGCTCACCTTTCCGCACACCACCTCTCTGGGACAGCACAGGGTCCATCTTCTCGATGGCACCCACCAGAGCTCCAGAGGTCCCTTTCAACAGGAATTATTCTATAATCTTACATAAATGTGCCAGTGTGGGCAACACTATGGGAAGTACCTGAACCACTCACATAGAGAGCTGTAACATTTCAGGTAGGGCTGAAGAAGTGACACGCTTGATACACATCACAAACCCACAGGCATCAAAGCTCTCAGGAAGGAAGATCCTAACAGGAATGCTCACACCTCTCCCAGGCTGTGTTACCCTCCCTGCAGTCTCCCAGGGGCTGCCCATCTGCAGCAGGCCCCCAGGGAGAGCCCCAGAGGGGTGCCCCCAGCACGAAAGAGCACAGCCTCACTCACGAAGTTGGAGAAGAGCTGGTCACTGATAAGCCGATTCACTTTCTGGAACTGGTCCAAGTCACCACTGCCCTTCTCCGTGCACAGGTCCCACATGCTCACTGCTGCCAGTGCCTTCATGCAAGCCGACTCCTGCACCAAGGACACACAGTCAGCACAGCCATGCTTGCTGTGGGCAAGGAAAAGAGGCCTCCCAGGGCAGCCCATACCCTCAGAGACTATCCCCCTGGCAGGGCTGAGGACAGAAGCACTGGCCAGAGGCACTGCAGGTGCACACCATGCAGGCAGGAGGGGCAGTGCACGGCGAGCCCCACAGCTTAGGCATCACACCCAGACTGACTCACCCGGACATGCTGCAGGTAGAGAGAAAGGTCCCGGATGAAGGACTTGATCAGCCGCTCCTGCATCCGGAAATTTTTCTCTGTCTCTTCAAATGCTTCATCCTTCAGCTGTGAGAGAAAATGCTTCAAGGGAGGCAATGCAGGACTCCAATGCCTCCCAGAGTGTAAGATGTGGGGCTCCTGCCCACAAGCCAGACAGCAGAGATGGGTGGTTCAGACCCTAAGGTCCCTCTGCCTTGCTGGCCTGGATCAGAGCTACTCATCAGGGAAGGGGTGTGGGGGGACAGCAGATACCACAGACAACAGAAGCACCACAGGGTGTAAGTGCACCTGGCAGCTGATGCACGTTACCTGGGGCGCAAAGCCTGTGAGATGCTTGAGGTGGCTGCTCACACGGTTGGATTTCTTGATGATAGAATGAAAGTTGAGCTTGGAAATCTTCTCCATGAGGCTATCCTCATCTCCTTTACGGTACTTTAGCACTAAAGAGATTGATGGTGAAATCAGAACCCTTGTCAGCACAACACCCATGTCTTACAGTGCCTCATCAACAATCGCCTTGCTGGCTCTCCCCTTCCCTAAGCCTCTGCAGTCCCAAGTACCCCACATATACCATACCACACCATACATCATCTTGAAATCCAGCACTGCGCCACCTGTAATCTCCTATTTGGCTTTCAATATGCCCTACAGTTTGTAGGCCCACCATTCAAACTCTTCCACAGTATTATGCATAGCGTTAGCATAAAATGACATAGGAGATGGTATACAATAATCACTGGACGTACACTGGAACGTATTTATATTGCTTCTTTAGCAAATATGAGCAATCGTTACAGGCAGCCTATGTCATCTCAGCTTCAGTGAGGCTATGTGGAAAGAGTAAAGTGTAAGACTTACATGTGTCAGGGGCTTCCAAGGGAAAACAGGGAGGGTGGCTGGCAGGTCAAAGGGAAGAATTTTTTCCCTCTGTTCAGCCCCGGGGAGGCTGCGCTTGGATACCGTGTCCAGTTTTGGTGCCCCCAGGTCAAGAGAGATGTGGGAGAACCACAGCTCCTGACCCACAGGGAGAGCTCAGGCCCCACGGGGAGAGCTGGGCAGGCTCAGCCTGGCTGGGAGGAGGCCGAGGGGGATCCGCTCACAGCCAGCAGCTACTTGAAGGGCAGCTACAAAGGTGATGGGACCAAACTCCTCAGAGCGGTGCCAGGCTATACAAGGAGGGGCAGCAGCCGCAGATGGCTGCTTGAGAGTTTCAGGGTGTAGCAGGGAGCACAGCTTCACCGTGAAGGTGGTGCAGCCTTGGCACAGGACAGCAGGGAGGCTGTGAAATCTCCACTCTTGGGGATCAGTGAGAATCAGCTGGAGGGAGCAATGGCTGATCGGAGCCAACGATGGGGACAATCCTGCTCCAGGCAGAAGGTTGGCCAGGAGACCTCAGAGGGCCCTTTGCAGCCAGTGCCTCTGTGATTCTGTCCTCTCTACAGACAGAACCTTCAGACTTAGTCTCCAAAACTCAGTAAGACAGAGACTGCCCTCACAAATTAATTCCCTACTTGTGTTGTCTAAAATTGTATTTTTCAACTTTAAATATATATTCTTCTGTCTTATCATTATTTTTGTTTTCATTTAATAGCCATGTGGTCAGCAACTGCATACATTACATAGCTCTGTATCACAAGAAACAGCTAAAGTCAAATGTATACTGTATTACTTTAAGTATTGTACCTCATGCTCAGATTTTTTAAATGCAGCTCTTCTACTGCCCTTCTGTGAGGGCACAGACTTTGGGAGCAGATTCCCTCCACGACTGTGGTTGCCTGCTAAGGCTCAGGAGCTGACAGACAACCTGAACACATCCACTCCTGTTTCTCTCTCCCCAGCACTACCCAGCTACTCACCCAGGTCCTTCCGGCGCTTGTATTCGTTGATGTTGACGTTGATTTCTTTGACTGCGAGGACAGCAGCTGTGAGTGGTGCCTTGTCAGGGTGAGTGTCGGGGGTAGCGCTCAGCAGCTCCATCAGCAGCAGTGGGTACCGCATCACCCTTTGCACTGGCTTGATGAGGAAGGAGCCCAGGTTAATGTAGTTTGTGCAGCCCCTGGGAAGTTGTGACAAAGGAGATGCACCAGGTTTCAGTCCAGCTCTGCCACGCAAATTCTGCCCCTCAAGCCAACCCCAACCAGACCCAGAATACCAGTGCTTCTAAATCCACTGTACTCCCTAAGTCATGCCACCCTTATCTCCAAACTCACTGCACTCCTGAACCCCCACTGATCTCAAAGCAACCCCAGGTTTCCAGACCTCACTCACACCAGGTGACCCTTCCCAGCCAGGGTCCTTTCCATCATGACCCACTGCAAAATCCCACACAGGCACAGCCTCAAACTTTACCAGAGTGCCACTTGCCTCAGACTCTGTCCCACCACCCAACCACCCAGATCTGAGCCCCACTGCGGGACAGACTGACTGTGCTCAGACCACAGACAGCACAGGGCTCTCCTGGCTCCTTGGGGCTGATGGCTCCTAAAACCTGTTTCCTGCCCAAGACCACCCCTCACCTCATCACCTGCCTGTGCAGCCCATCCATTACCTCTGTTGTGATCATACCAGACACCCTGCTCCTCCCAGACGTGCCTCCACAAGGGAGGCACCATTAAGGCCCCACGACATGCACCCAGCTGGGGGCAGGAGGTTAGTTACAAGGGAGCAGCCAGGCAAGGACAGATGGACAAGCGGGGACTAACAGGAAGGATGCACTTACCACTCACTGTACAGGCTCCTGCTGGCCCACAGAGTGCCGAAAAGCAAAGAAAAGCAACGGGTTAATGGGGCGGCAGGTGTGCAATCCCACAGCCAGCGCCTTCGCCCCATCCCACAGTGATGCTGCCAAGGCAGTGGGCAGCCCTGTCCCTCCAGAGCAGCAGCCAGTGCTGCTGGCTCACAGGGCATTAACCTCCACAAGCTGGAGCTCTGGCAGTCGCTGAGCCAGGCAAAGCGGCTGCTTTCCTCACCAGCCATGGCAGGGCAGGGCTTTAGGAATAGGAACTCTCAATCCAGGACATACCACCTTCTCTGTATCTTGGTGGCTTCTCTCAGTTTAAGGGGGGCTACAGGTGTCCCAGCACCTGTGCATTGGGGCAGGGGGCCATCTGAACCCAGAGCCTGGTCAACTGTGCAGTGACAGAGCCAGCCCCTCTCCAGTCACCACCTGAACTGTCCAAGCACTGCTGGCAGAGGGGCAGGGATGTTGGAGACTGACCCCCCCCTACCCCAGCCTTGTGGCCACCAAAGCCAGAGGCTCCAACCTGAGGCTATCCAGCAGGTCCAGGAGTAGTTTCTGCATCTTCTCATCCTTCTCATAGGTTTCCAGCAGTGCAATGGCCTCGTCATGGTTCTGGCAATACACCCTGTAGACACTCTCCAGCTCTGCACGCTGTGCCAGGAACACTGGCCCTGGAGACAGCAGCAAAGCAGGACTTCAGTGTCTCCTCATCCTCAGCTGCCTCCAACAACACTGGCGTGTCTCATGGTGAGACGCCCAGTGTCCCCATTCCACACACACAGCTCAAGAACGCAAGTGTTACTAGAGCTCCCAGGATGCCTCCTCATCACCCACTAGCACAGAGAGCTCAATCAATCCAGGTCTCCCAGGGGTGAAAGCGGGGACACTGGTCACTGGAGCCACACAGAGAGCAAAGGCACAGGCCTGAGCAGCAAAAGCTGGCAGCACAGGAGTAAGGAGTGGGGCTTGCTTCGGGGCAAGGGGCCACGGAGGGCCACAGGCACCGTGTTTCTCAGCACAGCGACCCATGGGGCAACACAGATCTCCTTGGCTTTGTTGCCGGACTGATGAGCGGTGACAGGGATCAGCAGGGAGGAAGCCCAGCCCCAGTGATCCTCTCCCACCATTTAAACTTTTCTGCCCACCACTAACAAAGCCCATCCTAGAGATGAGAAAAGTTAACAGCAAAATTCATACCAATGGCATCTGAAGCCTCCAAGGTGGACAGCAGCTGCTTGGAGAAGCTAATTACTGTGTGGATGTTTCCAAAAAGACCCTCAAAGTCTATATTCTGCATCTGAGGAATGGGAAGACAGATGTCTTGGATGGGGAACATGGCCTAGTCAGATCCAAGAGCCCCCCCACCTTGCTCTCCTGCAACCCACCAGCTCTCAGCTTCACAGCAGCCACCTGGTGTGATCTCCTCCCATCAGAGTGACTTCTGTACTCATTCCTTTGTCCCCCAGTGCACTGAAACTCTCATTCCTTATGTGTCCTACCACAGTGTCCTCTTTCACAGAAATTTCATCCTTGCCTCTGTTCACCTGCTAATTCTCCCTCTCCTCCCACCAACTCTGTCCCTGTGCCAAAACCCCACATTTTCTTTCTCTTGACAATGAATTTAACCTACAAACCAAATGAAGAGAAATCGGTGATACTTGCTGCCAGGTCTTTTGCTCTCAATGGTGAGAGCTCAGCAGGATCCCAAAACAGATGGACTATTGCTATGAGTGCAGGGAGCAGTGAGAACCAGCCTGCTCCCTTCAGCATAGCTGAATTTCCTCTGTGGGTTCCCATGCTGCTACTTGGCTGCCTCCAAGAACAAAGTGAACTCAGTATCCTCACCCCATCCCACCAGTGCTGCACCACAGCTTGCCCCTCTGTGCCTACCTGAGCCTGCTGTAGGGGCAACATGATCCTCTCCACGCACATCTCCAGGTCTCTGATATAGTCCCGCTCTGTCTGGAGCAGTTCCTCAACAACCTTGGACCTCTTCTCCAGCATCCTTTGCTCTGGGCTTTCAGTGGCAGCTGAGGACGTTTCCAGGGATGGTGTCTGGGAGGACAGGAGAGTCATCTCTGCAAGACAGACAAGCAAGATCAGCATCCCACAGCAAGGATCCAAGGATGGGAGACAAGTAGCGCCTGAACTGTGGCACACGCAATCTATGAGACTGCCAAACACGACCGTCAGAGAGCAAGACCGTCCACCAAAGGACCCTTCCAGAGAGGCCATTCCTGGCACCCCCAGGCCCGGGGCAGCAGGGAGCCCCGGTCTGCCCCCACAGCCTGCCCTCACAGCACCAGTAACACCGCAATGCCCCTGGCGCTGGGGCAGCAGGCACCAAGCAGCACAAACCTGCTCCAGACAGTCCCCCTTGGTGCTGGCCTGGTCCAGACCCCTCTCCTACCCCCGCTCTCCAACTCTGCCGTTCCAGGAGACTCCGCGGGGCTGAGCAGACACGGAGAGGCGCCCCCCTCCCCTCCTCACTCTCTTCCCAGCCGGGCAATGGCGGCTGCCCCCTCCCCTCAGGCTGGAAACAGGGTCTCCATTCTCCAGCCCCGGGGCATTTCCATCTGAATGGCCGAAAAAAGCCTCGGGCACCCACAACGCGGCTGCCGGCGGCAAAGCCCGGAGCTGGACCGCGCCGAGCCGCGCAGGGCGGGGAAGGCCGGGGCGGCGGCGGCCTTCGCCGGGAGGCCGGGCTGGGCACTCAGAGGCCCGGCAAGGCGGAGGCCTGGGGTGGCCAGAGGCACCGCCATGGGCGGCCACGCTGCCACGGCGGGCAGCCCCGGGACGGGGAGACCCCCAAGCCACCAGCACAGCCCAGGGACCTGCTGTGTGTCCGGGCTACCGTCACCCCCCGGCAGTCCCCTGGCCCTACCCTGGCAGGGTGCCGGGGGCACAGCACCGGCAGCACGGTAGCCCTGCCTGCAGGGCCTGGGGGCTCGCAGGCAGCTGGCCACCCTCCTCTTCCCTGTCCTGGGCCCCCGGCAGCCGGTTTTCCTCCTGGTTTTCTGTCCCACCTGCGGCTCCCAGGCCGGCCCAGCCCCCTCTAGTTTTCATTGAGACATTTTATCCCCCAGCAGATTCCTGGGCCCTAGCCACTTTCTACCCCACCCGCCTGCTTTTAAAAGCATGTGCCCTCTGGCCAGAAACACAGCAACAGCCACACACACCCTCCACCCCCACCTTCTCCAAGTTCAGAAAAGCTCCTCTCCAGCACCTCCCTGTGACACCCCTCTGAGGTAGGGTCTGGCCCAGAAACACTCAGGTCTCGCCCATTTTATGGCTGCTTTGCAAAGCTGAATCCCACAGTACCCCCGATGCCCTTGCAGCACCCCAGTCTGCCTCAGGTACCTGATTTAAGGCCAACTGCTGATTTGACAAATGCCCATCCACTCCAGCCATCTCCCACAGGTCCCCAGCTGCTCTCAATGGGATTTTATTAGTTGTGGACATGCCTCAGCTCAGACATTTGTGAAAATATTTTTGCAGGACAGGCACTTCTACCTCCCTGACCTCTCCAGTTACAGCTATAGGCAACAGCAGCTGAGCCTGGGGGAGACAACCTTGCCACTGGCTTCAGCTCTAAGAGCAGGCTCAGCTGGACTCTGCAGGACACCCAGCAGGGCTTGGGACTTACCCTGGTACCGCAGCACCCACCGTGCACAGCCCCAGGAGACCCCCATGCTCCCAGCTGCTTCTGCCCAGGTGCTGAGAATGCCCTGCCTGCCTGCCCACAGGTCCCAGCCTTGCCCTGCTGGGTGATGGCAGTAATGAGTGGCAGTATGAAATGTGGGATGGAAAGTTGCTGCCTCAGCCTAAGCATCCTGCCTGCTGCTCTGCCAGGCTCCGGTATTTGCACTGAAACATCCCAGGAAAGAGAAAAAACCACCAACTTGGCCCGTAACTAGCTAAACTGTGCCACTCTCCAGCCTTTCCCATTGCAGAGCAGCAGTAACAAATGGAAAACAGCAGCATCTGCATCAAACAGCAACTTCCCGCAGCTACCTAGGCTGAAGCACTGGTGTGCCTCTTGCACACACTTCCAAATCAGCTGAAACCCCACTCAGAAGATGCTCTCAACAAGGGAGGGAAGATACTGGTCTCTAAGCAGGCATCTCCTCTGCCCTCCTTCGAAATCGAGCCTGGAGAAAGCCAAAAGGGCCAGCTCTGCAGATGAGAATTTAGTGGCACAATCAGCACTATATTTAGTGTGCAATTATGGCGTATTGGGAAGAGCAGATTCACTGATTCCTACTGGCAAACATCCTTAAAAGTACCTCACCAGAGCCACCCTGCATAAGGGAAAAGGCTGGCTTTGGCTAAGTCAATGGCTGTCTTGGCTCCCCACCAGAGAAGTCCCCAGTGATGAACTTTATCAACTCAAATGCAGCAGGAGTCCCCAAGGAGGGCCTGGGAGCAGCTGCTGGGTTTAACATTTGCTCTTTGCATTTCCACAGCATCTGCAAAGCCTCAGTAGCAGACCAGGCCCTGTCGTGCAAGGTCCTTTACAAACACTCAACAGGGATACCCTGCCCGAGACACAGCACTTGGAACCTGAACAGGACATAAGACAGAAAAATGCACCGAAGGGACAAAGAAACACCAAGATAATACAGCCAGCAGGTCTCCATAGCTCAAAGAGTTAAGAAAGTAACAACAAATGAGTTATTTTAAAGAAGGATTTTTTTTTAAGGAATGGCATTTGTTTTGCAGGGGAGCAAGCTCAAGTGGGAGGGCAACATGGAAAAAGCAGGAAGGTGTTAATCTGAAATGCAAACAGGTGTGTGAAACCCAGGTGCGGTGGGCGAGTGAGCTGATACTGCAGCATGGGGTGGCCTGGGAAGAATCCTGAAAATGAAAACCAGCCAGAACAGACAGAAATGACCCATGCAGCAGCATTTCGGAAGACAAATGGAAAAGATTACATTTGCTTTGGTCAAAGAATAGGATTTTGCATTTATCCCCAGGCAAAATGCCACCAGATGAAGCTTTATACAGGACATCTTGGGAGTTTACTGTACCACCAAACAACCCTGTTGTGCTCCCAGCTTTAGCCATGGCTAAATTGCAGCCACGTGATGTGCCTGCCTCCAGCTCACTGAAACAGAGCTGGGGATGCCCAGCATTGCTGGCAAACACAGCAACTCCCCACGCTCCACGAAGCAAACCCCAGGCAAGTAAATCTAGGTCAAGCCCTTTCAGAGAGTACCCTGCGGCGAGGCTTCGACTGACACTCGTGAGACTGCCAGCTCCACTGCACCCTTCCTCTGTGAATCTCAAATCCCCGCCTGGGGAAGGGAAATGAAAACCTTTCCTGCACAGGTTTTAAGCTCATAGTAGTTATCAGCTCAGTTCGCTTGGCCCGGCATGATGCTGACCACCAGTTCTACCCACTTATACTGGATCAGTGTTTGCACTATTTTGAAAACTTATACAGATTAATTCTCTTCTGGCTTTCTTGCTCTTTTGGAATATTTCAAGATTTGTTTAAAAATAAGGCTATGCTGCAGCCAAGTCTCTTGGGACTCTTGCTGTTTATCACTAGTCCAGCATCCTCCTTCAGCAATTAACTCAAAAGTCATCCTGCCTCTTTCCAAACACTCGCAGTTCAAAAAATTCAAATACAGAATTTGTTTTTAATATTTGGCTCTTCTACCTGACCCAATATGTATGATACTTAGGGTTTGTTTCTGACGCATCTAAAAACTCTCACTTTTTGTATTTCATACCATGTTGATTTCCATCAATTTCTTTTTTCCTGTTTGTCACACATTCTTGTATGTGTAATAGCAGCTTTCCCTAAATAAGGCTTATTAAGCATTTAACTAAACCCACCCATTTCATAGCCGTGGGTTTTGGTCATCTAGTAAATGCTTTTTAAACAGATCTCCATTTTACTTCACAGATTTTCTATTTAAATGTTACCTTTCAATCTGAGTCATCATGCCCATCAACTTTGGAGGCACTAAGACTTACACCACAGCTGGAAGGGGCTCCATTAGCCTGCAGGAATGCAGCTGGTATTTCTAATGAAGCCACTAGATTCCAATCTGGTGACAAATTCGTGTTTACCCATGACACAGATGCCATTCAGAAATGCATTTCCAAAACCAATGCTCTCAATCACAATTTTTAGAGACTCAAATTTTGTTCTCTCATAGGTTGCATGAGCTCTGCAATCTGCCTCTCTAAATTAAAACCTCTAACAACATTGTTTTCTCTATCCCCCTCAGCAGATTTGTGACAAGTCCTTGGCTCTCTGGATTGGTTTGACGGTCTGCAACAGCCTGCCAGGAGCGCCTGCTTTTGAGCTTTGCTAGTTTGCCTGCTGATGCATGGGAGATTCAACACTGACTTGTAACCGAGCCCCTGGCAGCAAAGTGTCAAGATGGAGCACACTCCCACCTCTACCCTTCCCTTGGAGGCCAAGATTTCATATTGCAATCACACGGCTCATCCTGCTCGTCCCAGAAACACCACTTTCACTGACTTTCTTCCAACTAATGAAAACTTGTAATTCTTATTACCCAACCTCCTAGCAGTAGCATGCATGCAATTAGAGGTTTTCTCCCTGCTCTACTCTGGAAGCAGAGTTGACCCATGAAGACCAGATCCAATGGGATACGTGCCCATCATGCATGGGCTGGTGGGCTCACCCAAAGGGCTGCATTGCCCCCCAACTCCTCCTCATCAGGGCTCACCTGCCAGCATCCCCCGTGGCACAGCGCAGCCTCGCAGGGCGCCCAGGCTGCTAACGCAATCTGAAGAGGAACATGCTGCCCATCAGTGCTGAGGACAACCTCTTGCACCAGCATGAATCTCCGACAGCTGCACCCACCTGCAAGGCAAGCCCAGCCCCAGGCTCACAGCTCATCAGAGTCAAGCAGTGACTCAGGACAAAACAAACCAGCTGCAAATATTTGAAGTATGTGAACGCCAAGAGGGGAGGAGCCACTGCCTACCATGAGAAGAGAGGGGATGAAACTAGGGCAGGGAATAATTAATCTGAGCGAAAGGCTAAACTCGCTGCCAGCAGCAGGATCTGGCTGGGGTGAAAACTCTCACTCTGGACATTAGTAACAAGCCTGTAACAGAATATACCCACTGCTCCAAAAGCAACAGAGTAGATATATTCAGTGTCTCATTGCTCCATGGGAGAAAGCGGGGGGTGCAGCAGAGAGGTGCCATAGCAAACGAAGACTTCAGCCCACAGAAGCAGATTCAGCCACCGGCCTTGGCAGAGTCCCGAGACTGAGGAGCAGGAGATAAATCTAGATATATGACAAAAATGAACTGAACAGGAACAGACTGGGGCCACTTCTCCAGGGCCACAGGAATGGCTTGACATCTCAAAGATGTCTCATGCAAAGCCTGCTTGGTGGAGATATCTCTGTGTCAGGTAGGATGACAACCACTGTCCCAGCAGAGCCCCGCTGCATTCAGTGTGAACAGCAGATGGTCCCAACCTGTGATGCAGAAAGAAGTGAAGTAATATGATGGTCTCCAAAGAGCTAACCTTCCAAAGCTGAGGCAGAACATCAACAAAAATGACTGTAAGCAAAAACACTGATGGAAAAAACAATGAAAGCTGGAAGTTCTAGAAGAGAATCTTAAAAATAGGTAATCCAGAAAACATGGTTATGCAATCAAGAAAGAGAACAACATAGATAAAAATCTGGTTTGGGTCTCTCCTTCAATAAAGGCAGCAAATATAAATAAATAAATGAATGAATACAGAAAACCAGATAATAGACAACAGACACACCAGAAATTTTGAAGTACAGAAAAATGAGAAAAGATAGATACCAAGAAAAATCCATGGATGGCAAAACTGAGAGTCCATTTTTTATTTTTTAAATGCGGAAATAAAATGCTACTTTATAACAGAATTTTATTTCCACCCAGGACAAAGAAACCCTTTCAATGATGCAATCCCACAAGTAAGCAGAGATAGTAAAATTCTTGATAAATCTGGCAAAAAGGCAGAATTATACAATAAATATTCTGTTTCTTTCCATCTAAAAAGCAGAAATAAGACCTTGCTAACTGGCACCTCAAAAACCCGTTGCCAGTGGAGAATATTCAGAAAAGAGGACATTCCTAATCAGATTCTGCAGGGACTGTATTTTGAGTCGATCCGATATAATACTTTTAAAGTAAATGGAAAATCACTGCTGTCATGTAGAAAACTGAACACCGATTCAACAGGATCACAAATAAAGATGAGGCATATGAGTCAGAGTGACCCAAGGTATTCTGAATGAGATGGAATTATTCAAACCAAGCAGGTTTAATGCAGATGAATGCACTACTGTATTAATGGGGACAAGAAATGCAGCCACACGCAGGGCTGTATTCTGAGATGTAACGCTTGGTCCAAAACTCAGCAGGAGCTCCCCGAGTGCTGCAGGCAGATTGGGGTCCTCAGACAAGGGTACAGGAATGCAGCAAGGTATACCTCTGTGCAAGCAAGTGCTGACACCTACCCAGAACGCCTCATGCAGCTCTGAATCCACTATTTTAAGAGCCTGAACTGAAAAATGAGTGAGGACAGGAAAAACAAACACTGAAAGGTCTTCCTATGAGTCTTTGCTAGGAGTATTTTAAGACTCTATTCACTACAGAGAACCGAAGACTGAAAGATTACTTACAGTACCTGCCTGAGAAGAAAATACCAACTAAAAAGCTCTAATCTAGTAGAAAAATGTTGGGGTTCAGAGCTGAATTGCAACGAATTAGCATGCAAAATAAACAATAGTGATGGCGACTAAACAGCAAAGCTATGACAGGCTGGTTCTCCTTCTGTTGATGTAGCAGGCAGACACATCTGAGTCTCATCCCAGAAAAGATGCTCTAACCAAGTAGTTGTCACTGGGCTGTACTGCAGAGAAATCTGTAAGAATTGTAATAACCCTGCTTCTGGAAAAGATCAGGCCATGTCATCTCTACTGGGGCTTTCAAGTCCTAAATTCTGTTACTCTGTGGACAGGAGGAGGAACCTGTGAGAGAAGCAGACGGCATTAGAAAAGGTGCCTGTAGCACACACAGAGGGAAAACCAGAGATGACTTTTTCCTACCAGCTGGGCAGGAGGGTGTCTGCTGCCAAGTGCAATGGGGGGCTTTTGGGGAGGCTCCCAGATGCTGGTGAGGTCTTACACTGAGGCGGCAAAGAGGTGCTGCTGCCAGCGAGGCAAATGTAGCTAAGCGTATTTGCCAACGAAGGCTGTTGAAGCACTGTGCCCCAGCAGGGCAAGAGGAGTAACGTAACAGGGAACTGCAGCCAGAGATGGGCCATGGGACGGACAGTTTTACAAAACACCTGAAGCCTTCCTCCTCCCCTCCCTGCTGTGACACACCTCCCACCCCTGAGCCTGCCACAGTGGGAAAAAAAATCCCAACAACCCCTCCCAGTGCAAGTGTGGGTGTACGCAGAGTCATATTTAACATCAGAGGAGCAAAGGCTCTCGCCCAGCATTGCAGTCTGTCCCCCCAACTCTTGTAAAAGCTGGCCAGGCCAGCATTGCTCCAGCCTCCTAAGGCTTTTTGGGCTGTTTCCCTCCTTGCTCTGCTTGTGGCTCCTCCTAGCTTCCCCTCCTAGCTTCCCCGCTGCCCTTTGGACATCCCGGCACTGCAAAGCCTCTCCCTTCCCTCGCCCCGGGGACACAGCTGAACAAAGTCCCACCCTACCAGGGAGGCCCAAGAGTGCAGAAGTGCAGCCAGCAAAGCCTGCTTAATCAAATACCTCCAGAGGACAGATTTCATGCTGTTTAAGCTGACAGGCAGCCACAGCCTCCAGCTCTGTCACCTTCACACAGTTCCCACATAGGTGCCCAACATAGATGCTGGCAGAAAAGGTGCAGGAGCAAACAGGTTTTCAGACACACGGCTGCCCAACAGGGAAGCCAGTCCACCAAGAAGGGCTCCTTCAGTCCCTCTGCCCAGACCCTAGCACCTTGCTGCCCCTTCCCCAACACACACTAATTCTTGTAACAACGAGCCAAGTGCCACAAAGCTGTCTGCAGCCAACTCTGTCCCAGCCACAGCATCAATGGGACTATTCTGCCCATGCCAAGACAGCCTGAGTCCTCCAGCTTTGGTATCTCTCCAGCTCCAGGGTGCTGGTTGATGGAACTGGAGACCCAGGGACACCTCGGGGACCCAGGGCACACAACTGCTATAGCACAGGCAAGGGACCACTGTGGTACCGAGGGGCTGGCGATGCAGGAGGTACCATTCCCATCTGTGACACCCCCTGATGCACACCCTGGGTGCCCCACTATCCTGCCCATGTGTTATCACGCAGCTCCAAGTACTTGCCCTCTGCACATGTCTGAGTGCTACAACAACTTCTCCTATTTCCTGCTTCGTGCTGTCTGTGAACAGCTGCCATACTTGCCTTCCACAGGGTCAGGATTTGGTTCCTGCACACAGAATCTGTTCACGATGGGTTATGAAAGTAAAAAGGCAGTGGGAATAACCCCAACACCTCACCCTTATCCTATAAGAAACTTCTTTGGGGCCCGGAGAGAGCACACAAATCAGGGCCACAGGTTTGGGCATGTACACAAAACACTCCAGCCACAGATGGAGGAGCAATCAGTGAGCTGTGGGTCTGTGCTGCCTGAGCTTCCCTCCCACCTGGACCTCAGCAAAATGGGGGCAAGAGCCCTTGCAGAACACGTAGGTGACTGTACAGAAGAGTAATGATGATGATGCCCCTTTCAGCAAGCCCCAGGGTTTCCCATGAGAACCTGCCTGTGCCAGAGTCCTGGTACTGCCCTGGTGCCAGAGCAGGGCAAAGGCACACCCAAGGCAACTGCCTAGCATTTCCCCACGTACCTCGCTTCTCCTTTCTGGTCTGCACGAACTCCGAGTGCCGCAGGGCACTGGGAGCCGTCCGTCTGTAGAAGCTGTTTCGCTGCAGCACAGAGCCCACACTGTTTGCTTTCTCGGCCTCCTCCTGCCAGACTTGGCTCCAGTCTGGCCGGCCCGTGCGTACCCTTGAGCGTTCTGCTCTGCCATTGTTCCTGGCTGGCATCCTGGGCCCTGGGGCTGCTTCTTCCAGCTCCCCACGGCCATCGTAGTCCATGTCCTGCATCTTGGACTGTGTGTAGAAGGTGCCTGACCCCAGGCTCACTCTACCATCTCCTGAGGACCAGACTGCAAATGCAGGAGCTTCACAATCTCCGTCCAGACTGCTGCAGTCCATGGCATGGTCTTTGGGCTGCCTGTGCCGCTCAAAGTCTTCTTGGTCCCTGACACCTATATACCACCTTTCCTGCTCTCTATATGCCCCAGAGCCTCCATCCTCTCTATACCACTTTTCCCTTTCCTTATATACTTGATTGCCTCCATCCTCTCTATACTGCCTTCTCTCCTCCCTACACTCCCCAGAGTCCCTCTCCTGCCTATACCACCTTTCCTTTTCCCCATAATGTCGTTCATCCTCACTGTAGTCCCTAGGATTTCTGTCCTCCTGAGACCACCTTCCCCCTTCCTGATAGTCTCCAGGGCCTCTACCCTTTCCATACTGCCTTCCCCTCTCCCTATACTGCCCAGGTACTCTGTCCTCTCTGTACCGCCCTTCTCTTATCTCAGACCCACAGTCTTTGTATTGAACACCCTCCCTCTCATACACCCTAGAGTTTCTACCCTCTGTATCTTGGCTTTTTCCTTCCCAAGCACCGTGTGCTCTCCTGCAGTCCGCATACTGGATACCTCCCTTCCAAAAACCTCCACAGTCTCCATTCATGCTCTGTCGGTCCACGGAGATGCCCTCCCCTCTCCTGTAACTGTCCCAGCCACTGTCTGCTCCCCGGCAGCCCGGGTGCTGCCTCCTCGCCCTGGGTCTGTCACTGCCGTGAGTCTCACCACGCAGCGCAGCCACCCCAGCCACGTCCTCTCTCCGCACGGCACAACAGTCCTCATATTCCCAGCTGAGGAGCCGCGGCTCCTGCCTTGGATCTTCCACACCATGTTTCGTCCCGGGATAAGTGCACATAGTCCTGCTGGCATGCAGTGCAGGTGCTGACTCCCTTTGCTACCTGCTCCCCAAGCCCAAGCTCGGGCTGACGCCGTTTTTCCGCTCTGCTCCAGTGCTCCTGTCCCAAGTGAAACGCAGGTGTCGCTTCCTGAAACCAGTCAGCAAGAGTAGGAAGAGCCACAGGCCCAATCACTGCCAGCCCTGGCCTCCTCCACCTGCTGCCCAAAGTAATCAGTAACCAGCCCTGAGGAGGGAGACTGGGGCTGGGCAGGCTCTCACCGCCCAAACCGGCTCCACTGCTTTGCCAAAGCCTCTCCACAGGCAGCTCAGAGGCAGGGAAAAGGAGGGCACTGGAGCATGCAGAGGCCCTGCCCCAAGATCGACGTCCTCAGGGAAGGAAAACAGACTGTGTGTGAGACTGCGGGAAGCCACAGACCAGAGATGGGATACCAGATCTCCTTCCCCTGCCTTAACGCTCCTGCCAGAATAGAGGCTAAATGATGCCGTCTAGCAGAGGCTGGGCTCTGCTCCACACTTCACAGCGGAAAACCAAGGCCTTCATGCTGCCCCTGGCTCAAATCTGATGCTGAGCCCATCCTTTTCCCAGCCATCACCACAGAGCTGCTCATCTCTGGGAAGAGCCAGAGATGAGCAGCTCCCTGCGAGACAGAGCATTCCCAAGTGGTGCCTGCACAGTGCCATGCAGCCACAGCTGCCTGGTTCCCTGCTCCAGGGTGAACGGCTGGTCCCCCCACTGTTATGAACAGCCCTGAAGGACTATCTGGGTTACTGAGTCCAGTGCCAACACACAATATAAGTTTCCAGGAGGCGAGAGCAACACGCGCTCCAGTAACTCCTCTTGCTGCAGGGCGCAACATATTCCTAGTTTTCCATGCCAAATGCAGGAGCTCCTGTGAGAAACCAAGAGGTGACCACAACACGCCATAGAAAGAAACCAGGAAAGTCAGTGGATGTCATCCACATCTCAGGTTATTGCAACATTCGTTAGGTATGCACAGCCAATGCTACTAGCTGTTAGAAGACAAAAATAAAATTGATGGATCCTCCTACTCCAACTGCAGGAGGGCAAACACTAATCCTGCCCAAACCTGGTGATCAGTGAACCCCCCAGTGTGCACCCAAGACATGCTCAAGAAGCAACCTGCAGATTTTAAACATGTATTTTAGAAAACCACATACTTTCTGCTCTTCCTTTGGCTCCCCAAAGGACACACCAAAGGGCTCTGTTCCCCCAAGACTATGCTAGCCCAAATTTGTTTGCTGGTCAGTGCTTAGGGTAAGCTTTCCTCCCTCCAGCACACCTCCATGAGCCCCTAATGGCGGCAAGGCAGAGGCCACGCCTGAGGCATGCTGCAAACATGTTTTGCTGAGCTGATGCAGCACCGCATTACTGATCTGGCCCACTGCACTAAAGCTGGGCTACCAAGCCTGAGACATGCTCTCTGGCCACACTCAGATGCGTCAGGAGGGATGCCACAGAGCTTGGGTAAGGCACATTTTTATCACAGGATCAGACAGGCTACTTATAAATCCTCAGGTCTCTTGAAGTGGTGAAAAATCCCCTAGACTATCAAGGTGATAACTTGATGGGTATGATGTCTCAGGATAGTGCTTTAGTTCCTGCCTAAAACTTCCAGTTGCAGTAACCAACAGGGCACAGGTTCTGCAGGATCTGTCGTCCTCTCTCAGAAAGCACCAGGACAGTCAGAGACGTTTCTCAGCAAGATCCATCCCATCAGAAAATTTCCCTTGAGATCCAGGCTAGATTTTCCTCTTCCTACCTTCAAGTTAATTTATCTAGCCTCAAATCCTCTAAACCTTCTTCCAAGCATCCCTCTCGCATGCCACTGATGTGAAGGCTGTTTGTCACCCTGTTTCCCTGGTGCACCCATGCCTTCATTCCCATGCGCTCTGCATCAGACACAATCCTGCAGCAAAGCGCCTGGGCTCCCCAGCGCTGATTAAGCAGTGGGAGGATGGAGGCAATGAAGTCAGAGTGAGTAATCCCCAGGCAGGAGCTGGCATTTCACTCCACCTCCCGCGTGCAGTGCCCACATTTCCTGCACATCGTGGGTTTCAGTAGCAGAACTGCAGTGTCAGAGCTCCTGGAAGAAGCTGGGGAAGGGACTGTGGGAGATGTATGTGGTTCTGTCTTTTCACTTTGTCTACTGTAATATCAAATATAACGTAATTAACAGTACTGATCTTTATATGGCATCTTTGGGTTTCGGAGCCCAAATGTGCTGATATAAACAGGGCAAATTTCTCCTTCCTGAGTAATTTTTCTGGGCTGCAAGGACAAAAGTAATCTTTTTGGCTACAGATATGCTGCAGTCTAAAGCTCTTTGTTGCTGTTACCGACAGTGCAGTGTCATTTTCCTGTCCTGAAATTCTGGACTCCACGGACAGCAGGAGCACAGGGACAGGCTTTATTTTTTGCCCACTAACCCTCCCCACTCCCAGGCCATGTTCAGCACCCTTCTGTGCATCCCCGCTGATTTAAGTGACAAGTCTCCAAAGGTCTGTATCACCACCAGAGCAGAAACCACAGGAAACCCAGCGCCCTGACTGGCTGAGGGCAGTTGCACCACAGACATCAACTCAAATCTCAACTGCAGAACCACCAGCAAAGCCACTCTGAAGGTGCTGCTCACTTCCCTACAGCTAAGAGGGGATGCGGCAGGGATGTTGAACCTGCAGCAGCTGTGTTTTTGCTTGAGAGCAAGGACACACTGGGAATGGATGAGATGAGGGCTCTGGATGTAGGGTGGGGCTGGAAGAAGAGATGGGAGAGTTGGAAGGAAAAGGGGGTGGGGAAGGCCAGGGCTGAGGGATGTCCAGAGAATGACACTGTGGTTCTCCGAGGCAAAATTGTGATGATTTGTACTGCAGCAACACTTACAAAATGACCAAAATCAGGAATTAAAGAAGGAAATAAAAGACTGGCTCTAACAGTGCCTGTACGCAGCAGGGGCCAGCTGTCCCCCTGAAGCACTCCCATCCCATGCTGCTGCAGACTCACCTCTCAGCTCCTGCAGCTCCACACTGAGGCTCTCGATGTTGGAGTCACAGAAATCAAGGTTCTCCAGGGTCTCTGCTCTCACCAGCTCATCCTGCTGCTCCTCCAGCATCAGGCTCAGCTCAGCGCGGGTCTTGCCGTAAGCCTCCAGGTCTCGCTCCACCTCTCCAATTCTCATCATCAGAATGGAGTGGGGGGAAGCTGATCCTGCCCGTGTCAAGTCCTCACGTCCCTCCTCCACCCGCTGCTCCTGGGTGCTGGGCTGAAGCTGTGCAGGGGCCATGTTTTTCCGCTGGGTGCTTGATGGAGGCCGGGGCGCAGGCCGGGAAGGCTTGACCGAGAAGGACAGAGACCTGCCTTTGGACACCTGGCCACCCAGTGTGTGCACAGGGGTTGTTGCAAGGCTGCTGGGCCGAGGAGGGGGTGGCCTCAGGGCCTTCCTCCTCTCTGGCTGCCTGGCATGGGGGGCACACTCAGGAGACCCACGGACAATGTCCTTCTCAGAGCTGTAGTCCAAGATGGAGAAGTGGCGGGACACTTTGTCCTGCTCAGCGCCAGTACTTGACAGACTCTTCTCAAACTGCGCCAGCTGCTCTGTCAGTTTGGAGTCGAGGTCCGTGCAGCCATCGCCCTGTGCGGCAAGCGGGAAGCATTCCCCCCAGTTCCCAGCCCATGTATCCAGGCCCACCTGGGTACCTCCCAGGCTGTAGGAACAAGGTTTGGACTTCTCCTGTTGACTGTCCACCCAACCATCCAGGTCCTGGGCGCTGCTCTGGCTCTCCTGGGGCTCGGATGCTGCCCAGATGTTAGAAGAAGAAATTGCCTGGCTCCTGCAAGGATCTGGGGGGCAACAGGGAGCCTGCGGGGGCACAGTGGGACTGTCTCCATCATGCTCAGACAGGGCTTGAGTTTCTGAGTTTCCTGAGGAGGCTGAAACAGTTCCCCCAGGCTCCAACTCACCTACCTGGCCAGGCCTGTTGCCCCGTGGGGGAGGCAGCTGAGCAGAGGGGAGAAGGCCATTGACTGTCTTTGTGTGGTCAAAGGGGAGGGAGTCTGCTGTGCTTTTGGGACATGGCCCTTGGTGTCCTGTGGCAGAAACCTGATGCTGTTTCAAATCTGTGCCAAGATGACCTTCTGTTCTCCCGACTGCGTGAGACAAAATGGTGTCATGCTCAGGCTGTGCTGCCGAGTCATCTTCCTTTTCCCTGCCATCTTTCCCTGGCAAAGGAAGAGCTTCAGAGCAGGTGGTTTCTGTGTCTTGATTAATGGTGACTCCACAGCTGCCTCCACCTTGGGGATCCCCAGCACCCACCTTTTCCCTGCAAGCCTCAGAGGCTTCCAGCCTCACAAATCTGTGTGGGAAGATGCCGCGTTTCCCCCTCAGCTCCCCCTCCAGCCAGCCATCCTCCAGAATGCCTATGATCCGAATCCTGTCACCCACATCAAAATCCAGTTCCTTGGACTCCAGGGCTTGGAACTGATAGAGGGCAACACCATAAGTGCTCCCTGGCTCCTCCTCCTCCTTGGGGGGCATCTCCACTGTCCCATTGGTGTCACAAGTCCCTGTGGGCTCTGGATCCACTGAAGTTCCTGATGCTCGCAGAGGAGTAAGCAGTTCCACAAAACCCTCTGGGAAGATGCCCCTGCGGCCTCTGAGTTCGCCTTCGAACCAGCCAGGCTCTGGGACACCAACAATGTTGATCACATCCCCTTCCCTGAAGTCCAGTTCCTCCTCCAGCTGAGCAGATAGGTCCATCAGGGCCCGGGCTTGGCCCAGTGAGTAGGCGGGCACCTCCAGGAGAACACTCTGGGACAGCTGACGGCTCCGAACTGAAAGGCACAGCTCCCGCACACATGATGAGGGGAAAAAGCCCTTGGAACCCCAGCTGCTTCGGCCCTGGAGCCAGCTGGAGGCCAGGGACCCCCCCAGGATCACCAGGTCTCCTGCAGGGAATGAGACACAGCAGTTCAAAACTGATCTCATGATTGCTTCCCACCTCTTATTCCTGCCTCCCCGTGTCCTTCCTGGCTGTGGGTAAGGTCTGGTACTGTGCGCAGAGCGCAGTGCGTGCTGGGGATGCACAAGAGCACAGAATGGAGGTAAAGCATGAAGCACACACATATCTAAGGTACACAGTTTTGACTGCTAAGCCATGAAGGTGCACAAAAGCTTTGATTTCTCCCCCAAATGCAAGTCTAAGATTTGGGGACTGGAGGGCAGTTAAAAGGCAGCTGTAAGTTTACTATGATCACATGACTCCAATATTTGGAGTTTCAAGAGTAATAATAGATCATAAGAAACCAGTATCAGAGTGGCAGAAGCCCAAAGATCCATGGTGGATTTGACATGACCCATATCATGAGGTATTAGGAAATTCCGAGTCTCTCCTGCCACTCTAGGCAGGATGCTGTGACTAGGTTCATGCTCCTGGTGAGGGCTATGAAATGCAAAGCAAAGGAAGGCAATGGAGATTACCTCTCTGCAATGACAAACTCCCTGGCTCTTGAGATGTGAAGTCACTGGTACAAACAAAGAGTTTTTCTCCCTGCTTCAAAGGGGGAATATCCACAGGTTCCACAAAGCTGCTAGGAAACTGCCCTAAAATGAGAAGCAGTTGTCAGCAATGAGTTTTTCCCGTAGCCCACCACCACCTCCCTCCACTCTTCTTCCAGATTTTGGAATTTATTCATCTCTTGCTAAAGGAAAATAATCAGCTACCCAGGGTGTTACAATAGCATGGTGGAAGAGGAATGAGTTTGGGAGTCAGGAATTCCTGAGGTTTTAAATGCTTAAGAGCTAACAGTGAACAAAAGGCTTTTTGCCCTCAGCTCACTCCAGGCAATCAACAGGCTGTGTTCATTACTGGGACTGTGCCATCAGCACGGTTTCTGGGAACAGACATACTAGGTCTTCTCTGCTTTCATTGCTTACTTCCCAATTCAGAACCATGATGAGGACTGAGAGATCCAGTACTGCTGGACCATGAGACCAGTGTCTTGTGACTGGGCACATTCACCTGGTACTCCTCACTCTGTAAGGCTTGGCCCCTCCATGGCCTCAGTGCAGAAGCCAGGCCACCACACTACAGATGGCCACATCTGTGACTCAAAAGCTCTGTCACAGCTGCAGTGCTGCTGAGACTCCAGGGACCTTCCCCACTTTATCACCTCTGCACACCTACTTCACCATGGCACCCACTGCTGGATGCCCAGCTATTCTGAACAGGCCACTGCCAGATGGGGCAGCACACACACTTGTTGGCCATCACAAGATACTACTCAGCTTTTAATCTCAGTCCCAGGAGCACAGGATGTGGCAGAGCCCACTAAAAATGTCAGTCCTATATTTTGTAATCTGTGGCAAGGAGATACGATGGGAGTATGGGCTAGTAGCACTTCTAGCATTCACTCCTGATGACCCAATATGGCATCCATGTTCTCCAATAAAACCTGGAGACACCATATCCTAGACACCTAGAATTTTGCACTGGGTTTAGGCAGTTGGCATCTGCGGTCATTAACCTGAGATGCAACCAGCAGCCCACAGGCTGCTAGCCTCAGTGGCTTCCTTCACAGATTTAACCAACTCTACTTCTTTTTCCATGTCTTAGTTTCCTGCTTGGTACATGGAAACAACCTAATGCTGTTAGAAAGGAAGTTACATTAATTATTCCCCAGAGAGTACTGAGTATTATTATTGGTAGGCTGCTGCACCTCCACAGCTTCTATTCAAAAGCACTTTTTCAATTCCCTACAACTTTAGCTTAGAAAACTGGGCAGAAAACTACAACAGCCGTTCCAAGGGAAAGCAGAAATGCAAGTGCATTTTGAGCTAAAAATCATTAAAAGCATTCAGTTTGACTTCAGTGTATTTCTTTATCTTTGAGCTATGACACACATCTGTTTATTATTCTTTAATAGCTTCATCTTCCTGAGAACAAGCACATCAGTTATGCTGGGAGACAAAACTGTGGTGAAGTAGCTGCAGAAGTAGTTTGTGCCCAGTGACTTCAGCAGCCGCAGGATCAGGCGTGCACTCATTCAATGCCATTTATCAGCTATGTGGAGCACAGGAGAGAAGTCCTCCTCTCCACCTTTGCTCCTCTCCGTCTTTGTTTTAGCCAGGAGACAGTTCATGGCTGTTAGCAAAGTCCAGGCTGCTGCTGCAATAGCAGCCCCATCTCCACGTCCAGGGATGAAACTCCAGTCCCACCCTCATGCTGAAGACAGAGTCAGGCTTATGCTTTGAAGTGGCCTGGTTTTCACCCCCCTGAGAGCTCACACATCCTCTCAAGATCAGTATTAAGATGAGAAAGAGCTGCTTAAACAGGGACTATGAGACTCGAAGTGTTTCACTAAGGGCATTTTGCTGCTTCAGAAGTTTCTCACACCCCTCCAAAAGTTTAAAAGACTTGCACACTACTTCAGGTACCCAGATACTGATGGAAGCTTGTGCAGGAAAATGGTTTAAAGTGGAAAGGAGGAAGTGGGGCTGAGTCAGAAGGCTCGGAGGGACATGGACTCTGTTGCTGTGTCTCCCACTGACTTGACCTGACGAGGTCACTTGGATGTGGATGCATTTCCACTCTCAGTGCATCTGTTTCCTCTCTCCCCTTCCACTGCTACAGCAGGTCAGTACATAAACTAGCCAGGAAATGGGCTGTCTCACCACAGAGGATGGAGCAACTAGTATTGTGAAGAGAACCGAACCTCCACTAATCTTTCTCAAAAAACAACAAACAAGCTGTCTGGATAGTTGATGCAAAGCTGGCAGGAGACCAGTAGTGGGCAACCTGCACCCTCAGTTCCAAGAAAAGACCCAAGAAAGATTTAGTAAATCAAATCTGGTTCTGTACATTGCTGGCCAAGGGGAAAGTGTGCTCATGGAGTGGATGTTTAGCTGGAACACCTAGGGATCCAGGTGCAGTGACTTGCAGCTCTTACCTGTGACACCTTCCTTCTTGCCAAGGAGCCAGAACTCGTCCACCACTGCCAGCACCTCAATAACATCTCCCACGAAGAGGGGCAGCTCTTCAGAGACACTGGGACAGAAATCAAAGACTGCTCGTACCACAGAGCCAGCCTCCATTGTGTGGGGTCTGAAGGCGAATTAGTACCTAAGGCTGAGACACAGTGGGAAGTCAGTTAGCAGCCAGAAACACCTGAAATTATCACATATATGCTCAGAAAGTAAAACCATTCCTGAGCACAAGAGGCAGGAACAGTGCAAGAGGGTCCTGTCCTGAGCTCCCTGAAACCCCTTGCCACATGAAGCATGCTGCAGGAGCCAAGGGTCTCCAGCGATGCACTCCCATGGTCTAACCTGCCTTGTCCAGCACCTCTGGCTATCTCTGTGGGGACATGTTTGTGCTGCAAGGGGGGGGAGAAGCAGCAAGAAAATTGGAAATTAATTCCTGTCAGGAAGGAAGCAAGAGGAGGAGAGGAAGTTCAGCACTTCCCTGACATGCAGGGCAGGGCGGGCAGATAGCACCACTCACTTGCACAGTCCCACCAGGAATGATACAGGGTGATGAGCACAGGCATCCCCCTCCCCATGTCACTCACTGCTCAGGGCCACAGGAACCGTGTGCTGGAGCAGCGTCACACTTCTACCCCACAGAGAACAGACACAAAGTCCACTCAGGCAAGCTCACCCCACCATCTTCTTCCCCACTAGCAAACTAAAAGTCTGCCTGGGCTGACCCAGCCTGGCCATCCTCAGACCTGGCTGGAAATGCCCCTTCTGCCTTCTAGATACCACGCTCAGCCATCCCCTGGGAGGCCTCACCACTGCTCTTGAGAGAAGCCAGGCTGAGATGAGGGTGCAGACCCTGTCCAAGGCTCTGGGAGCCAAGGCTAAAATTCCCCCTAGCAGGGGACCTGAAGGCAGGCAAAGACGTCCTCATCAAGGGCTATGTCCTGAATTCCCCATTCCCCTGCAAGCAGCTGCTAAGCCACAACACTTTTCTATATAATCTTTGCTTTGTACCAAGCAGCCTCACTATCTAGGCAATACACCAGACCACGGCAGCAGCAGTCCTGCAGCTTCAGCTGTTCCTTCCCTTCTTCCCAGATCCCTCGTGGGGGAACTGAAAGGTGCATCCGTCCAAGGCAACCAGGAACCCTAAGATTATTCCTCAACATCTGCACCTCGGACTGGTGAGTGCTTCCCTTCATCTTCCTGTCCCACTGCAATTACCGGCAGACCACGGCACTGCTGACACCTCTCCGAGGTGCTTTCAGAGCCCTGCCCTCTGCGACACCAGCAGCCCCCGCCCCCCCCGTTCACAGGCTGCTTTCCTCCCACATCACAAGTAGAGCCCCTGCTCCGTCCCGTCAGACACAACTTCCCTGCAATGGGACCCAATCTCCTCCCCTCCCAAAGTGCCTCTACGTTCACGATAAACGGTCACCCTCCAAGCGCCACCCAGTTGGCGATACCCGTACCATCCTCAGCACGGCTTGTCAAACCATCCCACCTAGCTAACAGCAGAAAGAGCATGGTGACAACACACACCACCACCCACAGCAAACACACAGGGCCCCCGGAGCTCCCATTTCTCCATATAGCCGCGCACAGCCCACCTGAGCCCTGGAGAGTCAGGAAGAGGGGACGCTAACACAGGGAGAGAAAAACCTCCCCACTGACGAGGTGCAGCCAACTTCCATCGAGTGCCAGCGGGGATCCAGCCAGGGAAAGGCTTTCTGCTGACGGGACTGCTCTGTTTATCCAGTCCGACTCACCTCCTGGGAACAAAGCGGGTTTGTACTCAGCAGGAACAGCTTCCTCAGCACGTCCCTCCCTACCCCCAGCCATGCCCCTGCTGCAGCCAGCATGCTGTGCCCCGGCCCCCAGCCACCCTCACCTCTGCCATCCCGTTCGTCACTCCTATTGCTCTCCACTGCCTTCCCTGTAGCATGTGGGCTCCTTGGGGCACAGGCTGTCTCTTTGTCACCAGTGTTGTGCTGGCTGTACAAACAAAGAGCCCAATATCCAGCAGCCGACAGCACTTTGCCACCAAAAAGAGATGAATGGACTGGAGTGAATCAGGAGCACAAAGAGCTGCAGTTCAGGGTAGCAGGAACCTACTGAGGCAGAAGGAGTAACAGTATTAAAAACATGACCATGTGGAGCAGGCAAAAAGATGGAAGAGCCATCAATTAGCTTGGAAATACTAAAGACAAGGAAGGAGCCTTGTGCTGTTTGAGGTGGGGTGGCTGGGACATGCTGCTGCATGCTCTGACACAAACAGGAGAGCAGTAGTGACAGGCACAGCAGTAGCAGCCCCTTGCAGGCACTGAGGGCTGCCCTCCACCCCACAGGCAGGCTGCCAACTGAGCTCACGGTCCTAGGAATCCTTGCCATACTCTGAATATGCAAACCTCACAGCCGCACTGGACAAAGATGGAAAAAATATTGCAGGCATAATTGCGGCCTCAGGTTAGTTTCTCCAGGAGCACATGATGGTACAGTGAGATTTCTTGCATTTCTTCTGTTAAAGGTGTAATGTAAGAGTGGGCTGAGGAGCATAAGAATTACAGCATGTGTGCTGCAGACCTAAACCCTGGCTTTGCTGCAGTCACTGGGGCTGAGGACACGGCCCTCTCACTGCCCTGGGCTCAGATCCTGCCCATGAAAACAGTGGTGTCACTTCCTTAGCTCACCTGCAGCTCTGGGGACTCATTCATTAAAATGTACAAGATTTTCCAATGAGACAGATCAAGTGGGGCAGGCAGGATTGCAATTGTTCTGCCATGTATATATTAATTGCAGTTATAATAAAACATGGGCACTAACTTATTCATGTGAAAAGCAGTCCCTGAGAGCCAGCCCATGAGGCAAGAAAGCATGAAGTAACTTCTGAAACTGCCAAAAGCCCGCGTTCCCTCAGCAGTACTGAGAAGAGCAGGATCACTCCCTGACTCCAAGTCTAGACAGTATGCCCCTGCATTCAAAAGCAGTGAATAGGTCTTATGGGGTTTGATTGCTCTGTAACATGAATTGAATACAAAATATTACGTTTTCCAGGACCCTGGCCTTGTCTTACTCCATGAAGTGCTGCCTGCCAACATTTTCTCCAAACCCCCACCTAGAGAAGGAAGCCTCCCAGCATCTTCCAGACTGGAAACTTTCTGAGGCCAACTCCTCGGGCTTAATGATGGACCCAAGCTTCTCCCAGATCCACCCTAGATCTGGTGAAAACAAACATTCAGCAACAGCTCACGCAGAGGTTCCAGCAGGAAGAGCAGATTGCAGGGAGAGCCGGGTTCCGCCTGTGATCCCCAGTGAGTCACGGTTCCTGACAGCTGGCCAAGCACCATTCCCTCTCACCTCAAGGATGGGTGATCCCTGCCTGCCTGGGGGAGGGAGAGAGGGAGGGAGGAAGGGCTCCTCCACAACTGAGCAAACATGGAGACTTCAGGCTGGCGGAGGTCAGGACTGCAAACTGCAGGACTCCTGCCCCCGCCTAGCAGCAGACCCGCATCCAAAGAAAGCCTCACCGTGCAAGTATGAAGCTGCAGCACGGCAGCAAACTCACCCCGCTGTGAACACGCTGTCTCTGTCTCGCTGCCTGATCCTGCACAAACTAGGTAACGTGTTCCTGGCGCTTGACTGCAGCCTGCCCTGGTGCCAAGCTCCAGGCCTGACACAACAGCATTGTGCAGCAAGGCAGAGAGTGGATTCCCAGGGCATTAATCACTCCCCTCAGCCTGCCTGCATGCATGCTCAGCACACATTAACATTACCTCCATGGAAGACTGCCGATCCCATTTTGCCATTAGCTCTGAAGCGTGTCTGGTCCAACGTGGGCTGATGAAAGGAGGGACCAGAATGAAATGACGGCTATTAACTCTGTTACAATATTGTTTTGAGACCTTCAGCACAGACTGGATCAAGCCACAGCAGCCAAAAGAAGGCATTTACACACTGACTGACAACTTCTCATATCCCTCCTCTCTTTTTGCAGCTGAAATTGGGCAGGGTAAGAAGTCTCAAATAACGGACTCATCAGCACCACAAATAATTGTCAGGCACTTGCTCAAAGTGCCATCATTTAGATGGAAGCAGACCTACTGAAGATGGTGATATAAATGTCCTTGTTGCATCTTTTTGATGGTAATGGTGAGGAAATGAGTCTCTGATGAGTTTCTGTACCTTAGAAATGGGGAGTTCTGCCTTCCCTGTTTTTGCTGAAAGGTGCTAAAGCAAGAATTTCAAGCACTCATGAGATAAGGCAGCAACATGAAGAGATCATTTTAGGTTGATTACAAAAAGTATTAACAAACAGCCCCAGTAAAAGGAGAGCCCCAAAGGGTTTGCAGACAGCTAATCTGGTGGTATACTCAAAGTGCTGATCAGATCATGAGATAAAAAGCAGTAACGTATGGATGCCACAAATTTAGCAGCCAGAAAATCAAACTTCACAGGTGTTATCACCACTCGTTTCCCTCTAAATAATATTTTTCGGCTTCTCACTCAAGAAGTAGCACTGTTAGAACAGGCTATGGTCAGCGTGAGAGCACCGTAACTGAAAAACTAACATTTCATCAATCAGACCAAAACATGCAGTGTGAGCTTCCACAGGAGGTTTTGCACAGGAGGGACAAGTGGATTCTTGTGCAGCTGATGTCTCAATCTCTATAAAATCTTTAGAGCCTGCCTGAGCAGTAGACCAGGAAGGAGTCAGATTCCCAGAAATGTACAAAAGCCGAGTTTGCCACAGAATGATTAAAGAAATTAATATTAAAAATATTAAACAAATACTGCCAGTGATCTTTTTTTAAAATTGAAAAATGCCATGCATTTCACCTAGGTCTATTCATTCATCTTCCACTCATTATAGCTCAATGACTGTTCACTGAAAACATAATCCACCCCCAGAGATGCATTCAGTGCACCCTCCAGCTGCTGGGTCTGGCTTTGACAAGAGATATGCTGCAGCTCTCTGCGCTCTAGGCTGCAGGATCGGTACATAACATGCAGTGGGAAGAAACCAGGAGTGATGCTTGGCTTCTCATGCCACTGTGTCAAGAACAGAAGCTTACTAACTACATGCCAAAGCATTCCTATTCTTTTCCTGTGTTCCCCTTTGTGGTCTCCAAATCTGGACAGCCCTCCTTCCCTCCTCCTTACCCCACTGCATCTGCACAGCTTGCACAGTCCTTATCCACACTTCAAGGGTAGGACGTTGCCTGCACACCAGCACACTCTGACCGCCTACGCCAGCCCTCAGAGCCGCCACCCCCCGCAGTTACTCCCCCTGCTCAGAGCAAAACGTGTTGCTCTGTAAGCTCCCGGAGGTCCTTGCTTGCCTGCACATTCCTGGGTGGGATAAACAATACCCCGCTGAGCCAGGCTGCCTGGGCCCCGGCTGGAGATAGTGCCAATGCAGGGACTGCAGCTCTGGCGAACTGCAGAGCTGACCCTATAAATCCCGACAGAACGGACAACACAGAAAGCAGGGCAAAATCCCAACTGATGGTGCAGAGAAGAGGAGCCTTCTCCCACCAGGGAAATGCTGACTGCCGCAGCCCCTTGTTAGGATGTGCTGCTTGTCTCAGCAGATCCCAGACAGGCCCCCCACTGAGCTTCACACAGTGGGAAACAGGAGGTCTCCTCTTCTGCACTCCACCTCCTAACCCCATATGGCTCCCAAGAGGAAAAGGAATGTCCTCACTTTAAAAGAAATAGCTTCTTTTGCTTTGGCTGTGACCTGATATACCAAAAATCATTGAAATTAATAAATTTAGGTTGGATCATCAAGTCCACAACCAGGATGACCAAGGACAAAGGCTGCTTAAGCAGGCTCTGGCCTCTCCCCCAACATGGGCGTCAGTTTGGGGTATTTGCCACAGGAGCTTTGCCATGTACCACATAACTCATTCAACCACTTGTTCTTCTCTCCAGCTGGGCCCTGTCTGTCACAGTCCTCTCACCTGCTCTTTTGCAGGATGTGGCTGAGGGCAGGCTGGTGGCATTTGCGTGGGGTAAGCGTAGCTTGGGGAGGAAGGAAGAAGAGCTCGTGCTGGGCCAGATGGCAAGCAAATGAAAGTCATCTGGAAACTAGAGCACAGCATCAATTTTTAATGCAAAGCAGAACACCTTGCCACAACATGTGAGCAAGGAGACCTGTGATGGATATTTAATCCCTGGCACTGGGGACCCAAGCACGCAAAGGCCAGAACACCAGCTTAGGAGACAAGAGTTTCCCAAATTCTGTATGGAGTGGCTGAACACACCTTACAGACCCTGTTACCAAGTCCTGTATTCTCCCACCCCAAGGCACGCGGTTGTCTCTTGCCATTTTTGCAGACAGACTGATACAACTTAGAATAAGAAGCAGACAAAACCCCAAGAGCAGCACCACTTCTGTTGTGCAGTACCCATGGCTGGGCTATTGGGGGTAAGTGGTATACAATTATAAAATTGGTCATTACACCTCGAGTACATATCCAAAACAGGTTGAACTGGGACTACAAGGATATTCCTTAATACTGAAGCACTTGACTTTGCACCCCAAACAATATTTTTCAAGATAGCTTTTGGACAGAAGCCCATTACAATGCTTTGGTTGCTGGGCAGGGAATCCAGAAATCTGGAAATTACTTGTGTTTGACTTGGAAGCGCTGCTCTTTGCCCGCCTTCGGTCCTGTTCTGTGCTGCTCGTTATCTTCAAAGAACCTAAATCCCCAGCAGGGACTCTGCTGATACCTGGCATCACGTGGACCTCTTCCTTTCAGAGGCCCTAGGTGCTCCTGAGAAGGAAGCAACAGATTTTATTTCCTAACTGAAAGGTTCTAAAAATAAGACAAAGTAAAAGCTGTGTCACTCAGAAGTGGGGTTGAGCAATCTTTAGAACATGATTAGAGAAATACTTTTGCTGGAGGTAGAGGGGAAGTTATCAATTAAGGTAGTGAAGTGCTAAGGTAAGCACAACTCAGGCTGTCCCACCCAAGCTCACATCACCACTGTCACAAAGTCCATCCGAACAGTCACCCACGGCAGGGACACCTCAACCACATGTAGAGCCCTGAGACCCAGCCAAGCTTCCCATGACAGCTAGCAGAGCTGGTGCTCTGCAAGGCTCCCAGTGTCACTCCTTTCCTCTCCTCTGCTGCTCAGTTCCTCCCATCCCATTGCCAAGCTAACATTTCTCTAAAATCATTGCATTTGTACTAGTTTTTAATGTCACTGCTAATCGTAAGCGGAGCAGCTGGAGAGAGAACTGAAACCTTTGGCCTTGGCAGAGCAGAGGATTTCAAGAACGGAACGGCAGAAGCAGCCAGCTCAGAGATGTGGGCATTATCGGCGCTATGGAGGCCCTCGCAAACAAGGAGGACACATTTAGACACAATGCCCAGCACGACTCGCAGCCAGAGGAGTGAGTCAAGATGAGGGGGATGATAGTGACGTCTTGTATCATGGTACAGAGGCTGTATTTGGCAAAGCATCTGCAAAACTGCAAATTCTGTATCTACAAACTCCTTCAGGCCTTTTGCGGAGGAAAAGATAGAATCACAATAGAAGCAAAGGAGAGAATGGTAGAGGCAAGGGGAGAGAGAGCCTTTCAGAAGAAACTGAAACTTATGGAAACATGACAAACCTCAAAACAGATGTTAACGCTTACGACACAACTAGAGGCTTCCTAGGTATTACGGCAAGGAGAATGAGATGTGAAAGGACAGAGGTGGGGGGAGTACTTCAAATGCCAGGAATGGCAGCAGAGATGCTTGAACTCAGAGGCCAAATTGTGTCAAGGATGGGATCAGCTGAGGCTCCGCTCAGGGTCAGCCAAAGGGTCAGCACAGGAGCAGCAGCCACCTCTCAGAAGGTGTTGAGGGTGAGCCAAGCCTCCATACCCTGGCGAGGCCACTGGAGGAGGCACCTCCAGTTCACCTCCGTTAAAGTACAAGGCAACAGTGTCAGGCTGGCAGCGACGCAGAGGAAACTGCATTTGCTGGAGCGAGAACAAATGGAGAACTCTTGTGAGTTTCTTTTCTCAGGCTGGCACAAGCAGAACGGATGCTCTCAGAGGAGCACCGGCCGAAAGCACAGCGCTGCAGCCTGCAGCTTCTGCTCTCTGCGTGCAACCCCTGTGCCACCCTTCACCAGAGCTCTTGCTCCAGGCTCCTGGTGCCAGACCACTCCAGACCCGCATTGTTTCTACAGGGCCAGGTGTTCCCCTGCAACAAGCCGTCCAGGCAACACCAGCTACCACCAGCTGCATGCCTGGTGGGTGACCACCCTGCGTCACCACCGGCTGAACTGACACGGCTTAAGAGACCGAAATCCCAACGGACGCCATGTGAGGAGTAGACGGGCAGCTCCCGCTGTAACCCCACGGCTGCTCCATGCCACCGAGGTGCCCAGAGTGCTCCCAGGGCAGTGTGGGCAGCGTGAGACAGAGCCGGTGGGGCACAGCAAGGTTCCAGCTGGGCACACAGGGCTGGAGGGCCACACGCTGCCACAGCCCGGCTGCTGGCACCAAGGGAGAGCACCCCCCCGAGCTAGCAGCACCCCCCCGAGCTAGCAGCACCCCAGCCAGGGGCACCCACCACGCCCGGGCCGGCCAGCGCGGCCCAGGGCAGCCCCCCGGCCCGGGGCAGCCCCCGGGACAGGCAGGGCCTCGGCCGGGTGGCGCGGGGGAAAGGGTGCCGGTACGGGGTGTGAGGGCAGCGGGGGCCGGGCGGGGCGGGAGGCGGCGGGCTGAGGCGGGGGCCGCGGCAGAGGCGGGGGGCCGGGCCGCGCCGGGGGCCCGGTGGAGGCGCAGGCCGGGCGGCCGCGGGAGCGCGCAGGGCTCGGGGAGGCGGGCGGGCGGCCGGCGGGGCAGCGGCTAGGCCGGGCGGCGGCAGGCAGAGAGCGCCCGGCTCCCCCCCCGGCCGCTCCGGCGGGTCCCTACCTTCTCCCGACCCGCTCCGGGCGCCGCAGCCGCTCCGGCCCTGCGGGTCCCGCTCCCGCCTCCGCCCCCCCGCGGCCTCCCAGCCCCGCCCGGGCCCCGGCCCGGCCCCCAGCGCCCGCCCGGCCTCGCAGGGCCCCGCCCGGCCCTGCGGCCCGCCCCGCCGCCCGGCTGCCCCCGCCCGCCCCGGCCCGGCGGGCCCGGAGTGGTGCCGCTGGGAGGCCGCGGCAGGGGCCGGCGGGATGGGCCGGAGCTGCTCCGCGGGGCCTGGCCCGCAGCCTTGGGGACCCCGGGACCCCCGGGTGACACGGGGACATCCCCCTTCGCAGCACCGCTCGGCCCCAAACTGCGAGGCGGCTCCCCCGGCGGCCCACGGGGACACCCCCACGTGGGACACGCTGCCGGCGTGGGGTGCCAGGCGCGGGGACGTGGGGTGCCAGGCGCGGGGACGTGGGGTGCAGCCGCCCCGTAGCCAGCGGGCCGGGCACAGGGGCTGCGCGCCGTGCAGCCCTGTTCCGGGGTGCCGGCAGAGCACCCACGCTCCGGCGCGGAGCAGGGCAGGCGCTGCCTGTGCAAACCCTCCTCGGCTTCTTCCCTGCAGAGCGCTGCCGCCCCGCAGACAGGAGCAGCGCCGGGGCTCCCCTTCCCCGCTGTTGCCTTCTCCTGGGAGTCTCTCGCTGCCTCGTGGGCTTCAGCTTTGGCAGCAGCTGACGAGCGGATCTGTGCTGCCCATCTGGTGCAGTCTCAGTTTTGCTGCTAGGAGCTGGCTTGGCTGCTTAGATACACTGTAAGATCATGCCAGAGCACCAAGATGGAGAAAAACAAATAGCTCCCTGGCAGAAAAACGTGACAGGGAGGGCCAGTTTGTGCATCACATCCAAAAAAAGCCTCCATGCCCCAAGGGATACCATCCCCCAGCAACACGCTGTAGAGCCCCGTCTCTCTCAGCCCCCAGAGCACTTAACCACCGTTTGGCACTTGTTTGTGCATTTAGCTATACTTCTCCATAGCAACCACCCAGATCCCAGCATGGCTTGCCACCAGCCAGGAGCGGGGTGTGCAGAGCGCGTCGCACGTGCCGCTGTCGGAGTCGTGTTAGTAGGTGCACAGGCTGGGTGCTGACTCCCTGTCTGCTCTCCTGAGGCCAGGGCCCACACTGCTGGCACGGCGAGATGCCTGTGACAGAGGGCCTGAAGCTGCACAGGGAGCTGGGTGCTCTCTTCCCCCCAGGTACAGATGCTTGTATACAGCTTGGTGGAGCTGAAGAATGTATGCCAACCCCTGCCACAGGGCTCTAGATGTTGTCCTCTGACTCAAAATTTCTGCTGTTCTTGGCTGCCAAGACAGGTTTTGAGCGTTTTTCGTCATCCCAATCCCTCCTACAGCCTTTCAGGTCACTGCCATGACCAGCTCTCCTCTGTTGACATCCCCAGCAAAGCTGCCTCAATCGTATTTGAGTTCAGCTATTTCTGTTTTCCCTTTTTCTGCCTCCTCCATGACAGCCACAGAAAGCAGCATGCATCACATGCACAGAGTCCTATCCACCCTCCCCACTGGGGTTTCTGTTCATCCCAAGATCCTCACAGTTTTGCTTGTAAGAGTTTTGGTTCATTCTTCCAGACCTGGCTTCACTTTGTTTACATTTTTCTCCAGTGTCTGCATACAGTTCTGGTCCCCTTATTTCAGAAAGGGTAAAAGAATGGAAGAAGGTTTGGAGGCAGGCAGTAAGGATGCTCAGAGGTATGGGAACAGACTGCACAGTGAACAACTGTGTAGGCAGGGACTGTTCAGCTTGGAAGAAGGACATAGGATAGAGGAAGAGGCCTACAAAATCTTGAGTGTCCCAAAGAGGATGGGGAGGATCGACTGCTGTGTCTTCTGACACAAACCTGTCAACTGCTTTTGCCTTGACTGGAGCCTCAAAAGAACATGAAACCACTGTGCTGCAGATGTTATGTCCAAAGGTTTAACGCTGCTTTTAGCCCACACTTCTTGCAACACTAGGGGCTAAGTTCATGGCAAGCCTTTGAGAGGCGTGCTAAGAGAGTGCTGCCTCAGAAACATTTTGTAACCATGTTTTCACGTGGAGAGCTCGGCCATGGCCAAGTGGAGCTTTCCCAAACTGTTCAACACAAAAATATTCAGAGCTGGGAGGAGAATGAGCTGGACAAATCCCAGCTCTTCTTCCAGAAGGTTGCATCTCATAGGAATCCTCTTGTAGGGGAAAAAGCTTGTGACTGAGACTCTAATTTTGCTGCTGCACTGCCAACCCCACAGCAGCCTGTGAGGGTGAGTGATGTGGCCTCCTGGGCTGGCTGTCCTGTTCTAGAGAAAAATCCCCGTCCTCTGACTCTGCCCTGGAAAGTAAGGGGAATTGAGATGGTCCTACATTTTCTAGGACCACAAGAGGGCAACATGAGAGCACCCTGCAGCCAGTAGGCTCAGCAAGGTGACCTGTGACACTGCTGGGATGCAGGTGGCATAGGCAGCTCTGTGCAGGCTGAGCATCACCCTGTCCAGGGACTGCCCAGCTGAATTAGCCCATTGAAGGCTGCTTCCTGGGAGCCCTTTCCTTGCTCTCAGCTTCATACACATCCTCAGAGGTGAGTGGTTAGCTCAGCCAGCTGAGCTAGTGCTGTGTTTGGGGGCAGCAATATCTTCCTGCATATGGGTCAGACACATGGTGACAGCAGACTCTTCTGCATGCTGCTTGGGGCCAAGGCTGTGGGACACAGGGTGGCCTCCCTCACCCTGCCTGCACATCCACCAGGAAATCTTTTGGGTGAATGTGCACTGACACATGGCTTCAAACAGGAGGGTCCAGCATCTGGAGTGATGCTGCTGGGCTTGGCCAGGGGAAGAGGTGTTAAAACACACAGGAGTCTGAACGTCTTAGTCTCACCATCTTTTTTCATTTCCTTTCGCCACTGAAAGATAAAAAATGAGAGAATCTGAATTCAGCTTTGGTTGTGAATGTGGAACTGGCCAATGCCTCCAGCCCACACTGGCCTCTGCAGACCGAAATCACTCACTGCCATGGTTAAGTGCACTACCATTCCTGGCACTTTTTTCACAATAGCCTGTATAAATACCCTGCAAGGGACAATTTGCTCCGCCCTTCCAAGAACAGGCATGACAGAGAAACAGCTTCTGTCAGCAGACAGAGCTACAAGAGTGCGTGTGTGATGCTAGGGCTGAAAATGCCACTAGCATCTTGTAGCAGAGATGGAGGAGGAGGTGACGGTGAGGGATGAAGTGCAGAATATTGCCTATGCAGTAGGGTGGTAGAGGTTGCTCACAAGAGATGAAGAGATGTTTGCAAAAGAGGAGGAGCAAGGGGATATCTGGTGGACACTTTTTGGATAGGCTTGAGGCATGGAGAGAGCCAGTACAATGGAGGGCTGTATGGGGGAGATTGGGATAACCAGCCAAGCAAAAAGAAATCTGTGGGGCACATGGGGGCACCTCTTTATCCCTCTGGAGTTATTTTCTATGAAGAATGCTAGAAAGGTTTTGCCTGCCTAAGATATTTTTACCATGGAAATAACCAGCTTTGTTTCTACTCCTGCTTCCACTCCAAACCTGCTCACGCAGCCTAAGCAGCATTTTAAGGCCCAGCCTTTAGTACCCCACTGAACTATGGATCATGTTTTCCCTAACCCAGTTACAACTCTCATGGCTTGTGCTGTACCTGCACAACACACTGCTGGCATCAAGCATTCACCTCCCTGTTGCACATTGACAGGACCAAGGTTCCGGGTTATTTCTCTCAAAGGAACATCAAATCAACTACGCATCACCAGTTGTCAGACCTCACCTAGTTGCTCCTGTGCTCAGACTAATAGTTTGTGTTGGCTAAAGCAGACCCTTCAGTGAGCCATCTGGTTTGGGTCTGAAGACATAAGGAGATGGGATAATCCTTGGCTTTTACCAGTGTGTATCATTTCAGCCTGTCTGACTACAAATAATCCAAACCAGCTACCAGAAGGTCCCATCTGCACATCAAGATAAATGTGACATCAGCCAGGAGATGACCTTGGACCACCACTTCCCAGTGCTGCATTCCTACTTGTGGTGTTGCCAACCAGCAATAGCTGTGCTATGTGTGGGACAAACTGTATTCAGAGCTGGTCACATCACTGACTGCTTTTTAACCTCCTGCTAACTTCAGGGTCTACAGGCAGCAAGCGTCCTTATCTGAGGGAGAAGCATGGCATTTGCACCCAGAGGACCAGTGCCAGGATTCACATGTCCAGCCTGTGAGTGCAGCAACCAAAGACCAGGGCCTGGATTCATTCTCCCTGGTATGCACTAGCATCTGGGCATCTCATGTGGGCTGTAGCAACTGAGTCCAGGAGTAAAGGGAGCAGAGCTCTCCAAGATGGAGTGAGTGCAGGAGAAGAGCTCAGCAGCTACAGACACACTGCCTGGGGAACTGCAGCCCAGGCACATTTTGTTGTGAATGACTTCACGATTTTCTCAGGGATTAAATACTTCCTTGTTTAATAACCTAATAACTTGGGCTAGCTTCATGCTGGACTGTTGGAAAGTTCACTGGCTGGAGTCATCAGCCAGGCCTCATATAAATGGCTTCCCTCAGCTCTCAGCCAAGTGAGCTGTCCTCATCTTTGGGTCCCCCGGCGGGTGGCTCTTGGCACTACCTTCTTCTGAAGGGCTTTGTTGTTCATGCGTGTGCCTGAGGCTTTACGCTCTGGGGGCTTCCTCACCACATCTTGTTTGAGCTGGAAATGTACCTGAAGAAAGAACAAAAATAATTGTGTAACACAGTGTATGCTCTGCTGGCTCAGGGGTCTGCAGGACAAGCCTCTGCCACTAGCCTTCGAAGCTGACTCTTGGGCCAAGACAAGCAATAACACGCCTCAGCCAGTATTATGATACAATGGGAACTCAGTTCTTAAATGAGCTGGGAACAATTTTTTTTTTCCTGTGGAATTGTTGTACCAACAATCAGCTACATTTCTTATGCAGAGTTGCTCCTGTGGCAATGTGATGTCCTAGGATGGTTTATAAGATGAGCTGTGAAAGGCAAGGGACTGAATTGTGATCTTTCTTCATCTTTTCTCACAAGAGAGTAGAGAAATAGCATTGCTTTGCATCTCTGTGAATATTTAATACACAGGATGGTTTAAAACAGACAGTCCTTTTTCAATTGCATCTCGTTAGCTGCATCCTGCTTAAGCAGTCTTTCAGCAACCAGTGCTTTCAGTAGATCCAGACAAAAAAAATTCCAGGAAAGAAACCTCCATCCACTATAGCCATGCAAGCAGGTACAAGAGGGAGAAGGGGTCAAGAAGCATGCAGGACACAGCATCAGAGAAATGGGGAATGGGGAGGCCATACAGAAAAGACAAACTGGAACCGGGCTGTGTGGGCTTTCTGGGGGAGGGATGGGGTGAATGGTGGGTACGGGAGGTGCTGCAGGGGCAGAGGGAAATGGGGACAGGAGGGCTGCTGTGGGGGGGGAGATTGCAAAAATCAGACCATCAGGGAACAAATCAGTCTTCTACAGTAACATGGTAAAAGGAAAATCTATTTTAAAAAGGAGAGCCAGAGAGCAAAACAAAGGCTAGGACTGGGCTTGACAGCTCTCTATAAATACATCAGGGAATAAATACCAGGGAAGAAGAGGAGCTATTTAAAGCACAGCATTGGCATAAGAACAAATAGGGATAAACTGACCATAAATAAATTTAGGATGAAAATTAGAAGGTTTCTAATCCTGAGAAAAAGGCAACTCTGGAAGAACTTCAGAGGCTGAGTAGGGTGGGATGAAGAGAAGGAGGGTGGGAGAACCACCGCAGTGTATTTATGGCAGAGCCTGACCAGTGTACATGCAGTGAAGCAAATAATGTGCCAGGATGCCGTAGCCAGGGGGTTCTTGCTGATCCTTAGAGGAGGCTGCATCTGCAGTCCCACCATGTTCAGAAGGCAACAGCAGGGGCAGGAATCACCACTCACTGTTTTTATAACCAATTTCTAGTTGTCCAGCCTTGCCCTCAGAAAGGCGCTGTAGGAGACACCCTGGTATCAAGAGTACTTCATATCCCAAAGGTACTTGGCTGTTCTTTGTTGGCACCCGGTTCTCATCTGTCTTGGGTGCTCTCAGCAGAAAAAAAGGCAGACTTCAGCCTCTTGCTACAAGTATGATAACGTGTTTGGTCCCAGGCAAGATGCAGATGATAGCAGAGCACTGAAACCCACAGAGCCAGGGGGTAACAGAGCCTCAGGGAACAGATGCTGTCTCCACATCATCATGTCCTGGAGAGTGGGGAGGATGGAGGGAGAGCTAAAGAACAGCAGCCCCAGCCAGCCAGCCAGGGGCTCTCCCCATAGCCAGGAGGCAGAAGGACACAGGAGCGGGCCCTGCAGCCCAGTGCAGCTGCGAGCCCTCAGTAAGGAATCGAGAGGCACATGGCATTGCCTTCACTCTGTCCCTCTCTGTGAGCTGTGGGGAGCCCTGTGTCTGCCAAAGCAGAGAGCCTGTAGCCACTGGCAATGCTCTACATCCCATCTCCTTTCTCTACTGCTCACTAGACATCCGCCACTGCATTTCTTTCTACCTGGGATGAAGACATTTTGAGACACCTTCATGACTATGCAGCCTGACTCACCAATGAAGGTGCAGCTGGGCCCACTGTTGTTGTCACTGTCTGGGGCTGGTACCCCTTTGCAGAGGCTGTGACAGTGTAAGTGCCAGGCAGCAGCAGCCGGAAATAATCCCCCATATCACCTGGAACACAAGGTGGAAAGAGAAAGCACTCAGGATGCACGGGGAGCAGAGCAAAAGATATTACAGTAGGTCTTGCCGAGTGTACTTCCTCGAGGATGTGTAGCCTTCAAAACCCAGGCAATTTTTGGCCTGCCTTCCAAATCTGCTGGCTACTGCAAGGCTGGATTCACGCTGGTAGACTGCAAGTCATGTCTCATTAGTGTCACAGAGTAGAGGTCAGTTTGCAAGTAAATGTCAAATGAAAGGGGACAGTACAGTGGCATTGGCTCTGCCTGTGCAGGGAGGCTGCAAATCTGAGCGCTCACCAGTTAGATGACAGCAGACCTAAGGGCAATCACAGGTCCAGTCTGACTCCTTATGCATAATGCAATCTCTAAGTCCTGTCATATACAATTTTGCCACATTTGGGTTATCAGCAGAGTTTTAATTGCTCATCAGTTCAGCTGCTCCCCGATACTCTCTGTATAAGGAAGCCCCAGGAGCCTTTTGACAGACTGTACTGGTGTGGTTAGGGACAGCAGCACATTATGGATTACTTCCACAATCTGAGTATATTCCCATCTATGGAACTGGATGGGTATTGCAAATTTGAGTAATCATTACAGGCAGCCTGTGTTATTTTGGCTTAGGTGGGGCTAATTGGTATGAGTGAGACACATGAGTCAGGGGCTTCCAAGGGAAAACAGGGAGGGTGGCTGGCAGGTCAAAGGGAAGAATTTTCTCCCTCTGTTCAGCCCCGGGGAGGCTGCGCTTGGATACCGTGTCCAGTTTTGGTGCCCCCAGGTCAAGAGAGATGTGGGAGAACCACAGCTCCTGACCCACAGGGAGAGCTCAGGCCCCACGGGGAGAGCTGGAGGAGCTGGGCAGGCTCAGCCTGGCTGGGAGGAGGCCGAGGGGGATCCGCTCACAGCCAGCAGCTACTTGAAGGGCAGCTACAAAGGGATGGGATCAAACTCCTCAGAGCGGTGCCAGGCTATACAAGGAGGGGCAGCAGCCGCAGATGGCTGCTTGAGAGTTTCAGGGTGTAGCAGGGAGCACAGCTTCACCGTGAAGGTGGTGCAGCCTTGGCACAGGACAGCAGGGAGGCTGTGAAATCTCCACTCTTGGGGATCAGTGAGAATCAGCTGGAGGGAGCAATGGCTGATCGGAGCCAACGATGGGGACAATCCTGCTCCAGGCAGAAGGTTGGCCAGGAGACCTCAGAGGGCCCTTTGCAGCCAGTGCCTCTGTGATTGTGACCTCTTGCATACTCCACCTTCCTATACAGGTTGGCATAGTAAGTGCCAAACATTAGAGTGTTACTGAGTCACAGACCTATGGCCAGAAGGAGTTCTGATGATTTGATAGTCTGACCTCTGAAGAGCTGGAATATCAGCTATTTTCTGCAGCCAGTCTAATGTCTGGTCCGGCTGGAGAAGGGTGTTTATGAAAAGGAGGTTAAAATTGGCCAGCAAATGAGAAACCACCACAGCTTGGATAAACTAAAGTGGCACTTCATTCTCAGGCTAAATTTGTCTGGCTTCAACTTTCAGTCTTTCATCTTGTTCTGCCATCGTGTCCTTTACTATCAGCTATTTCAGCTCTGTGTAGATACTTAGATACTTGAGTAGATTTTTCCCTCAATCTTCTCTTTCGTTATATACAAATGTATTTTCTCCTCTCCTTCAGGTAAAATAGGACCTGACTTTCTGAAGTACTTTACAATAAGGTTTGTGTTCCAGTTCTCACCTCTTTCTTTCATAAGCTTTCCTAAGCACTCCCTGGGCCAAGACGCACAGGCACATTTCTCACAGTTAGTTCTTTTGGGAAGCAGACCATGCTGGCCACACATATTATAGCCTCGCCTGCTAACCTCCTCCCAGATGCCCAGATAGCCTCTGAGAGGCTGTATCCAAAAGGGACAGCATGCAAGGGGATCGACAACCCACCAGAGGTGATGTCATGGCTGATTCCCTGGACAGAAATCACTGCTCCTGCAATGCCATTGTTGTTCTCGTCTGACACCATCCCTTTGATGCCCTGGTGAACCTGCAGGGAGGGAGACAGAGTGCTGGGTCAAGGACCCTCCTTCGCTCAAGAGGGTATTGCCAAGCACTGGAGGAGGGCAGAGCTCTGGGGACAAACCCACCTTTCCCCAGACCCTTGGCTCTCCTGGTTCCCCCCAGCAGAGCCAGTCTAGGACACAACAGCCTCCTCAAAGGCCACCAACTAGAGCACCCAGTGAGTTTCATGACCACCTCCCTTCCCCACCTAGCCTCCTGGTCCCCTATCATCAGGGCCAATGTTGGCCTGCAGGAGAAGGGTATAGGTCTCAGGACTGGACCCTTACCTCTTCAATGAAAGCAACAAGGGCCTCCCGGTTGGCCATCCACTGCCGTTCCAGGTCCTCCTCAGGGGGGAACTTATTGCAGCTCAGCTCCAGGGTGATTTCAAAGCAGTTGGTGTAGAGGTAATTGAAGTCCTGCATGCCTGGAAGAGAAGAGCTTGTGGCCAGGGTAATGCAAGGCCCCCTTCCCTCCACACTCTTGTGTCCCAGGCATCCTGGCCCCTGTCTATCTTCTACCAGAACTGTCCTACTCTCCCTCTTCACTCTGCAGGTGCAGCCTTCTCCCTCCATGTCAGCACGACTAGAGCCTTCTCCGCCCATGCAGCCCCCTCCCCTTGTGGCTGCCCGACTCTCTCCTTCAGCTGGATCATTCACCACTCTGCCTTCAGAAGCTCATAGAGGTTGGGTACTACAGGGGCTATATATCTCTTTCCAGTTCCTCTTCAATTTTTCTTCTAGCCTAATTTGCTGATTTTCAGTTTCCTCATCATGCCTTTTTAAATTAGACTTTTCATGAACCAGCAGCTACAAGAAATGTCTTCCCTTTGGTCTTGGGTCTTGATGGAGTTATGCTGTAGCATTTTCAAATACACTAATAGATTAATGCTTCCTTTGTCCAGCAGCACACAGTAGGTCTCTGCAGACCTTGGCTATTTCTGTGGCTCTTTCCCAAGCCACTTCCAGTCTTCCCAAGCCATTTCTTGGTCTGAGATGCAGACACCAGAATGATGTCTAGCAAAGGGCACAGTGCTATTGCCCCAGCCCTTCCCCAACTCATCTTGTTCTGAGTTTTCTTGTCTATCCCTTCACCTCTTCTCAGCTCAACACGTTGCTGTGTGTGGTGCTCACCTGCCCAGCCCTTACCTTTGCTGAGTGAGTACCAGGATGCCCCATTTGTGATGCCATCGGCAAAGTAGTCCCCGCAGTTCCAGCCACGGTGCATCCAGCTGTGGGCATATGAGTAGGTCTTGGCCAGCTAGAGAGAGAGCAGCTGGTGGTCACTGCTCCAGCACCATGCGGCTAGGGACCCTGCCTGGCTCTGGGCAAAATATCATCCCTCCCGCACAGGCTTTGCTGGGGAAGTTGGGAGGGAAGTCAGACAGGAGACAGCTCCTGCGTTTTACTGCTCTGGAACACAACTCGAGGTGTCCAGGACCTCTACGAAACGTAGACAGATGAAAGTTTAGGAGGAAGAGCAGAAATCTGGCAAGCTGGAGGCTTACTGGTGGCACAGGTGGCTTCTGCCCTGCTCCTGCTGAGGGGGAGCAGAGGGCACTGGGCCCATGCTGGGGCACCCAGCTCCATTGGTGCTGCCCCCCACACAGCAAAAGGCACTAACAGGGGGAGAAGATATGCGAGGAAAACTAACCAGTATCAGTCCTGATACAAATACCATATATATGAGGGGAATTTGGATTAGGAAAGAGTTTGGGCAACTTCTGGTTCTAGCAACAACTTGTTTACTGCCCTTATTAAGATTACTGCTTATTTTTAGACATGAAGGCAGGGCTAAAATGGGGCCACTGCATCCAAAGCCTTTCCTTTGTGTAAAACTCAGTTTAAGAGAAACCAGTGTTTGCATTTTCTAATGCAAATTCTATACCCTTGTATTACGGTTCAGATGTTGGTGTAATCTCGTTCTGTCAACATGAAAACAGTTACTTCACTACATTTCTGACTTCTGAGGTGATATGGGTATCATTAGCCTACGCCCCAGACTGCAGCCTCTCTACATCTGGGTACAAGCACAGCCCTGATCCCAGCAGGTCCTGGCAAGCCCCTGCATAGCCTCTGCTTCCAGAGAAGGCTGAACTCCAGCTCAGACTTATTTTTCTCATTAACTGTTCTAATGCAGACTTGCTTTTTCTTGTGCTGGATGTTTCCTAATGGAAGCAGTGACTGAAGGCACTGTTTTCTGGGACATCTTAACAATGGAGAAAAACCACAGGCTTTAGCTAGCACTAGCAGGATCAGTGGCACGGACTGATACATTCCCTGATGTCTGCCTATGCTCCTGTGCTCTTTTTGTTGTATTTCTTATTCTTCACCATCTGCAAGCCCCTCCCGGGCACCCGCCTCCCTTATCCTGCTCTCAGCAGACCCCCAGCTAGACCCTGCCACCTCTCTAGGAAAAAATCCTATGATGGTGCAGCAAAGCTGGGGGCAGGCTCTAGCTCTGGAAGAGCAGGGTGGTACTGAAGACACTGGTGGTACTGGGGTTACAGGGAACCCAAGCACGGGCATGGACAAGGAAGGGGCTCCTGAGGGTTAAGACTGGCCTGTTTGTGTGGTGGGGCTGGCTCACAGTGGGACTGCCCTGACCTGGCTCACGAGCCCGTGGCTGGCAGAAATGCCGTAATCTGTTAACAGTTACTTCCAACACGTTTCTTGGCTCAGCTCCTGCATGAGGCAGTGACCAGAGACTCCCAGCCAGCTCTCGCACGCTGCACCCTGCCAGGGCTGCGGGAATGCCCTCGCCTGCTGGGGCCAAGCTCACCTTCTGAAACAATTTGTCGTCAGGGGTAGGTGTGTTGACCGTGCGCCGGTGGCTCCTGAACCTCTGGTCCTGAGACTTGTCATAGGGGTAATTTGCCACCACTGCTCCACCGTGCAGATTCGCTGAGAGCACAAAGTTGTAGCTGCTGATCCACTGGATCACAGCCAACGTCTCTGGCTCCACCTGTGAGGAGAAGAGGGATGGGGACAGGAAGAAGAGCTCATCCACCTCTGGGCCAGCTGTTGCTCCACACAGGCTGCAGCATGATCAGTCACATCAGACCCTGCCCCACAATGTGCCTGCTTCAGTCCTTGCAGCTTCCTCCGTTCTCCACCACCTGCTCTGATATACAGAGCAGGCTCCTCCTGTGCATACCCTGCTACAGCTGTCCCAGCACAGCCCCAAAACCTGAGGTGCAGGCATTAGCCAGCACGTGCCACCTCTTCTGCCCCGTGCATTCCAATCTTCTTCCCAGGCTGGCCATGGTGCCAGCATCTCCTCCTGGCAGAGGTGTGAGCTGTGATACGGGACAGTATTGCATCATTTCTCTGCATGCAGAAGGCATGAAGAAGGAGACAAGCACTGTGCAAGCCAAAGGACAGTGTATTTGCCTGCGTGCTGAGCCACTCTAATCCAGCATCCCAAACCGGTACCTGGCTTTTCCAGTTGTCGGGCAGTGGGATGTGGTGATTTGGCCCACTGATTTCCCCACTGTAGTACATGAATGTGTTGAGGTCAGGGAAGTTGCGGTTCAAGTCCACTCCATTGGCGTTGTTCCTCCCCGTCAAGTACCCGTTGCTGTCCGGGCCCTGCGGGGCAAAGGTGCATCACGGGGGTGAATACAGGGTGGGCGCAGGCAGGCTGGGTATCAGAGCGGCAGGGACCGGCCGTCGTAACGGCGCTTCGGTGCCTTTGAGTCGCAACATGTGTGTTATTGCTGTCAGGAGAGTAAAGAGTATTGGTACTGACAGGGAAAGTCAGTAACAATATCTTCATTTTCCAGGGTGACAGAGCAAGGCACAAGCCAAATAAACAATTTGCCTCAACTGAAAGAGCCATGAATAAAATATCTCCCTGAGGTCTAGCAGTACGAAGGAATGGGTGAGGTTTTTGGAGGGGGAGATTAGAGGGCTTCCCCCCACCCCATCCCTCATGTCCCTGTCTGCTCATGACAGTGGGATTCAGCTGCCACTACCCCAGCCTAGGACAGGGGATTTGCAGTGACCCTCCTGTGACAAATAATGTCTGGGGCAGGTAAGGCAGGTGTATTGTACAAAGCCTCCTTCAACATCTGCCAGGGCCACCTGTGGCAGGACACACAGCGCAAGCTCTTGACATGGGAGGTGAGAAGCAGTGACACCAGTTGAGGGGGACAAATTTGGCAGGGCATGAAGAGGAAGGATGCCCTCTCCCCATAGCCATGGTAAAGGGGATCCCGCAGGGATCTGAAGGGCTTCCTGCCCCTACCCGGCTGAAGGAGGCGATCGCTGCCTGGTACCTGCTTGGCAGCCACTTCGTACCCGTCGGGGTTCATGGAGGGCATGATGTGGATGCGCGTGTCGTGGATGAGGCGGGTGATCCGCTCGTTGCTCCGGCGGTACTCCTCGCACAGGAACTCAGAGAGCTGCAGCAGCAGCTCACGGCCCAGCACCTCGTTCCCATGCATGTTCCCAACATACTTGAACTCCGGCTCCACTGTAGAGAGCAAGAGAGTGACATCATCAGCCAGGGCTGGGACAGGGCAGAAGGGCCAATTCCTACTGCAGGGAGCCTGGGCAAGCCCAGGGAACCTCCAATAAATGGTGTGAAATGGCCTTTTCCCTTGGAAAATGCAAACCTCGGTAAGGGAGAGTGGCGTCTTTCTCATATGGGCTCCCTCCATTTTGTCACAGCATCTTTGGGAACAGCTCAGGCTCTCCACCAGGATGCTGCTTGCCTTTGGAGCACACAAGAGGATGTATTTAGAGGAGGTTTGGTCTTGAGCTGGGGAGAGGCAGCACTGGCAAGATTGCTGCCACCCTGAGTCCTGGGGTGCCGGGGCCTCCCAGCTCTGTGGTGGATGGCAGTGGCGGTGGACAGGCCATTTCTCCTACCTCTGCCCTTCGCAGTTTGCTCTCAGTGCCTATCACCAGCATGGCACATTCCTGGCTCTGCATGCTTTAAGGAGCTTTTCATTACTCTGAAGGATAAAATCAATCCCTGTCTCAGGCAGAGCCATGCTCCTTCACTGGAAGGGCACAGTTGCCTCTGGCTGCTGCTGTCAGCCCCTCACTTCCGTGCCTGTGGGAAGCAGCAGCAGTTTCCTCCCTCCCTCCCCTTTACCTGCCTCCAAGGAAAGGGTTTAGGAGCTTCCTCACCCTCAAGGGACAGGGACAAGAGCCTGGAGAAACCCTCAGTGTCTGAGTTGCATATGGATCAAACTGTCCCTTGGGCAGCTCCAGGATGAGCAAAAAGGTCTTTTGCCACTGACTTTTCTAAAATGAGGTCTCAAAATACAGACTTAGAGACCACAGGCAGACAGTGCTCAGAGCAGGACTTGCTGCTTTGTTGAAGGAGAGGCAGCACACATGAGGGACAGATTATGCTTTCCCAGAGGGTCTTTTAAAGCAGTTACTTGTGGGAAAATAAAATGTCCCATTGCAGGCTGGATGGATGAGAGACATCAGGGGAATTCAGTTAAAGAGAGAGACTGACTTTCACACAAAAGGGTGAGGAAAAAATAGGGTGTTGTTACAAATGTTGTCTTGCCAGAGCTTGAGACTCCCATTGCCTTGTGAGTTTTCTGGCCACCAGCAGTGATCAGATTCGCAGTGGCAGTGTGCAGTCTTGCTGCCGTGTACGGTGTCCATCAGGATCCCTGTGGCAAAAGGCACCACAGCCCCATGTCCGGCATCTGCTGCTTCCAAAATCCCCTGAGCCTTTGCCGTGCAGGGAAGAGACACCACATCTAGACATGCTGAAGACAGAGTCTAAAAAAAATTCTAATTTTGGCAAAAGATTTTGCTTTTCCGTATCTTTTGATTGCTTTGCCTCAGCGCAGGACACCACAGGTGGCCAACATGTTTTGACCTGGTTAGATTTCAGGGACATGAGAACTGATTTAATTAGGTAATCCAGTTATAAAAACTATAAAAAAGTCCTGGGGATATGTGCAGCCTTTATTTAAAAAAATAAGGTGTCGGCAGGGATTCTCTTTCTCTGCTTTGTTCAAATCTGCAGCAGGACTTGTCAGCCCTTCTCAATATGCAACCCCTAAACATTACCCACGTGGACACACAAGCCCTAATTACTGCACGTAAGCCCACTGACTCTAGGCTTGCTTTTTGGAGATACTTTCCACGACCTTCAAGGGAGTCCAGTTTCCCGAAGTCCTCATGCTACACCCTGAAAGTGCCAGCCTGAGGGTGGTCCATGCTACAAGCAGGGCTGCAGGTCCATGCTGCCCGCCTGGGGCAGGGGAAATCTCCGTCACCTCCTGTGGCCCTTCAGCTGCTCTCTGTGGTTCTGCAAGTCTAAAATCCAGTGGTGCATTGCCAGTGCCCTTTGCTCACTCCTTGCTTTGAATCAGCCCCTGATGTGCTGTGGAGGTGCCCGAGGTGTCCTCAGTGCTGTGCAGGCTTCCCTGTACCGAACAGGGCTGGTGGGAGATGGTCAGGGCGGGAAGCTTCACATCCCACCTTACAGCACCCCTGAAGGCGATACCCTGGGCCGCAGGAGGGGAGCAGCGTGCCCCCAGAGCAGCATGTCCTTGGACAAGCCGCTGCCAGGCACGGGGTGCTGTGAGGTTTGGGGGAGCTGCTCTGCTGAGGGGGGCACAGGTGTGGGTCCCACTCACCTCTGACACACTGCCAGCACTTTTCCACGTGACTTGTCAGCCCCTGAGTTTAACCACATCAGCCAGGATTTGAAAAGGCAAAAGATCCTGCAAAAAGCAGGCAGAGCCCTGTCTGCATCTTCATCCCAGGGGCACAAGGTGGGGAAGTGAGGGAGCCCTGTGTGCATGCCCCCAGCCTGGAGAGCCAGCTGGTCCCCTCAGCTCCCCAGAGGCACCTGGCTGCCAGCAAAGTCTGGCTCTGCGGCGTCTCTGTGCCGCACAGGCAGCAGCTCAAGGGGCCATTGCTGCCAAGGCTCCACAGGGCCACGTGGCAGCAGGTAGGGATCCCTGAGGCCGGCCTGCCACTGGGATTGCATAGCCTGTGGGGCCGGCTGGGTGGTGGGAGCCCCCATGCCGCTCTGCCGGGGTCCCTTGCTTGCTGTCCCCCTGGTTTTGGGGTCTGGAGGAGGAAAGGCCAAACTCTTCCCTCCTGCCACTATCCAGCAGCAAAGGGTGGAGGGTGGGTGCTGCCTCTCCTTGTCTGCACAATGCTGTTTTGGGAGGGAGAGGGTGGCAGAGCAGGTGGGGTGCTGGGAGGGACTCACCCGGGTTCTCATGTTAGCTTGCGCTGAAAACTCAGAGCTCCGTTCAAAGTACGTGCCTAGGCCATGCTGCAGCTCACGCAAGCATGCTGCATGCATGCGGGTTTTACGTGCACGTCCCTGGGATGGCTGTGGGGTCCCTGCCAGAGCTGGCACTGCCCGACACCCAGGCATCACTGGGAGTCCTGCCTGGAAAGGGAGATACCCCCAGCCCCATGCCCCAACAGTCCCTCGTGGTAGGGAGTGTGGTGACGAAGTCTGGCCTCTCCGAACTGCTGTCCCCGTCCCCCCCGTACTTACGGGGTTCATGGATGCCCGGGTAGTCGCTGAACTCCAGCACGTAGAGGTGTCGGCCCTCGACGCTGCGGCCGATGCTGTAGATGCGGGTGACGTAGGGGCACTGGCTCTGCACGCGGAACAGGGCCTGCACCATCTCCTCGTAGCGATGGTGGAGAAAGCTGAGGGCGGCCGCCACCTCGAGCAGGAGCAGGGCTCCCACGAGGGACCGCAGCCACCCAGCCATCCTCCCGCGGCGCTGGGCGCCCACACCAGCTCCGAGCCCCCGGCTCCCTCCCAGCCGGGAGCTTAAAGTGCAAACTCCAACCAGCTCTTTCCAGTTCCCGAGTGCCAGCCCCCTGCACCTGCGGGCGGGGGGCGGCGGGGGGCGGCGGGAGCGGGGCGCGCCGGGGCCCCGCGGTGCAGGAATGCTCCCCCCGCCCGCCCGCCCGCCGGCGAGCCCGCTCTCCGCCGTCGGAGAAGTTCCCCCCCGCTCCAGCTCACTTATTAACCGGACAGTAAACAGGCCCCCGCAGCCACTGGCTGTCACTGCAGAAGAAGCGCAGGGCTGGAAAACTGGAAAACTGGCTGCGGAGGGCGTCGGGGCTGCCAAGCGCACGGCAAGCGGCGGGGCGGGGGAGAGGAGAGGGGGCGGCGGGCGGCGCCGGGAGCGGGGGGTGATGCTCGTCGCCGAGCCCTTCCGTGGGGCAAGAGCCGAGCGGGGTGGGGATGGCGCCGGTGTCCGCACGGCTCCCGCAGCCCTGCCCGGCGCGGGCAGCTCCCGCCGCTCCCCGCCGGGGCCCGGCCGCCAGCTTGGAGCCGCGCCTGCTCTCCTGCCCCATCTCCTGGGGAAGCGGAGGGAGAGGCGGCCGCAGGCTCTGCGGGTCTGCGGGCCCCCCTGCCTCGGCCCCTGCTCACCCGGCAGTCCCGCTCCTCCCGGGATGATCAGGGACAGCGACCGCATCGCCCTCCCCCCAGCTGCCCCCCCAAACTGCCGAGCTAGGACGTTGCAGGGGGAGGACAGGGCAACGTGGGGTTTGATGTTGGTGTTGTCTGCTGAGCAGGTACCAGCCAGGAGAGCTCAGCTCAGAGTCTGGTATCTCCCTGCTGTGCACTGCGAGTAGGCATGATGATGAGCTCCAACAGGCACTGGGCAACTGGCAACAGAAAAGAGCTCAACAGCCTAAAGGCAGATGAAAATGCTCTGCTGTCTGTTAATAAAGTGTTCTAGACTGTTTCTGGATGTGGGGGAAGCTGGTTCTTCTCTACCCCTCTGCCACGTACCCTTGCCTGGTGGGCAGGGCTCACCTCAGGGTCCCTGGGCAGACAGGCACAGCTGTGCGAGGCAGCCTTGCTTTGCAGCCTTCACCCCGTGGGGCTAAAACTCCAGCAGCTTAGCAGCTCTGACAGAGATCCTTGTTAGGACATCCCTGACACAGAGCCCAAATGTGAGCCCAAACAGCCCAAAGATTTACCATCATGGCTGGACATGCCAAGAAAAAGGCTCCCTTTGGCCATGCTAGAAAGGAGCTTCTCCTGACATCAGCAGTGGGCTTCTCAGGATACTCAGTGCCATGCTAAACATATGCCTTCCCTTCAACCTTGAGGTGGATCCACACCGTGTTGCTCTAATGCCTGTGACAAGGGCTACTCTAGCTGCCTCTTCCCCAGCAAAGCATCCTCTACCAGTGCTGCCCAGCACCACTGCTTTCCTACCTGTCCTCCACATCCACTTGGGCTGGCAACTGCCTTTCTGCCTCAATTTCTCAAGAAAAACAGTGGTAAAACCAGTGAGCCCCTGTTTATAGACTCTAATGCAAACAGTGCTGGTTGGTGGGCAAAGCAAATGACTTGCCTGCTCATAGCTTGGCTTACTCAGACTTTCTCACTTCCAACTTTCTTCTGCCCCAGCCCCACCATCATGGTCCTTTCTCTCCTTGTCCCTGTGCCTTGCTGGTCTTCTGCCCCATCTGCACAGCGCCCTCCTCTCAATTATGGCCCATTAAAAAAAAAAAAAAAAAGTGTAAAAGTCCTGGTTTTGAACAAGTATCTTTTGAAGACATGACCAGAAAAAGAAAGAATGATACATATGTAAAGATAGCAGTAATCATATTAATACCTTCTGCCACTTAAGCTCCATCCCACCACATCCCCACTTGTCAGTCAGTCTCAGAGCAACACACATTCAGGAGCGGGAATGGCATTGAACCCATCTTTAATCGGGTAACAAGAAATGGTGCTGGAGGTGCCAGCTTCTCACAGCACTTGTAGAAAACTGAGGAAAAGTAGCTGAAGCTGTGGTAGGGCATGGTGAGCATGGGTATGGTAGGACAGCTCTTATCTCTACAGCAAGCCACGTCTAGTGGTATTTTGCGGAGCTGGAAGCCCACGCAGTGGTGAGAGATACCCTCGGCTCCTTTACATTGCTGCTTCCAGGGCTGCTGGGTTCCCGTGGAGCTGCTCTCTCCCCAGCTTTCAGCAACCAAGGCAATGGGAAATAGGTGGGCAGGTTTCCAGCGCTAGCCAGTGTTACTTGGCAGCCTGAGAGCGCTAGGCAGGGCTATAGTAAAATAGCACAAACCCCATGTTTGGTCTGCCTCCCCCCTCCCTTTTCCCTTCCCAGGCTGTTTTCAGTAGCCTGGGACAGAAGTGGCAGAGTTGGAGCTGCAGTGCTGCCAAGGGACACGTGAGAAAAGCTCTCACTTTCCTATGGAGACAAGCAACACTGATGTGAGAAACAACAGAAAAAAAAGAAATGCCAGACCGTTAGATCCTAAAAAGGAGCCATGAGCAAAATCTGGGGTGGGCGGAGAACGCATCTCACGCACTACTAGGTCTGGAGAATTAGTCAGCGTTATCCATAGCATAGGGATAGAAGCAGCCTGTTATCAGACAGCAGGTTTACATCAAACAAAAGGAAGTAGTTCTGCACACAAGGCACAATGAAATTACCTTGTCAAAACTGAAAGTTAAATGAGTGCAAAAGAGGATGGGATGAATTCATAAAGAACTGGGGCATCCACAGCTATTAACGATGCAAATCCAGGAGCAATCACTTGATCACAAATTTCCTATGCCTTTGATTGCTAGAAGAGAAGGATCATGCCTATTCCCTAAATGTCCATCTAAATTGTCACCCAATGTGCAGCTGGAGACGAGCGCCAATGTGCTGCCTGTCTGATCTGACCTAGCATGGCTCTGGTTACATTCTAGGAAAACAATATGCTAATGAAGCTTTAAGCAAATAATAACTTTGGACATGTTAAAAAACACTGATGAAAGCAGAAACGAACAATATAGGACATTAGCTCTTAGAAACAGTGCAGGAAGTAAACAAAGACTTAATTTGGAAAATGCAGCTAATACATCTGGGACGGATCATGCCCCCCCCAGATGTTCAAAGATGGAGAGACCTTGAGGCAGTGGGAGAAAGAGGGCAAGCAGGAACGCGCCGTGCCACAGCGGCGAGAGTGAGAGGAATGCGAATGCGAGCCCTGTCCCTCTCATCGCTGTGTGGCTGAGGGTCACAAGCAGCAAGGAGCTGATCCCTCTGGAGCCTTCTGTGGAAAGGCTCCACCTGGTGTGTTCGTTTTAATTCTGGCTGTATTGTTTCCAGGAGAAGACTGGAAAATTTGAGGAAAGTTCAAGCTAAGAGTCATAAGAATGAGCAAACGGGGGAGAGTGTGTGCTGAAAGAAAAATGATGAACCGTGACAAGCATGTTTGCCTTGGCTGAGCTACAGCTGTGGCTGCACGCAGAGGCATGCAGCCACACAGCCCCACAAACGAGGGGCACAGGCCCCCCATCCTTCACCTGGTTTGGGGGGGGGGGGGGGTTGCTGTGCCAGCATGATGCCAATGGTGTTGCCTGGGGGAGGGAGAGGTAAAACGAGGACAGAGGACTGCAGCCATCCAGTACATGGCAGGGGAGAACAAGTGGCTTAAGGGAGATCAGGGTGAAGCTAAAACAAGGAAAGATGGGATTTAGGCACTAGCAACCTTCCCAGGAGCGAGGCCACCCTTGTGAGGTGCCCGGAGCCTGGGAAGGACCACAGTGCCTTTCCTTGCCAGGAGGGGATGCTGCCCATCCATCGGGAATGTCAGATCCGACCCAGAAGAACAGCAGGGAACTGGCAAGAGAGGAAATCCCATCTCGGGACTTTTCCATGTTTAGTGCCAGAAGCTCTGTTCCACTACTGGCGAGTTCCCATCTTCTGGAAAACAGCATGAAAACTTTTCTGACATCAGTTCAGAAGTCTTTATTGTGATAAGGATACAGAGATCTGTGCGTGCATCAAAACAAAGATCCATTTCATTGGGGCTGAGGGGCAAAAAGAAAGCACATGGCCTGGGTGGTTGAGACTCCTGTCCTCGGTTGTGTATCCCCCAGCCCCTCCTGAACAGGCTGTTGAGCCCCATGGTACAGCCAGCAGCCCCGCAGAGCCTGCACGTCCCCCCTGGCACAGAGCACGGGAAGGATTGGGACAGATGAGGAGGGGGCATGCATCCAGCTGAGAGCTGCTCTTGGAGAAGCTGGGGAGCCCCAGCCAGCACCAACATTTCAAATCAGCCTCTCACCACAGAGGTGATGGCCCCACTTCTGAGAGCTTTCTTCCAAGTGGAGGCGCCACTGTGCTTTGCTGTAGGGCCAGAGAAATCAGCTGTAGCCTGTGAACAGGGGGGAGCTGGCTGTGTCAGGGAGGAGAGCGAAGGGTACTCAGAGCCTGTGGTGGGGACTGGTTGTTTGCTGCAAGAGGTGAGTGTGCTGCCAGGCACCCAGGCTTTCTCTTTTGGCCCCTGAAAATCTCAGCTTCACTGATAGTTTTGCCTCAGACATGACACTTGGGAGAAGATGAGAGAGCTCGTGGAAGTCATCAGTCTCAGAGAGACCAGACTGCTCCCGCACCCTGCAAAACTATCCCATCCCTCTGCAAGAAACCTTCCCAAAAATGGACCACTCAACATTTGAACCCAAACCAGAGACACTCATCCCACCTTGCTGCAGCATATCTCAGGGCTTCCTGTGGCAAAACGGGAGAGACCAAGCTCTGGAGTCTTAGCAGCTCGGCAGAGCTGATCAGTGAATAAATATTTGCAAGACAAGAACATGTGGTGTTAAAAGATGCTTTAACCCAGAAGAGCAAAACTGTACAGGAGCCAGTGGCTGAAAATTAAAGCCAGAATCTATCAAATTAGAAATAAGGCACAGATAATTATCAGTGAGGCAGACCAACTGCATTAACAAGAGAAGTGATACCATATTATTACTGGCACATTTGGAAATTCCCCCCACTATCATATGCATTGGGTGGCTCTGGAACATGCATTTGAGTGTGAATACAGCTGGGTCAGATGCAGCACAGAAGCAAAGAAATGAATGTTCATTAAACTTGAACTCTTTGACCAAGGATTTTGAGTAGCCTCCATGGATAAAGTCCTGCAACAGCAGGAGAAATGGGAAGAAAAATATCATATGCTTTTCTGGGAAGGTTCAAGTACAGCCAGTGATATGCAAGGGTCTCACCCTGATAGGATGCCTTCAGTCAACCAATTCCTGGAGCCTCAGTCTGCTCAAGTGATTTTAAAATGGCATATCTGGTGTCACCTTCAAAATTCTAGTTCTGGAGATATTGACTCATAAATGTGGTCTAAAAGTCATAAGGTTTAAACATAATGTAACATATTTTGTATTTATCTTAGTTTGGGGCCTTTAGGTTGCACTCCGAGTCACAGTTACAGCTTTAAAAAATACAAAATCCAAACCAAAAAACAGGAGAAGGCAGGCAGTTAGGAGTAAGCAAAGATACCAGCTGATCACCTGACTCCAGAATCAAGAGCTAACAATATTAATACTATGGGACTTGCAATAAAGATATAAAGCATTGCTACAGCTCTTCTCCCAGGTTCTGTATTTGACCTTTTCCTTTGGCATAAACCCTTAGCAGGGATCAGAAGAGCAGACTGGCACAGGCTTTCTCTCCACACCAGCTTCCACATGGAGTTTCTACATCAATTTCTGAAATGTCCCAATGGATCTGCCAGTTCTAGCATCACGGACACAACTAAGCAGCTGCCAGATCCCCAAGGGGGTCTCAGGAGAGGAATTACCATTCTGCAGGTTTCCACACTGTTCATGGGAAGGAAGGATGCATGAGCTCATGCAGGGAGCTTCTCCAGGGCACCTGATCTGCTATGAAGACTCTGTATGCAAGGAAGGTGGCATAGGATGGGGTGTGTTGCAAGCATGGCTGACTGGGGAGCTGAAGCAGCTCTGATCACATGCTCCTCCTGCATGCCTTCCAGCTGTGACCAAAAACTAGTTAATCTCTCATCTACCTATCTTTGCTGAAAAAAACAGAAGGCAGACTCCATCTCTAGATGAATTCCAACATCTCATTGTATTTGGAGACAAACGAAAACTGGTCAATGGACGAACAAATGGTGTGTGGCAGTGTCATTTGTGGGTTGATCTGGATCACTTGCTTGGGGGAATAGTCTTTGAATAGTACATGTTTCAGTGGAGCCGTGTGGAAGGTGAGGAGGCTGATGTTGAGACAGTGATGTATGGTGTGAGAGAGTGGCTGTTCCAGATTGCAATGACTGGAAAAAAAGTCCAAGTTGCAATAGTCCAACTGGACAAAGTGGCCCTAGAACTTTCTCTTAAGTGAGCAAACCTGGCCCTGAGATATATGAATGGGGAACATAAAGTATAGATCAAAACCAGAGGATATTACTTTTAGCTACACTACTGGCAAGTCTACTACCACTCACTGCTGAAAACTTTGGTGTCCAAATTTCAGAAAGATGTAAAAATTTTCGAAGAAGTGAAGAGCTACAAGTGAGGTCAGCACAGAGCACTTTACAGATTGAAGATCAATCTATTTAATATGATACAATGATGACTTGCAAGCACCAACAGGGAAAAAGGGATTTTGATAGCAGAGAGTTACTCAGTTTTTCTGAAATGGGCAGAACAAGATCCAGCAGAAGCTGAAGCCAGCTAATTCAGAGCAAAAATAAGACAGATTTTTGGAAGAACAATGAACTGCCCAAAGATCTTACCACAAGACAGGGTAGATTTTTCCCTTACCTTTAGATCCTTCAAGATGTTACATCTCCTATTTCTGGGCATGAAATAGAAATAACTGGGGGACATTTTCCAGCCTGCACTGTGCAGAGGGGCAGGCTGGGAGAGCATGAAAACCCCGAGCCCTGTGTCTGTGCTTGCCTAATGGAAAAGGCTTTATTGGGGTTGCACATCCTGATCCCTTCCACGCCTTCCACATCTTTGCTTGGAGAAACAGATGAAGGTGTGTGTTTGCCATGCCTTTCTCTCCACAATATCTGCTTTCTTTTGGCCTCCAGCACTTACAGGTCATTAGGAGAAAAGATTTCGAGATTTTGTGGGAGGTAGACAGGCACCAGTGGTTTCCAAGTGTTTTCATAAAAATGGATTTCTGACTTACCTTTTTTTTTTTTTTGACCAAGGAATGGAAGTGATTCATAAACCTGATCAGTGGCATCACCCTAGTTGTGTGCTAGAAGATGGGCTGCAGCATGTGCGCTCACAACCCCTGGGTCTTCTGGTCATGGGATAAGCCTAAGCCATGAGGGAAGAAAGGCAAATTTTCACCGATTTTGCTGGTGGAAAGAGTAGTTCAATCTGTGCATGCTTATGCTGGTTAAAACTACTGCCAGCTGTCTATTTATAAAGGAACATGACCTAACAAACACCTTCCCTAGATCAGAGGCTGCTGTATGATCAGCACAGTCACACTGGATTGCTTTAGTGGGTGTATACCTGTGGGGATGCTGATCACACCAGAGTCCCTGTAGGCATAAACACTCGCTGCTGGTCAAGGATCCTCAGCCAGTATGAGCTGTTCCTACAAAAATCAGCAATGCCTGGCTGGGAACTCATGTCTTGATGTACCCTAGGGACATTGTAATGGCCCAGTGTAACAGTGAGCCAGCTTTGGTCCAGCAACATCATCAGGAAGACATGGGAAAGAAGCTTCTTGCCACCTGCAAAACGAGCAGACAGCCACCAGAGCCCAGCTAAGGGCTGATGGTCACCAGCACACTCAGTTTCTTCATCCTCATCCCTTCTTTTCCCAGAATGGCATTTGGGAGCCTGGCCAGCCTTCAGGGGCTGGCCAGGTGCAGATGGCCATACCCGGCTGTAGGGCTGTGAGGGCTCAGGGTGCGGGGAGGCAAGCGGAGGTGTGCTGGTGTGGAAAGGGCTCTCGGGAACGGCTTCAGCAGAGGAGGAACAGGATCACCCTGTGTGTGATCGCTCCCAAGAGCTCAGTGGGATGTGTGACCCTGAGATTACTCTTGCAGGAGCACTGGCTCCCAAAGATTGCTGCCACTTTTCTCTTTATAATGCTGTGCACAAGGCAAAAAAACAACAAGCAGCAAAGTTTCATTGAATGAAAGTACGACCCATTCAAGGAGGGGACACCTGCTTGTCTGTCCTTGGCAGAGAGGTGGCGAGCCTGATGTCCCAACGTCTGTCAGTGCAAGTGTGAGTCAGAAGAAATAAATGCCCTTGTTGTACAGAGTCAGTGGCTTCAGTGAGAGGTGAGAGGGGCTCTGCAGTACAGCTGCTCTGCCGGGGTCTCCTAGCCCTGAGCAGACAGCGTGACGTGGCCCCTCTCCTCCCAGGTCTCTTCCTAAACAATCCCCTTCTGCAGGCACTTGGGCTTGTGGAAGAGAAGCCAGGCAAACAGGAGCACAGACACCAGCACAAGGGAGCACAGCACCATCAGCCCCACATAACTGCCGTGGGAAAGAGGGGGCACAGCGGGGTCCTCTGCAGAGATCATGTTGGTCAGGTTCAGCATGTAGCCCAGGGTCCAGCCCGCATCACTGCTGCCAATCTGAAATGGGAGAGGAGCACAATCAGTGCTGGGAGGTGCAGGGGCTGCTTGCGGTATTGTCAGGGCAGTGGCACCCCTGGAGAAAAATGGCTGAGCTGTGCAGCAGAGGTTGCAGTTAGCTGTTGGGTTAGAGCCCTCCCCACCACAAAACATACCTTTCCAAGGAAGTGGATCCTTTCCCAGTTCTTTTCAGTGAATTCATAGCCATTTTCCAGGAGAGAGAGGATGTAGGCTCCAGAGAAGCAGTATTCGCTCAGGTACTTTTCTTTTATTTGGTGATATGCTGTTTTCACCTAGGGAAGGAAGAAGTCACCAGACTGTTAAACACAGCTTCCTGCTGCTCCAGCTTGTGCCTGAGCAAGCTCTGCAGGTGCTGGGGGGATCTTTCCCCTCTTGCCTTGGAAGCTTCCCCACCTATTTATCCTACATAAAAATATCAGCAGCTCTTGCAACCCAGCAGCCCCAGCCCACTATCACAAGCACTGCTCACCTCATGCCAAGGCCGGGCACAGAAGCTCTCAATGGTGCTGGCTACTTTGTCCAGGGGAACGGGGCTTTGTTCACTGCTCAGGTTCAAAAAGTTCATCACAAAGTAGAAAGCAGAAAAAGCCTGAAGGAAAAAAAATATTTTAACCTGACTGGGCCTCAGCATGAGCAGGGCAACAGAAATCCCAGAAAAGGAAATAGTTTTATTTAGATAGAGGAATAAAAGAAGCACAACATCACACAAACAAAAGTAGGTATATTTTCAAGAGTGATGTCATTTTGAGGCATCTCTCAGACCTGATGAGAATGAAGGACCCCAAAAGGAAGGTGGAGGTAGGGACTTCATTGACCACAGTATCCTGAAGATCTTCAGTATATCCCTCTCCTCTATGCACTGGTGCCAGAGTGGCACACGGTGAATGCTGCTTGTCATCACAACCATGATCCTATTTTGGCAATTGAACGAGATGAGCGTGCAGCCAATACTGCCACAGACAGCAGAGGTGATGGATTGAAAGGACTCTACACAGCCCCATCATATAATCCAAAATCCAGAAAAACAATCTCTGACCATAGCCAATAGCTGATAGGTAGGGGGCAGTTTAGGAACAGGGCAAGGGAGTATTAACAGTTTCCCCAGAAAGCCTCACAGCTACTGCAGTCTTGCAGCTCTAAGACTGGTGTTCGGTGTGGTGTCACACATGATGTGTGTTCAGAGCGTGCACTGTCTTCTCATCACATCTGGGAAGCAGATAGGTGAGCTGACTGACTGGATTCAGTAGCGCTCACACACTTCTGGATGAATTTCAGATCTGGTACCACCACTAACCTCAGGAGACAAGGTTTGCAGGAGCAGTGTATCATGCACGGCCTGCAGCAGGCTCTCCTGCCTGGCCATCAGGAAAGACTGGTTGAAACATGAATCAGTAAATGAAGCACCCCAAGGAAATGCCTACAGGAGATGGGTTAGAATGGGAACAGTGCAGTACTTCTAGGTCAGTATTCATTGGGGTAGCTCTTACATGTGCTGTCCTCACAGCAAGTGCAGCACTATTGTAGTTACATGTCCAAAAAGCCATCTTGTAAATGATTCCCTGCTCCAGCCATGGAGAATACACTCTAGCATTACTCTGAGTTTCTGCTCTTCTGATATTCTGAGTTATAAAGAGTTGAAGAATGTGAAGACTTACCCCAAAATCCCCTTGTAATGGAGGTAGGTATATCCCATTGAAGGAGCAACTAGAGTAAGGACAATTGGTTTTGTTAAAGAGCTTCTGGATGCTTCTTCGGCACTTTTGATAATCCCCCTCTCCTTGTATGTACAGCTGGCTGAAAGGGAATTGCTTTTTCTTGGCTGATGTACAAGGATTTTTGAAGAGCTCACTTATATTTATCGTCCTCTGATACCCCTGGTGAAAGCACGGATCAAGGAGGCTGCTGTTCTCCATGGTCTGAAAGTAAAATCAATCCAAGCTGTTACACTTCACTCCACAGTAACACCCTGGGAAAGAGCCACAAGGAAGGGTGACCACAAGGCACTTGTCACAGTACATCACACCAAGATACACACATTGGGTCAAAGTGATGAGGATGATTTAAGGCATTGGCTGTGATCTGGGAAATGTGGGTACTGCCACAGCCTCCCTGTAGGACCCTGGGCAAATTACTTTCAGCCATATTCTGTGAAGCTGCTGTTGGTTTGGGATTCTCAGCCATGGTGAAACATCGCCTCCTCCAAGTACTTCAGTTAAGCACAGTACTCCTGCTATCCCATGCGTAAGAATTAAGGCACCTCAAATTGGTAGTACTTTACAGATGTACTTGCCTGTAGGTCCCTGGCCAGTTTCTGCTGCAGAGCCTGGTCTTTCCCATAGCAGAGGAAGCTATGGGTGTATACTAGGTAATCCTTGCCATAGAGACGGAAGTAGAGCAGGTTCTCTGGGGACTCAGAATAGACTTCATTTGGTACAAAGGTAATCTGTGTTGAGGCTCCTCCGAGGTCTAGTGCTCCTGATGTCTCACTTATGGATTTCAGTGAATGTAGAAGTTTTGTCCAGCCAGACTTTAAAAAAAAAAAAGTAAACCAGCTTCGTCAGGCATGGAGATTTCTTTGGGAGGAAAAAAAAAAAAAAAAAAAAAAAAAGAGGAAGACCTATGAGGAGAGAAGCAGAAACACAGAACAGGCAGGAAGACCTGAAGGGTGACACAAGATGAGAGCTGGAACAAGACACAAGAAAGATGCACGCTCGGAAAAGCAGAAGATGGATCATGTCTGAGTGTTTGCAAGAGGACTAAGAATATGAAAACTAATACAATTATTATGACAAAAACCAGTCAACTTACTGTTTTAGCTCCCAGATGATTTATAAGCTCAGTAGTAAAGAATCATTGTCAAACTTTGCAGGCACAGAAATATTTTAGGTCAGGAAGTGAGGAGGATGCTGTACCCAAACAAAGTTATCAAAGATGCTAGTGTTTTATTTCAATGCTTTAAGCCTGACTACAGTGGTACATCCTGATACTTACTGGTATCAGGATGTACTCACAGTAATGGCTGAGGCAAGATGTGCAGCTTCCTGATATCTGGTAAATGGCTTACAATGGAAGATAGTGCCTGAGACACCCTCCTGCAAGGCATGATTTACAAAGTCGTGCAAGCTGATGATTCAAATACGGACTTGCCGTTCACACAGTACCTGCTTGAAATTGCCCAGCAGGTAGTTAATGGTGATCCATCCATAGGCTCCTTCTTCCTGACCACTGATGATTCTGGCACCCTGAAAGTTGAAAGGAGCTGAGCAGAGCGTCTTCTCTACTGAGGACATGACTTTGTCGGCTGCACTTTTATTCTCCAAGCTGGATGAATGGAAGAAAGGATGGAGTCACTCTGACAGTTCTCTGCAGCCTATGGGCCTTATTCTGAGTAGGCAGGCTGCGACTCCCCACCAAGCGTTAATTATAGCAGAAGAGTCATTCATATGGGTACATCCAGCTCTAACTGGCCACGTCACACTCTGTCACACCTTGGCAGCACAGCTGCCACCAGCTCTGACACTTACAGACCCCATGGCTGAGAGTTGGTACCTGGAGCAGAGATCAGAGCTCTCTTGTTCTCCTGGAGCACATGCCCTGGTAGGGATTGCACCATGGAGATTCCTCTCACTCTTCGCCATCACCATTACAGAAGAAATCCATCATGCCCTCCTTCCCAGGGAGATTTCCCAGGCAATACATACATAAGATCAACTCCCTGTCCCACCCAGGCAAGAGGTCTGGGGCACCCCCATGAAAATCACTAGTTGGAATTAAAGGAGGGTATTATTAAAAAGTTACCTTAGCTCTGATGGTCTTATGATGAGCCAAGGTATGTGGGGAATTGCAACATGATTGGGCTCAAAAATCCTGGGTCAGGCCTAATACCAGACTGTGGGGGATGTCTGAGCATCCCCTTGATGTGGGGGATGTCTGAGCATCCCCCGAGCATCAGCTTGGGCACTGCTACCCTCCTGATGTCTCTGTGCTGCATGTGGGTGCTGGAGATGATGGAAGGTTGGAGTGATTGGAAATGGACCTGGTGGGCAAGCAAGGGAAGAGCCCAGGGAGACATGGCCAGAGGCAGAAGGAGGTATCTGGGCAAAACGTGAGCTGGCAGCATTTCCAAGGACTTTGCCCAAGAGGCCCCCACTGAGCACCCATGGTGGTCCCAAGGTGCAGTGCTGCAGGAGAAGGGGACAAGCCATGCAGTACCTGAGAAGCCGCATGCCAGCAGTTGCTCCGAGGTAGACGGGTGTCTCTTGGTGCTGCTTTGAGGGAATCGCCTCTTCTGCTTGTCGTAGGCACTGTGCCAGAGAGGGACCTGCCTTCTCCGTGGCATGGGAGTAACCTGAGATCCCAGGGCCTGCAAGAAATAAGGACACTTCATTACTCAAACTCCAAGCATAACCCCAGAGTGCTGTCATGAGCAGTCATGTTAGACCGTATCACTATCACAGGCAGCAACATCAGATTCAACCACCCCATTTCTGAGGAGTTTTAGAAATCCTACAGCACCAACTAAGCCCAATGCACGAGAGGACAGCCACAGCAGCCAGCATCTGCCACCTGCTCTCCACGAAGCATGCTATGAACTAGCAATGAAGGCTGCAAGTGGGACAGATCATTTGCTTAGTATGTTCTGGACATCTGCAGACTCATCTCTGCTTCTGCCTGGGTGTAACCTGGATCTGTGCCTGAAATCCCTGACCCTTCACTATGCTGGGTCCTCTGGGGGAAAATGCTGTCATCTGTTTGTGTATTGTATGCTCACACTGCAGCACTGAGTGTTTTGCAGCTACTCCTTTTCATGCTAACCCAGAGAAAAATTCATTGTCCCTCCCTGCCATGTGTCCCCTGGTGAATGGACTGCCCCAGGACCCGTGCCTGCATGGGCAGCAGTGAAACCCACTCTGTGTTTGCTCCAGGTTGCCATATGCTCAGTGTGCTGCTCATGGCATGGCATGCTGCAGCATCGAGCAGCTATCACAGCAGCTTGATAACAGCATGGCTCTCCCCTGTGCTGCAGACAGGCCTGAAAAAACCCCAGGCAGGCTCTGACAACACCCCTCCTTTCCCCAGAGCGCAGTGATCCATGGTGGTCTACTCTGTTCCTTGTCACGTGCATCCTTGGGACTTCATTTATGCCTTCCTAAACCATATCATATCTACACAGCAATCAAATAGAATAAAAAATAAACCATGACATGCATAAGTTGAGCAACCTTTGCCTGCAAGCTCAGTGCCTAGCTTGCACAGAAGCCTTGAAAAAGAGCAAACCATGCCCTCCCTTCTTGCTGCCTGACGTTCATCGGCATTTCAGCAAGTGTGCATGCAGACATTTTATTTATTTGAGTACATTCTTTGGTGTAGTTCTTTCCAAAAAGCACTTCCAAGCATCCTAAAAGCAAAGGAAAAAGCAGATCCAGCTTTCCTCTCAGGAAGGTCAGGTACATAGAGCTTCCTGTAGGAAGCAGTGGGATATACCTTAGTTCACAGACGTAACACCCTTTTCACTACTGGCCTCTTCCTCCAGGTTTCTCCTCCCCCACCCCTGGGTTGCATTATCTCTTCTGCATCCCATGCCCCTTCTCACAGCTCCCTTTTCTCCTCTTACCTTCAACTTTACACACCTCCACCTGCTGCACCACCCCAGTGTTGTTCTCCTTCTCTGCTGGCCACTCGTACACATACAGGTTAGTGTGGGACGACCCCGCATCCAGCACAATCCCGTACTGTGGGCAAAACAGAGCTGTCATTGCACCTGAGGCACCAAACCAGGCAACGCGTGTGCTGGTCTCCACACTCAGGGAGACCAGAAACGGACAGCCTATCTGGCAGCTGTGGGAGCATGCTGTGTCATTACTCTTCTCAGTAGTGCTTCAGTGCAAAGTTTCCAAAGGATACAAGAGCAGAGAAGCAGCAAAACCGGGACTGATTACTTAAGAGATGATCCCCTGTGAAGCCACAGATGTTTCTACAGTGAAGATGTAAAACAAGATGTTGAGGTGCATGGAGCCAGAAAGAGAGGTTAGTCAGACCCACCAAAGGCAGCAACATGTCCTGGAGCACTATGCATAACTAACCCTCCAGCTTGGCTTGTTTTCCAGTAAGACTCTCAGTTCATAATACCTTAACATTCTTCGGAAGTGGCTTGTTTTGGGTCACTGCTACAGCAATTAAAGCAATTGCAGCCAAAGTAGAGAGGAATCCCAGGATGAGTAGAATCTTTCTTGTCCAGGACATCTTTGGTTTGGTACCTGTGACTAGAGAAGAAAAAGGATGTTAGTATCCCAGTAGCCCATCTTACCTCACACCCCCAAGGTCTTCAGGCATGTTCCTGCAGTTGCTTTCTACTATGAAGCATCTGCCTTTGCCCATCCCTGCTCCATGTCCTTATGTGGGATTTCTTAGAGGCAGAGCTCAGCCCTGGTGTCCTGCAGATCTGCTCTCATGGGCTGTGCTACATCTCCATGGGCTGCCCTGTGCCAGGTGGTGATGAAGGAGAACTTTAAGATGCAGCTTATGGTTAGCCTGTCCTTGAGATACCTGCAGGTAGAGCAACTGTATAGCAAAACCCTCTGTATGGGGCAAACACCAACTTCTCCTATAGCTCTGTGTCCTGGTTTGAGTGAGTGGTGGGGGTTTTTGGTAGTAGGGGAGGGGGCTACAGGGGCGGCCCCTGTGAGAAGCTTCTTGAAGCTCCCCCAGCTCCAAGTCGGACCTACCTCTGCACCAAGGCCAGGCCAATTAGCCACACCTCTGCAGTAACGTATTTAAGAAGGGAAGACTGGGAGGATGAGTTGGAGTTGTGAGGAGGAGTTGCGAGAACATCTGTGCAAACACCAAGGTCAGTGGAAGAAAGGAGGATAACAGGGGGAAGGTGCACTGGAGCAGAGACTCCCCTGTATCCCATGGTGAGATGGCAGGGCCACCCCACCTGACACCCATGGAGGTCACTAGTGGAGCAGATGCCGATTTGTGGCCTGTGGGGAGCCCCATGCTGACCCAGGTGACTGTGCCTGAAGAAAACCAGGACCCCATGGGAAGAAGACCCCGCTGTTGTAGTTTGGAGCTGTGAGGGCTGCAACAGGCGGCGGTGACCCACACGCCTGTGGGAGTGACTCATGTCGGAGACAGTTTGTAGAGGACTGTCTCCTGTGAGAGGGGGACCATGCTGGATCAGGGGAAGAATGCCAGAAGTTCCTCACCTCCCCCCCCCCCCTCCCTGAGATTCAAGAAGTGGCAGGACTGACCCACACCCCCCCATTCCCTGCCCCCTGCACTGCTGGGGGAAAGAAGGTAGAGATATCAGGAGCAAAGCTGAGCCCGGGAAGAAGGGAGAGATGGGGGAAGGTGTTTGCAAGATGTATAGTGCTTCTCACGGTCTTACTCTGTCTGTTAAGTGTTGTTAGTGTCTGTATTAATGTTCTTTGTTTGCTTCCCCTAACGAGTCTGTCTTTTGCCTGTCACTGTAATGGATGTCCTTATCTTGATTCCTGAGCCTTTTGCTTTACTTTCTCCTTCCCAGCACTGAGGGGGAAGGGGGAAGTGAGCGAATGTCTGGTGTTCAGTTGCCCTCTGAGCTCAAACCACTGAGCCTTTTTCTTTATTTTCTCCTTCTCAGTGCTGCGGGGAAGGAAGGGAGTAAGCTGCTGTGTGGTGCTCAGGTGCCCTCTGAGCTCAAACCACGACACTTTGCATTTGGCTTAATAATCCCCGCAAAACTGAAAGAACAGACTGCTAATATATAAACAGCAGAACCTTGTGGAACCCAAAGCTGTGACATTTTGTCCTAGTATACTTTGTGCTTCATTTTTTTTACAATGTTTATAACAATTTACAACATCCTCATCACTGGTAATGCATTTAGGAAGTCTAACACTAATATTTCAGTATGTGGCAGTCAGTTCAAGCAATGCTGTCCTGCACCTTGGCAACCCTATATAGAAAATAGGATCTGCACTCCACAGGATACTTAAGAAATCAGTGGAGATTTTTTATGCCACTGCTCACAAGACCAGTAAATTATGAATAGCCTGTATTTGCAGAATTGGCATAACACGGTTAAAAAAAGAAAAAAAATCACACACTTTACAAAACTTGTACCGGCCTGATTCCTTAACTCTTACTGATATGTTTGGTATGACCTATCTAACAAATTAAGATTTTTGTGGCTAAAAAAACACGGTTAGCAGTAGAATTCTGTAAAAAAACCCTCTTACGGCTGATGGAAATAATTCACAACCAATATGGCATTTGAGCTTTCAGAACCAATATAAATATACCTGCATTTGTTAGTGGCTACCATGATGCTGTCTTTTATATTCTCCTGCTCTGGATTCTCCTACATATATCCCATGGTGGAAATCTCCCTTCACAACTTAAGCTCAGACAGTTTTGGTATTGTTTAATAAAATACCACCTTACAACACAAAGCTCTAGAAAGGGCATCAGCAGAAGTATTTTCCAGATTATAATCTAGCTGTAAATGCAATGTTTACAACTAAGAAATACCTTCGGCACTCTAGGGGACATACCTGCTTCCACTACAACATGATATCCATTTCTACCCACACTGATGCTTCATGCTCGAAAGCACTGATTGTCTGACTGCTCAGATGGGTACTATTTTCTCTTCTCCTTATACACAAATACTCTAGGAGATGTTTAGAAGCACAATACAGGTCATCCAGGGTGACAATACCTCTGCGCAGGCAACCACATCAACTATCTTCACACTCCAAGATGGTGACTGAACCTGCTCTGTATCTGTGTGCCCGAACTGGAGTTCCAGGGTCCATTCTTCAGCCCTCAGGTGATACTGAGTCAATGCTCCAAATCCATCCTGGCACCCCATGTCACGCATGCAAATATGAAAAGCATTCAAATTCTGAACAGGGTCATCTTCTAACCACTCTGGTTTTACATGAAAGGTGGTCCCAGGCACCAGAACTATACAAATTACTCCAAATCCTAGAATCCAAATCCTAGAATTATTTTCAGAAGTTAGCCCAAGTGAAAAGCAGCAACGCACCTCTGGAAATCTCTAACTGTAGTCAAATAACATCTTCCTACCTAGAGAAAATGAAACCGAAAAGTGCCAAGAGAACTTGTTTTGAAGATCTCCCTGCAATCAGGTCCATTGGAAACCTAACGCTGACCTGGATCTCTGTGCTCCCTCTCATCACGCTCATGTGTAAATCTGCTGAGGCTAACTGCAAAATTTGGAAGCTTGTTATGCTCACATTTTGTGAGTGCCTGTTAGAGGCACAGCATGCTTGCCAATATCTCCAAGAATGCAGCTTAAAAAAATAGTCTAGTGCACATACCAGACAGTAGGAGGTAAGAATGCATTTTATACAGCTTTATTCAAAAAGGCCCCAGAACTCATGGCTTGAAGTGATTAGGAACAGCAGAGCATGACAGCTGGGAGACTTTTCTTCTTATTGGAGAGAGTAGCTGGCTCAGGTTATGATAGCACTAAGCATGTCTGTTGAACAAAAAATATTTTAACACTAAAAAAATGAATAAAAACAGATGCTATAATGTAAAATTAGCTGCACAGCATAGATATGAAGCTAGCATGCTTGAAAACTGAAATTGCTGCTGACAGTTGCACAGCACATCCACGTAATTACTGACACCCTTACTCTGAGATCTTGCCTAGAAGCAGCCACTAACGGCTTTGTTGGGTGTTTACTGTCATAGGAATGAAGGATGGGAGACTCTGCATCATTTCTGAGATTTTTGTGATGGGTATTGTCTGTCTGCTGTATCTTTTCAGCAGCCACACTCTGAAAGTAGCAGCATTAACAGCAAAGCAGGAATCATTTTCTCACTGTAACAGACCATCTCAATAAACAGCTGTAGCAATCTCTTGTCTGTAGGCAGAGGCATAATGATAACTCTCTGCATCCCACCTGCAACCTGAAGATTAGTCATTTTTTTCTAAGGCACATTATTTCCTTAACCCTGAACATGACTTTTAGCTCAGTATCACGAGCACTTTTCAGGACTCTAGGGGTTGTAGATATGTGACTTCACTGCTGTATCCCATACCAGAGCATCCATCTGTGCGAACTCCAATCCTACCAAGCGTTTTGTTGAAACATTTCATACAAGAAAAGGTAAAAAATTATAAGCATAATCCAGACGGTGGCCTAGCAAAGCAATAACCTTGCAAATAGCAGTCAAAGTGTACAGACTTGTACCTGATGATGATTTTAAAAAAACCCAAACCAAACCACAACATTGCAAATCCAGATAAAGAATTCAATGTAATTAAAATAAAACTCACCTGCCATTTGCTCAGAGAGATGAGGTATTTGAACAAGTTCCCTTTTATGCTTACTTGGTTACCTCCATCAGCTCTAGGCATAACTGCAGTGGCTAAAGAATTAACCTATTCCCTAGATTTCTCCAGCTCCTTTGCACCCCACACTCATGTCACTGAATGCCATGCAAACACTTCCCCACCAACTGGGGCAGTACTTGACCCTGTAGCACCTCTGACTGTCAGGCCCCAGGAGTTTTCTTCCACTAGCAGTTTTCCTCAGCTAAAGATTAAGCAGGCATGATTTTCTGTCTCTGAGCCCAGCCAGAACCCAAATAGAGACAGATCTCTCCTCTTTCACCCATACTGCCCACTATAAGTGTTGATAAAAACATCACATAAGGCCATAAGTAGGCATAGAAATGATGCTGCTTTTCTTTTTCCCCACCCCAAAGCTCAGAGCTGCCTGGTGATGGAGCCACACCTGCCTGCGGAGGCATTAAGCACTCTCCAGATGTTGGAGCACAGCCCTGCTGCTCAGGCATCTCTGTTTCTAATTTTGGTCTCCTTGTTTTTTTGTAGGGGCTACCACTGGTTTCATCCAGTGATGGGTGCAGGTCCCAGAACATAAACAGATCTAATATCCTGTCTCTGAGTTAGCTATCATACTGAGAATGATGCTGGCAGCCACGCCAGCTAACAGCAGTTTTTTTGCAGAAACCCTGTTGCTTTCGGTGAATAACCCAGGAAGGACCACACCAGCGTGGGCGGCAGCTCTTGTGAAGGCAGGGAAGCAGGATTGTCCCCAGTGTCCTCCAGAGCCTCAAGACAAATAGGAAACTGCTCCTCCAGCCGACATCACACTAAGTCACTGGCAGCTTTGCACGCCAGGAGATGTCACTCACAGCCAAGGCTGCCCACGTCCCAACTCTCTTCTCACCAAACAAGGCTTAGCAACAAACGTTAAAAGGAATCAAGCAACCAGCTGCTTTTAGAGATGCAATAAGGAGAGGCTATGGCTGGATTAAGGACTGAAATTAGGATTGTCAAGAAGAAAAGGAGAGATGCTGGACATAGTCCAAAACCATGCTCAGTTCAGATAACCTCACTGTGACCCATCATCTCTAAAAAATACAAATACCGTTGTAAGCTCTGGCTTAGCACAACAGCTAAAGTTGATGTTTGCTCTTTCCTTTGGATGCTCACGCTCAGTCTGTTACGGTCGGGATCACAAGAGGCTGTACTGCAAGGCCATCACTCTTTGCCTGCACAAGTGCGACACTGACAGAGTTCCCACTGTCACCTTCATGCTCTCAGCACACCTCTGCATGGTCAGAAACATTCTTATTTTCAGCCCTAACTTATTTATTGCCAGTTAATTCCCTCTTTTTTCCATCTCTGTCTCAAAACTTCTGCAACTCTGAATCCTCCTGGAATTTATTCTCTTAAGGAACTTATCAGCAATGATCCTTTCTGGATTTTTGTTTTTCCAACCTTCTCCATCTACTTGAACGGTCCAGAAGCCCTTCTCTACATACAGAATAATCTGCTTTTATTTTTCTTAAGCATTCTGACCAGACCTGCAATGAGACCAGCCTCTCACAGTAATGTACCTGTTACACCAGGAGATAATACAGTCCCAGCCTAAATGAAGTGAGGTGGGGACCTGTACTACCTCAGACACACAATCATCTACCATCATGGACAGTGCTAAGTTAACCCAGCACCTCTCCTATGCAATCCCAACAAACCCACATTTGATCACATTTAATTAAATTAGCCCTGCTACATGCTGTAAGCAAAGGGAGTTCCAAGACACACTGCCTGCTACCCATGAGGCCTGGAGTGATGACAGAGAATAAGATGGCGTCTTATGAATCCTGCCTATCAGCTGGCAGCTGCCTCTGCTGCTGATCACCCACGTTGCTGCTGCAGTCTGTTGGGAGTCTCTCCAATAACTGGTTTCCTAAGCACACATCTAATCTTCAGGGGAAAACTGCTGCTGGATGCTCATGCAATCACATAGCCCAGCAAATGGGAATAGAACCTGCGGAGCTCCTGAACCTAAACATATCAGCGAGACACAGTGCAGTGCTGAGAAGTCACTGAATTACGGCCCATCACAAAGGTACACAGGCTTACTTGAAGACTGAGAAATTTGCAACAGTATGGATTGAAATGAGTCAGATGCCACTGTATTTTTAAAGCAAGGAGCAACAACTTGCCTGCCTGACTGCCAGCTGAAAGAGCACAGGAGCCCATGGCTGAAGGGTGCCTGAATCTGAAGTCTGAATGCATCCAGCACCTGTGACTGGCTCTGTGGCACAGTGTGGGCAGCTTGGGCAGAGGGAGCATCTGTCAGGGCAGGTGCTTGCAAACGAACATTATCCAGGTCATCAGAGAGCCCAGGAGACAGGGGCTCTGTCTATGAAGTTCTGCCAGCAGTGATGACAGGGAAGGGGGCTGGGAGCAGTCAGTGCTGCTGTCCTTCAAGGTGGATAGGGGGGACGCACATATCCTCCTGCTGAGGGAAAATGAGATTTTGGTAGTCATAAGGTTTATCAGGTTAAATTGCACACTCAGTGAGGTTGCTGAACTTGCATCAGGTTTTGAGTCACACTAAGAGGCACTGCTGTCTTTTAGACTCACCACAACCAAACATCTGAGTCCATAAACACTCAGAAGAGCCACACTGCTTCATTTATCAACACTTTTCTGCAATTTTCTCTGTCCCCATCTGACTTCTTACTCATTCTTCATCTGCCTTTTTCATTCAAACATGCTCTTGTCCAAGTTAGCTAGGAAGACTTTGCTGCAAAGTAATGTAAACCACCTGTTTCAGGCCAACATATTGGAAAAGTCTTTTCTTAGGCTGGTGAGTGTCTCAGGTTTGTCTTAGAATATACATACAAGTGCATATAGAGTAAGTGAATTGCTTAGGTTTAAGAGATTTTATTTCAAAATATTGGGGCAAGACACTGAACATGTTGAAATTAGATCCAGATCAGGATTTTACATCACTTTTTACAGCTGTTACATGAACCATGTGGGAGGCTCTGCTCCAAGTTTTAATTATTCATATGGAAAAAACTGTGGCCTAAATACTGGTGTGATCTATGGCCCTCCTTTTGGTGCTATATACAATTGTAAATACACATTTACTGGATTAAGTTTTTCCAGAGTAAATACTTATAAGCACTGAAGTACAAACACTGAAATGTCAGCAGAACGGGTAATCCAAACAATGTAATATTTTTTTTTTTGATGCCGTCTTTCAGAGACATTTGATACTTTGAAATCAAACAGCCCTACATGACTCAAACCCCAGCAGACTCCTATGGATCTAGGCTACGCAGCCAGGTGGAGTGCTTGAACTAGTCTGTGCCATGTGCACACACGTGTGTTAGTGAGCTGGAAGATGGAGTAAAGGGTGCGCCTATATCTGTGATAATAGCAAGTTGGGAGAAAAAGCACACTGACACACAGGACTGGAATTCAAAATAAATTTGATAAATAGGGGAGGGCCTGGGGAAAACATCCAACTCACTTGAGCAAGAACATGAGCAAATACGACATTTAGAAAATAGCCATCATCCAAAGACAGTGTGGTGAGCAACTGGTTAAGTAGCACTTCCAGAGAAAACATTCTTGCAGCTATAGCAGTTTGCAGTAATCCTTCCCTCCATCTAACACTGGTAGAGCCTCCTATGAAGTTTTATGCCCAATTTCGGCACTGCCTTTCAGGGAAGATGTAGTCCACTTGAAGAAACTCCAGAAGAGAACAAATAGAAAGATCAGAAGTCTAAAACCTTGACCTATGAAGAAAGATTGAAGGAATTGAGTTGTTTAGTTTAGAAAGAGCAGAGCAAGAGAGACACAATAGCTGTCTTCAGACAAATGAAGTCTCTATCTGCCAGCGCAGTTGTAGTTGATCCTGCCTCAGGGCAGGGGTGGCTCCTGGACTTTCTCCCAGCTCTGTTTCCTTGGTTCAGAAGGCAGGGAGTTAGCAAAAAGAGGGTGATGCACTCACAAGCCCTGCTGTTAGCAAAGATCAATGCAATGCGTATGCTCTCCTCATAAAACACAGATGTATTTGAATAAATCTGTTCCCTCCTTCTCCCGACAAAGCTCCAGGTTGCATTCAGACATAATTCAGCCACGGCAACCACCCTGCTATATCCTATCCATATGTACAACACTGCTTGGAGTGGGAGCACCTCATCCTTTTGCTGCTTTTAGAGTTGTGACTGGGATACAACCCTGGGAAATTGCACAAGACACGTTCGAGGAGCCCTGTTTTCCTGGAAAAAACAAAAGCACATGGCAATCCTGGAGAGCTGGTGGGTGCTAGAGACTGCAAAAGCTGAGCAGCAGCAGCAAGAGACAGACACAAAGGAGCAGGCAGCACACAGGCCCCTTCTCTCCCTTCCGCAGCCGCCCGCGCAGCCGGCAGCAGCACAGAGGGGCTTTGTGCTCGGGGCAGTCCCATGGCCCTGCTTACATTGGCCCAGCAGCACGGGTTTACTGCTGGAGGGGTGATGTCCGGGGGGTTCTGGGCAGGAGCCTCTGCGACCCAGGCTGCCCCACCAACAAATCCCCCATTCACCCTGTGCAGAAAGTGTATTCCCCTGTAGAAGACCTTCCCACGGTGCCCAGCAGTGCTGGGTGCGCTGCTCAGCCTCCCCAGCTGCTCCGCAAGGCACTCGCGCCACCTCCCATCCCCACATTGCAGCCCCTCTCCCTGTTGTTATATACCATCGTCACCAAAGCTTTCCCAATGCCTGTTCATTAAATAGTCTCTACAGGAAGATATTCTTCTGATTTTCATCCCAGCAGGCAGACCAAGATACTCAATATTCTCAAATACAACCAACAAGTGGCAGGATACCACTGACACAATGATCTTTATACACACCATTTTCACATTTATATGATGTTTACTGGGCTTCTAAGCTTGTACCCTATTTACAGTCATTTCTCTAGGATTCATACATCAAAGACATTTTCATATCAGAAGAAACAACTGCTATCAGTTACATCTGCCCTCCTGTCAGGCAACTTCTGGTATTAATTTACTACCAGCCCATCAAAGCTCTATTTTAACTGGAGAAGATTTATTGCTGTTACCCACAAAGCTTGAAGTTTCATCAGAAAATATCCAGTGAGTTCAAGATGGCTCCCCCGCCCCCCCCAAGCTTATCACCTAAGCTATTGTTTGAATATACTTGACTATCACATGATGTGAAGACGTTTTTCTTTCAGGGAAAAAAGAAGCATCAAGCACTGACACATTTTCAGTTTTGTTATTATTGATAGTCCTAATATGCTGACTTGGAATGGACCAACAGTGCTGCTAGAGGCTTCCTTCTGAGCTCAATATCTTTAAATTTTTCTTTGCTTTTCTTAAATCCCTGGCCATAATCTTTTCTTTGTGCTTCTTTTGACCATCTTCTACACTTTCCAACTTTAAATCTGCATTAATTGCAGCTTTTTTCCCCCCTAAATATGCATCTTTTAGAGATGTTATTATTTTTCAAATTAGCATAATTTTCAACTCTTGGATTAAGGCGGAATAGAATAAGAAGTGAATAGGCTGCTTCCGATTAGCATTCCTATTTGTCTATTTTCAATACTCTGCTGATTCAGCTCAAGTATTTTTAAATTTGGGAAATCACTTCTTTTATGAGCTACTAGATATTATTTGTTGACACATAATAAGTATGCATTACTTGTATAATAATTCATAACTCTCATAGCAATGTTTCTTTCTCTATCAAGTTTGGGGCCTATATACATTACCATTGTGCTGGAAGTAATGCATTGCAAATTATGAGATGGTCACCCTTGGTTTTGAGGAATTACCATATAATTCATTAAAATCCACCATCATATCAGATTTCCTCATCCTTCTATAGACAGTCAGGCCCTTCTCTGTCTCTGGCATCCTGGCTGGTAATGGGCACTAACCTTCAGCTGCTTTGGTCACTTGTTGCCAGTTCAGCCCCAGACAGCTATTGTGTAGAACTATTTAATTATTGTTGTTGTCATTAGAGACAGCAGGGCCACTGCTTTAATAGGAAGACTGGCGATGTGTGAGTCACATCACCAACCCAGTACAGCCCACCCTTCCCTGTGCCCCATCAACCACCCACACCAGGGGGATGTAGAATTTGTCATGGCAAAAGAGAGGAAATAGCCTCCAGAACAACTGTTCCCGCCCTCTGATACCCCGTTGGGTCAGCAAGTTCAGAAACTTCCTGGAAAACACAAACTCCTGAGCACTGTAAATACTGCTACCCCCAACAGGAGGTTCTGGAAGGGGGAATGACCGCAGAGAAAATACATCCAAACCCCTTGCCACCCACAGCGTGCTCTGCGCCCGGTGCTTACAGTGGTGTCAAAGTACACCCTCCCAGTAGTCACCAGTTTCTCTGTATGCCCTTTCCACTGACAACGTCTCCTGCCTCAAAGGGGCTGAGTCCACCAAGTCCCTCGTCACGTCTTGAGGACGTTTTTCTCTGAATTGCAGATTCCTGGGATTGCCTTGTGCATTGAGCAACACTACCGCTTTTAGGGGCTCACTTCCCCCAGCTTCCAAAAAACAACACGGCTGCCCAAAGTGCCGCATGTGAGCAAACAGAGCAGCCGCCTGTGCTGCTGCAGGCAGCGGGAACCTGAGCTTCCCGAGGATTTCTGCACAGCAAAGCAATCAGCTCTTCTCCTAAAGTTTCACTTCCCACTCAGGACTGAAAACCATTGGAGACCGACCACAGAAGCACAAACACTGCTCCAAGGCGGTGCAGCATTAGCAGAGCCACTGGCAAAGCCCCTGGACGATGATGCCCATTCCCTGGCAGCTCCACGTGCAAGTGCATACGCTGGGGAGGGCTGCAGTGCTCATCTGTGCATGGGACATTGCCTACACCTGGATTGTGCCACGTTTGGCAAGTCTGATTTCCAGCACAAGTGTTTGGTCTTTTAGAGGAGCATATCTCAGGCCTGCAAGATACCCAGTAAGTTTTTCCTGCCTTAACATGCATAGTACCCACTTGCAGCAGAGAAAAATGTAAGGACCTTCCCTTTGGAACTAGTTCTAGCAGATGAAGTGAAAGGCCCCTTCCTATCCAGGCAGGGCAGTAGCCCCACTGCCTCCTTTCGGTAAGCCAGGGTTAAGCCTGCACACATAAAATAGATAGCTCTCTAGTCTAACACTTCCAGATTTGCCCTCCTACCTCCGGCTGTCAGCACTGGTATCTCCATTCCTCATTGCAGAGCACAGGACAGGGAACAGCTGGGATAGTTTCTGTCTCCTGCTGAGAAGTGTATCCACTGTCTAGGCTTTGTGGAAAAATATACTGATTTCTCAGAGGTCAATTTTAATAACTAGGATTCCCACAAACCATGAGGAGAATTCAACTCATGATATTTGGCATGAATATCACGTTCTGTTCCTCATGCTACTACAATTTCCATTTGAAATAGCAGGAAACAAATTACCCTGTGGTATTTTTCAGGACAACCAATGGGATAAACATGGGACCAAAGTCTGTTGCAGGGCAAAGGCCTCAACAAAGTGCCTGAGTATAAGAAATACTTCTTAGAGCTTGCAGAGGTAATGAAAAGTAGAAGTTAAATGTGATTCTAAGTTTTCATTGTCAGAAGGTCACCTTGCAAGGGCTGGAGCCTCAAGCAGACATGGAACAAAACAGCAAAGGAGTTTTGCTGGATGAATAGGCTGGCACAGGATGTTATTAATTTCCGAAGTTTAGATTACTTATTACTGGGATGCACAGTGAATCCCAGCGAGAATTAGGCTCGGAAAGGAAACCCATTTATAATCCAACCGTAGTTTAACCTGCAATTTTTATGTCTTCATTACTCCTCCCACCCCACCCAAAGTCCTTGTCTCAAATAATTCAAAATACAAACATGAAATATTTTGGATAAGGCAACATGGGCACACAGTGGTAACAAGGACAAGGGACTGTCACAGCGACCCATCCTTCTGACAAGTGCCCGAGCTGCCCTGTCTGCGTGCATTACACACAAGGGGCTGCTATGGAGGCATTAAACCACCACCACCTCTAGGTGACCGAGCAGCCCCTAGGCTTCTGCAGAGACTGCACCCAGGACTGGGACCAGCAAACAGACGTTACAGTTCTGACTTCTCAACGCATCTCCCCTAGAAGAGCAAGAGCACTAGCTGCTCTCTGTTCCCAGCAAGTAGGTGCAAGCAGGGAAGTCCCAAGCTCTTCTAGAACACTTCCCTCCAGCTTTCTGCTCCATGTTCTACCCTGTATGTCTGAAGATGCTTACCGGGACAGATAAATCAACACTCTTCAGTGTCAAAAGCCAGCAAAACAGAGGTTACTTCAGCTTAAGAAGTCACAAACTAGTAACATAGCCACTCCAGCAAAGAAGACATTTATAGCATAGAAAAGAGCTGCCCGCTGGCTCTGTTAAGATGAGCACAGCTCCTCAGCAGCAGGAATGGCCCAGCAAACCTGGGCCCATGCAGAAAGCAGCTACAGGTCTGCTGCTTCTCTACCAGTGCTGCTTTCCCAGCCTCTCAGCACCATTCTCCCTCTCACTACAGGAGGTCCCAAGCTCAAGCCAGGACCCACCTTCCAGCTGCAGGATCCCCAGCCCAGCTGCAGTGCTTGCAGCAAGTTCACACGAGCACAGGCTTCTTTCCTCATGTCTCCTGCAGGAGCGGAGGCATTGAAAAGGTCATTTATTAACAGCTCTGGGACAAAGGAGCAAGAAAGAAAACAAATCCATTTATAAATCAGCTAAAGAGAAAACTTGTGACTCTGTCTCCTTTGTAATTCCTAAGTGTGGTCTGGAGCTGCCCTGGCATCACTTCTTGTGATGCTGAATCAGCAGAACAGCCCCACTGGTGCAGTAAATAGCCCGATAAGGGCAGAATAGCCCTGAAGAAGAAAGCGCTAAGTTATGCTGCGTTCAGATTTTTCTTGGCTTCTGCTAGGATTTGGGAAGACTGATAGCGGTCAGCTTTCTTACCACTAAATACCAAGCAGTCACTCACATTAGCATCTACCTCTGCAATCCAGGACATATGCTTTCCTCTGGGACAAGATAGAAACAGGATAAAGAGAGAAAACTCATGCAAGAGCTATCTCAAACAATACCAGTCAGTGCTGGCTGAGCTCTCAGATAGGACCATACCAATCCTGAATACTTTGCCAGACTTTTTCCTTTGATATCATTTCTCAAGGGGGGAAGGAGAACAAAAATAACAAAACACTGTTCTGTTTAACAGTTACCCATAGCAGAGAAAAGCTGAGCTAAAGTTTCCAACCATTATCAGTACAAACTCTTAAAATAGACAGGCAATATACTGTTTTTTAATTTAAAACTGACTGGGATAGGAGTTCTATCACATGGATTGAAAGCTGTATAGGAGCACAAAGCAACATATCAAGATGACAAGACATGTTAGAACAGCAACATTAAAATGATCAGTACAGCACTGATACGGATGAAGGAGCAAAGGCCTCAAGAAGAAGTGGTAGATCACACTGTAATTCATTGGAAGGAACTGCACATCCAGGGAGGATAGATAAATAATGTCCAAGGTATCTATGGAAACCACCATCCTACACAAGAAACAATAAAACTTAGGAAAAGACAAACATGAGAAAAAGAACGCAAACTTCAGATATTCGTAAGGACAATAACACTCATTGAAAGCAGGATTTGATCTCAAAGATATGGGGGCTCACTTAAAGAGATGTGAAGTATGAAAATGAGGGCCAACAAGCTGATGGAGAAATAGCTGTATAGTAAATGTGGAAAGAGAAATCTGTGGGGCTGTCTCCTCAGAGCAGATATGGGAGCCCCAGCTTTAAAATCCATTTATAAACTGGCTGGGGTCCCACACCACTCTTGTTCAGATGACTCTCAGCAGTGGGTCTCCTCGTGGGCCACAATCCGCTCACTCTTTAAAGACACACGGGAAGTCAATTTACTTCGGATGGGAATGGTGAGGGCAAGAGGCTGGTGAGTAGTTTCAGCATTGCACTTTCTATTCACTGAAAGCATCCAACAACTTTTCTTGCCCTTCTGTTTTGTATTGTCCAATATTTTTGCCCAGTAATTTTCAGTTCTCAGAGCCTCTCACAGCTCAGTTTGGACTGTTTTTGTACCACTGATCATGCCATAACAAAAACTTCTTAAACTCTGCTGACTTTGCCAGTTATAAACAAAGGTTTCACGTATTTTTCTCATTTAAGAATGGAGTAGTTTTTAATGTAGCTATGAGACAGGAAATTAATGTAGCAACAGCAAAAGACCTTACAGAGCAGGAAGATGATAGGTATTTCAAAAAATCACTTATGAATTTTTTCAGTCACACTCATTTTCCCACCCACGCTCACTCCCCTTGTACTCACAGGCACCAAGGTTGCCCAGGTGCTCTGGCAGGATCCTGTGCGAGATGGGACCAAGGGAGCCAGATGCCAGGTCCTCAGTGCATCTCTTGGGTTCCTCTTCAGTGGCAAGCTACAAATTTTTGAGCAGGTCTTTTGCCATCTTTAGGAGCTAACGGTTACAATGGTGTGGTCCCTTCACCACGAAATCTCTCTTACCTCATCTCCCAAGAGTCCTAGCACAAGTGGTTGCTCAGTGCCTTTTTTTTTTTTTTTCCCTCCTCGTTTTGGGTACTTTAGCTCCCACAGTCTGACTTCCTGCTAGTAAAGGAGGAGGAGGACTTGCACAAGGGATGTGCTGCAACCTTGCTGTCATCCTTCTGTTATTGGAGCACATTTTTTTTTCCCTCAAGGAGTCATCTGTACAGGGGTTTTATCAGCACCCATGCCTTCTGACAAGCCATCATGTGAGGCTTATCAGGGTGCAGACTAGTTGGGCTTGTCGCAAACACCACATTTGTCAGTGTTTACCCAGTTCAGTGCAGTCGGTCACATCCTTGGTTATCAGTACAGACCATTCTTTTAACCCTTGCTCTGTTACTTCTTATAGTCGTCTCTCTCACACACACACATGCTTCCGTTCACATTTCCTTCAAGCCAGTTGTGGTATTTTTGCTTCTTCAGCTGCATGCCTGCCTTATGCATGGTGTGCCTGGACCTTCACTTCACAGGCCATCATCGCAGCTGTGAAAAGGTCATCTTAGTTTGGTTAGGTTATAGGAGACTAATAACAGCAAAGCAAGCAGATTTTAGGGCTGGTCTGGGGTCTGCTCCTGCATGCAGCTCTGCTGCTAGGATGTAGCCAGGTGTCCTGCTCGGAGCTTTTGGCACAGCACACACAAACGCAGCACCAGTGGCAGCCTTTTGGAAGTTAGAGGATGCTGAAATCCAAGACAGGAACAATGCAGCCTGTCCCTGGGTGTCACTATCAGACTCATCAAAAGGTATTTTCAACAGTGTACATCCAAGACCTCCCTGACAATGTTAGAGCTGGACCTGTTTTCAGCCTACCATGTGCCGAGCAGCTCTGTGACAGTACAGGGCAAGACCATTTTCACTAATGTAGTGCAGACCTGGTAGTGTTCCTATACACAGGCTCACAGGGCAAGGCTGGCATTAACCTCAGCTTCCCCCATAGGGCTCCTGGTGAGACAGGATAGCTGCAATTATCCCATAGCACAACCACAAGACTCACAAGGAAGCTTTTGTGCGCATGCATTTTCTCATGCTCATGTCACAGCCTTATGAGTCCAGCCTTCTCTCAGCACATAGACGCCAAGCAAGGCCATGACTGTCTCACTTCTTTCCCACTATTCCCAGGCTCCCCTTAACTCTGTGGCTTTCACAGCTGACTCCAACTCTCAGCAGTGCTGTCTGCCCACAACACATGGGGAGCTAATACCAAACAGGTAATGCTGGAGTCGACCATCATATTTTTCTGCCTGTTGAGCCTCAGTCTTTCCCTAATAATGAATTGTAACATTTAAATTTGTCACAGTGCTTTCCATTCAGATACTGCCCAGCCATTTACAGAGGTCAGCACAATTAGCCCCATTTCCCCAGATGATGAAAAAGCACAAGAGAGCAGCAAAAACCCAGCCTGATGCTCTATCCCCTGGACCACCTCATCTGCTTGTCTGGGAAGCTCTTATGAACAAGGGCTCACAGCACGCTCCCTCCCGCAGAGAGGCAGAGTTCCCAGGGTCCAGGGGAAGGAGCAGCACATTGCAGCTACACCTACTCTTAAATTAATCTTATGTCATTTTGACATATTCTCTCGTGTTCTGTCAAACTAATAGCAACTTGGAGATTATTGGTCTAGTAAAGTACACACATGACTCATACTACAAGACCTATGTAGTTGTGCTACAACTTTAAAAACATGGGAAAAATTGGAAAATGTCATTTAGCTTAGGAGAAACACGCTGAAGAAGAGAAACACAGGCAGCAGACTCCCATAGCAGGAAAGAAACCATTCCCTGTGTTTCCTTCCCGCAGTCTGACTTCAGGGGCAGAGGTAGAAGAAATCAGTAGAGTTAAGAGTTGTTTACTACTTTATAAAGGTGTTGGGGACTACCTAACAGCAGTCCTGCTGCATTATATATAACCTCTACAAAATGCTAGTAAACCTAAAGACTAACCGCTACACCGCACCAAAAGTTCCTGAGATGTGGTTAGTTATGGTTACAGTCTCCTGAGAAGTAAATGGGTAGAAAACGCTCTCCAAGATTCCTATTTACAGAAGGACATCTATTCCCAGCAAGGCTTATGGGATCTAGTTAGCATTCTCACAGACACCAAGCAGCCACAACACTAGAAGGTCCTTAAATCTGCAGAGAAATTACTAGTCTCTGAAGCTGCGACAAGCTTTGTAACCTAAAAAGCAACTGTAAAATTACTGTCTTTAACAAGGACTTCATAGCACGGGGCCAGGTTCTGTTGTAAAACACTATTTTTAAGACAAAGTGCAAAGACTTAGCTTCACAGTTGGCTTAGCTCCTCTGTTTGCTCTGCCACAAAAAGGGACTATTCTACCCCTGTCTTTTGCCATAGTGCAGATTCCTTTTCTAATTTTTACATATAATATATATAATTTTTTTTTTTTTGTCAGGCTGCTCTTCAGATGTGTTAAGTTCTCTGGTCAGACTGACACAGCTACATGCATGGTGTAGGAAAGGAGCAGTGGTCTGACTGTACTTTCAATCAGGCAGGGTAGACATAGCTCAACCCTTCAGGTGTTAAAACCACTTGCTAAACTCATCTTTAAACTTACAACCAATTCATTTCAAAATAAGGTCTTAATTCTCTCTGGCCAATGATGGAATAAATCCGACACAACAGTGTTGGAACATTCTTTTCTTTTCTTTATGGCTATGATGTTTTTTGTCATGACAGTATTTCTAAGTCTTGTAAACAAGAACCTGACCGCTAGCTTTACCAGAATAAAGTTCTTTTCAGCTTCAACAGTAATCTTCCTAAACTATTTCAGGAAAGCAAGACTAAATATATAGAAGCTGTAGATCAACTTATTGGGCACATTCAATTCAAGGCAAAATTGCACATTTTCAGTGTGTTTCGCACAAAGCAGCTGGAGCCAACAGCTAAGGGCTGATCTTGGCCAAGAGCAGATGTTCTCCCTGGCAAGAGCTGCCCCCTGTCATTCTGGCAAGGAGCAGGTAGGAGGGAAGGACAGTTTTCAGCAGAGGAACAAATCCCGCTTTGTTACCTGTCCCCACCACCAAGCCCGCGCTCCATATAGGAACTCCATCTTCCCTCCCGCTGCACGCCTGCTCCCTGGGCTTTGCCATGCACCATGGATCCTTCCATCCCATCAGCTGTGCTGCAGAGTCTCCAAATTCCCTCCATCCCTCCCTTTTGGAGAAGTCTCCCCCTTCTTGCTACAGCTCAGGGAGGAAGGTGCAGAGGCGGCTGCCTCCCCTGCCCCCAGCTGCAGTGTCACTATTAGTGAATGTTAGAAACCACAGCAGCTGTACCGGCAGTTCGCTGCTCCGCTGTCTCAGGAGCCCTCCAAGCTGAGCGCAAAAGCACTGCGAAATGACCGAGGGGTTGAAGTGGTTTCTACCTCCTGAGCTGCTGATTCACCTTCTCCAGGCAGCACACAGAGCTCAAAGGTCAGTTGCAGTTTGAGCTTTGGCTGAGAGATTGCAGATAGTTAACGAAAAAACCAAGCTATTTCTCATTCCTTTGTAAAAATAGGTCTGTTTTCTTTTCATTTTCTTCCCCGGGAACAATCTGGCATTCACCACCCTATATGATGAGGGAAAAGATTCTCAGAAGGATCAGAAACAAGGGGGAGAATACAAACCAAACTAAAAGCCTTTACCTTCTACTTATGCAGAATAAAAACACTCACTCAAAGGTGTGAGTCCCAGCCTATAAACCATCCATCCATCCCATAAGGGTTACTTTTTGGTCAAAAGAGATGTAGTGTACAGCTGGATGAAGGTCACAAGGGAGCATGGGACAGCGCGGGTCAGACTGATGGACACGTGTCCTCATACCAGAACCTTAATCACTGCCTGCAAAGTGTGTTGACGTTACAAGGGGGATTTTAGAGGTGGTGTGAAGGCAAACAGTGAAATGGTTCTGCAGATCCTCATGAAAAGCTCTTCCCAAGCTGGAAGGGACCAGTAAGAGCCCAAAAGTGCTCAGACAAGAACTATCACAGGCAGTTGTAGCATTGCTGGTGGTGGCTGCGCACTGAGAGTAGTGACAGCAGTGACCACTACACTGCCTGCAATGCCCTTGAACATGAATAGCCAGCACAGCACAAGGAGCAGAGGGACGAGGAGCCCAAAGAGCAGGCTGGGAAACTGATCTTTCTAGCTGCACTTAGGGGGAGCGAATGCACAAGAGGACGCAAGCAGATGAATTTGTTCAGTGTACACTTAGCTGACTCTGTTCCCTTCCATCTGGGGTCTCACACTTTTTCCCTTAACTCATTTCTTAATTTGTACTGCTAATGCAGCACTGTTTCAGAGCACAGGGCTGTTTTTGTGTGTCTCCTTGTTTTACAGTGAGGCCCTCCCCAATAACTTTAATCTGAGTGACTTTTACCCTTGCCTCCTTCTGTTCTCTCAGTTGAGCTGGTGTTGGCTTTCAAGCTAGACAAGCTGAAAGTTATTGCAGAAAAAAAAGAACAAGGCTAGGGACAAGGACAGGCGCCTTTTCTCTTCTCTTTCAGCAGCACAGATTTATGTGAGATTACGCCGGCTGTAGAAGTGCACCCTTCGCTGCTCCCCCATGTAAACATACTGGCAACAGCTCCATGGCTAGGAAACACTGACTGAAGTGCCTGCAAAAAAACTCCAGCTCTGCTCAAGGAAGGGATGTTTCCATTGAGCTGAGAGATGAATCCAGTTCTCACAGCTAGCTGACAAAACCATAAGAAAATACAATTTAGGAAATGGTCCCATCTAACCCATCTTTCAGAAGACCAAGAGGGGTGATTCTCTTGTGAAGATGATCTGGAATTTTACAATTTAAGTTTGATCGGTCTCAAGCAATACTAATTCCTTATGGGTTGGTTCCCCAAAGTCATCTCAGTATTATTCACTTCACCCCAAAGTTCAGCCTAAACACTTCTGTCCTTAACCACATCCTAGCCACCTTGAACAGGTAATTTCCAAGCTGAGAACCTGGCTCCTATCTCAACACACTTCAAACCAGATCCAGCTCCATAGAAACTGTCATTGAATACTGGGCTAGTAAAAAGGTACAAAATACCTAGCCAGGGGGTGTTAACCCCAAAGTTGGGTTTGCCAGTTGCTCCCAACCCCAGAGGTGCTAAAGGTGCAAAGATGTCTTAGGAAAATAAGGAATGTGACCAAGCTTGATATTTTGCACCATACAAAGCCAGTTATACAACTTAGGAAAGGCCAAAAGGATATCCGTTATTACAGCTTTTGTAACCCTTCCCTTCTCAGGTGTCCAGCCTCTTAAATTTATTCTTTCTCCTCAAGAAATTCCTTGAGCATTTTCTACATTTTCTGGTAATTACAAATCAAGAGGCAAACACAGATTGCACTGATCACAATAAGGTTGACTAAAGGACAACTTTCTCCCAAACAAAAAAAAAATTTGCTTTATAAAGTAAATAAACTATGAGTTATGGTTGTCACATACATACATAAACACACCTCTGCATATTTTTTCTGGAAATCTTTCTGTCTGGAAATCTTTCTAGTCTATTCAGGATTTGAATGTCCAATTTTCCTCCCAAAGTTGCATTAGCTGTGCTTTTACAAGCTTGGCTTGAAGCCTATTATTTGCTCTTTATGTTTCCAACCACTCTTGGCTTCCTTAGACTTTTTCCTCTGACTTAATTGGTATTTGTACTGGTCTTCCTAGCACTGACAAACTCCATCTGTAAATCAGTAATGATTTTTATACTTTTTAGATCATTATTGAAAATGTCTAATGCCATCAGGCCTCTTGCAGAATACCTCTGAAAACACAGCTGTTTAATGATGATTTCCTTTGATAACTATTTTTGAGGTCTGTTGTTATCCAGGTCTTAATCCATTAGTTCATTCTTTGCTGGAGAGTCATAGGGAGACTTTTGCAATCAGAACAACATCAGAAATGCATCTACTGCTGTGGAGAAGTTTAAATATGGGAGATATTAATATTTACTGTTTTCAACCACATTTGCCATCTCTGTAAAATAAAACAAGTGCAAGTAATTATTTGGAAAACAGATCAGATAAAGGACCAGTTGCCTTCCCAGTCCTACACTCATAATCCACTCTGTGGCTATCAATTACCAACCAGGGAGATTAGATCTTCCAGTTCCCCTTTTGTGAGGTCATTCCTAACCACCAGGGAAGCCAGGCTTTAGAAGTCACTTAACTTACAGCCCAGATTTATTCAATATTCACTCAACTTTTAAGAACACTCTTTTTTTTTTCCTAGGACTTCGATAAGGCTCCAGCCTCATTTGAAGAAATAAATCAAGAAGAGAGTGTTAATAGTGATAACATGCATAAGACAAAATGCATCCTGTTTTTTCCAGATGAGAATCACACCAGGCTTGTTTGACATCTATTTTGTAAAGTCAGCTGACTTAGTTTGTAAACAAAAAAAGCCTTCAAGAAAGCAAGGACAAATGAAAAGGTCTATCAGGATATAAATATTCCCCCCACTCTCCCTTATAAATGCGTTCTCTAGCTGAGTTCCTGAACCAAAAGGAACATATTCCTTGAAGTTTATCCTGCAGATTCTTGCAGGTGGTACTACCTCTGTTCTAGGATGCAGATTAATATGCTCGCTTGAGGGGACCACGTGAACTCACAGGCTTGCTTCCATTAGGGATGAGTAATTTCCTTTTCAATGCATTCATTCCCATTATCCATTTTGACAGTGCTATCTATTTCTACAACAACATAATTCTGAAAGCTACTTTGTTAAGTCTTATCCTTTACAAAACCAAAAGAATATGATCAAACTGGCTATTAAAACTTGATTACTGGGGAGATCCAGCCAGTAATTTAGATAGAACTTATGTCAAACTAAATTTGCAATAGTTCTCTAGGCTACCCACCATCATACTGCTGGGATATTGGGTCAACAATAACATCCTTCCCATTGCCTGGGATATCCCTAATGTTCTACTCTAGTTTGTTGAAAATCATTGAGCATAGATCTTCTCAGAAGGTATTTGGCACATTTAATTTTAAATTGTTATAAAACTTTATTTCCCCCCAAAATGTTAATCTACAAAACAGGCTACTTAGTTATAATACTTCCATGAAATATTCCTTCATATCAGAATTTTTCCCCCCAAATTTGGAAAAGGATTTAACCAACACTTCTGTGGGGTTTTTTTCTGCATCATCATTAAAATCTTACCTTCTCCACCTCCATAATGATTATGCAATTGCTAGACATTCATTATTTTGTTCCTAAGACACACAGAACCCCTCCTTTGAATTGTGCTTGGTCCTGCTAACTTTAGATTTTCCCCCGACATCTTTACTTTCTCTAAATAATCTTCCACAATTTGCAGCCTGTATTTTCTACCAGATGTTCTCCATTTCCTCTTTCTCCACTTCCTTTCCATTTACTTGTGTTAACTTCTATTTGCTGCCTTCACTGCCTGTACGAACTACCCAGTCATCCTCATTCTTGTTTTTGGAATGCTGGTCAGTACGTAGTCTTTAAATTTGCAATCTTAATTCACAGTCCTGTCCTTTTTTCCCCATCAGATTTTGCTTTGTTACCGTTCTATGCTGGAACAATCACTGGTCCATAGAGAGCAGTCATCCGACAGCAGTGATTACTTCGTCATGTATATAGAGCTCCAAACTAGAGTTACTACCTCTTGTTCAGTCCAGTACGTTTTATGTTAAACCAATATATTTTAGAAGGCTTACTGCTTTTACTCCTGTCTGTGCAAGATCAGTATCATGCTTTCCCTAGACTGAAGCCCCCCCCATATATTTTTCAGACTGTCACACCTTCTGCCCAAGAAGGTATTCATACTGATCGCTGATATAATCTGTTGCTCTGTAGCACCCCCAGACAGAATTTCTTCCTTGGTCGTGTTAGTGTATTGATCCAAATTTTTAAGGCCAAGCTGACAGTATCAGTATTTAAAATACAGGCTTCCTAAAACTGAAGAGTAGCGTTTCAAACCTGTTTGTTACAGTCCCTGTGGCAAGACTGCCAGGAAACAGGTCTCTCACTGAAACACTCCCTAATAATTCCTGTCTGATGAAAGGACATGCCCTCGGTGTGCATTCATGCCTCATTTCAAGGTGGAAACTTTCCTACTAGCTGAAAGATACTGCCTGTCCTGGACTTCCCCGTGTTGAACCTATTGATTGCTGCCTCTGGAAGACATACTGCAAGAGGCATTTTCAAAAACACTGCCTCTTGTTTTCACCCCCCCCTCCCCAAAAGGCAGTTTCTTGCTATTTATTGCACTAATTTTCATTAGGCTCTTGCAAGATGACTTGCATATTCTGCAGCTCGGCCCATTCTGACACCATCACCACCTCTTCTGCAATTAGCTCGAGCACTGTCAATTTTCTTCAGTTTCCTTCTGTCTCTTTAAAATCCCACTTTCTAAAAGAAGGCTCATTCGGTCCTCTTTGCTAAATCAGTTCTCATCATCTAAATTTCTTCCCTGTGATTCCTCACCTCACTAGAAAAGGCATCTCCGTTCATGCATTACATTTCATTTTTGGAATGAAACTTTTTAAAGACTGGTTTCAAAGCTATTCTTATCTCCCTCCTCAGCAGAAGCAAATTATTTCTAAATATTTTCAGCTTCACTCATGACTGCATACACTAATGAGCTAACCTTCTCCTTCTGCCAGTCTTTGCTTTAAATTTTGATGTACGTCAGACTGAGAAAATGCTTCTTCCCCTCAAACACCATTCATTACATTCTATGAAGTTAAAAACTTGGAGAAGTCTAGTTTAACATTTTATTTATTCCAAGAAAAAAATAAATCACATTTTGATTCTCTGTTGTCATAACAATGACAAATGAGAGGCTTCCACCTGGTACTGAACAAGAAGCTGTCAAAATAGTGGAAACTATTATCCTTAAGCTTCTCACTCAATTTAAATGTTAAGTTTCTGCTCCGATCTTTTTCCAGTTTACTGCTTCTTGCCTATTTGTCCGAGTTCCTGCTCAGTGTTTAAAAGCCCCCCAGAGTCCAGTACTGTCAGCAGTACAGAAAGATGGACCGTATTGCCGAAATGCTGTAACCAGAGGGTAGAACACCCAGATAGACAAAAGCTGATACTAAACTAGGAAATGTTTCTGCCAAACGCTTAGTGTGACTAGCGCTGCTACGTGCAGCGTGCCAGCTGATTACAAAAGGCAAACTCTGGTACAAGACATTCATCTCCTAGAGAAATTACTGTGCAGTGAGCACCTCCAGCTCCGGCCGAGTCCTGCCCCGGTCCCTGGGACCGTCGGGCAGGCGAGAGGACTTGCCGGGGCGCCAAGCGGGGAATCCCCCTCGCCCCTGCGCTCTCCCGAGCCGGTTCTGGCCCCGAGCCCACGCACCGAGCGCCCCTCGTACCCCAGCACAGGAGTTCTTCCAACCTCAGAGCTATCGCTTTCCATTGCCGTTTCTTAACAGCCAATACTTCCACCGAGTTTTTGGGTTTGCCCCCCCCCCCCTTTCCCCCCCCCCCCTCCCTTCGTGCTTTCGGTGCGGTTCTCGGCGCGGCGGGAGCTCGGCACCAGCCCCACGGGCAGAGCGGGCTGCAGCCGGGGAGCCACCGCCGGCTCTTCCCCTGCGCAGCGAGGGAGGGAAATCCCTCGCACTGACGCGGCCAAACTTCTGCCAGACGCCGCCGCGCAGCCTCCGCTCCCGCCCGCCCCGGCAGCCCGCGGCCACCTCCAGCTTCCCCCGAGCGGCCGCGGCCTCCTGCCTTCCCGGGCACCCCAGTCACAAGTTGACATTGCCCCTTCCGAAACGGCCGGGAGTCCAAAAGGCTTGAGGATGATGTCAGCCGGGGGAGGACTGCGGCAAGGCTGCGCCCACCCAGGCGAGCCCCCCGCCGCGGAGCCTTCGCCCACCGCCGGCAGCGCTCCGCGGGCGCGGAGGGAGGGACGCGCCGCCCGGGGATGCCGCAGCCGCAGCTCCCTCCTGAGTGGCAAATCTGAAGGAGCTCCTCCTGAACGTGTACAGCCTCCCCCGAGCGCCGGCCGCGGGGTGCCGCCACCCCGGGGGCTGCCTGCCGAGCCCTGCCCCCCCCCTCCGCCGGGTGTCAGGGCTGCTTTTGGAGATCAGCGGTTCGCTTCGGTCCTTACCCTTTGGCTCGTCCATCAGTGCCGGTGCTCGCTCCCTCCTCCCTCTCCCTCTCTCAGCCTCTGCCGGCTCTGAGCTGCCTTAGTGAGAGGTGCTCATGAAAATGGGCGCTTTAGTGGTCCATGGCTGTGGGAGGGGTTAGTTTAACTCTACATGACTCAATCCACCTAACTTGCAGGCTGACCTCCTGCTTTCCTGAAAGCACAGATTACCTTAGACTGGCCGCGTTACCAGCCCGTGGGCTCCTCCGCCGGGTCGGAGGGTCCCGCACGGCCCGGGGGGAGCGGGGCGCGCCCGGGGGGGCTATGAGAGAGAACTGCGGCCGCTGGCTCCGCTGGGGCCCTGCTCTGATGCAGGATTGCATCGCTGGCTCCGGGGGGGAGATGTCATTTTGGCTGCAGAGAGAAAGGATTTTGTTAGGTTTTTTTTGGTTTTGTTTTTTTTTTTTTTTTCCTAAGTTGCATAAGACTGAGCAGACACCCTCCGCACCAGTGAGATACAGAGAGCTGTCCTGAGAAGAGATGACCTTCCTTGCTTCCAGATATGACGTCCAGCCCATAGGAAAAAAACCCCAACCAACAACCCAACCAACCATGAAAGGAGATAAATTTGCAATAACTCCTGACAAGTCACCTCCTGCACCTACCTGCCCCCTAGGCTGCATCTCCTGGGGAGAAAGAGCTAGTTTTTGACTACTTGCCAGGAAGTCCTGAAGGGAACCCCCTACCCCACCTTTTATCCCCGCTGATCCCCTGCACACCTCCCGGGTTGACTCCACACAAACAAGAAATACAGGACAGTGCTGGAGGACTCTCAGCAACTTTTCTGCATAGTCTCTGACATTCAGACCCTTTCCAGCCACCACTTGTACACCCCCCCCCCCCCCCCCCCCACTACTGCCTACAGATCTCTCAGCCTCCCACTCCAAAGGAAGTTGTCAACCACCCGGGCTCTTTCACTTCCTTCTCAGAGCAGTGGCCACCAGCTTCCCAGCCCCCCTGGGGCTCTTCCCCCTCCCCATGCGCCGTCTCCACTGGTCACTCTGAGGGTGAAGTCACTGGAGCACAGACCACTGCCACCAGCACCCAGCTGCCATTCCCTGCCTGGGCCAGAGCCCGCTCTGCTCTTACAGGTGTCACTTTTAGCTATTCACCCTCCTGCTCCTGGGGCTTCTCTTTGGAGCCGGACAAGCGGACACGCTGCCCTGCAGCTGGACACCATCCAGCTCTGTGCCCACCACCAGTTTCCAGAGATCTCGCCCTGAGGAGAGGCAGGAAGAGCAGGGTCCTGATGTGAGGACCTCGAGAACCACATCTGGACATGGGTCCATTATGGCAGCCCTATCACAAACAAAGACCAGTTCTTTCTCCTTCACAAACAAACATTGACCTAGCCTATATTACTGCGATGTGATAAAACAACACTCCTGTTTATAATCTTTCTGTGAACAGGAAAATGGGGATCTACAAAATAGAAGTGTCTACATAATAGGGCTTTAGGGAGTTAAATTCTTTCTGATTTATTGTCAGCTTTGGTTCAAAAGCTCAAGGAGTAATGCTTCGGCAGACAAAGCTGAAAGTGGACTGTGAGTGTTTGTCATCTTATTCAGAAAAATTGGCCTGGGCAGTGCAAGTAAGGGAGAACTGACCTTACCTCCAGTGATAATGGGGCAACATTTTTAAAGGGTTTAGCATGACAGAATTAATTTTGTCAGTCACCTTGAACACCAAATCTTTTAAAAATAAGAGTGTAGTTGATACAATGCTCAGTTAATAAATGCAACTTAAAATCTTCACCATAATAAATATCAGCTGCACAGATTTATCAGTGAGAAATACTATTGATTTTTTTTTTTTAAACAAGACTGACAAAAGTATGAGTGCTTATGTATCAGTCACACAATGACTTTTGCAAAGAACACTTGCTGGTAGAATGTCATCACAGAAAATAAAATAGATATATATAAAAAATGCCACACATTAAATGAATTAAACCCCACTGAAAGGTAGTTTTAAAAAATATAGTTGGAATTTGGGACTGATTTTCAAATGGCTGTGCTTATATTCACTGTCTTTACAGCTAGAAACTCAAGAAGCTGTTAGCTGGGCTTAGTAGAGAGGTTGCCTAAGGGCTGAGGAGTGCAAATTTAAGAAGTAGAAGATATCTACAGACCACCCCTCAGATAAAGGTAGACACGACTCCATGCCATGTCTAACACAGCTTGTGGATGCTCAGACTGATGTATTTCAAGTCTTTTAAAATTGTGTATGTACCTGACAAACTACAATAAGCTTTTATACAAGTCTGCCGGTAACAAGTCTTTTTTTTGTCTGAGGAAGTTCAGCTTCAAACTGAGACAGATGAAACCTTTATGAGGAAGGATGGGACATCATTAGTCGGTGACCATGAAACATGAAACAACATTTTCACACAAGAGGAAGATGTCACCTGGAATGCAAGGGTCCCGAGGGGAGGGTTGCTATGAACTGATAGTTGTGGTTTACTACACCTGAAAACATCCAGGTCCTTCAGGGAGTTGAAGATGATCTACATTAAGTGATGGAATGATAAACACATAAATAGTATTTCTGCAGCTACATTCTGCAGCCATTCAGTTTAGGTGTAAGAGACAGTGATGAAACCAACTTTCCCCCTTTGGCCGTGACAGGGGAGGGGAAGGGTGGATTTCGTAGCTTCATGTGACATGAGATGCAGACTTCCTCTTCCACAGAGGGTCAGATACAGATTTGCCACAGCAGTTTGGTTCTGCCTGCTGATCCTCCTGCCTTTAAGCAAAGGTCTGACCACCTTTTGCTGGTTTGTGGGTTGCAATAGTGGATTCTGTGTTGCAGTTATTTCCATAAGAAAACAAAACAGGGGATAAAAAAAGCAGCCCTGGAGGCAGGCATTTGTACTCTGATAAGGCTCCAGACAGTGTGAGGAGGAAGCTCAAAAACTCAGAAATAAAAAAAAAAGAGGAAACCAGAGAGCTCAGGATGTAGTTTCCATGCATATTGAGAGGAGGGGTAAGAATAGCAAGACGAGTGCTAGGTTTCTACTCCTAGGACAAAACCAAGCATCCTGTGCAACTTGGAAGGAACAAAATGTGTCTTAAATATCCATCTTCTTCCTAGCCATAGTAAGAGCTTACTCTCAATCATCTTGCTCCTCTAAGGTTACACAAGTTGTGTGTGTTTGCTTGTGTCTAAAAACATGAAACTTCACAGATGTCTAGAATTTGCTGTTTTGCAGGCAAGGTATGCTGCCTTTGGGACTCAGAAAAGGAGCAAGAGTGAGTGAGTGCTGGGATATGTTAGCTCCATTTCCAGCAAACAGGAGACAGAAGGAACGGAGGCTGTAGCGCTGGAATCCAGGGCCAGAACCTCTCAGCTTTGGGATGGGAGAAGGAAACAGACATAGGAAAAGGGGTCAGGGAGCCTGGGAACAAACTTACAGGCATTAGAAGAGTAAGTAGCTTGTTTCTACAGAAAGAATTGGTATGAAAACATCTGAAATATTTTAAACAGAAACAGGCCCTCCTATCACCAGTCTCAAGAACAATATCAAAGTCATTATGTCTCTATTTGCTTAGCAGCATGGCCTGGGGGTATGTATTTAGATGACAAGGTACCACACTCTGTATGTTTAAGCAACAGAGTAGAGTGGCAGCTTCAGGAAACTTTGTGTGTAAACACAGCAGAGATAGGCTGAATATTCCTCAGGCTTTCCTAGACATTTAGTCCCAATGTGCTGGTTCATGTCACCACCTACCAGCCAGCAGCCCTGGAAAGGGGGGCAGCAGATACACACCCCTCCATCCCCAGCATCTCTGCAACAGATGATACACAGTGAAGGTCTCCAGAAAGACAGTGAACACATTAAATTGCTGGGGACCAGAGGGAGCAGAATTCCCTACAAAGGGATGTTGATTCAACCCATTAGGACAGCTTTCTTCTGGAAAGGAAGGCAGAGGTGTCAGGCCTTAGAAAAAGACAAATAGCCAAAAGCACTAATGGTGCCAATCTTCTATTTTTGTTTGTGCTTTTGTTTTGTTTTGTTCCCCCCCCCAGCTTTGGCTCCTTTGTCCACTCTCCCACATTCCAATCGCCCCAGACTTGACAGTTTTCACAACACAGTAGGCCAAGTCCTCTCCACATCTCCAGGTTCCTCTGCAACTGCTAAAATTCAAATGCTTAGTTTAGATACCCAAAACACTTCCTTTGTGAAAAGCAAACCTCTTGGGTGAGTCGTGAAGAAACAGACAAACAAGCAGCAAGCTATACAATATTTGTCTCTGTGCACTGAGCATTATTTTTAAAGACTGCAATTCTCTGAAAAAGGAAAAATTGCTTTTGGTATTTATGTAAAAAGATTAGATGATCTTCAGTTTCATCTTGCCACAAAAAAGTATTGCACCTTAGCCTTAAACTTATGAAATGCATTCTCTATAAAAATTACTTAAGTTGCTGTCCTTTGTCTTACTTCCTTGTCTTGGTTTAAATATTTGTAACTCTCTTCTCAGAGGATGCACTACGCTACCTCTATACCTGTATTCACAGATCTTGTCACCCCAAACCCATGTATCACCTCTAAGATAACACCTTTTTTACTGCATTTCTTCACCTTTTTTTAGTCATCAGTAAACATTACGATCTCCTCTATTGTTCAGCTCCAATATAAGTCCCTTTCATTTCTTTGCTGCTTCTTGCATCAGACTGTATCACTATTGCTGGTTCCTCTTCCACTTTAATGTAATTTCCTCAGAGATCTTGATGCTATTTTGTTTTAGAAAGCAACAGATAAAACCATCTAGCTTGTCTGTTACTCAACCACTACCCTGTCATATTTGCTGCCTATTTTCTTCTCCATTGATGTTAAAGTTTCATAGCCTTTGCCCATCTCTATAATTTTTGTGATATAGGGATCATAGTACTCAGATGACATATCTAGAGAGCAACCTGTCAGCTACTTACTGGTTTTGTGTGACCACTAGAAAACTGATAACATAGAGGTAATGATGTTCATTGAAGCTGACAAAAAAAAAAAAAAAAAAAGGGTTCCTGGTTTTGTTTGTAGAGGTGAATCAGTTTTCTAGTTAATTTGTTAGGTTTGTTCCTCTAAACAGTCACAGCTATTGAGGACAAATTGTACTTTTACAAAACAAATGAAACAAGTTAACACCCTTATTGTTAAAAATCCACAAAACTTCAGCAAAACATGCAAACAGGTTCCCACACTCAGCCTCAGACTAACAGAAGCAATGTGAATGATGAGCACTGAAATGTCATTTGAAAGAAGGTACCAAAGGCTTATTCTCTAACACCTTAAAATGCCAACCTAGTTTACATGTTCATTAGCAAATTATCTATTAGGTGTAACTTGGTAACAGGCTTGCAATACCATATTTTATAAGGTCAACATACTTTAAGTGCTACTATCTCATAATATTGTTAAAGATTCTATCACTACCTATATTTAACTTTAGAGAGATACATTAACACACTAAAGGCGAAACCAATTAATCTTCATAAACTTTACAACTTAGTGTAAAAAAAATAAAAGGTATATTCTAAAAAGTTAACATGTCTCATTGTTGATTATCCAAGCCTCTAGTTAACAAAACACCAGTTGCTCTTTCTGCTCAGGTTATTTCATGCACCTGATATTTTACCCATGTCAGCTGTAAATATTCTAAACCAAATTCCAGAGGCTCTTCAATTTGCTCGGTAATTTTAATAAAACCATCACAGTCACAAACACAGGCAACACTCTGCCTTATAAGTCTGCTTCTCAGATAATTTTTATACATCATATTTACACAGTGCATTGGTACTCCGCTGCTGGCAACAGAGCTCTTGTTTTTCCTTCCAAGCAACTGGGAATAGAGCTAGACAAAACTATTACTATTGGTTTTTAGCAAATACATTAGTGCTGGTGGTATTTCTGATTCCTTTGATCTTTTATTCTTACGGTTTGTATTTTTTAATATCTTCCTATTGTTTTATTTGACAGGAGTGGCAGCCCTAATACTGGCTTACCAAAGCAAAAATTCCCAACTTCTGATGCTCCCACAGAGCAGGGAACCCTCCCTGGCTACACAGGACAGAGCTCTCAGCAGCGGCCAACAGCCACCTTTATCTCTTAAATCTCACTTTTCATGTTATGGGGCCACCAATACCAAGAAAAGAAAGGAACACTGTAAAGTGAAATAGGTGAGGCTTATGAAAAGGGATTCCACTAAGAGAAAAATGAAGAAAAACAGAAAAAAAAAAATCCTCAAAGCTCTAAGAGGTTAGAACAAGAAAAAAAAAGGTAAGAAAGAAGTATCAGAAAAATCAGTAGTAAACATACTATGAATTGATAAGGGAAGATAGTGAGTACCAGTTGCCCTGTCTAATAATCAGAACTTCAAAATACCTCTCAAATTTAGTGAATTACAGAAAGAATAGAAGAAAAATAAATTATCAACATGCATACAGGCCTTGAATAATTGCTGTTTTAAGACTGAAGGAGACAGTTTTATTACTAGCTTCTCTATATGGTTTTATGACCAAAATTAATTTTTGTCCCGTTAAATCTTAATTTATCATGCAACACACTGGTAGCTAAGACAAAAATAAATATACAAATCACCCCAAAGCAGTTACTTTCAAAAAATAACTGTACGTATTT